>NW_028301611.1:15726607-16356428 GCF_987345545.1 Pholcus phalangioides | reverse complement strand
AAAGGCTTTTCGCAGATTGAAGGAATTGATTACTCAGAAACCTATTCACCAACTTCAAGATACGACACGATAAGGGTTCTGTTTGCTATTGCTGTCCAACGCAATCTGAAGATAATGCAATTTGACATAAAGACCGCTTTTCTCCATGGTGAAATAGAGGAAGAAATATATCTTGAGTCACCTCCGGGATTAACAAGCGATGACAACAAGGTGTGCAAACTAAAGAAATCTTTGTACGGTCTGAAACAAGCTTCAAGATGTTGGAACAAGAAATTCTCAGACTTTCTAAAAAGTCATGGTTTCGTACAATCATTTGCAGATTCTTCAGTTTATTTTGGGACATTCAAATTAAAGACTGTGTTACTAGCCCTTTACGTAGATGACGGTTTACTATTTTGTGAAAATGAAGACATCCTCAAAGAAATCGTCAATAATCTGAAGAACACTTTTGAAGCTGTGGTGTGTGAAAAGGGACTTTTCGTTGGTATAGAGTTCATTGAGAAGAAAAATTCCATCTTCATCCATTCGAAAAGTTATATTCATAGAATGCTGAAACGATTCTCTCTTGAGAATGCAAATCCTGTGAGTGTTCCTGCGGATCCCAATGCTATAATATCTGCAGACTCAACACCACTTGAAAAAGGTTCAGTACCTTACCGTGAAGCAGTCGGAACATTAACGTTTCTAGCTATCACTACTCGTCCCGACATAATGTTTGCCGTTCATATCGTGAGCAGGTACCAAGAAAATCCTGGACTGTGTCATTGGAATGCCGTCAAAAGAATCTTTAGATACCTGAAAGGTACATCATCGTACGGAATCGAGTATACACAACAGAGCTGTGATGAATCAACCTTGGTTGGTTATTCTGACGCTGACTTTGCGAATGATGTTGACACTCGAAAATCGACATCGGGATATGTGTTCAAGATTAGCAATGGAGCTGTGACATGGGCTACCCAAAAACAGTCAGTTGTGTCTACATCAACCACAGAAGCAGAATACATCTCTGCTTCGACAGCTGTGAAAGAAACTCTGTGGTTAACTCAACTTCTCAAGGATTTTGGTGAAATTATTAATGCCGATGGAGTACCCTTGTGCATTGATAACCAAAGTGCCATAAAACTCATCAAAAACCCGGTATTCCATAAGCGAACCAAACACATAGATGTTAGGTACCATTTCATAAGAGAAAAATATGAGGATAAATCCATCTGTGTGAAATATGTTAAATCAGTTGATCAAATAACCGATATTTTCACCAAACGCCTTCCAAAAGAGAGGTTTGAAAAATTGCG
Organism: Pholcus phalangioides; assembly: GCF_987345545.1. Taxonomy (NCBI): domain Eukaryota; kingdom Metazoa; phylum Arthropoda; class Arachnida; order Araneae; family Pholcidae; genus Pholcus; species Pholcus phalangioides. Next base: position 16,355,130 of record NW_028301611.1, on the reverse strand, counting down.
AAACATGCTCAATGTGAAAATTTCATGATTATATATATATATATATATATTTTTGACAATTTTGTTTTATATATATTACCTGTAAACCATAGAATTGGTGGGAGTGTTGAAGTTTTATATTCTGCTGGTTTACAGAATGGCAACTCTTCTGTTTATCTTGTACAATTTACTTTTGATATGAGTGGCAACTATCAGTCTTGTTTACGCGGCCATACTGTACGGTTGTATCTGTCTATCTCTCTATACAATTAAACTTATATTACGGGATTCCCTGCGCCCAGTCAATGTGTTTGACTATGAATTAGTTTCATAATTTTCACAGATTGCTATAACGTGAGGTCGTTATAACGAACGTCGATTATATAACAAGCTCCTACACGTTTCCTTTATAATGAATCGATTTCGGGAAGGAAATTAGCCATTCATTTTCAGGAACGAGACACCAATCGTCTTGACTATAATGACAGAGTTGGGCAATACATTTAGTCGAGCCACTGACCAATCGATTCTAGCGCAATGACCTACTTACCGATACAAAATCGTCATTTTTCTAATTTCCTGTCTGTCAGGTGCAGACAAACTCCCCAGACTGGACTTTGATGCATGTATTCTTTGTTTTCGGTGTCCTTGATAATATACACGATAGATGAAAAAGTGAAAGCTCACATAGATGTGTGGTAGTGCTATAAGACATGTTATTCGTGCACGCTTCTGGAACTCACGTCTTGGTTAGACAAATATGTCACTTCTTATGTAAAAATGATTGATAAAATACCGAGTGTAAAATTATAAAATATTAAATAAATAAGTCTTGCATCTGTGAGCAATGTGTTGATGTAATAAGATCATATCTGTTTAGTATCGTTTCCAGATATGACGCATACATATCTCAATACATCTTCTCTGAATGAAGTGTGCTTAAACGTTTGGGGAGTCTTTGCCACTTTGTTGGTTTGGTTACATGTCGTAGGCCACTCAAGTCATCTTTAAATTAGCAACGGGTCATTTAAGTGATCTTTGAATGTGCCATGGGATACTACAGTGATGTGCAAGTGGGGAGTGGTTCACTCACGTGATCTACAAATGTGCCGCGGTTCACTTAAGTGTCATGTGAATGTACCGAAGGGTACTAAAGGGATCTGGAAATATGCCACGGGCTGTCTGAGTGATCTGTAATTGTACCGAGTGTGACTCAAGTATCTATAAACGTGTCGCTGGTCACTTAACTGACCTCTGTGAATGTGTCACAGGACATTAAAGTGATCTGAATGCAGCGTGCCGCTTGACTGATCAGCAACTCTACTGCGGGTCACTTAAGGGGTCTCACGACTTTTTCAGTGAGAAAAAAGGAGAAAAATGTTCCCTTACTTTAAGTGGTTTTCTCAAATAGTAAATACCACAAAATCAATTAAAAATTTTATATGTTGTTGAGAACATTTCATATATTCATAAACATTTTTTATTTGTTGCTCTTGTTAGCATACTTTAAAAAAAAATTCAAATTTACCAAAAATTCCAGATTTTTTAAACCACAGTATACCACCATCCGTAAGATTGTCAAAGAAAAACATCAAATAAATTGAATTTTGTGGCACGAAATTAAACTAGGTGAATGCCCAAATCGAATAGACCTCTATTGTGGCAATTGAAAAAAAGGAACTATTTAAAAAAAATGTTAAACACAAATTTTCAAAATTTACTATTTTTTTGAAAATGTATAAATTTATAAAAATTTAAAAAACAGTCGGATATTTACAACTGAGGTCTATTCTACTAGTATATGTTATATAAACATTCTTGCAAAATTTCAGCAAATTTAGTCCAATAGTTTTTCTTTTATCTTACGGATAAACTCAAAAACTACATTCTGAGTAAATCGGGTTCAAAGATTTTTTTAAAGTGAAATTTGCATACTTTTTGTTTTCACTCAATTAAAAGTGCCCCTTGTGATATACCAAACCTTCTTGGTCAAGGATATGTTTATTTGCTTCACTTTCATGCATTCGTCTTGCTCTCCTGGCCTCTAATGTGGTCAAATCAGCACGTCTTTCAGCAACTCGCACACGCTGCTGATCTGCTGTCGTAGCTGCTGTATGAAAAAAGCAACCAGGCTCCATTCCAAGTGCACTCAGAATCTTTGCCTTAGCAGTTGCTCCCTCATTAAAACTTATTACAGCTTCATTGACTGCAAGTTCTGTTTTTTTTCGCCCACATCCTGACACTTTAGGGCAAAATTTCCAAATTAAGTTGTTTAGCGACTAATTGTTGTTTTGAGTTTTAGCTCCTAAACATCTCTTTAGAAGTTCAGGTTCTGATAAATGTATAAAAACCTTTTTGATGTATTTTGCAATTGTTGGAGGAATAGGGTTCCTATGAAGATACTGATGCACTTGACGTTTGGGTGACTGTTTATATTTTTGGTACTTACACCAGGAGTCTGAAACTTGGGGACAAAAGAAGTGCATCGGTTCAGCATCAGTTGAACAAGTATGGCAGTAAATTGCCCACACAGCTTTCCGCATATCTTCTAACGAGCCACTGTTATTTCTTATTGCATCTCCATAATAACATGATAACTTATCGATAAGTTTGTCAGTTAGACGTCCTTTTCCGCTGAGCGGTTCCCATCTTCAAGTTTCACTCCTTTCATTTCGGTTTTTAATTTGCGAAGTCTGGTCCCCATGCGCTTTTGAACATGTCCCACACATTATATTTTAGTGATTGGCACATCTTTCCCATAGGGGTTGCATCGACTCACTTCAAGAAATGTCTTTGCATCACCATCACCAATGTATTGCACATATTTCACACCCCGTCTATCAATGGATTGTTGGAAAATTCGCTTCATACCGTCAACTTCCATCTTCCCTGCTGATCCCAAATGATTCTGAATACATTCATGAGAAGTTGAAGCAGAAAAATCAAATTTTTTATAGTAACTTGACATTACTTCGGTGTCTATGGCTTTACCACTTTGTGCACCAACCACGGTGCATACACCAATCCCAGAAGTATGGCCCCTAGTTTTATAGGTACCGTCTCCACTTACACAAATCTCTGTGGATCCAGTGAGAGAAATTTCATTCTTAGCAGCTTCTTTGATAGAAATTATTGCCACATTTAAAGAAGAAACTCTAATCGTATTTGTAATTTTATCATACGCATTTTGTGTGACAGGTGAAGGAAGATTCATTGTCGCACAGAATGTTTTTAGACTCGCCAGTCCTTTTCCCAAACAGCGCATAGCATATATGGCTCTTCTGTTTATCTCAGCAATATGATGGTTCTTCCCAATCATTCGAGAAGACCGTATCGGCTTCAAATATTTACATTTACTACAGTTTATGATGAAATTTGATGCTAAGCCTCTGATTTGACCCTCTGTTACATCAATTTCACCATGACAAGTTTTGCAGCACAACAAATTCTTTAAATTTGAAATAAATAGTGATATCTGAATACGTATATATCCTTCAATCGAAGACGTTGCAGGGCTTTGTGGAGTCTTGAAGCTAGGAACACTCAAGTTCAGTTCTTTTGCAGATGCACTTGTGGATGCTGTGTCGTCCATCCTCTGACTCTTGGGAGTATACTGGTGTCCATAAAAGCTACGCTTTCGTGATCTGTACCCACATTGCTTCAAGTACTTTGAATTCATTATCCACGAATAAAGAGAAACTAGTTAACAAAAAGTATATTTCAAAAACCCAATATTAAAAAAAACAAGATCAAAAACAAAAATGAGATGTGGAAATAGCGTGGTTTCATACGAATGTAAACAAACAATGTTCTGGAGTGGTATAAAGTGCTTGTCTTCTTTTTTTCTTTTTTAAAGTAGTCTGTAAGGTAGATAGATTCAATATCTTCCTTTTCTTGAAAAAATCTCCACTTGTTCCCAAAAAAGAGTCACGGAAAACAAAGAAATATCTATATTCAAAAGATGGGTGTTTAAAAGGTCATTTAAAAGGACCTTTAAATTTCTTTGTTTACAATTCTTTTTTCTTAAATAGCAGAAGAAAGAAATGGCCGATCGACAAGCGGTTGATTGCATTCGATTCCTGATGAAATGAAGTATTTTTTGAAATTATTTTTGAAAAATCGATTTTTTGAAGCCTCAAAGAGTAGTGAGACCCCTTTTAAGTTATCTAAAAACATTTCACGGGTTACTCAAGTGATCTGGGAATGTGCCACGGTGATTTATAAATATGCCGCGGCACACTTAAGTGATCCGAAAATGTGCTGCACACCGCTGAAATGTTCTGAAACTGTGCTGTAAGTAACTAAAGTTGTCTGGAAATGTACCGCTGAGTTCGTTTTTACGAAAATAGGGTTGAGGTCACAGGACGCATCAGATGACACCGAGGTCCACATTTCATTTCCGGACCATTGGTTCAGCATGTATGCTCCAAATTGTATGGTCGTTAAGACAAATACGTTTATCAAGGAAAACAAATTAAGTATATGAAAATTGCTTCAGTGAGGTACGTATGGTCGATTACGCCGGGTTTTCACCGTTCACTGCTGGTGGCTAAAACGATTGATATTTTACACTTTTTAGCAAGTGCCAAAAATCAATAATTCATTCAAATAACTAAGAAGATTCACAATGGCTAGTGGAATTCACAAATGTTTTCATAACTTCTTAGTCATAAGCTTTATATTAGGCAGTACCTGATAGGAAGAATGCATGTGATAGCACGTGCAGATTTTGTGATCTTGAAGAAGGCATTCATAAATGTCTTGCGACCCGCCCATAGAGTCATGCACGTATGTCTCGAACAAGGCATGTCACAGATATTCGGAGCTATGAGAAGGCGTGTGCAGATTTATTTTAGATCAGTGAAGTCACACTTGTGTACACTTTCTGAGCTCGGGGAATACTTGTAAGAAGCTAGGGAACTCTTGAGCGATGTTTCAAAGCTTGGAGAAAGGAAGTGGCAGCTTCTGTAAAGTTTTAGAGCTTAAAGGTGAATTTGGGGAGACGCCCAGGAAGACGTGCACTATTTCGAAGCATAGCAAAAGGAAGTGGCAGCTTACTAGACTTTTAGAGCTCAGGGGGAGAATTAGGGAGAGCTCCAGGAAGAGAACAGTGGTTCGAAGCTCGGGAAAGGAAGCGTCAGCTTGTGTAGAGTTTTGAAGCTCGGGGGAGATTTTGGACAGATTTTGGAAGATCTGGGAGGCATGCGCAGATTTTTTAAACTGAAGAAAATTTCGTATCTTCTGTAGATTTTTAGAGCTCAGATAGACACGTACAGATTTTGGGAGTTCACGGAAGACGGGTGGTAGTTTTTTTTGGAGTTGCAGGTAAATTGCAGCTTGCGTAGACATTTGGAATTCTTTGAAGACGTGTGCAGATATTTGAATATCTGAGAACAAGTGTGAAAATTTTTAGCCCTGAGAAGTCATGCAATTTTTAGAACCCTGAGAAGATGTGCAATTTTTTGAGCTTAGGGGGATAACGTTTTCCGATATTCGAAGCAAAAATTTTATTATATTTTTATGAATAGAAAGTTGTTTATATTTTTTTAGCTCTTGGAACACTTATGCAGATATTCTAAGCTCTAATATTCGAAACAAATTAAAAATATAAAGTTATTGTGATGAATCTAACATTTTCCATGATAGTAAAGTCGAACCCTGATTTAGCCCTACCGTTTATTTTGTTGAATTATGACACTATAACGAGTTTGGTGTTACAATAAATCATGGTTGAAACTGTGCTATCTCTACATATATATAGAACACATGTTCAATGAAAGCTCCTGATGTTGAGCGAGGTTTTCAATATCGAGCGGGCCGCTACAACGGGTTGTTTGACTGTCTATTATGTATTTCTAAATAACCAGACACGAATTCGCACGAATTGCTGACACAACAAAATATTCAAAACATAACTTACAACTATTTTCAAACTCAAGTTTTCTTATCGCAAATAAAGATTTAAATAATAAAATTCCAAAATTCAACGATGCAGAAAATTTAAAATCATGAATTAATAATGATTGTAAAACACCGATTTTTGAAAACTAAGATTTTACAATTTTTCTGTTATATAAAAGCGGAAAGATTCAAAAACACAGAAATGTTTCTCTTTCAAAGTAATATTTCCAATCGCTTGATGCATCATAGAATATAGCTTACACTTCAATAAACTAAACTGGATAAATTTCAAAATTCGTCTAACAATCCGGCCGAACAAACAATTTCTCCCCTCCTTCTTCCTAATTCAAAGAACAGATCCACTTTAATGAAGATCCTTAAAATTTCAAACATCCAAAAGCAAGAAATAAGCAGTACTCCTTAGAATATGTTTATCATAAAGAAGATACGGAAAATCTCAAAGGTACGTCGTTATTCTAATTTTAAGATATTTCAACACGACTCGGTGTGATTTGCAATTAGAATGCACGAATTTTGTGAATAAATTGCAAATGATTTCCTCCGGCAAATTTCAACCTCTTTCCTACTTACTTTGTTGTGTGTGTGTGCGTTGTTATTATTTTCTTTTTTTACTTCCGGAATTTCATTCGAAACAAGTTTGGATTGGAGTTTATTATTATTATAATATTGAAAGATAGAAAAATAAATAGAGAAATTCTTTTATGTGGAGTTACGGAAGGAAAAAAAAAACAACAACGATTATTTTGGTCTACGTGCGAATTCAGAAAATTCTAGAATCCGTGTTATTTAACATATGAAAAGCGATGCCGACTTTAATGAAAAGTTTAATGAACACTCTAAAGGTTCCCATATAATTGACTTTATATTCAAACTTATGATGATCTGAGTGTAGTCGAAGAATTATAATAATGTTGTTTGATTAAAGCACGAGAATATCGATAAACAAAATTTTAGTATAAAAGTTGATGCTCTCGTGTTATCTAGATGATACTGTACTTACACATGTTGATAGTCACTAGTTTCAAAAATTCATAAAATTGGAGTAAATTATTGTACAAGTATACGATTTGCACTAAAATTCTTTTCATGAATACACATTCTATTTGGCGTAAAGTTTAGTTCAAAGTTTCGCTAAATTTTGTACAAAAGTTCTTGTGATACACTAATTTTGCTGTTATGAAATTATTATGTGTGTTTATGATAATTTTAGATTGTAGGGTTTGTAAAAATGGTAATATAAGTTTTGCAATTTTCGGTGTAAAATGAACATTTCTGAAATTCAAGTATAATCACGAGATTATTGCTAAGATAGCAGATATTATTATATGTGGTAATCTTGTTAGTTGATCTGTTTGATATGAACATCTCTCTCTTTCTCTCTCTCTCATAATATACAATGAAACTGCACTGGTTTTATGAAAGGCAACCGTATATAAAGATGCAATTTTGCCATTACGCAGAAATGAAATCCGAAGGCTTAAAAAAATGGCTTCGTTTTCGTACATTGCTTAATAGTTAATAGGTTAGAAATGATGCTTACAGGCAACAAATTGTTTTTTTTTCTTCTTCTGTATATTGTTAATGGGGTTGGCAATATTTCTTACAAACAACATTTGTTTCGTTTTTGTTTATTGCTAATGGGTTTAAAGACAACAACATGGTTTTTTTTCCTTCGAATAATAACAGTAGTTTATTTTTTTTAATCATATAATGGTGTTCAATACACCTGACTGGCTCTATATAACTCTCCAAACAAATTTATTTGCAAATTTCAATGTTTTCCAATTAAAGGGTTAAATGGACACAAAAAAAAAATGATTTACTCATGGTATTTGAGATGCCAATTCACGATGAAAGTTGGTTAATTTCATGTCAAAAATATAATATCTAGTTCACTTTTTAAATATCCTGCAAATGAATAAAAACGTTTTAAACCATTTTAGAATTTAGAGAGATTTGAAAATTATTGTTGTTGCAAATAATTTTATGAATAATAATTTTAAATATTTTCTTACTATATAATGCAATATTTCAAACTCCCTTTTCTTATCCAAAAACAAATGCGAAATACAATGAAGTCTGCAAATATTAATCGGATTGCAGAATTCACATTTCTCAGAAACATTCATCGAAATGCATATTTCTATAGCCTGAATTGAAGATAAAATGGTGGAGTGGGGCAGCAGCAAAAGTCATATCTCCTTTAATATACTCCGTTTGCAAGATATGCCAATTTTCCGGTTTTCTGAAGATATTAGCTCTTTAGAGTTCGACACCCCTGGCGGATATCTCGTTGAATAAGTAGAAGTAGTAGTAGTCGCCGTTGTAGGAGTGGGTCTGAAGAGGGAGTCTCTACACACTGCTCTCATCTGAAAGTGGGTGTTTCTCTATGCGTGAAATTTGCTGAATAAGTGGAAATGTTTTAGCAGAAATGCTTCGTCAGAAACCGCCGTTGACTTTCTCTACTTTAATGAGGAAATAGTTCGATGTCGATGGTATTCTGGTAATTTCCATCAAAAAAGAAATCGCTCTCAACGATTTTGTTTATGGAGTTTTCTATAAGGCGATGTATTGGTGGAATACTTGAATTGATTCGTACATTTGAATGAGAATATTTTCTCATAACGATTTAGCATTCTGAAAGTCGGAAAGCCCGACTTTCCTGGGCCTTTTAACTCTGAATAATCAAATTTCCCTCGTGTAATATTACATTCTTACTTCTTCAATGAGGCAATGCGACAGATTTCTTAAGTACTCAGTTATAGACTTGTTAGTAAACTATATTCCATTTCCAGACATCTCTAAGTGAACGGATTGCATCCGAATTTGTTTATTCATTAATGTTTATTTCTCTTCGTAATTACGAATATGTGGTGTATTCTTAACATTCTATAACAGCCCAATGATGACCAATTGTTTTTAGGAGCGGGCAAAAAAAATATTTTTTGGTGGGTCGGACATATTTTGATTCATAATAATTATGAATATGTCCGACTCACCATCTTCTTTTTTTTTTTCTCGTATGCTTGAAAAAAACTGGAATTTTTATGTTATTGCTTAAAAATGAAATGGCGGAATGTACAAAAAGCAATTCAAAATTATTTAAAAATAAAATTAATAACAGTTTTGAATAGAAGAAGTCTCTTTTTTCATCATTGTATGAACTGAACAATTTTGATTGTTTTGAATCATTTCTTATCCAATTACATTTATTTACTTGCAATTTTATCCATGGGCGCAAAATATTTGTAATATATGTATTTTGTCTTTGAAAATTTAAAAAAAAATAACTATTGAAGATATGTAAAAACTTGTACTGGCATAGTATAGCGTGTACAATCAAATATATGTGTGACAGTTTCCAAAAAATAAACTAATCTACGTCTTGATGATGCTGAACTTTGACGCCGTAGAAGACCTTAAGATAAACTATTCCCCATACGATACGCAGTTGAAGACGGGATTAAAATTCTTCCTGATGTCTTCATTCCTGATGATAATGTAACTGTGGGCGAGTAGTTGGTTGCATTCAAAGGTCGTTGTTCTTTTATGCAATACGTACCCAGTAAATCAGAAAAATATGGTATAAAATTGTGGGTTACACCTGCGATAGCAGAAGTTATGTGTGAACATGCATATATACACTGGAAAGAGATCACAACAAAGGAGAGAAACGAATCAATGTAAAATAGTAGTTATTCACCTGACAGAGCATATAAGTGCTGATCGAAATATAACTGCCGATAATTTCTTCAGTTGCTTACCTCTAACTCGTAAATTGAAGCAACGGCAACTCACGTACTATCGGAACTATCCGAAAAAATGACAGAACTTCCAATTGTTTTTGTAAAAGCAGGCAAGTGCGGAACAGTAAAAGCAGTCTTTTTGGCTTTCAGAAAGATTTCATGGTAGTATCTTACTGTCCGAAGGAAAATAAAGCGGTCACTCTTCTCAGTATAATGCACAATCAACCTGAGGTGGATAATACAACGCCAGAGAAAAGTCACGCATAATTCTGCATTACAACAAAACATAATCTGATATTGATACCATGGATTAAATGACTCGGTGCTATTGTGCAAAGAGGAAGACAAAAGGATGGCCAATGTTGTTTTTTACAACATGGTGGATGTGAGTGCTCTCAACGCATACGTTGTTTGGCTTTTGTTTCAAAAAGGCAGCAAAAATAAATGCCAGAAACAAAGAAACTTTCTGATTTCCAATGGAAATCAATTGGCGGGCTTCAGAGATAATTTATCAAGCCGCCGCGATGATGAGTCGTTACTTCAGAACAAAGCTCGATGTGGAATATGTCCAACAAAAAAAAAAAAAAAAAACTGTAAGGCAAGAACCTATTTCTTGAAACGTAAAGCTCATATATCTGTGGTAGTGTCTTGTCAGAACACGATGTCTCCAAAAATGGCTTTTTAATTTAAAAATAAGTCTTGCTAATTATAACTAATTAGAAGTAAGATAAATGTACCAATACGTGCGCACGGTTAAACAACATGCAGATGTATGATATTTTCATCTGCATTTGTGCGTATGTTGCATTTTTGATTTTTAAATGATAATGAAAATGCTTATACCTCAAAACAGTTATTTTGGAGTTATGTTCTGTCCAAACACCACAGACATGTATTGAGCATAGCAATGTATATTGCAAAAAAATGTTATTGTAATGAATTTCAGAACTTGTCTCAATAGGTATAAAAAGTGGTGGATTAAAATCGGTCGAGGTCCCGGGCACAAAATAAAATATTAGGCCCCCGTAAATTAGAAAAAAGTGTGAAGTTTGTGTTTTTGGGGGCACTTTAGAAGTCGGGGCACCGTTAAATCCACCTCTGGGTATCAACCCATTTTTTTCAGAAAAACTGGTTTTGTATGAAGCATGGGGTTGGGAGGTTGGGGGGGGGGGTCCATAAGAAGTGCATGCATGCATACTGCAATTTTTGTATTTGTGTTTAACCACCCATTGTTTTATTAAATGAATCTCATCAACTGCTATGTGATATAACTGCACTTTTTAAATCGTTTTCATGCATCTCTGTTGCAAAAAATTAAAGAAAATATATATAATAATTCAATGTGGGTCCATTGGTAATAAAAGGTATGGAAGTTTGCCGGTAGTCCAAGGGATAAGCATTGTTGCGCTGTAAAGTAAAAACATAGTCACAGTGTGTTCTGACTTAGACAAATAGAGATACAATACCCTGAACGGATAACTAAGACTCCGCTATCCTAAGACTACAAAGCAGAAAAATTGAAGCCACGTTCCATCGTAAGACTTGAAAATCAGTTTCAAATACGTAAATTTTGCCTGTAGCACAAAAATATGTTTCCTTTGAAGTCTGGCCAAATGTATATGTGATATATGTAAACAAATCGCTCATATAGTCATGTATAAGCCATGTATAGCCCACACAGTAATTTCACGCTCTGTACGTTCAGCGCCAGATCAGAAATGCAAATTCAAATCCGAAAATAATTTTAGCGTACATCAAAGATCTGTATGTCAAGAAGACTTACTGTTTTCGCAATAATTCATGTGTTGTGAATTCGTTTAGAAATATTTTGTTTTTTATTTATTGCTATATTTTGTAATATAATTTATTAGATAAAATATTTGAAAAATATAGCAAATGTATTGTCGTTTAATACTTGTAAAGACGTAGATTTGGGAGGTAGAAGTGCCTATACAATTAGAGAATTGTCTATAGTACTAACTTTTTCGATGAAAGTAGAAGTCTCAAAAATTTGCGTAAAAGCTATGACTGCATGCAATGTCTTCTGTCAAACTCAAAATACCAAAGATCACGAAATTTCCCGAGCTCAGGCGTCGAGCATGAAGTAATATTCCAATGAAATCAAATAAGGCTGTCGAAAGAACGAAAAGTTGATCAGAAGAGAAACCATAATTTCGATGCTGGTGACTAATTTAGGCAACAAGCAGAGGGGATCTTTAAAGATTCTGAAGGCTGAAAACTTTTATGCTTCAAAATCATAGCCACACAGATGACAATAAAAGAACAGTTCAGGTCATTGTAAGAGAACAATTTTATAAGAAATTTTAACTGGTGGGACACTGGGAAAAAAGGGCACTGGCAGACAGAGGCCTTCCCTGGGTGCGCTAGGTGGGGAGTACAAGCTCCTTTTTTCCCAAGTCGAGAAAAAAAAATTCAAATATTCTTCTAAAAAAAATTCAAATATCGAAAAAAATGCACTTCAGTTTTTTTTTTTAATTTTAGCATGTTTCTGCTAATTTAAATGGGTTTTTTTGAAGGATGAAACATGAAATTTCTCTCTGAGTTCCTTGTGCCGGCGCTCCAAGGTCGAATCTGCGTTTGCCCTGTTTCAGCACTTGTTTACTCAGTTTAAAACACCTCACTCAAAATTTGCACTGAGCGATAATTTAAAATCATCTTGTGGTGGATTTTATTCTTGTGAAAATGTGAAATTTCAGGCTAGTTCCCGACATAACCAGAATACCCTGAAATTGTCAAAATTATTTTTCTCATAATGGAAATGTAGGTGTCTAAACTAGATGTTACTGTACTGTACACACACTTAGATGCAAAGCAACGTACAAAAAAATCAGTCTACTATAGTCCTGTCTGAGACCCTTTATATTCCCACCATCAGTAAGTCTGCGCATGTTGGGAAACAATTTGATTCTGGCCAGGTACGGAGTCCTAAATCAACTATTTAAATTGAATATATATATATATATATATATATATATATATATATATATATATATATATATATATATATATATATATATATATATATATATATATATATATATGTATATATATATATAAATTCAAATACTAAATTAGTCTAAAAGTATTAAATTATTAATATATTAAATTATTACTAATAAATAATCAAATTATTAAATTATGTAACTTCAAATATTTTAATAATTACTATCGTTGTTCGAAAGAAAAAACATTATTAGGTTTATTTCTGTGTACTGGACTAGATATTTGTCAGACAATGGGACCTAGTAGCACTTCTCTGAAAATGAATGGTTTTGAATGTTCACGTGTTGCCGCAACAGACCTGTAATTACCTGCAATTGTCTATTATTGCTAGTCAGACATAATATGAATAGAATGTAAAAAATAAGAAATAAAACCCGACATTTTTTCTGTTCGAAAAAAACTAAAACCCATCAGGCAAGTGGTTAAAAATGAGTTCATGGGCTTACCAGCTAATTATTTTGTCAGCGCCATCTATTTTTGCGTAAAGACATTTATTTCTGAATTGATGAACATTAAAATTCGATTTATTCATATGTTTTAGTAAAAAATCAGGTAAAATGTCATCAAAAAATTTAAATGACATTAAATATTAATTAATTCGTACATTTTTGTGTTATTAAAGTGAAATTTAATGAAATCAAATATCAGTAAACATAATTTTGAGTTATTTTATTGTGGTGAGTATGAATCATAGACAACGTCCGTTTTAAGTATCAGTTTCTTTATTTACGCGCTCCAATCAAAATTAGTTTCGGTTTTACTGTCGCCATCTATTGTCAATTGTCGATGATATTTTATGAATTTGTGTTACGTGAACGAAATTTTTTTTTACCTAATTTTGAGAAATTAATTCATTTTTTAAATATGTGCTGTGACTTATCATGTGAGCAATATTTAGGAAAACTAAACTCACTTGCAACAAAATTGGATTTATTGAAATATCGGTTAAAATGATTTTCTGTCCCAACTCCGTGAACCTTAAGGCATGCTAAGATTGCTCGATTTTTCAGCGTCATATATATTTAAGAGGCACTTTCTGTTTTTACACGTATAAATTTTTCGGCAATTTCTTTATACTTTGTCTCGTTTCTTCCACCCGAAAATTAGAAATAATTTCTCTCTCTCATAAAAAAATTTACAGAATACTTGATTATTTTGATATATCACACTCAGGGACGGGCTTAAGTATTTTGCGGTCCGGTGCAAAAACTCCTTGGCGGCCTTCTAAAACAGCTTCTGTCAAAATCTTAGGAGAGAGGGTTGAATGTTTGAATTTTAGGTTTTAGATATCTGAACACTTCACGTCTGGAATGCCTGAATTCTAGGTCTTGAATGCCTGAATTCTAGGTCTTGAATGCCTGAATTCTAGGTCTTGAATGCCTGAATTCTAGGTCTTGAATGCCTGAATTCTAGGTCTTATATGTCTGAATTTCAGATCTTGGATATCTGGATTTTGGATAAAAACACGAGTCGATTGAGGAAAACGATGCCCATAACAAATGCATATGAATGTGACATATTTCGAAAATACAGCAAACAAAATTAAAAATTCAATCATAAAAACTAGAGATTTAAATTTAAGATTTTAGATGTCTGAATTTCAAGTCTTGGATAATATTTTACGCTATCGCTTTGATAAGTCAAAATGTAATTAAAGTGATTTTTTAAAATTCAAATTTAATCAAACCATTTTTATCCCGGTTAGCTGCCCCTAAAATTTAGCGGCCGTGCCCTTCGCAAAATCCGGCCCTGGTGACATTCACTTATCAAATAATTGTATGGATAAAGTGAAATATCGATTAATGCGATGTATTCTCTCCGATTAAACTCGGATGAAACGTGTTCAGGTCACTTACCTTCACCAACTGTCGCGTATTACAATAGCAAAAACGGGATGAACGACATTTCGATTACTGCCCGAGTAAGGATAGTCTAGCTTAGCTAAAATAATTTAGGTAAAGGGTTTGTCTGTTATGATAAGAAATTATGTGTGTGGGGGGGGGAGATGAGGCACTGCACATTCAAGGACCGGACACGCCCAGCTTCACATCTCTCACAGAGATATGGAAGTATTCCCGAAGGATAGATGTGTCTGGAAATTTTAATAAATAGCAAGTAACGTAGACCCACTTCAAACAAAGGCAACAAAAGTAAATTGATTAGTGGGCTTCAAAAATAATCATCTATATAACAATATCATGTACTTCGAAATATAATTATCGATATAAGGCAATCGGATTCAATGGCAATGATTAATCTATAAATCTTGTGTGCCACACTCGATCGTCCCTCTGTGTCAGGAGCGTCCGATGCTAAACGTAAACCGAAGAAAATGACAGCACTCAAGTCGTTACAGTCAGTTCATATTCTTGAACCGCAGCTTGCGTTGTTGGGAGTGAGGGCAAACGACCTGTTTTTTTTCACAAATTGGTGGAAGTCAATCTATTTATTTTTTCTCCTATATCCTGACGGCAATCGACCCACACCATGGGTGTTCAACCTTTATGAGAGTGCGGGCCAGTTCATTGATTTGAAATCATTCCACGGGCCACTTAAGTAATCTGTAAATGTGCCGTGGGCCACTTGAATGATCTAGAACTCTGCCACGGGTAACTAGAGTGATGTGGACCTGCACCGCAGGCCACGTTCTGGAACTGCGCCACACGTCACTTAAGTGATCTCTAAATACGTTGCGAGTCCCTTGAGTTATTTGTAAATGTGCTATGAATCATTTAAGTGATATGCAAACGAGCCAGTTTATTAATTTTTTATAAAATTAAGTTTCAGATAGTGGGCCACATCAAATTATTCAAGTGTTGAGCATATATGACTTACAATCTTCAGCCTCCCTCTTATAGGGAGGATTTAGTGCACTATAAAAAAATAAATAACATACTTTTTGAGAACACTGGTGATGTCACGATTCGTCTTTTCTAATTTTTCTAATTCCATCTTTCAGGAAAATAGTGTCGTGCCATTGTCAGGTTATAACACTTTAACGGGTGAGGGGTGTCTCCACCTCTGATAGCATGTACTCATTGCTCATTATACCTATTATACTTCATGCTAATTGGCTGCTTATTCCCTAATTAGAAAAGAAATTATTTTCAATGAAAACTTATTTACAGGGTGATCAGCGAATAAGCCTTTATTCCAAAATTAAATATATCTACAACAAAGATCAATAGAATTATGCGGTAAATGGTACGTTTATTAGCAAAACTGTAAGAATGTTGTACAGAAATTTTAAAGATTTAGTTTTTTTTTTAAATTTAAATTTTAAAAAGCAAAACTGAAGATTTTGGGGTTCCGAAAATCCTCATTTGTGTGAAGAGAAACCTCTGCATTCGCCTAAAGTTACTGCATGGGCTGCGGTATGCGCCATGTGTGCTGACAAATTGTTCCAAAATTGTAACGTAACGTTCAGTAGTAATCGTTTCTCGCACGAAGAAGGGACCAATAATGCCTCTGGCGCATACCGCAGCCCATGCATTAACTTTAGGCGAATGCAGTGGTTTCTCTTCACACAAATAAGGATTTTCGGAACCCCAAAATCTCCGGTTTTTTTTTTTTTTTTTTTTTTTTTTAATTTTTTAAAATTAAAAAAAAAAAAACGAAATTTTCGAAATTTCTGTACAACATTCTTACAGTTTTGCTAATAAACGTACCGTTTACCGCATAATTCTATTGATCTTTGTTGTAGAGATATTTAATTTTGAAATAAGGGCTTATTCGCTGATCACCCTGTAGTTATGAAATGGTATTTTTGTACATAATGTTTGATTGCCTAAAGTGGGAAAAAATACCAAAGTGACATAAAAATCGAGAGAAGCGCAAATCTTGCATAACACGGAAATGTGTGTGAGGTGTTTTTTTTTTCATTCCGAAAGTATGAATCACGCAAAATTTATCAAAAAGAGTTGATAATTGTAATTATAATTCTGATAAAATTCCTTAATAATTTTAATTAGTATATTGTTTGAGCTAGAAAAATATTAATATTAAAATATAATTTTGAATCGAACAATAATTTTAAAGCTGCTATAATTTTTCTCCAATGAATTTGAAAAAAAAATTATTTTCAATGGAAAGTTAATTAGTTGTGTAATGATATTTTTGTACATAATGTTTGATTGTTAATATGGGAGACGTTTGCAACTAATTATCAGGACATTTTCACCAGAAACAACAAAATAAATGAACAAATTGACGTTTCACTTAAAAAAAAACAAAACTAACCGAGTGTATTTGCGTATAAACGAACTCAACCAATAGCATATTTTTTTCCATCCTACAATTTTTTTAAAATTTTATTTTAAATATTTAGGTCGCAATTTTTAAGTTTCATTCCAATTGTGGCGTTAGTGTTTCTTCCATTGTGCGATAGATGTTCCATTAAAAATAGACGAGGAATCATGACTGTCTCACAAAATACAGCTGAGTTCACTTATAACATGCCCACTTGGGGATTTGAGATGTGTATGTTATAATCGACGTGTATGTTGTAAGCAAGGTCTTGAAATTAACCTATAATAGTTGCATACCTGAATAAATTGCATAATTGGAGTTTTGCAGCATTATTGCAGTTTTTGGCTTCATTTTTCCCCGTTTTTGCTAGCAGTATGTTATATCGGAATTATTTTCTAGGTAAGGAGATTGTTTTAGGTGTGTTATATCCACAATGATTGTTTCAATCTGGGGTATATAGTAACAGAGGTGAAAATGTATACAAGTGAATGAGCCAAAAATCAGTGATTACAAAACCGTATTTTATATTCACGGTTATGTTATATCTAGGGTATCTTATAAGTGTACTCGACTGTACTTCAATGATTAAGGTACCTAGTATAGAGTGCATTTCTGGGAGTTCTATCTATGGTAAAGTTCTTGTTACGTCAATCACTCGCATTTCTTTCAGTGTTCAAAAACGGGGTGATTTATCTAGATTGACACTTATACTCAATCGACATAGATGTGGGGAGGGAGCAAGAAGAAATCGGATGAAACGGAAGAATTTTGACTTAAGGATGAATCGGGAAAGAACGAAACAGTACTTTGCCGGACACTGGACATTATCAAAGGAATTTCAGAAGCTACAAATATAATAAAGCAGTGTTTATTAACCTTTTTAAAGACCTTCGACTGTGTTCAAAAGCGAATTGGACAGAGTGTACTGAACTGCCCGAGCGCAATGCGGTGCTTTGCCTTTCTGCCATACAATCCTTGATCAATCAAATTTATTTATTTATTTTATTTAATCAATTTTCTGATTGCGCCTTTTGCGATATGATTTTATGCAACTTTCTATGATTATTTATTATCCGTGCCCGTTGCACTGTGACTTTAACTTGATTAATTTGATTCTTCGTTTTACATAATTTTTCAGAGCCTGGGTGTCTCGCGGTTTCTCCAGCTCCAGTGTTTCTTAAGGCCATCAGGGCCTCTTTGTGGTCCTGGAATATTCTAAAACAGCCATGTGTGAAAACCTACTGCAGTAAAAACGCAGAGGTACTACATCTATTTTTTTCTTTTTAATGGTGGGCAAAATAAAAAGGCTTGTGGGAAAAACATTCCCAGTAGTTAATATCTAATAAAAAGTCTCGAAAAAATTTTAATGTTTAAGACATTGCAAACTACCCTAACGGTGTGAAACAAAAATACAATTGTCCAAATGCTAGCTCATATAATTGCGAGTTGGAACAGAAGAGAGACCCGTTTTGCAATAGAATTCAAGGATGGCGTCGCTCTCCGTTTTACATACTTGATGTTTTCCATAAGATGTTTAAATTGAAGGGTTCGAATGACGCCATGCTCGTCTAAGTCGTCATCTGCTGGGAGTGCCAAAAAATATCATCTTGGCCTGAATAAGGTCCGACCGTCCATGTACGATCCCGTTCAGTGCACGCGAGCTGTAAAGAAAGATTGAGATTCGTTGTATTTGTAGTCTAGGGGTCTGGTGCTCTCAACCGACAAGTAAGAGGAAGTGGTTTCGATTTCCCGGAAGCGGACACATACATTTTATTTCTTTCCTAAAGTCATAATCGCAACAATTTTACATTGAAAACCTTCGTATAATACTAGAATTACCGAGAGGTCATTCTGACAACATTTGCACTTTTTGATCAACCACTACATCTTTATTTTTCAAATTTCGACAATGTCTCCCCGTGACATTTCCTAATTTGGCGTAAGGAATCTTTCGATGCAAAAAAAATAAAAAAAAGGACTTACATATTTGTGTTTTTCCGCTTTGGTGATCTCCAGTCCCCGTCACCTCTCTCTGGATCCGTGCCAAGCATTTCGTGATATTGTTGCATTTCAAAAAAAAAATGTTTCATTTAGTTTCAAACGTAAAATTTCTTAACTACCTCAGCTGACAAGTTGGAAGGGAGGGGGGCATAGGTGAGAGAACCAATTTTACTCGGGTCACTTGACCCCTCAAGGATTTTGGCAAAGCATGCCCACAATAATTTACGAACATACAAAGTAATTTTTCCTCTATCCACATGCTTTATTGCAAGGGTCTTCAGCCTTTCAGACTAGGTGTTCCGAATTTATACTTCCCGCAAAGCCCACTGGTCACCAACTTATGTAATGTATAGTTACAAAATATACGGGGCCAATGGGGCACCCCCTAGTTAAACAGAGGCAAAAATAATCACCCCACAGAATATATAAACTTTCTC
Source organism: Pholcus phalangioides (assembly GCF_987345545.1). Classification (NCBI taxonomy): domain Eukaryota; kingdom Metazoa; phylum Arthropoda; class Arachnida; order Araneae; family Pholcidae; genus Pholcus; species Pholcus phalangioides. The sequence continues at coordinate 16,335,773 of NW_028301611.1, read as the reverse complement.
ATTCTGAAATTATGTCTTTTAATAATTTTCAATTTTGATAGGTCACCATAAATACTGCAGTCTCTGACCCGCGAGCGTTACAAATACTGCATATCTGTCCCACGGACCGAAAATGTTGTGCATCCCTGATTTATAACCCAGAAAAAAAATATATAAAGACAATAACCAGGTTAATCAATGAGAATGGTTCTGCCAGCTATTGACGATGAATAGAACTGGAAACTTCTAATACAACACATTTTCTCGAATAGATGGCAGCACTAGAATCACTCATAGAATTAATAAAACAAATGGCATTTCCCACGTTTTTTCCCAAGGACATTGCCCATTAGTTCTGCTGGCATGACATGGCGGGGGGAGGGAGGGGGGGGGTGACGATGATATATAACTTTTATAAACTCATTGCATATTTATATATGTTATTATTTATATATATATCAGTAATAATTAAATGTTCTGATAATATATTAATGAATTTAAAGTAGTCTCTCAGGATATAAATATATCAGGATATGCAAATATTTAAAATTAAATTTGTTTTGAAATGAATTGATATAAGTACAGTATGCATATATGAACATTTCTTTCTGAGATTCCAATAGCAGATGAGATGCAAATATAAATATCAATAATTCCTGCAATACCTTCTGTAATGATTTCCAGTGAATTAGCTTCAAGAAATGTGCATAGTTAGACACGAAACAAAGAAAAATTATACACAGTAAGACTTGATTTCCAACATGTGCATAATTGAATATAATTCAAAAAATTCTGTACATGTGAAAAGCACCCAATCGATTTTTTTTTTTTCCTTGAAGTTCTTGGATTTTTATTTCATTTTTGGTTATAAATTTTTCACTTATGCCGATTTAGTTAGTTATTTAACTTTATTTAACGTTATAATTCAATGTTTATGCACTTAAAATTGCCATTTATTTATTATTCATTTATTTTCACATAAATAAATAAATTTCTGGATACACCCATCCCCCGGGAAAGCTTCGATACCTCTCTGAGATGGGAAGCGGGGTGTGCCCAGTCCTTCAATGTTTAATGTCACTACTCAATTAATGTAAGTACTCAATTTCTCAATTATTTTATTTCAAAAATTATTTTCTTTTTCATTTTTAACAAAAGTTTTCATTACATTACTGTTCAGGAAAACGTTTTATATTGAAGTTTAACTGCCAATGCATTGAATATGAAGTTCATAAAATGAAGTTTATATTAATTACGAAGTTTGAAATATATAAAAAAAAGTAATTTGAAACAGCAAACATGAGAAAAATCAAATTAACAATATGCATGTCGCTGTTTAATATTCATTGGTTTATTCATTGTACTTAGGGTGATGTTCTCAAAATTAAAGTTTTGCAAAATGGCAGAAATAAATCATGTAACACTTTATGTGTGCACCATCATAAAACGGAATTATGTCTGGTAAGGAAAATAATTTCTGTCTCTTGACGTTCCGTTGTGTACAGGTTTCGCTGTATTAGTACATATTACTTTGGATCCCGTATTTGAATGCATGTTATTTAAGGTAGAATATAGCCAGATGTCCTCGTTTTATGCTATTTTTTCCGGAAAAAATGTTGCGGACAAAAATTTGTCCCGGAAAAGTCTTCCAGGACGCCAATTCGTCCCGGTTTTTGCTAGCGCAATGAAATGGAATTATTTTCAATATTTCCCCAACTTAACTTTTAGCTAAGTTAGATATTACGCTAAGAATTTTTCCTTTACATCCATATTTTTTCTGGGTATAATTTTATTTCACCCACCTCGTTGGGCAATTTGCCTGCTATGGCCCGCGTATTTATATTTGAATTTATTATTTCCTTGTTACATTTTTGCCATGTTAATATTTTATGTAGCCAAAAGACGCCGAACTCATTTTGAACCATTGCAGCACCATTTCATTTTGCCTTGAAACTAAAGAGTCATTAATACTTCTAGATTGTAAAGGGGTACCGATGCATGAGTCAGATGTCAAAATAATAATTTTTTCGATGTTCTGTGTAATAAAATGGACAATAATGTTTGTTATATGGTATGCCGTTTCTTAATTATATAAGTAAGAGAAGGCAATGTATAAGGATATTTCGTACATTTCTTTCCTTCGAATTTGTAGGTAAGGAAAGAATGAAGTTACTGGGAATAATGCATTGAGTGGAAGATTTTGAAAAATGTGGAGATGTTAGAGAAGCATACTTATTAAAAATCGATAGCGCCACCAAAATGGCCGGAATTAAAAGAGGGGCAACTGTATCATTCTTGATAGATCTTATTCATATATACCAGTATATACTTATTGATTATATTTATAATACTAATTGGAACCAGGGTGTGAGTTACCAAAATGTGAATTCAGTTTTGATCAGATTGCTTTGCAGGCAGAAATTTTGGTGCCTTTGACTCTGAGGTTATTGATGATATTGGAAAACCAGACATATATAGAACCGACATAGTACCGATATGTGATATAAGCCCGTTACCTCGCAAGGTTCTTCCAGGGAAAAACGTTTTAGTGTTAATCTAATGATTTCAATCGACTTTATGTTATGGACTTAGCGTAATGCTGTGCTTTGGAAGTTCACTCTACAAATATTTAACCCCTTGAACTACTTAATCAATTCTACATTGATTCAATGAAAAAAAAAAACTTCCGAAACGAATTACATGTTACAAGTTGGTAAACCCAGCGTTGACTGTTCGTTGCAGCATAGACATTATGATATGAGAGACTAAGAAATCGCAAGTATCCTCTAGTAGTCTGTGAATATAATTATAACGAATCCCATCTCTCCTTCATGACATACGCCCTTTAATCGCGTATATATGGACGTCTGACAACCATGGCTTCCGCGCTGATGTTCTACTCGTTTGTGCTTCTCTGTGCATAAGTAATGTGATTATATTTTCATTATACATTGTTTGTTTGCAATTTTACATTGACTATCAAATGTGAGTTTCAAAGATGTCTAGGTTTTTCTGCGCCCGAGGGCTAACTAGACCGTGACCTACAATTTATTGTCGATTCCAAACGGCAGTTTTTTTTTGTGAGATTCCCTGTGGTAGCAATCTTTTTCTGTTGCATTCTTGTGTCAGGAAAGTTTCTGACAAGGATGAGCCGGGAATCGAACTTGCGACACCTCTAAACATCCTTTGGTACTTCAGGCGAGTACCTTATCGACCAAAGTTATCGCGCCCTGTTCCGAAACCATATAATTTTATTCTTATTGTAAAATATATGTGTAGCGCCAAGGCCTCCGCAGTCTGCTAGTGACGTGGGAAAATAGTTCATTTTCCCTCAGATTATTCAGGGGAAAAAATCCCCTGCTCGTGGCAGTGTCATCGTTGTGAGGAAAAGAAATGATCGGGCTGCACAAATCCATAATATACTTAGGTTTTAACGTGGGATACGTTCATTGGCAAAGATCACAATTACGTCATTAAAGATCGAGGGAACTTCTAACTCCGAACCTATCTCGTGACGTAGTAGCCGAAGAGCCGAACATTTCCTATTCAGAACTACGGCTGTTACGTTTGGCAACTTATTGCCAACCACCACGATTCATTAACTATAACGCTTTTATTTTGTCATGACGATAATATTACAAGGATCTAAAATTTTATAGTAATATATAATATAACATAATTATCATAATAATAATTATATACAATATAATATCGCAACGCAAAAAAAAAACTTTTCCGACTACTTTATTAGTAAATACCCCTGAGGCCCGCAAACGGCATCGCCTCCCGACCGAACTTCGTCAGGACTCGGACGTCACTTCGCTGTTGCGGCCGTTAAAGGGGTCCCATTTGCCCCCGGACTGAAAATATCAACTCTGTTCTCACCACAACCGGAAATATGGCAAAACTGATAAGTTGAAACAAGATGTTCCAAAAACGGACCGCACGTATTTAAAAAAAAAAGCGAGCCTATATTTTATGGATTCGAACCCACAAGTTTCATTACACAAATCCCATGCTCTAACTATTACACCGAGAATTACATGCCGATAGCAGGGAAAATTAGAGGTGTATGTCACGCATGCACATTACATCGGGGCCCGAAGTTCCGAAGTCACGATCGGGATTTAGTGGCGTAATAGTGAGCTTAGCCAATTAGGCACAACCTATGTTAAAACTCCTATGTACAATATGGAATTACGCGATCGCCACCACAATTGGCGATTTCTGTGCCCCACATTCAATCACTATATCAGTATTTGTGAGCCAATCAGGAAGATTCTACGCCAAAATAAGAAGAAACGAAATAGGATGCTGTGTTTCAAAATGTGGCAAACTTGCTAGGTAATCTGAATGACGATTATGGCAAACAGTGCAGAGGCCTTCTACCTCTAGGAAGTGCTTTTAATGCACGTATCATGTCGTAATCCTCGAAGGGTTACGATCATGTACAGGTGAAAATAATCAGTTTGGATTAACGAAGAAAAGAAGGTTATACATTTTTCCATACTTATCAGACTTTAGAACTTTATTTGGGAGTTACGCATTTATATATATAATGGCCAGTAAATAAAATGAGTGATAAGGGTAGTGAAAACTAATCAAACTGTCTTTATCGAGGTTATTGGTGATTATATATAACCACCGATGATTCAGAATTGCAAACATGCATTTTAATATAATGGGAACACCAATTGCGACCGGGTGAATGTCCTAGACCACTAGACTTACGGTACCGTTCAATGCACATGAGCTCCAAAGAGATTGAGAAATTTGTTAACCTCTGTAGTCTCTGACATAAATATGGAACTTTATGCCTATAAAACATCTACTGCAAACCTGTTCTGGAGCCTTTATATCATCAGTGTATAAATATTTGACTATATGTTACACTTATATGTATTGTATATACCTATAAGAATAACGACTAGTATGGTTTTATTTAATGGATTTTTTTATTTTTCTGATTTTTACAAAAGTCGCTAATGCCATGTTTTGGTGCTAAGCGAAACTTGGTCGTGAATATGTTTCGTTATCTGTTGATCCCTGCCCTTTGCGGTGTACTAGTGGTCGGGAATTCCAAGTTTTGGCGCTGATCGTAACTGTTAGTCAGGAACATCTTTCATCAGCTGTTGAACCCTCTTCTTTGCGTTGTGGTAGTAGCGACTCAGGGTGTCCTTCCCTTGCTTCATAGCCTCGTACTGTTCCCGTTGTTTTTCATCGAGCAAATACTTGCGTCCGGCATCGGGAAACAATTCACGCAATCCTGCGTCCTCGCGGATTCCGGAAACGATGTCCTGCGTAGTAAGTATCTTGTCCATAGACTTGCTCATCATCATGGATTTCCGAATTACTTCGGAGGCAACGTACTCTATCGACGGACCAAACATGGTTTCGATGCCTTCGTTATAGATGGCACCCTTTCCCCTTTGACTGAAAATATTGTTTAGGTCTTCCTTCGACATTAAACTAATGTTTTGCTCTACCCACGAGGGCTTATATTTTTGATAATATTAGACATCTAAATTTTCAGAAAGCCTACTGGAAATTGTATACCTGCAAATGAGTGACTGGAGTGATGAGGACTTTCTTATAAATAGAACTATTTCAAATTGCTCGTTAAGGCTGCTTGTTGTTATACTGTCACGACAATCGAAATTCAGACTTGTTTGAAGTGAAATATTTCATTGTCACATTATACTTATGAATTCGATTTAAAAAAAATAGGTGGTTCGAGGAAGGTTTTAAACTCCATTGTTTTCATCAAGATTTAACTTCAGCTTTCTTCATAGAAATTCGAATTTACTTGCCCTCTTAGGGCTGGGGGAAGGGGTATAGGCTCTCTGATTGCATCTTCTTCTCTTCTAAGATTTATATATTTTTTTATGTATGCGACGGTATTATATGTGATGAGAGATTCCGATTATTATAGATAATAACAGGTCCTTATGCCTAATCACCGATCACTTTTGTAAGTTTCATAAATTTCCCAAAATTTATCACTTTTACCGCTGATTATGCGAAATGCTTAGCATCGCGTCGTTGTTAAACATGATAAATCTTACTATATGATACACTCTACACGATATTTCATGCATGTATTTTATAATTATATCGGGAGGTCCGACTATATATATACCTCACACATACTAGACTCATTTCGATTTTTTTTTCATATTTGTGAAATTCACCAATTACATTAGGGTACTATGCAAAATCACAGATAAAGGTGATAAATTTCCAGTATTTATCAAGTTTACCAATGACTTAGGTATATGCATAGTCGTCGGTAAAAGTGATAAATTCATCAAATTTATCAAGACGATTGATAAGTATCCATAATATCCGGTTATTATGTATAGCAGCACATTTATCACATTCAGTAGAACGTACATAGTGCATTTAGGTAATATTGAATGCCACTTTTATTTTCTTCGATTTTTCCAATTTCAAACATGATAGAAACTTGTGTTTTACCAAATTAGGTTTGTTGATTTTGCATAAACAAGTTCACTGTGTTCAAAAATTCATAGTTAACTAAGAAATAAGGGATTTAAAAAAGTATTTTCATGTGGTAATATAGAATAGGGGGTACAAAATGAAGAAAGCTAATTCAAATGTCTATGACAATAAAAAATGAAAAAACATCGGGTTTTTTTTTTCTTTTTTTGTAGCTGATGACGATCGGGTTGATATTATAGTCTGTTGATGCGAATGCAATATTTCCAATCAGCCCCAAAACAGTCAAGGTAGGCCTTTCAGGTAACAAGGCACACATTATTTTTCTAGACCGTTCCTTCTCTATCTTACTCAACTTTCGATCTTGAATAGATATTCTAACCCAACTCAGAAAGTACTTATAATATCCCATATTACCTGACTCATACTTTTTCAAGAAATAACGTGTCAATAATACGACACGCGATGTGGGAATAATACATTTAGATTTTCTATTTATGTGAAAATAATATTGTTCAATCGTGCCAAAGTAATAAAACCTAAAAAAAAAAAGAAATTGAATTGAAGTTAATACTACCTACGCCATTTTCTATGAAAAAGTTATTTTATGTCAAATTTCAAACAAAATTCATGTAATATTCCAAACAAGATTGCAAAATATTCTAACAATATAATGTTTCGTTATTTCCACAGTACATTCAACTAATAATGGCGTAGGTTTTAAACTAAAATTTAAAGTATTGTATGATATGCTCATAAGTTACACTCAAATCTGTTGATGAAGGTATGAGTTTTTGGAAACTTCTTGATAAATGAATGTGCAATTTAACAACATTGATAAGAGTAGGGGAAAAACCCCAAGAATCGAAAATAAATTATTGTTTTTGCTATGAAACACCGTTTTTTCACAATCTGGGTCAATTTCATCCAGTCCGCGGTTCTAGGTATACCGAAAGTGCCACGGTTCTAGTGTTGAAATACTACTTACTATATTTTCACAAGCACCAAAAGTCGGTAACAGTACTTGTAAACAACAGCATGTCATATTCATCATAGAGATCTTACGTACAATTCACTAACGACATTATCCTCTTGCTCACCTTGGATATTCGATGTTTCACGACTGATTTGAAACTGTTATCGAGAAAACTGGCGTTCTTCCGATACGCCATTTCGATCTGAACACTCCTGCCGTCAGGCAAAAAAGACTTGGCTGGTGGATTCATTTTGACCCCACGGAAATTTTTATCAATGGCATAGAGGGCGGAAAAAAAGTATAAAACATCATAAATTTGTCAAACACGTGTAAGCAACTAGCTTGAAAGGTACTGAAAATAAGATGGTCCAGATGCATTTCTTTCTCAAGGGGTAGCAATGCAAAATTCCAGGGTTCAAAATGACCCCACAACGCCAGTTAAGGGTTGACATTTAATAAAAAGGTTTCGAGCAATTTTATATTGCAATTTACTGTCGTTAATGAGATGAGTTTTGAAATGAAGGCGCTGTCTATCGGTGGTCACCTAAAGTTTGTTAGGGAAAATATTTTATCTGTATCCTTCCTCGGGTTTGAACCTGAGACCATGACAGAAACTTTCACGGTGATACGCGAGCATCTCACCACCACGACAATCGGATGCTTTATCATGGCCTCCATCTGGTTTGTGATATACAAAATTCATTGAGAGACCGGTTATTTGTGGAGATTACCAGGAAGGAAATTCATCTCTGCCCACCACGGGGACTCGAAGCCCGGTCTCTCGCCTGCCGGACAAGTGCTCTACCATCTACGCTTAAGCTATGGAAACAGAATATTTCATTTGGAGCGTATATATATAATTAAATGGCTCCGTACATGGACGGCGGCAGCAATAAAAACTGCTGAAAAATGCCAATCGCGAAAAATGATGGGTAATACAGTCCATAGTGAAATTCGCCAAAAAAAGTATATGTTTGATAAACATGTGAAACGAGTATATTCACGTGTCTACATTCGGTACGATAGTCGCAATTATCACAAACTATATATAACAAACTATAACTTCAATAATTCTATAATACGCTATGCAAACAAGAACAACAGAATCGGAACAGAGGAAAGGGAGCAAGAATAATAGAAAATGAAGCCGAATGTGTACAAGTAGAACCACTGCAGAAAGTAGAAGTCTATAAGATGCATGAAAAAGGAAATTCCCAGGTTAAGATGATATTTCAATAGACATTATTGAAGAAGCAGGAGAAGAATTTTCCAGTATGCTAGCTGCTTTGTTCACAATTTTTCTCACAAAATCGGATGTACCTGAAGATTGGAATAACACAATGATGGTTCTTCTTTACAAAAAGGGTGAAAAATAGGATACTAAGAATTATCGACCGATCAGTAATTTATAAAATCTTCACCAAAGTGCTGACATGTAGACTTGAATCCAAATTGCACGAAGCACAACCAAAAGAACAAGCAGGATTTCGAAGTGGATTAAATACAATGGACCACATCCAAGCAATCAGGGAAACTATAGAGAGACACAAGGAATATACCAATTACCATTGTGTATGACCTTCATTGATTTTGAGAAAGCGTTTGGCTCTGTCTTCACATCTGCTGTTGTTAAAGCTTCAGATATAATTGGGATAGAGAAGACTTACATCAATATCATCAAGAAAATATATGACAAAGCAACTGCAACAATTCGTTTGGATAAAGGGAAAGCAAAGGTATTAAACTTAGAAAAGGAGTCAGACAGGGTGACACTATCTCACCAAAACTTTTTAGCGTGGTTTTAGAAGAAGTATTCAGAAAATCGGATTGGGATGAGAAAGGAATTAAAATAAATGGAGAATTTCTCAACCATTTGCGTTTTGCAGACGACACTGTTGTTTTCAGCAGTAATCCAGACGAAGTAGAAGAAATGATACAAGAACTGGTGAAGGCAAGTATTGAGGTGGGCTTGAAAATGAATCTGCAGAAGGCTAAAGTTATGTTTAACACCTTTTTTGCGTTGAAGAGGACAATCTTGCTCAACAACACAGAGATAGAAGAAGTAAAAAACTATGTATACCTGGGACAAGAAATTACCATGGGGACAACGGAAACATTAATAAAATAAACAGAGGGATGAGGAATAGATGGATCACTGTTGGCAAAAGCTGTGTAATTCTGTGAGAGTCATGTGCCATTATGCCTAAAAATAAAAGTTTTCAACCGATGTGTGCTACCAGCACTGACTTATGGAGCTGAAACATAGACACTCACAAGCAAAACGATACAAAGGCTACAGAAAACACAAAGGAGCATGGAAAGATGTATGTTAGGCATCACAAGGAGAGACTGAAAAGGAATCACTTGGATAAGGAATCAAACAAAGGTATATGATATGATGGAAAGAATTAAACGTTTAAATTGGAAATGGGCTGGACGCATTGCAAAAGAAATTCTGAGATCAGAAAAGTGACTGGAGTCAACTGGATGGCTAAAGCATCAGACAGAGCCAAATGGAAAAAAATAGACGAGACCTTCATCCAGCAGTGGATTGAAAGCGGTTGTTGTTAATGATGATGATGATGCTAACTTATAAGTCATGACACTAATCTTAATTCTTGATTTCCAAAATTCAACAAAGTCTCTTTGAAAATAGGGAAGAAAGGTACAGTTTATAAAAAAAAATTGACAAAATTACGGGAATACGTGTCTTAGAATCAGGCCATATGGCTACCCTTTTCATAGAAGTTTCTGGCTCGCAAGCGGAAGAAATACCGCATATCTGGTCCACGGACTGAAAAGCTTGCACACCCTTGTTCTAGGGTTAGCCTTGACCTACTCTGATTGCTAACACACAAAATGTATTTTATCTCGCGTACGGGACAAAGAATTTCATTTTTTACTTTTTGCACGAATGATTCAGAAAACCATACGTTTGACGAATAAAGTTTGTTTTCCATCGAATCAATATTATTGGTTTTTTTTTTAATCCAAAGATTCATCCGTTGTTATAAGACATACAAAAATGCTGACAAATATCCCTAAAAAATTTAAATACACAAGTTAAGTGCACAAAACAGCACATATAAAAAAAATAATATTGGAAACACAAATTTACCCAGAAAATTATAATGATGATCTCAGAGATCAATCAAAATTCAGAACTGAAGGAAATTTTAAATTGATAAAAGAAATAATTCAAAAAAATAATAAAAATTAGGACCTACTGAAAATGAATGGAAATATTAACGAACAAAAAGTAAGAAAACAATAACTGAAAGAGATGGTTCCAGCTCAGATGCACACATTAAAATTTAGAATTAATAAAACAAAGAGAAAGTTCTGGAAATGATAAAAATTCAGCCGAATTCAGATTTTAATTTATTTTATTATTTTTTTCTCTTATTTTCCTATCTGATCCTTTAGAGATATCAACCATAAATTCATGAAGAAAAAAATTGTATGTTCCCAGCCGGTAACATTGGCCGTTAAAAGGCTAATGAAAGAAAAAATTCTAGGATTGATGAAAATTAAGAATTCGAGGAGTGATGAAAGCGTAGAATTTCAGGGTTGATTATAATTTATAATTCCAGAATGATGAAAATTCATAATTAATGAAAGAAAAATTTCCAAAACTCGAGTTCCGCCTGGCAGTCGAGTGGTTAGGGAACTAGCTTCTCATCTGGGTTCGAATCCCGGTTCGGGCATGGATGTCTACTAACCTAATACTAACAAATTCCCTGGACGGATCATGCTGATCCATTGGGAATACGTGAAGATCATTTTTATAAAACAAAAAAACTCTACAATTAATTAAGCAAACAAAATCCAAAATAAAAGAAAACTTAGGCTTTCAGAATTAATGAAAACTCAAAATTCTATTGTATAAGAAAATTTAGAATCCATGAAAGAAATAACTCCAGATAATTAAATAGTTGAAGCTCAAACCTCTTGTTTACTACAAAAATACAGTACATTCTATTAAAATAAGTGCGGTGCCCACCATAAACGTGGGGGCAGGGTTTTTCAAACACCTCTAAGCGCTGTTCCTAATTGATTAGTATTTCGCACTTGACAACTTTATTGCACACCGTAATATCTCAGATAGAGTTTATGGAAACCGAAGACTTTTAATGCATTCGATATCTTCGGAATCAAATTCGTGTGAAACTATTTCATAGTAATAATTTGTTAATTTTCCCTTTGGATATCAGAATAAAATGTATATTTGCTTGTAAGATTATCGACCAGTTTGAAAATCATCATGTTATTTGTTTGAAAAAATTCATTTGCAATTTTGGATGAAATGGAAAAAATAAATGCAGCAGGGTATTAACTTTCGTTATCAAAATGTTTGTTTCAAAATAAGAATATCTCATTAATTTTAAGCTCAATAGATAGCAGCACAAGTTGTGATGTTTCAATGTCTTCTATGACTTGTTAGAAAAAATAGATAGCAGCACCATGTATTTGATCTGACCATATTCCATGAGAAAAATACAGGAAATCAATATGTGATGAGGCAAAGCTGAGCATATTTCCTCGAGAAAAACACGAGAAATTCGGATTGGATATCTTGGCATTGCCATTTATAGCCAAAAATGATACCAAAGGTAAACAAAGTTACCAATTATTACATATACAGTCGGGTCCGGCCACCTTGGTGATTCGAGAAATGCATGTCACAACCGTCGTGTATGATATAAACGTCTTGAAATTAGATTACGTAGCAATAGCATGTAATAAAATGCATTATTGAGATTGCCGCGGATAAAATAAGCAAACGAAGCACATAATTGAAATGTAATACGGCATGAATATAGTTTTTGATTGATATCTGAAACATTTTGAAAATTTATTACAACCCCCTTCCTCTGCCGCACTCTAGTTGTGGCGCTGCCGTAGGTCTTGTCATTGATTTAACATCGCTTATATAAGCTGAGAAAATAATTCTCCAAAAATCAAATAATTAAAAAAAAAATTAGGAACAAAATTTCTTGCAAATAAGTAATATTTGTAACATACACTAGAGAGAATTCCCTTAAGTTCTGTGAGTAAGAACTTAAGTTGAAAAGGAAAAAAATATCAATTCTTGCGAAATGGACATCGTAGGGGGAATAGGGGGTTGTACGCCAATGTTATTATCCGATTTCCACGATACATACCACACTTACGTATCCGATTAACCAGCATCGTCCTTTCAACTCCAATATTGTTACATCGGGTTCTACCGATATTAAATATGACACAGGTGCACTCGTCAATCCGGCACATCGCGAAGTTGCATTGCCATATTCAAAATCGGGATGTCGATGTGGGTCCTTACATTGGTTGTTTATTATAAATCGATATATTGCCCAGTGCAAATGGACACCATATTGATGGGTGTAACCTACTTCGCCTACTATATAATCAATCCTTTAGATATTTTATCAGCGGTGACCCATCATCCGGCATCCGATTCTTCGTCTCATTGCATGGCCGTCCCTCAGGGCTCAAGTGGAAAAAAGGGCTTCATGATAATGAGCTATGATTTTCAGGAGTGCAGTAGAAATTAATTTCCTGTTTCCGTCGTTTTTTCAACAACACTATAGTTAGAAACTTCATTTACTTGGCAAAATGTTTTTGTTAAAATTAAGAGCTTTAGTTGGCTTTTGGAATTTTTTTGGCTATAATTGAACACATTACTTCCATTTGAGGTGGTGAAATCTGTATGGTAAAAATTGGCCGTGTCCCGCACGGATAAGATGTTTCCCGTTTTTTTTATGAAGGAAATGAGGTCAGCCTTTTACTACAGATATATTTCTACTACCTTTTTTATGCCAGATGGAACTCCTTGGTGGGTCGTATTTGACCCATGGGCCGGAGTCTGTCCGCACCTTTGTCGCAATGGAATAAAAGGTAATTCATCAAAGAACGTACATGCGTGACGATGTGTGAAATGAACACATAACTTTATATGACTAATTTTAATTTCGATATCTATTGTCATAATTACCATAATATAATTTCTAGGTTATGAAAATAATCTGAATCTCTTATTTTACTTAAGATAAAAATTAAGTTGACTACGTTGTGAATACAAGAAGAAAAACAGAACATTTTATAAAAATTAATGACTGTAAAAATTGGCACTTCCAAAATTACGGGAAGGTCCCATAAAAAGAAAGTCCATATGGTCACCAAAAATATTGCGGTCTCTGGCCCGCGAGCGTTAGAAATACAGCGTATCTGCCCGATGGACTGAAAACGTTGTGGATCCCTGATTTATAGCGCAGCAAAAATTATAAATAAAAGAATAACCCTTGCTAATAGATTGGCGTAGTTCTGCCACCTATTGACGGTAACTACAACTATTCATTTGATATACAGCACTTTTTTTCAAATAGATGGCAGCACAAGGAACCGTCGTGTAATGTGAATAACATTTAAATCAATCTAAAAATATATATATTCCGACAGAGAGTAATTTCGTCTGAATTTTTTTCAAATTTTTGGTCAAATTTTCAAGTTGATAACTTTTATAAATAATTAAGTTGGTGAGAATAAATAATTGATTGAGCCTGCAATGCAGTTTAAAGGACTTGCGATTGATACAGATTGGTTAAATTGGGGATTTTAACCAATACCAGTCGATCGTTAATCTTTTAATCTAAGATTTTAGTTTAAACCAATGATTCCCAACATGGGGCGGTAGAAGATACAGGTATAACAGAGGATTCTATGGGTTAGATTGCGATGGGCGAAAAAAAAATCTGAAGAAGGGGGGCGATGGGACAAAAAAGGTTGGGAAACTATGGTTCAAACTGTGTTGGTGTATACGGCGGTAAGTGAATGAACGAATCAACAAATATGACGGTGGGTCAGCAAGTACGACAGAGATAGAGAAATTATCCTCAGTCAAAAAAACCTAGTCACTTATTCACTCGGTTAATTACCAACTCCATCTCTAGATGGTTGACCGACTTAACTCAGTCGGTCTTTTCACTAGCTCACTTTCCACTCTGTCACACTCACTAGCTCACTCGCCCACTTTTTCTTTCATTAATCAGACATTCAGTCTGTCTCTCACTCAGTTGCTTACTCATCCACTCTTTCCTTTCACTTTCTCACTTATCCACCCTGCCTTTCACTTGTTCACTCATTCACCCTGTCACTCACTTGGTCCCTCATTCGCTCTGTCACTCACCTACTCACTCGTACACCCCTAACTTACATTTTCTCCCTCAGTCACTCACTTACTAAATCGGTCATTCACATGTTCACTCTTTTGCTCAGTCATAAATACTGTCCTTCACTTTCTCACTCATTAACTCTGACGCCCATTTGCTCACTCAGTCATTCTGGCACTCACTTATTTCGTTGCTCACTCAGTCACTCTGGCACTCATTTATTTCGTTGCTCACTCTCTCTGTCACTCAATTACCTCGTTACTCACCATGTCACTCTCAGTGAAACTCGCTCGCTCACTCTCTCATTCGGTTTCTCACTCACCCCCTCAGTCACTCATACATTCGTTCATCCGCTAATTCATTTTATTCATTCACTTACGTCTTCACTCACTCACTCACTCATTCTTTAATTAAATAATCCAGTCTCTCACACGATCATACGATGTCTCGCTAACTCAGTTGCTCGATCACTCGTGCCGAACTACTGTCATTTGCATATGTTGTCGTCGAATTTTCATTCAAATTCGGGGAATTGTGTGTGTGTGTGTGTGTGTGTGCGAGGAGTGGGTGAGTTTTGCGGAAATCTTAAATGTTAAATGGATCAGTTCGCGACCTATGAATGTGCTTTGTTTTCGAAATTATGTACTGAAATCACTGGCGTAATAATTTGATTTAAATAACCACCTATAAGATGATTCGTCCGACACATCTCGGAAGACCCAGCGACCCAAGTTCGGGCCGCAGCCTATAGATTAAGAGACCCCTACTCCAGCATAATGCCGTTGTGGTGGGGGGGGGGCAATTTTCTCATGAATTTAATTGTCTACTTTAAAGAAAAAATCGTTCTCTTCAATTCTAGTTGGAATTTTGTCGTGCACGTTGCATACAGTTTCACCTTATTAAGACAAACTCTCTTAAAACGAATCAAATATACTTTTACCGTTGGACATTATTCAAGTCACTGCTTTTTCAGCAAGGAAGAATTGTTTTCGGCGTTTCTGGTACAGAGTAATTATAATTAAAGTCTCGTACACTCTGAGTAATTTTTCCTCAAAAACTCACTCTCTCTAGGTTACTTTTTAGGTCGCTCACTGACCTGATCCCTCGTTCTCTAGGCAGAGATGGACTTGTCATTTTGTCGCTCTTCGCCCACTTGATCCTAATTTTCTTGATCATCAATTCCTCAAATTTGACTAACCTCTAAACATTTCGCTCTGCGTTATAGCCCTCTCAGTCACCAACCTGTAAGTACGCCTCTTGTTAAGAACCCCAAACGCAAACGTTCCCGTCTTTGGAATAGCCGCCTCGTCATTGGTTTTAAAAAGTGTCGCGGGAGACTTAACTGATCTGGAACAGCACCACTCTAACTTGGATGGATAAAATCCATCCACGTTATAGAGGGACATGCAATAAATAAAACAGCGTTTCCAAATGTGAACAATATACACCCCCCTCCACCTCACTGTGGATGGTGCAGTCCCAAGGGACCGTAAATGCAATTGGTGGGTGTTATGGATTGTGCTGATTTAGAGTGTAGGGGGAAAAATTCTCTCAAAAAGGAGGCAGTGGATCAAAAAAGTTTGGGAAATTTTGGTATAGAATAACAGCATTGTGAATACTCTGTGTTACAAGATAATTGTAGTTACATTCAAAACCGTCCAATATAGGAGGTGTCCAAACTGTGAAAATCGACAAAATCTAATGTATCACGAATTTCAGAAGACGACAGGTGTTTCAAGTACTTTTTAATATCGACTCTCGGAGATTTTTCCTACGCCTATTCACATGAACGATACGAGAGGGCTATCTCAAAGAAGAATGGCGGAAATTCTCTTGTATTCTCTAAATATAAAAAAAAAGAAAAAAAAAACCGTGGGTTTATGAAATTTTTATAATGTAATCCGTGCCTTAGCATATCCAAAAAGCTTACAAGAGAAGTCCACACCAAGTACGTTAAAATAACCTCTTGGCGAGAAACTGTATACCAAAATACAAAGTATTGGTTCTATTAGACACTTTAACCCACTTACGATCATATTCGAAATATTTCGCCCAAACGCTTTTGGAAGAAAGCCAATCCAGTTCTATGTGTTCTCATTCCCCCTCTCCTCATAATCGCAAAGCTTTAGTAACCCGATGCACGAAGTTGTTTCCCCACCTCCCGTTCTTTCTATGCTCCTGTTAATGACTTTTCCCCTCAAATATAATGTATCTTTTGTATCTTTTTACAATATATAAATATATGTGCAAAAGCAAAAGAGAACGCGTAATGGTGAGGAGTGAAAGAGAAAAATCTGCTATAATCTCTCTCTCTCTTATCTACTATACAGTTTTTCCTCTCTATTCATTTCTTTCTTTTTTCCTCATGCTAATTTCTTCTGAAATGTGCGAGCAAGGTTACCAATTTTATCACCGATACGTTAAATGAAGATCATCAATATTTGTTGCCAAAAGCCTGTACGTGAAGAGTTTAATGGGGAGTTGGCAGAAGAAAAGAGAGAAAATGCCGAAGTTTTACTAGTGAATGGGGAACGTTAAGCGTCCCGTTAGAACTTTTGGGATGTTCCCCTCGCCAAGGACCACGCCCCATGAAAAACAAACATTGCCTTATATGGACTGAGACAAAATTCTTTATTACACAATGTACAATAATACAATTTATTTCTGCAACGTGAAACATGAACAATCCTTTGAATCTTGAAACAATGATTTAAATTTCTAACATAATGAAGAATGATTTTAAGCAATAACACTGTTGCAAAATGTCTTTCTTCAATGCGAATCTTGTGAACAATGTTTAAAATCTTGCGATGAATTTCGAACATTGATTTTAACCAATGGAATTATTGTAAAATGTGTTTCCTGTTTTGAGCCTGTAAGATATGCAATCTATACTGATATTTTGTTGAGAAAGATGGCTTCTGATACTATTTTTATTATATATCTTACGTTTTGAATGAAATTTCAAACACAAGAAAAACCTTTTCTAAGAAATAAAGAAAATATATGCAAAACTAAAACAGAGTATAAATATCTCAAAATAATACAAAATAAGATCTTCAAAGTGCTCAATTACTTAAAATATATCACGTTATACAAATAATCACAAAAAATCTAATAAAGCCAATGTATTCAATATAACAACTTTTTCTTTTCTTTATGATCAAAAAAGTAATTTAATACGTTAATCTAATGTTATTATGGATTTCGAAAAATTCAACATAGCGTAATCGCAGTTTTATTACACAAAGGAAATAACTCGGAACAATTTTGCAATTAAACTTCACATCAGTCGCCTGTTCACTAAGAAAATATTTGAAATACTTGATACTCTTATGAAATGCATCTTTTTTTATGCTTTAAATGTTCCGCAGCTTTTGTGTTAGGAGTGAAGTGTTTTGGTTGGGCTTTTGTATTATCCTCTATCCTCCCATCGGACGTTATTCATCATCATCTACTTCTTGTTGGGTACGTCTGCTAAGGCTTATCGCCTAGATTATAACCGTCTTTTCGCGTGACAAAAATCCATTCGTCAGGCGCCCCAACAATTTTACCCTTCGACTGTTCTTAAACAATTATCAACGACGAGTCGGTCGCCATTCACAATTTCATGAAAAATGGACTCATCCGACGTGTCCGACAGTCATTTTTCAAATGCACTAATGAACAGTCACACCGAATAAAACACACACACACATATATATATATTCGACACTATACACGTGCATGAGTGCAAACAAACTCTCGTAAAGTTTTGTTCTTCTATATGAGGATATATTCTAAAATCTCCACACCTCAATACGTAAAGATACAAATCGTAAGACATTAATTTTATATCCTTAGAATGAATACGCTTTAATAGTGACCATATATATTTTATGGGTAAAATAAATGTTAGTATATTATTTCACTTTTATATTCGTACAATTGTTACAATACTGTAAAACATACGTGCTATAGCCCGGGCTAAATGTGGCGCTCGGAGTCATCTAAAGTGTGGTCTTCGACGTGACGGTCTTCGAACCCGAAAAAACAATTTTTATCAAATGATGGCCGCGAAAACCTTATAGACTATAGCACAGATTCCTTACACACAGATGTGGCACACGTGACACATTTCCAGAGCGCTTAAGTGACCAACCGCATATTCCCAGACCACTCAAGTGACCCGGGATGCTGTTTGAGATCATTTAAGTGGACCGCGGCTCGTTTACAAAATGATTAACTGCGGTACTGTTCTGGATCATTCAAGTGGGTTAGGACACTGTTCTAGACAATTTAAGTGGGTTGGGACACTGTTCTAGACAATTTAAGTGGGTTGGGACACTGTTCTAGACAATTTAAGTGGGTTGGGACACTTCTGAATCACTTGGGTGACCAACGGCACACGTCCAGATCACTTAAGATCACATATGATGCACGACATATTTCAATGCCACGTAAGTATCCCTTGACACATCGACAGTTCATTTAAGTGACCCGCGGCACATTCACAGATTAATTAAGTGACCCGGGAGAATGTTCCAGATCACTAAAGTGTCTTACGGCGCAATCTTACCTGACTTAAGTGAGTACGACGCACATTTCTGGATAATTTGAGTGATCTGCGGCACATTTACAACTCACGTAAGTGATCTTCGGCACATCAATAGATCTCTTAAATGTCATGGGGTGCTATTTCAGATTACTTATATAAGTGGCCCACTGACACATTCCCATTGCACTTGAATGACCCTCGGCACGTTTACAAACCAATCAAGTGGCCTGCATTCTTCAGAAGTTTGAACACCCTTGTGATAAAGAAAAAACTACGTCCATTCGGAAATACCTCTGATTGGTTATAACCTTTTTTCACACAACATATGTGTATACAGAACATAAATTTTGTGTATATATGTGACAAGGACATCTACATATGTGTGTCAGTCCCATGAATACGTTTGTGCGGAATGGTAATGAAAAACTTTATATTTGGTCAGTCCTAAACTGGTCAATCAGATTTATTCGAAAACTTGGAATTATTTGAAAAGTTAATAAAACATGCTTCTCAGCAATTTTTATTGTTTTAATGAATGAGATGCAGAAAATTTATATCACCTAAACCGTGTAAATTTTCTTTTTTCTATGTTTCATTACGATGGAGTTTTCTACAAATGTTTGTAAAAATTAATTAATGCTATAAAGTTGATGAGAATTTATTTCTACAACGAGAATCTAAAACTATGATTTTCAGCAACGTGATATTTCATGTGATATTAACTATGTGTATTTGCAACACGAAACTTGAGTAATGCTTCAAATCTTGACAACAATGCCTGGAATCTTGAATCTATAACAATGATTTTCAGCAATAAAAATTGTTTAAAAATATATATTTCTGCAATGCGAATCTCGAACAATGGTCTCTATCTTGAACGATACTTTGAATATCGCATTGAATCCTGAACATTGGTTTTAAGCAGTGGGATTATTGAATAATGCGTATCCGCAACGCGATTATTGGACAATGTGTGTTTCTACAATGCGAATCTTGAAAACAAAAATTTCCAATGCAAACCTTGGAAATTACTTTCTGCCAACAATTTTTAACAATGCTTTTCACCAACAAAAAGCAATTTTAAACGATGCTATTTTTTTTATTACGGGGATCTTGATTTTTCTTTTCCTTTTTTTCAGCCAGGGTGTGAAATAACTTTTTCTTGCATTAAGAATCTTTAGCTGAGAGGATTGAAGTACTTTCAATAGAAATCACATAACAACAATTTTTCTTAATCAAAAATTTTGAACAATGCTTCTCTACAATAATGCGCTCCAATTTTTTGCGAAATATTTGCAATCAGAATTTCACTACGTAGTTTTTCAACCAACTTGCTCTGGTAGAATACCAATCTCAGTGACGAATTAATCCCCACCTTTAAAGATTTATGTCCAATTTTCTGAAAAATCTATCAAATCTCCATAATTTTTGAAAATGCAATTGAATAATTTAATGTAATTTTAGGTTTTCCTAAACAGGAAATTTAATTTTTTTTTTTAATGTAAGTGAAAAGATGGATCTCAACTTTAAAAACTTTCCGGTATAATTTTCTCAAGTCTTTCAAAACAGGGACGAACAACTTAGAAAAATTACTGTTTAACATTCTAGCTCACCAATCTTAGCCTGATGGTCATTTAGGGGGTTCCTTTTACCCACCTCAGTAGTAATGATCCATCCCTCGGGATCGTTCCCACGGCGTCGCTTCAAATATTCACTTGGGACCTTATTTTCCCACCAGCTCTCCTGAAAATTCTCGCCTTACTTATTTTTCCTTTTTTTTTATCTTTTTTTTTTCTTACGGTTCATACATACTTGGAGTGATTCATTATCAGTTCCTCAGCGGCCGTTTTGGTTGGGGGTGTGGACAAAGCGAGTCCATGACGGTAGACGCCCACAATTACTCATGGGCGATTTGCCCTTTTCCGTTTTGCTTTTCAATTTCGATTTTTTTCCCGCCCTCTTTAATACTTTCGCTTGTCAGAGCAGGTTTATTTTTACATGGAGACAAATTTCATCTTTTGTATTCGCGTGTCTTTTCCACCAGCAATTTGACAGGAAATTTTAGTGACTATAAATTATTACTGAGTAATTGCTTAATTCGTCTGGTTCAGTTACGCTGTTTGTTTTTACTTCAACCAAACTATTCTGCCGTAGTGACCCTCCTCAATGCAGTTTGAGATCTGATTATATCATGGAGACCTAATTCTAATGAGCAATGCCATAAGTGCACTGAAACACAGTGCTGTTGGAAATTCTGTGTCGCTAGTTTATCGGTAATTTGAAGGGATTTTTATTCTATAACCTCAAAGTAAATTTCAGTGTAAGAACCTATTAGAATCTTCCAGATAGTTTGAATTGTTTTCTCTCTTTCTCTCAAAAATAAATCTCTAACCTGGCAACGAGTTGGGCGGGGTGCATGTGTGGTGTAGTAGTAGTATGTAGGGCCTCCAAAAAATGGCTCGGGGATCCATGATGTTCTTAAGTCAGCCACCTCGTTGGGCAATTTGCCTGTTATGACGTTGTATTTGTATTTGTATAAATAAAATGAAAAATATTTATAATAATAGAAATAAATATATCTAGAAGGCAAAGTACTTCGCATATACGGAGCCAAGTTGAAATATTGCTTCTGAAAAATTGCAGAAGGAAATCTTGCGTAGGAGGAGCCTACAAGTTCTGATTGCAGACTGCTCCATATTCTCGCAATACGGCATCTTTATCCATGGGAAAACATTCTCTTCTGGCGGTTGGTATTCTCATTAGGAGGTGATGCCTACGTTGGTTGGCTCGTCTGTTCATGATCTCGAAGAAAAGTTCCCTATATGGTAGATAAACCAATTAATGGACTAGTTTGTAGTACATCTTCAGAACTGCAGCGATTTCAGAGCGTGCGAACCCAGAAACTCAAGCCTCTCGCAATAACTCTAGCAACTCACACAAGCTATTAGTGTGTAAAAAAACTCTTCTGACTTTCCGGGGAGCTTTATATCCTTAACTATGGAAGGATTCCATACTTGTGAACTCCAGAGAGAAGCGAACGTCCATACAGAAAGCGTATGACAGTTGATGCTCATCACATTTGCGGTATTGTGAACATAATATGAATGAAATTCTAACTTTTCAAACAATGTCATGGTAATGTTCAGTAAAATCCAGGATGCGGCTCATTGCAATACTTAAGAGTCCTAATAATACTTAGTATCTAATTTCTGCAATGCTTCACTGCCCAGCTGATAATATTGATGATCAGTGAGTCTGCCCAAATACGGATGTGTGAAAAAGAGTATCTGAATGAAAATTTACATTAAATTCTAATTCATTTACTCATTATAAGAATGAAAGACATTCCTCGCCTTGGAGTTGAAAATCCCCAGAAAAATTTCAGCAAACCAGCACTGTGCCAACGAGGGTTTGAACCTGTATCCTCGTGATGGGAGTCCAGTGCGATAACCACATGACCACACAGCTTTAAAACACTGATAAATTAAATGAACCAATGAGATTAACTTGATACCATTCAATTTATACTTGGTCAATCTAACGCGGTACTTCCTTATGCTACTTCAAGTTGGGAATATGCTAGAAAAAATAACTATAACCTGCTTATAGACATTCTACCGCACATGCAGGTTGCTGTCACAGTCCCAGGTTCAAACCTAGGAGAGAATATAGATACGATATTTTCCCTAACGAGCTTGAGGTGACCATCGATAGATGGCGCCTTCACTGCCAATCCAACTCATCAATGACAGTAAATTGCAATACAGCAATATGACCAGATTTGGTGTTTCTTGGTGACTTAGTTTATAGACATTATCTACCCTGGAATTTCAAGGTTCGTTTAGTTAAGAACTATTAGAACAGTGACGCCATGCACCTGATCCGAGATCACGACCACTTAGCCCAGGAGGCAAAAATAACTTCAATGAAATGAGGCAATCCTTGCTATATAACCCTCCCTGCATTGTTCCCTACATCTTCTCCAATTTTTAATTCAGATGTCTCAGTGAATATATAAATATTACACTTGCCAGAGTGTTTTTTTTTGAGCTCGAGAAAGAGAAGGCAACAACTTTCTAACTAGGTTTGGGGCACACGGGGTCTGTATAAGAAGTTATTTTCCTTAATCTAAAACTATACAACACATTGTAATATGGATAACGTATATCTGCACGTTATTTTGATACTTTTTTAATTGTGAATTATATCTCTAGGATCAATGGTTCGCTAGCAATTTGCACTAAGGGGACTCACACTAAGCACACACACTGTACATATTTGAAAAACAATAATACTTCAATACATTTATTTCATATGCAATTGGGCTTCTATACGTTATCTTTAACAGTGAAATTCAAAATATACTTTTTTAATGATTTTCCACCTTTATATACGTGTTATTACTAGCTTGTAAAAAATGATGGATTTTTAAGAGCTAAATTGTATTCAAAAAAGTGAGAATTCTGGCTTCTATCAGTCATACTACTTCCTGTGTCCAATGCTTAATTTAGTTAGATATTTGGACATTGTCTCTATCCTAATTTTATATAATTAAGACCATTGGAGCAAAGGAGATTCGACACATGCTTTTGCTCTCCTCAACCCACTATCAACGGCAACTGCAACGATTCTAATCAAATAAAAATTATAATTTCCAATTTTTCCTACGCATTCAATTCTCCAATAAATTATCCATGCAGCATGTACGCCTCGAACTTCTTGCCAAGTATCGATCCATCAAAACCTGATGACCTCCAATAATTTATAAAAATGCTTCTTCCTAATATTGAAAACAAGATAAAAGCATCAAAAATCAAAGGAAAAGAATCGAGAGATAAAAAAAAAAAGAAGATGAGAGGAAAGGTATATGTTCATTAATTTCAAATTAAGAGGGTCTTAAACATGTAAATTCAGGCCCTAATGCCCCGCGAATAACGTAGCGATAACATCTTTCCTGTCCCAGATGTTACCCGCGATATTGCTAGTCCTTTACGTGAAAGAGGCTTTGGATTTTTTTCCTCCCCTCACATCTTTCTTGTCTACTTTAAATGAAGGTTAAAAGTAAAAATTAAGTAAGAGGATGTATGTACATGTGGCAGCATCACCTTCATTTTGATGGAAATTACCTCGTGTTCTGCTACATCTACTAAACTTGGGGTTAAAAATGTGTATGTATCGTCGTCAGTTAATCAAAACTAGAGCCAAATTGACTAAGTTTATCACCGTCTTTAAGATAAAAAAAAAAAGTTAAAAATAGTGAGAAAAGAGAATCGATAGTCTGAAATTCTTGCTTTTCTCCAGTAGTAGCCGGAAAATACATGCTAATGACGATTCTCTGTTTCCGAAACTTGCTAGCAATAATTACATTAGATTGCATTTAAAATTTAACTACAGCTTTCAACGTGCGATACACATGGTATCTCACTACAGAAAACTTTTCCAAACTTATTGCTCCATCACCTGCTTCTCCAGAATTTTTTTTCTCATCACTTTCTTATCAACCCACGTCACCCCGTATCATCCTATGCTATTTTTCTAGCTTAATACTAATACTTACATCGTGCTATATTTTCATTGCTGGTGCATACAATTGAATCAAATTGAAATGTTGAACCTGGAAATGGATGCATTTTATTCAAATATATACTGTATATGAATTTAAACGTTTGGTGGGTGCAAGCGAAAATTTGCCAAGGCACGCATTTTTTGATAAGAACTTTGAACGTCTCCGCGTTTAACAGCGTTAAAAGTTTTGTCTTGTCCACAGTAGAAATATTGTTTATAAACTGAAGAGCCAAAAAAACTGGTACAGGCATGCGTATGCAAATAAAGAGATATGGAACCAATCGGAGTACGGCGATGCGGTCGGTAACGCCTATATAACACAACAAGTGTCTGGCGTAGTTGTTAGATCGGTTACTGCTGCTACAATGGCAGGTTATCGAGATTTAAGTGAGTTTTAACGTGTTGTTATAGTCGTCGCACAAGAGATGGGACATAGCATCTCCGTGGTGGCGATGAAATTTGGATTTTCACGTACGACCATTTCACGAGTGTACCGTGAATATCGGGTATCGGGTGAAAAAATAAATCTACGACATCGCTGCGGCTGGAAAAAGATCATGCAAGAACGGGACCAACGACGACTGACGAGAATCATTAAACGTGACAGACGTGCAACCCTTCCGCAAATTGCTGCAGATTTCAATGCTGGGCCATCAACAAGTGTCAGCGTGCGAACCATTCAACGAAACATCATCGATATGGGCTTTCGGAGACGAAGGCCCACTCGTGTACCCTTGATGACTGCACGACACAAAACTTTACGCTTCGCTCGGGCCCGACAACACGGACATTGGACTGTTGAGGACTGGAAACACGTTGTCTGGTTTGACGAGTCTCGGTTCCAATTGCTTCGAGCTGATGGACGTGTACGGGTATGGAGACAACCTCATGAATCCATAGACCCTACATGTCAACGGGGACTGTTCAAGCTGATGGAGGCTCTGTGATGGTATGGGGCGTGTGCAGTTGACGTGATATGGGACCCCCTGATACGCCTAGATGCGACTCTGACAGGTGACAGGTACGTAAGCATTCTGTCTGATCACCTGCACCCATTCATGTCCATTGTGCATTCCCACGGACTTGGCCAATTTCAGCAGGACAATGCGACACCCCACACGTCCAGAATTGCTACAAAGTGGCTCCAGGAACACTCTTCTGTATTAAGACACTTCCTCTTGCCACCTAAATCCCCAGACATGAACATTATTGAACATATCTGGAATGCTTTGCAACGTGCTGTTCAGAAGAGATCTCCACCCCCTCTTACTCCTACGGATTTATAGACAGCCCTGCAGGATTCATGGTGTCAATTACCTCCAGCACTACTTCAGACATTAGTCAAGTCCATGTCACGTCGTGTTGCGGCACTTCTGCGGGCTCGCGGGGGCCCTACACGATATTAGGCAGGTGTACCAGTTTTTTGGCTCTTCAGTGTATATTGTAACATATGGCACTGATAGACATTAAGTATGTTAAATCTTCCATTAGAATACTGTTCTCTAAAAATTGTGTTTTCTTGTCATTCAAGAACCACTTAGTGAAATGCCATGCTTGTCAAATGGCACTTATCAAATATCAAATGTCCACTTTTCAAACTTTTCATGTCTCCACATTGTTGTGTTAGATATTTTTATCAGATAATTTTTCATTGGGATGATTTGAAGTAAATTTACGGCACAAAATATGGGGTGTTTTATGGTGGTATATGGGGTGGTATATTCGCAGAATTTAAAGGTAAACAATTAATTGTAAAAATTTGTAAAATTTAAAGGTAAAAAATTAATTGTAAAGATTTGTAAAATTTAAAGGTAAAAAATTAATTGTAAAAATTTGTAAAATTTAAAGGTAAAAAATTAATTGTAAAAATTTGTAAAATTTAAAGGTAAAAAATTAATTGTAAAAATTTGTAAAATTTAAAGGTAAGAATTAATTGTAAAAATTTTTAAAATTTAAAGGTAAAAAAATTAATTGTAAAAATTTTTAAAATTTAAAGGTAAAAAATTAATTGTAAAAAAGTAAATGGAATGATTTTAAATGTTTTTAAATACAGGCATTTTTTCCCCGTAGAAAAAAAAATATGGGGGGGGGGCTAAGTTCGTTGACTTTAATCCGTCTTAAGTTAATTAGTCGAATTTCTCTGAAAAGATATGTTTTGAAACTTAAGGTATTGCTTCAAAAAGCAGAAGAAACTATAAAAATAGTTCTCCTTGATGGCGGCTCTTTGTTATGAGGCAGATGCTATCGTTTCTTGCACTTTTTCTGCGAGGTCAAAGAGATAAAATATAAGAATTTCCTTGTTCCTCCTCGATATAAATTTCATCATATATTATGACGTGAATGAGCTCAAGTCTAAAAAATGTAAACTTTGATGGAACATATAATGCATATAATGCACCTTAAAAGCTTTTAAAAAAAGTCGTATCAGACATTTTTAAGAACAAAATGTTTCTTGAAATTGTGAGTCCCTAACTTTAATGACGCAGATTTTAGATGGTTATAGATCCAAAGATTTTTACCTCCTTCATCGAAGA
The DNA here is from genome assembly GCF_987345545.1 of Pholcus phalangioides. Taxonomy (NCBI): domain Eukaryota; kingdom Metazoa; phylum Arthropoda; class Arachnida; order Araneae; family Pholcidae; genus Pholcus; species Pholcus phalangioides. The sequence goes on along the minus strand of NW_028301611.1, from coordinate 16,308,551 downwards.
AAAAATGTCTCCAAAAAATTACGCTTTGGTGACGTTGGAATTGCTAACATTTACCTTCGTAGATGGACACCGTTTAAAATCCACGCAGTGCCTTTAGAATTTTTAAAATTAATTTTCAAACCTTGAATGTTCACCAGCAACGTCAATACGTCATTTCCATTTCAAAATAATAGAAAGAAGCTTTAGATGGAATACAATCCGACAATTCGAGCCACTGGCACCACTTTATTTCTCTCGATCAACTATCAATCAAGCAATGTGCGGGAGATCTGCCATGTTTAAAAAAACACCCCATGCATTTTTTTTCTCTGAAATTTGGAGAATATCGGCTTCTTTCCCAACTTTTTCCATGGAAATTAGTATAAGTATGAGCGATTCACATTTTCTGGTATCTTTGATTGTTGCATTTTCTTTATGCTTTCCCTCATTTATACTTTTCAGAGGAGGTCCAGGTTGAGGCAGGACTACAATCCACAAGTCAATATTTTTGAAACGGACATCCACTCGAGAACTTGTAGTTCAATCAAAACCACACCCAAAGGATGTTTGTATCATATCAATTGTGTCAACCATGATTTCACAGTGGGGAAAAAACTACGCTCACTGTTTGTTACCATAACGCCTAAAAAATTGCACGATGCAGCGAAACAATGACAGCATTTTCATTTCGCATAAGAAGTACTAAAGTTAGCACTACTCTGACGGTAATAGCCTTAAACTCACATTCGTAGGTTTAGAGGACGAGCGCATTTCATAAGGAATGGAATATTGGAATCATGTGATGGAATTCGGTTTAGTCGTTCATGTGTTGGTATCGTTTTATCGATCATGTATTATGGCTGCGTTCCGTGCCAATAACCTGCATGAGTTATGCAAACACCAAACATGGCCCCCCTGAATAACCTGCATGAGAGAGATAAGTTACAAATATTTACATATAAGGATCATTTCATTTGTTTTTTGATATAACGATAATCTGATATAACGTTCATTCCCACGGAACGATATAGGTCGTTATAACGAACGGCAACGGTATTATCCCGATACCGCCTCAATGTATTAGGCGAGACGATTCTATAACCGGTGGAAGATTTTCATGTTATACAGTGAGAATTCCTCTTTGTATACATTATGACACGTGTAATATAACTTATTACATGGTGTGGGCCCCGCCCCCCCCCCTAATTCCTTTAACGAAACCCTGGAACATTCTCCAACAACTCCCAGCTACATCTCATCTGCTATTCCCAAAGATCCGTTAATCGCTACAGTACCCAATTGTCTGGGGATCTATGTTGTGATATTATTGTTCATCGGATTTTTTTTCTTTTTTTAACTGACACCTCGAAGATGTAACCCCCCCCCCCATTTTACAAATAATAATTTTACTTTGCATAATAAAAGTATGCATTTCAAATCCCTGATTAACGGTCACCACTGTTTTACTAATGAATGTTCTTATGCTGTCGGTGTTCGCAAAATAGAGGTTTTTACTGTAGTAAAGTGTTCTAGACTATGCTACAAAGCTGGGCTGGAAGAGATCTCGTCAACGGGAAAAGTCCAGCGACAGAGTTCTGACGGTGCTTTATTTCATGTATTATCCAGATAATCTTCAAACGAACTGTGATGAATAGAAAAATCCGATAAACCACGACCTTCATGGATTCAGTATGAACATACTTCCAATGATCATTCTCTGCACTTCTCAAGCAATAAAGTCTTCTCGAGACTGTGGAAATCATTTGGACATGATCGGGCAAATAAAATGCCACGTGACAAAAACCACATGAAAAAGAAAAACCCTCATCGTAAATGAATAAAGAAAACCCACTTTAAATCCCATCCGGACCAAATACTTGTTGAGCCAATATAAGTTCCCTTGAAGGACATCATGTAGAACGAAGTTCACCATCCAAAAGAATGAAGAAACAGAGATGTCTATATATGGTTATTTTCCAACATTCGAATCTAACATATAGTATACCATCTCATGCTTCGGTTTCTTTCTTCTTTTTTTTTTCCACTGATGCGCACAAATCATTGGAAGGTGGCATTTTTACGATCAATTTCCAAAACCGTAGGTGCTTCTCTCCTTCACCTTAAGAAAAGAAGAGGGGGGAAAAAAGAGTAAGAATAAGATGGAAATGATTTTTCCCTTTGGAAAATCGTAAAAAATGTTTTACAGCAAAAGATATAAAACTCCAATACCCATTACTCTCTCAAGGAAATACCTGTTCAGGGTTCCTACCCCTTCATCCCTTCTCTTTTATATTTCTTGGAATTCCTCGTACTTCTATATACGACATATTTGGATCTCCTTACACTCCCCCTTTCCCATACGATCTTACTTACATCATTTCTTCTATAACATTCTCTATTTCCCCCCTTACAACAACAACAACAACATTCACCTTTACCTCGTATAAGAGATTTTTTTTTTTTTTTCGACAGAAACTCGAAATATGTGCTTCGGCTTGTGGTACACTATCGGCTATAACCTGTTTATCGATTTTTCATGGAGCGTACGACAAGAGAAAAATTGAAAATACCATTTTCTTTTGGGGGAAAAATTAGATTATTATAACCAAATTTTTCAAAATAAAACGTTGATCCTACTCCCCATGTATCACCTCGAGTGTATTGCTGAAAGTATTCGGAAATTTCCAGATATCATGATATGGTTTTCTGAGCGTTTTGGTTTCAGCTGTGACGTCCGAATGGTATTTAGATATACACTAAAAGTCCGTTATAGCGAGTACGAGTTACAATAAGAATATCGTCATAACGAGTGACTGTCAATGAGCTACCGTAAAATAGTACAACTTTGTGCCACTTTTTCAGGTTTTTAGAGTATCTCCTTCAGTTATGCACTTATTAGTCTGAATGTTTTACTCATTATACCTACGTATCTCACCTACTGATTGATGAGTCTGAGAAAAATATTTGATAGGAAGGGAGGGATAATTTTTTTCATGCGGCACTATCTTGTACCCCTGCGGGTTACAGCTTCGGGCCACACTTCTTTCTGCCTTTAAAATGCATTAAAAACTCGATCTGACACATTATTGTCAATTCTTTTATCGTTTCTTCATATCTGCTTTAATAAAAACCGTCAAAACATTATTTACCAATTTTTTCTTATTTTATTTTGTTATTTTCCATAAACTGAAGAATGAAAAATGATAGAAGACAATGAAAACAAGTTTAATTAAAATTATTTTATTAAGGAAATGTTTTTGGTAGGTTTGATATACACATCTACCTTTAACAATTTTGAACCCCCTTATGAAGAACACTCACGGCTTCATGTCAACTAGGTACGTGCTATTGCCTGCATGCTTTTTGGTGGAATTATTTCGCTTACAATTTGGTTTTCGCGATACCAGACAATGTCAGCAGGGTCTAGGCATGTCCCATACTTTCCTTTATTCCCCATAGCGGAAACTGGTACATCTTCGTCATCTGGCTTCGAAACCAGCAGTCCTGTGTATGACTTTCCACAATATTTCACAATAAACGTAAATATTTCCATCCTTCTGTACTTTATGCTCCCATCTACATCATAAAATAAGTGGACACTCATAACTTTATCTCGGCTTTCAACCCGATTAGCGAAAAAAAAATGAAAATTGGCAAAACATTAGTGACAAAACATTTTTAACACCTGAAATATTGTGAGTCCTGAGTATTGATAACAAGTCATAGTACGAATAAACAAAAAATATATATTTAGCAACACCCAATGCACCAATTTGTAGTAGATAACATACAGATAAACATATTTGCTTAAAGATCTCTCAGCAAACCCTGAATGGTATATCCAAAGGATACTTTTTAATTTCTCATGAAAACCAAAAACTTGCAAACAATTTTCTGATTAACACGTGAGAGAACTGGGGAGGTTATTTTCCCCCAACATTAGTTCTACATATACGTATACCTTCCTACCAGTATTTTCCAAACTTCTATTTTCGCAACCATTCACGGCAAGAACGCGTTGACGCTTGGAAGTCGCTTGTGGCACAGTGTTGTAACCTTGCCACAAATTTGTACCATTTTACGGTAATGTAAGAGATTAAGTATTAAGTAATATATAGAAGGTTGGAAATTAGGAAACGTTCGTTATAACGTCGAAAAAAAAATTCTAGAAAAAAACTGGTTTTTTTGTTCCTCCATAAATTAACACTAGAACGACGGGACTTTCGAACTGCCTAGAAATAGGCCTCTTCAACCTGGTGGTGCAAAGGTAAGATGATCGTATTCCACAATGAAGGTTACCGTCAAGGTCCACGGGTTTGAATCCGGGGAAGAAAATGGAAACATTTCTTTTTTTTTTTACCTTCCGAGCCTGGAGCCACCACCGATAGATGACACCCTCATTTCCTTACCCAACTCCACTGGTTAGAAATTGCCGTAAGGCGATATATGACCGGAGTTGCTGTGCGGTAAAGTAGTAACTTTAGAGACTTCGAGTTTACCAAGTTCGACTACTACCCTCACTTACCTTAGTTGAAACTTTAAATACAAATTAAGATCAGAAATGGCACACACAGTAAGTGCCAAATCGCAAATTTTACCGGAGAGCAAAAAGCAAGTTTCAGGCTCCACAGACCAACGTGTTAAGTGATATCTAAATACCGTGTTTTTCACCTACTTAGGGTGAGTTGGACATTCACATCGTTTCCTACCTTGATATTTACTATGTTTTCACGTGGAAGAAAACAAAATTGTACTTACTGCGTTTGCCATTTCTAGTCTTCAAATATAATATTGCGAAATCTTTTAAAGCAGGAAAAATTTCATTTAAGACATAACCTAACTTTAGGACAAGAAAATATTTCTACATTTTGGAAAATTTAGCAATTAGCATCGTTCTACTGTGGGAATTCTTTACTGATAGATAATTCATAATCGTAAATTATTCTCATCTCCCATACGGAGCTAAAAAAAAGAAAATGCATATGTACAATAAATACCAGCCACATGAATTTTCTTCATGTAAAAAACAAGAAACATTTCTTATAACAAAGTCTTCTCGTCTGTGTGTGTGTGTGTGTGTTCTAGAAATTTCTAGATTAAATTCTCTGTTCCGTGTCTGTTTTTCTTTTTACGTCTTACATCTCACAAGCAGCTTTATGAGTGGATAGGCATTTAAGAATTTTTCCTTCCATTCTTTAACATGAGAAAAGATGAAAAACAACAGAAACTTCCACGCGTTATTTTTTTTCTTACTTCCATATGATGTACTTACAACCCACGGCAATCAACACCATAAGGGATTTGAGTACATTACTTTTTTTTTTTCCTAATGCAATTTTTGCATCTCTCTCTCTCTCTCTCTCTCTTTTCTCAGTAACCTTAATTTTCTGGATTTTCTCCAGTTTTTTCGTCCAGTATTCTCCCGGAATGCTTCAAGCACCATCTCTTTTTTTCCTTGTACTGTGAATAACCGGCTTATCTCTAATTTCAATTTTAATCTGCCATCCGCGCCATCAATCTTCTTGGAATACGACGAACTAATGACATTGGCTCTGGGGAGAGCGCCTAATTTTTTTCTATTATTTTTTTTGGAGTTTTACTTATCTTGCTTTGGACCCCCCTTAAATGTGTCTGTACGTGTGATTATGTGCACGGAGGGAGAAAAAAAAAAGCTTCTCTGCACACTAATTAAAAGCATAACCTCTTTATGAGACGAAAAAATTAATAAGAGGCGAGGAATTATAAGAAAAAAAGGAAGCCTATGAATACTCTGAGATACTGGAAAACAATAAGACTGATCGTCCCGTTCAAACAAGTAACTGGAGATTTTTTTTTTTTTGCTTTCCTGTAGAAAGTTCGGAAATGAATGATGCATAAAATTCAGTAATTTCCTAGAGCACGTTTCTAGGTTTTCTATTCATTATTCTTTCATTTACGAACTTATACACATAGAGCTATTCGAAAGTTTCGTCCGACATGGAAATATATAGTTCCGAATGATGAATATTGACCTCCTGAACACGAGTATCACTTAGAAAAATGGGTTATTGGCTCTTGTTTGTTAGATACGTGGGAAGTGTGAAAAAAAGTGATTTACGAGCTGTATCTGGGTGGACAACGATGAATGTACGTCAGACATTAAAATGCATGATTCTGAATGTGACCTGCTGAACACAAATATTGCTAAGATGAAGTTCTACGGATATATCTATCGGTATATTTTATATTTGCACTATATTGCTGAAATGTACTTTTGTTTCTATGCATTTTTTGTTGTCTGTATGCGTATTTGTATTATGTTTATGTCTATTTTTGTCCTTTAATCATGTATATTTATTATTTATATTTTGTCTCTATAGTCCCGTTCACATGTACAATAAAACATTCTGGGAAGTTCCCGGTAACGGGGATTTTCGCTACAAACCCCCCCCCCCCATTCATATGACGTTTAGTTTATGCCGGTAATCCCCCCTCTCCTTTCCGGAAGTCGCCACTGGTTACGTGGGTTTAACGGAAGTGGTTGATTCAAGATGGCGGACGGAAGAACTTGCAGTAGACTTGTGGCGCAAAGGATTGTGGGAGAGAAGGTCGGTGTCGACCACCCCAAGAAAGATGGGTTTTTTTTTTATGAGCTTCTCTCCCACCTTGTTGCCATGCCGGTAATTATCACCAAAGAGGGCCCCAATCTTGCATATGTGAACGGGGCTTCTACGTACGGGTGGGGGGGGGGGTTATAAATAAACCGACACTACTCTGACGTATGTAGCGCCCCTTCGGATGGATGCAGTTTGATGAAACTGGGTACATAGAATGTATGGACTGTAGAGAAAAGAAAGAGAAAGATTCAATAAGAAAAAGGTAAATTTTTGACCACCAGGTGATAAAGTGGTGCTTCTTCATCGCAGTTATATTTTTCCCATGGTCTAAATAGCGTATATACCACTTCTCAAATGAATGTATTTACCGCAACGGGCGCTACATAGGTCCGAGTAGCGTGGTCTGCTGCACGTTTTGCATATAATACAAGATATACTTATACAGTAATACTTATACATAGATATTTTCAGTAGATAATGTATATGTATTAAAAAGAAAAAAAAAACAACAACTCATGTCAAAGTTTTCAACGTAAACGATACATCACCATGCTATATCATGTATCTCCGTATGATGTATGGCGTTTGCTGATAAGTAAGACACAAGTTATACGAAAAGTTTGTTCTTTCTATTGTTCATCACAGAAGGAAAACTGACGAATGCATCAACGTCACGATCGTTTATTGTCATTTCAAGAAGTGACATAAGGGTCTACGTTTGTGTTATAAAATGCATACGTCCAACCCAATTTCACATGAAATAATTTTCATGAAGTCCGCATGTTTCGTTGATTCATATAGTGAACTAAAACTGTTTGCATTGGCTTACGCAAAGGGGTGTGGGTAGGAATTACTACCCACCTCCCGATTACACTTTGTTATTTTTCAGGAAAAAAACTTAATAATCCCTTCTTCAGAAAAAATGCCCCCCACACTTGAGAAAATCCTGCATACGCTATGAGTGTTCATGTGAGAGAAATAATATAAATTGAATAAGTTTAATCTATTCCCAAATGAAATGAATTATTGACTCAAAGATTAATACAATGTAATAAAGTTTTATTGGTACCTTCTTGAGGACCCTAATACTTTTTTTTTTTAATTTCGGAGATGGCAGAACGGGCATTCGTGTGAGAGTTAGAAAAATTTTGTTGCTGAGTATTTTTTCATTGTTTATCGGCAATATTTCGTAAAGAGTAATATATGGTAGATATTAATGACCAGCAATGAATTTTGTAGATTATGAATTCAGAAGATAATGTTTTTTATCGTTTCAAAATTGAATACAAAAACTGATAATAAGGCGATATCTGAGAAAAATGAGCACAAAATATCACATTTTGTTCTCTGCCTTCCCCGTAATGGGATAATTGTATTAATTGCAATTTTAATTTATCATAAATATGCGATGTTAAATTTACCGATTCAACACATTTACCCCGCGACATACATTTAGTTCTATATTCCCTCAGTTTAAAAAAAAAAACTCATTTTAAATATACGAAGATGCATATCCGAATTTTATTTTATTCGAAATGGAGGAATCAGACATTTACACTTCTAGAAAAATCCTCTCCAATTCAACCTATGTTGAAGGCTGTTTTTTATTTTATATATAACAAAAACTCTTCACAGCTGACGTTTTACTTTCATTGATGTACGCCCCCCCCCACCCATAAGAATTACAAAGCCAGACTTTCGTAAAAACGGACAACGTACAGATCCTGTTAATCCGCCGTTATTAAGAGCGAGCTTCTACCTTACACATGTTATTGCCAAAGTCCCCGAAGTTCAGTGAAGTCAAGAATTTGCCAAGGGTTTTGGGCAAACTACGATTTGCAGAAATGAATCGAGCTTTAGCAGGACGATTCGCGAAGTGGCTACTTTACCGCACACCAACTCTGGTCATATATCGCCGAACATCAATTTCCAAACGGTGGGCTTGGGTAGGAAATGGAGATGTCATCTATCGGTGGTCCCACCAGGCTCAGTAGGTAAAGAACTTGTTTCTTATGATCTTCCCCCGGGAATCAAACCCGTTGACCCAGATGGTAACATTCATGGAGGAAGGCGAGCGTCATACCACTTCACCATTCGGGCGAAAAGTGGACCATCAATAAATCAGATGTGACGAACGAACCAATTGGACGCTCTACCGACTGTACCAGAACAGGTTTCTATGCGAACTGGCTGGAGATCTCTGGTCAATGTTTGATGGGAAGGCTGTCCGTTAGACCCGAACTCAATTTCTTTCATCGCTAACGTAGCTATACTATATAAAGAGTGCATAGGTAACAAGGTATATGATATTTTACTGGTGAACCTTTGATCGTAAGGGAATAATTCCAGTCAGAAAAAGTATTAAAATAACGTGTAGTACTCAGATATTTCATCTATGTTTGAAGGGGTTGTATAGCTATTTAAAATAAAAATTCAATTTTTTTATTATAATACTTTGTATCGGGGGTGCTTGAGCACCCTAGATATAAAGTTGTTGCTCTTTCTGTCCTGATTCCAACAAAACAAAACAAATATCCACGTTTCTCAGTTTTAATATTCACCGAGATATTCGCATTCCAAAAATGGAGGAAATTCGGTAAAATAAAAACAACATTAAATGCGAGTTCAGAAACAGCGTTAAATGCGGAAAAACCGCTTTTCCCGCATTTAACTCTGACTTTTCCTAAATTTTCTCCGTTTCCGAATTCGAATATCTCTGTGCATATTGCACTTAGAAACAGGGAATTTTTTGTTGGCCTCAGGAGAGACCAGGCAACAGCTTTCTAATTGGAAGTTAGAGGACACGGGGACAGTACAAAAATTTAGATTTCTTATTTTGTGGAACACTGTATTTTCACTCTCCAAACTGATGCATTGAAATTTTTCAACGCCTTTAAATCATTTTCAAAATCGGAATCGTACCTCCACGACGGACAGTTGATGAGAAAACAGGCCGCATTAGCATTTACAGGGCACACAGTATGCAGGATTAAAACAAAAACACAGTAAGATCAAACTGAAGCGTTATTTTGTAAATGTATAGAAGTTTTTGTTCTTATGTAGAAATGCGGGGAATGAATACAATTTGATGAAGAAGGCTTCATGACCGAAACTGCCGGTGTAAAGCCTATTTTTTTCATAATCTTTAGAACATCTCAATGAGGTAATCAATGAACGTTGAAGCTGGAAAAAACGTTGAGCAGAAACAACTGTTCTTCAGTAATAATTTTTTCTTCCTTAATACTTAAAAAACAAAAAAAATTAAAACACTTCTTAGAACAACTTTTCATCTGTGCATTTAAAACATTCCATCCGTTTGGAGTCGTAAAAGAGTTTCTCATCCGAAACTCTAAAATACTCAGTCGTGCGTCTCTCAACATTGGTTATTCTACATGGACACAAACCTCGCGATGTATACGAGCGGGTGAGTGAGTGGCAAGGCATCAGGAAAAGAGGACGAGGGGCACACGATTAAATGGAACTTCATCCAGATGCTGGACTTTTCCCCTCTACTGGGCCGGACCTCGATGAAAATTAGTCTACGGCTAATAGACCAGAAGATGTTCCCGCTTCAAGCGTTAATCTCGAATCTTCGATCGGTGTGCAGCGCGATTGCCGCCCTCGGATCGACGATCACGAGATCGTGAATTATAATCTGGAGGAGGGAGATGTGTTTCGGGAATCGGAGGAGATTCGTTTCCACCTTACAAGGCACCTAATTCCCTTCGAAATCTTATTTCTCCGACGTGAGGTGGGAATGTACTGTATAAATACTAAAAAAAAAGAAGATGCATCATGTCCTTGGAAAGCTTTAGTCATTAAGTCTGGAAAACTTGATATTTTTTTCCGATCCAGGCCATTACCTTTATTTTGTCGCACCCAAATATAACGAAGTCCCACGAGAACGTAGAAAACATTCGCAATATCCGGTTTTCATTATATCCGATAAAGTAGTTTCACTCTAGAATTCCATAGTATATAGGAATCCACTTGAAATTGCGTTTCTCAACTTGTGATCCGCTTAGATAACATAAGTAGTCCTCAAACTGTCTAAAATAAAAAACAAATGTCCACGTATATTGCAAATATTAACGATATACATGAACGTTTGAATAAAAATTTGATTAATATCTGTGAGGACCGTAGTCTTTCAAATCATTTGATCATTTTTGTCGTACTACGGTCATTTTCTGCACACGAGGGATAATTAGACCGGGACCTAAAATTTATTGCCGATTCAGAATGGCAGGCTTGTTGTTATACTGATCGACAGGTTGGTGCGCCAACCCCTCGATGGGGGAACTCCCTGTGGAGCAATTTTTTGTGCGGTCATGTCACAGTTTCCGTTGTACCCCTGTGTCAGGAACGTTTTCTTACAAGGACGAACCGGGTATCGAACTCGCGACACCTCTAAACATCTTTTGGTATTTTAGGCGAGTATCTTATCGACCTGGGCTACCACGCCCTAGTCTTTTGGACCCATACAGTCGGTTTTCAATGTTTTTGCCATAACTCCTGGGGTCATCAGCAACCTGTGTGCCAGAGGAATACTGTTAGCGATCGAGTGGCGTGGGGGTAAGATGTTTGTCTATCACCGTGAAGGTTGCTGTCATGGTCCCGGGTTCGAATCCGAGGGAGGAATATGGATGAGGTACTTTCCCTAACGAACTTGAGGTGACCACCGATAGACAATGCCTTCATTTCCAACCAATCTCATTAATGGCAGTAAATGGCGATATGACCAGTAGTAGGTGTTTGGTAAAGTAGAGCTATGCTGTCGATATGCAGGGTGAACCTGACCTAATGTGATAAACGAAAGGGGGGGGGGGATAGACGAGACCATATCTCGAGCATTAAATTCCTTAATCAGCCTGTCCTATCATCAACCGTTTTCGAGGAGTTATGGTGGATAATGGGTTATCGAATAAAATACTAAAACCTCAAACAACTTAAATTTGCGTAACCCAAATTTGTTTGTGAAAGACCTACACGCAGAATAAGCACAAATTCAAAAATAAAGAACAGCCTCCATAAAGTGTCATTATCTTCATCAAAAATACCTGGATTTAACGACAACCACAAGCGCTAATTGCTTGGCAAGTTGCAAAATCTAATTATGAACAAAGTCTGTGACCACACACACACACACACCAATTCCGCTATCGCTCTTCGAGCTATAAACGATCAAATTCAACAAAAACACTTGTTCATCCACCAGTCAAGCAATATCGGTGCTCTAGTTCAGGAGTAATTCAGGCTTTTGTTTGCAATACATCACTGAAATCGGGGACATTTTCGGAATTAGGTGTCCAAATACAATTTGCGTTATACAGGTTTTTGCAACGATCTGACATAGGATTCCGCCAATCTCTCACCGCTTGATCTCGCCATAAAATATAGATATCCTGATAGAGGTAGTGTGTGTGTTTGCCACCTCTTATAGAATTTATTCTGCAAAATCCAATTTTTGCTAAAATTTGTAACCGCTAATTTCGAATGCCTATTTCGAAGAAACGCTGATTTCAATGATCGTCGATAATCGAACGCTGATTTTCAGTTTTTCAAACAAAAGCTTGATTCTCTGCCGAACTTGAACACCGATATGATTGATTGTAGAATCTTTCAAAAGAAGGTAGAATGGACACATTTTCGATAAATTTGATCGATTCCAGCTGGAAGGGTGTTAATGTAATTGGTGGTACCAGATTTTGGCGAAAGTTCGATTTGCTCTTCGCCAATGTTTCAACGCTTGTATAGGTTGCCGTAAAATCCAAATATTCTCAGAGGCGCATTTATTGTTTTTTTGCCGCCCTTCTCCCATTCTACCCTAGTCTTTTTGACTACTCATTCCTCGAATTCGCCACCCCTATGCTCTATATAACCAGCTTATTCTTTCACTAATTTCACTGTCCGTCCACCACACATTTTATCACTGCCCCACTCCGGCAAGTAGTTATGTCCCTGAGTCACACTTGTGCCCATCCCCATGCTCACACACTCTCTGACTCCCTCTTTTTGTCTTCCACATGCTTACATATCGTTTTGGTCACTCACATGCTTGGTCGCTGTGTTTGATCGCTCTCATGCCTGTACACTGTTTTTGTCACTCTCAAACTTGCACACTCTCTAAAGGACACGATTTCGTCGCGCATTGAGGTGTTTCTTTGCTTTATAGGGCCACCCTTTTGATCATTCACACGTTTACGCATGATCTGGGTCACTACATTATCCCCATGATTTTACCCTCTCTAGGTCAATCTTTTGGTCATTCACAATTCACATGCTTGCACACGCTGTAGGTCACACACTGACCTGATCTTTCGCTCTGTATGTCACTGCTTTGCTCACTCACGTGCTTGCAAACTCTCCGAATCACTCTTTTGACAAAACCGTGGTTGAATATTCCTGCTTTATTCCTTCCCGCAACGCCAGTGCCATACGACTTACCTCCCGCATCCCACTTTGGGTAATGTGTCTTTTATCTGCTAGAAAATTCAGTTTTTTCCTGTCATTAATTATATTAATTATCTATAAATTAATTTCTATGATTTTTTTTTTATTTTTTACTTAATATTCTTTATGACTATGGCTCAAAATTAATTTTGACTATAAAAGTTACTATCTTTTGACATTTTTTGAGATTTCGAAAAGAAGATTCATTGAATAGTTTAGATTCCAGCCGCAAACACTATAAATTAATATTTCTTTGATGCTTTACTAAATTTTTTGCCGTTTTCCCCGAGTAATGTCCACCACGACCGCATCAAATCTAAGCACCGCATTCTAATAACACAAGATACGAATGCAAACAAACCACGAAATAGTTTGGTTAAATAATTTAATTTTTTCCTCAACAGGGAAATGGGAAACACGTACCATCGCCAAACAAGAAAGATATTTTAATACGCAAATTTTGTGTGATACATTTCTGCAAGCGAAAGCCATGAGATGAGGTGTCGAAATATTAGTATGATTCATATTTTTTTTTAAGATTAAAAAAATACAATTTCATCATTTAAATTTTCCTGAATAATTACTCAACATGTTGTAATTTATTTTTCCCCTCTCGCAACCCCAAAAATGAACTGCACACACCCGGTTAAGAACCACTGCTCTGAATGAATTGTAAATGTTTTACAAAAAAATGTATTTTATTTTTTTCCGTATGTGTGAAAATGAATTTGGTTTCATTTGGTAATTTGCGGAGTGCGGTAGCACAGATCGATGAGATATTCGCCTAAAGTACCACAAGATGCTTGGAGGTGTCGCGAGTTCGATACCCGATTCGCCCTTGTCAGAACCTTTCCTGACACAGGGGTACAACAGAAACGGTGTCATAACCACAGAAAAAATTGCTTCCGAGGGAGTCCGCCATCGAAGGGTTAGACCACCAACCTGTCGATGAGTATAAAAACAAGCCTGCCGTTCTGAATTGGCAATAACTTGTATGTCACGTTCTAATTATCCCTCGTGTGCAGAAAACGATAGCGGTGCGACAAAAATGATCAATTTGATAATTTGGGGAGCCACGGATGAAAGTTGGGTGAGGCGAAGAAGCCGCTTAATAGTAAAAACTAAAGAGTCACTGTTGCCAATGGTCTTTTGGAACTGCTACAGATATTTCGATGATCCTAGACTTTACAAAGACTGAGAAACGCTTACATAAATAAAACTGTGGTTACGCCTGTCCCACTTTATTTTAGCTGTTTTGGAAATGAATAATAAAAACTAACCAATACTTTGATTTCTTTCGGAAACAAAGACAAAATATGAAGTGCTACTGTACTTTTCTTAAAAAAAAGAAGTTACAATGTGTACTCTGAGTAGTATCATCGATAGATAGTTGTGTATAATGTATAAATATATATATGTATATATATATATATATATATATATAGATGATGCAGAGCACACCTTGTAGGTTCTTTCTCTCGGGAAAGTACACTAGCACTTCATATTCCGTGTTCGCTTCCGAAAGAGATCTCTGATTTCATGGAACTAATCCTATAAAAAAAATTAATTCTTGCTGAACACTTCGTTGTATCCGATATTCATAAATATAGTGATTCGTTATAAGCTATATTTCATATTCAATATTATTTTGATATTGCAGGTTCATTGAGATGGGAAAAATCCGTTATAACCAATACTTAGTAATACCCGATTGCATTATAAGCAGACTCTACTGAATTTTGATTAATATGAATCAATAAATCACTTTGATGACGAGAGCTTCGGATTCTATATGAACTTTACAGTACAAATTATAAAGTTAGTAATGAGACATTTTATTCGACCCCGTTTACATTATCGTAGATAGTATCCATTCCTCACGCAGGTCAAACAATATACACTCTCCGTCATTCGATTCACCCTAGATCCGAAGGAGAAGTATTTGCATAATGCATCACATACGTGAAGCACATCAGTCTCTAAGTAACGGATAGTATCTCTGTATCTGTGAATGTTTACGTGAAGAGCCGTACAGACATTTGTACCTGATTCATGGTTGTTGCATGTGCTTGTGCGGCAAAGATGTGGGTTCATAGACGTGCCGGCTTACCTATCAGTCGCAGTGAAAGCGCATGTAGACATTCCCATATGCGCATTTGACTCTTTCTCAACATATCCTGTTGGAATGACATCACGTATACCTCGAAAAAGGGGAGCCGCTGATATTGTGACGACAAGATAGAATAGCTTTCCTACGCGACGGAAATGTACCTCTGAGAGAAAAAAAAATACGTGATATGCTGTGACATTGTTTATTTATCACTTTCTCACAATGAAACATAAATAGGAATCCACATGGAATTTTAATAGTCTTCCATTTTGTATCTTAAGGGTTTAAGATTATTTTGTACGAAAATAAACAGTCGGTACACAGAAGTTTAATCCCTTTAAGAAAATTTTCCAAAACCGCATAGAAATGCATGAAAACAGGTGGAGACACGATCTATCCCACCACCCTTCAAAGGGTTTTGAAGGAATATGGGCTGATATACAGTGAACAAATGTGTTTTAAATTGTGGCTAATCTTATCTGAAAATGTTGAAAGGCAACAAGATTACTATTGCGATAAATGAAACATTTTTTTTTTTTTTTTCAAATACAGTGAGACCTCTCGTAATGACCACCTCTGAACAAAGGCTACCTCTGCACTATATTCGCATTTTCTTAGAACTGAACGCATGGTATTGGATTAAAATTAAGATTTACCTCCAAACATGTATTTCCGAATCACGGACACTTTTTGGAAATTAAAAATCAATCACGTAAAAACATAATACTCTTCAAACCAATAAGTTCCATTTCACAATCAATCAATCGAGAACGGTTCTGAACGGGTTTGAGATGAGCAGACGTACTTTTTTCCACTGAGAAAGATGTAGTAAACCCTGTCCCACACGAATGGGATCTTCGGGCAGCGTTCAGCGTGACAGTAATTATGCAGTCAGATCCCGATATAACGAATTCCAGTTTACCGAATACTTGATTTAGCTATTTTTTTCCTCCTGAAAGTCTAACGAAAATAAAGGTCAAACCCCCTATTCAACGCATAAAAAACGTAGATACACACTATATTTCCAAGTCTGTGTCCTGTTTGGAGTTTAGACATTTTTCCTCGAATTTATAGAAAAATACTGAGCGATTCGTTCAGAAATTTCAGTCATATTCCGAACCCTACGCTCACACAGCGAGCTACTTTCAGAAAGTAACGTAAATTACAGCTGACAATAGCACCGCCATCTTTCTCAATTTTTCTGATATTCAACTGTAATTTCACCAAAACTTGCTCCATATAAAAATTGGCAAGCAAATTGTGAAAAATAAATTTGATATCTTGCGAACATGTGCACATGAAAATAATCCCTTCAAATGCTTATATCTCATGAAAAGCCAGCAAATAACTTGAATTAAATTAAGCAGTTTATTTCATTTAAAATTTTAGTATTGCGTGTAAATTTTATGTATGTCCTAAAACATTTTTAAGTTTTGTAAAACTTGGGTGAAAAAATCCGTTGTTTTTTAAGCAAAAATCGTTGTTTAATACGATAAACATTAGAATTTTTATAAGAAACATCCGTACCTTCGTTAAAATACGTGTAATTTTCGAAAACACAAACGCACAGTGAAAATAGAAATTAGTCCATTTTCTTTTCCTTTAAAAGTTTCAAATTATTTGCATCATTTTCTCATACGAGGTTTATAAATAACAGTTTTTAATTATTTAATTTTTGTTGGTTGCTTAAATGCACTCGTGGCCAAATTTTCACTCGAAGTTGTTAGGGTTTACATGACATAAATGTCCAGTATTTTTCTAGAAATTTGAGAAAATGCCTAAACTCTAACATACTTTTTTGAAAATATAGTGCCTAATGAACTTTTTTTGAACGATTTTAATTTTTTTTTTCATTCCTCTTCACTCAAAACTACCATCCGAAGATTTGAAGTCCAGGAATTTCACCTTCAGCTCTTCTTTAGGGGCCGTTCAAGTATTACGTCAGCAAATTTTTAGCCATTTTTGACCACCTTCCCCGCCCCCGGCCCCCCCCCCCCCCTGTTAGCAAAAATCAGCAAAACTCTGACCCTCCTTGTCAGTAAAATTTCGTCAGCACTGCCTCATACTTCCTATCGCATATTGGTGGGATCAGAAACGTACGCTGGGGGCATATGGGGGCCTCCTCCTAGATTTAAAAAAAAAAAATTTCAATGCAAAAAATATTTTTTGTGTGTGTTGAAACACACAAAATACCGGATACACCCGTCTTTCGGGAACGTTTCGATATCTCTTTGAGATGGGAAGCGAGGTGTGTCCGGTCCTCCAATGTTCAATACCTTTGTGGTTGATTTCTTTTTGTAATAATATCTACTTTACCGACATCAAGATTTTGGGAATAAATCAACACATAATTGTATTTTATTGCGCTTTGATAAGGCTTTAACCAATTCATCCAATTAAACTTTCCATACTTGCCAATTTTTCACTACATTCTTAGGAAATAAAACAGAAATAATCAAAAAAAAAAAAGGAAACAAACTTTAAAATAAACATACACCAACGTCTGAATCCAAGGAGAAAATCGAGTTTACGGAAGAAGCATTTCTTTCTCCAGAAACGGACACTTCGCTTTGGTCCGGGAGTCCCAAGAGGTATGACGCGTCATCGAGAACCCTCAGTGTGCAGTCGATGCAGGAACACACAGTGTGCGCGCCTATCCTCATACATATATATACATACATATTTATATATACGGATATATACATTTTTTATTTATGCAGGTTTCGCTCTATATATCCTGAAACTGACCTGTATAGGAAACTGATGAATAAGGAAAACGGATACGGTTTTCTTTATGTATAGATTCAGGAGTAGAGAATAGAAGTGATACAAAAAAAAAGTATATGTATATAGATACAAATAAAATCTCGGAAGTTCACGCTTTTATATATACATGGAAATATAAAGTTTCTTCTTTTTTTTCCTCGTAGATAGAAGAAAATTGTATAATGCTTTCTCAGAATAGGAAAATTGTTTCATATCCAGTGGAAAAACGATATAGAGTATATTTTTTCCTCCTCTCTCGTTTTTCGTGCTGGTGCTATCAAAATGGGTGAACTTGCCAAGGAATAGAAATACACTTAAAAAAAAAGAAGAAAGAAAAGAACTTTATATTAAACAAAAAACAACTTTTTTGCAAAGTCTTTATTTTATGCACTAGAAACTCGCTTGAAAAATTGACAAGTTAGAAGTTTGGGCTCTGTATCAGAAGATAGGAACTAGAAATACCAATAAGAGAGTGACGAAGTTATTTATGTGTTTTTTTTTTTAACATTTCTCACTACATTCTCTTCTTTATTTTTTTGGAATAAAGAATTTTTAAAATTCTACGTAGATATACGGTTTCTTTTTGCGATATTTTTATTTATTTTTTGTGATTTTTAAACATTTTAATCGACAAAAGAATATTGTGAGGTATTTATATAGAGTTGTGTCAATTAATCAACTAAACTTTTATAAATTTAATCAATTTGTAGAAATAGTACATATCCCTCTAATTGTGTTTTGAGCAGTGTACATATCTGCTATTATTTACCGATACTTTGATACATGTATTAAAGTATCTGCAAGTAATACAGATCTGCTCTTCACATCAAAGCAGTGTTTTTAATGGCGACAATATATGTAGAAAATGAGGAAAAAAATCTCTATGAAAATGTAAAATATAGTAGAGAGGTTTAATTTAAATTATTGTAAAAGGAACATTGATAACAATGATGACAGAGGAAAAAAAACGAAAACGTGAACAGTTTTTAACATAATGGATTGAATTAAAATGTGTGTGAAGAGCTAAGAAAAACATATGACGTCAATGGGTGAGTGGTATAAGAATTTCTGAATTGGACTTGTGGAAATTCGTGATCGGGAGGCATGAAAATTCAAATGTGGGGATGTAATTAGGAGATATGGGTTTTTGAGCGCGCGCCCGTGTGTGTGTGTGAGAGAGAGAGGGAGAAGTGAATTGCAGCTATGTGGATTCGAAATGGTGAGCTAGGGGGATTTGAACGGTAGCTGTGAGGCTTAAAGAGGAGGTTCATGAACGAGAGATACGGGTATTGAATAGGAGGGGGTTTTTTTTTTTTGTGAAGAGTGAATTCGAGCTATATGGATTCGCCTGAGAGCGCGTGGGAATGTGTGAATGGCAACTATGGGGATTTGAAGAGAAGCTATGTATTTATGAACGCGTGACACAGGAATTAAGTTGGAGGTATGTGTGTAGTGAATTCTAGCTATGGGGATTTCAGAGGGATCTGCGTGGATTTGAATAGGAGCTATGGGGTTTTCTGAACGAGAGATATGGGGGATTGAATAGAGATAATGCGAAGTGAATTGCAGCCATATGGATTCGAAATGGCGACATGCGGGATTTTAATGGGAGCCGTTGAATGTTTGAAAGGGAGCCGTAGAGCAGTGGGGGTTTGAATGGCAGCTGTGGGATTTAAAAAGTAGCAATGAATTTACGAACGAGAGATATAGGGATTGAGTAAGAGGTGTATGAAGTGAATTGGAGCTATAGGGATTCAAATAAGAGCTTGTTGGAATTTGTGAACTGAAGTGATGTGGGTATTCGAGATCTGTAAGAATTTGTAAATTGGAGTTGTGTGGAAATTTGAAGAGATGCCATGTGATGAAAATGAACGAGAGATACAGGAACTGAGTAGCGGTATTTCTAGGGAAATCAAGCCACATGGTGTTTCAATGAATTTTCAGTGATTTAAATAGAGGCTATGTGTTTTTCCGAACGGGACGAGAGATATGAAGCTTGAATAGGAAGAGCGTGAAATGAACAGCAGCTATATGTGTATTCGAAATGGATATATTGGGGATTTGAATCAAAGCTGTAAGTATTTGTGAATGGTGGCTGTGTGGGAATTTGAAGAGGAGCTGTGGGTTTATGAACGAGATACAGGGATTGAGTAAGAGGTATGTGAAGTGAATTCGAGTTATGAAGCTTTCAATGCTATTAGCGGGAATTATGTTATTTGAATGGAAGTTGTGGAGATTCGAAAGGGCTGTGGGCGCTTGAATTAGAAACTCCTGTGGGTGCTTGAATGGCAGTGTTATGTTGAATTGTCAAAACTCAACGAGATATGGGGAACGAGAGATATGGGGATTCAAGAAGCGGTATGAGAAATGAATTTCCGCTACGGAGATTTCAAAAACAGCTGCTTTCATTTGTATGACAGTTGTAGGGTGTTTGAATAGCAGCTTCGAGATTTGAATAGGAGCTATAGGCTATGAAGGAGAGCTACGGGAATTAATGTGAAGTGAATAGAAGCTGTTGAAAGTGAACACATCTAATATAACGTGAACGAATGCTATTCGCTGTAGAAATGAATAGAAGCTATGCGAAGTGGTAGAAGCTACGTGGAGTTGAAAAAACTATAAGTTGGAAACTATGTTCACCTCACCCACTGCAAAAAAATGATCTACATTTCATGGATTTCTTAATGTGAATGTTTTGGGGAAGTTAAAAGTTAGTAAAACATAGATTAAAAATTCCAATTATCTTTCGGTCGGTCAGTCGCTCAACCCCTCCCCCCAAAACATTTTCTGTCCCTCTTTTTTCGTTACACACCAACTAGGTGACAACGTGGTCACATTGTCATGGTGCAATTTACTACCGATTGAACTGGATCGGAATACTCTAATAAAAGTACTTGCGGAGTAAAAAACTTCAGTACTTGAATGAAATTAGCCCTTTTTAACGCCGATGAAGGTGACTCTTGTTCACATGTCGTATTGTTCGCTGTTCCGCTTTTTTTCCGCGTGGACAGAGGGAATATAGCGGTGGCTAATTGCGAAGACAGCGTCTAACAACGATCACATTAGATCAGATTTCTTCTTTCCTCAACTCTCGGATCGAACCTGTCTATCGACTGGAAAATTTCACTTGATATCTTTGACTAGCAATTAGGTTTTGATTTCTTTATCATATTGACGTGTACTTGGATTTTAGTACACCCAATTCAGAACCTAAAAAAAATACAGTGTTACATATCAATAGCATAAAAGAATCTTTCAACCGAATTTACAATCATAAATACAAATATATACATACATCTTAGAACTTATCTTTAAGGAGAATGAGAAAAGCAATAATCTTCTCAGTATTCTTCGCGTTTATCTCCATCTATATATTATACATGTAAACATCAAGATATCTTATCGAAGTGCATATTTCCGAAATCTAAATCTGACTTTAAATAGGGAGATGCAAATTAGAATTTGCATATCGTTTCACGAAGAAAAAATGAGACGCGTAAAATAAAAAAAATAAATAAATGCGAAGGATATAGAAAATTGAGAAATAAAACATTTTTTTTTTTCGCGGATACCGAATGGCAAAGCTGTCGTCGAACATTTGCATTAATTTTGCGCATCGTCTATTCACTGTGTGAATCATATTCAGATGAAGGCCATTGGACAGAAAAGGAAAGAGTAGCGCTATTTCTGTTGCTTTTCTTATTGTTTATCTGTTTTCACTTTGTATATCTATATTTTCGTATATCGAAATCGTATTCGAAAATTGTTCAGATGGAATTCCAGAACTTATTTCTTTCTCCATAAATGCGCTCAGGATACATATTTATGTTGGCGATATCCAGATGAATGTAACAAAATGAAGAAGACGTTTTGCAAATTGCATGACACCTTGTATTTGATGCAAAAGATGGAAATATCCACTCTTCTAATTCAAATCATTCTGCTACGACACATACTTTCAGTTCATTATATGAGATATGACATAAAAAGGTCGTACAAAATATAACAAGAACATGCATTATAAAAGTATCATCATGGGATTTGTTTTTGATATTTCCATTCAGAATAAACACCATTGACACTTACTCGATTTCTCAAAGAATATTCAAGATCATGAAGTATGTCTTGAAATTATGAACTTAGCTTTATGCATTGAAACTGTTTCATTTTACATATATTAATTTATAAATTTCTTTCATTGACATCTCTAAGAAAAGACATACATTTTAAAAAATTACATTCATTATTAAAATTTGACATTGAAAACAAACTTTTTTGATGTCCCAAAATTTCGTTTCTGAATAATTCACAATTAGCTTATACAAGACTTAGTTTATAATTAAATTTCAATATAAAAGAAATTATGGAATTCTTCAAGGAGTGTGAGAGATCTCTTTTAACCCATTAAAGACAATTTTCATTCTTAGATTTTCAGATGAGTGGTTTTTACCGGCCGATTCGCGAAGTGTCTTGGATTCCATGCGTTCAAGTAAGAGGTCCGATAGGCTCTACATGAATTTTTCCATGGCTGTATACAGGGTGTTCTATAAGGGACAGAGCGCGGCCACACACGATTGGTCTAGAGGGTTTTCTGTAAGTGCTAGCACGGCCTTTATCTCATCAACCGTCAGTCGTGGAAGTATGATTTATATTTAAAAAAATGCTGAAAAGACATTCAAAAATGGATAGTTTTGAAAGTGAAAATATATAGTGTGTGTGTAACAAAATAAAAAATCTAAATTTCAATACGGCCCCTTGTACTTTAATTTTCAATTAAAAAGTGGTTGTCCTGATACTCCTAATGCCAAAAATAATTTCCCGTGTTTCTAAGTGCAATATTCACGAAGATATTCGAATTCGCAGAACGGAGGGAATTTGGGAAAGAGCAGCGTTAATGCCGGTAAAACGGTATGAATTTTTCGATTTTTTGTATTTTGTGGCACACTGTATTTTCACTCTTAATACTGGCACAAGGTAATTTTTGAACGCATTTTGAGCATTTTATTTTTTAAAATTGGAATCATATTTCTACGATAGATGGTTGATGAGATAAAAGCCGTCGTGGAACTAACAGAACACCCTGCGTAGTAGCCGTATTCAAATAGGTTCATGTGAAGCAAGGAAAAAAGAAAGAGAAAATTTGTGTAAAAAAAAAATATCGTACAATAATATAGTCACATAGTTCTTTTTTGTCAGATTGAGGAAAAAGTATTAACTCATCGTGGCCGCGAACGATTTGTTTCTTGTGTGAATCAATATAAAGACAATCAATATGAAAACTATGGTCACACTCTATGGTTGCGGCCATATGGGGGCATTATCAAGAATGTTCACGAACAATGGAGGATATTGTACCCTAATAAATATGATGTGCAGTAGATATAATGCGATAGCAGTACCATCAATGTCACTGCAAAAGAACTAAAACTTCATGGAGGGATGCCAATCCCAAAGAACTCTTTGTCAAACCATAGGAATATTACTACTGCAGTGTAGACAACAGTCCTACAACGGTAAATCATTCAACCATAACACTTCACTCATAGTTAGAAAAACTGGGGGCAGATGACAGCACTACACATAACAAGCATTACACAGAAACAAACTTTACGTCAGGTTGCACTACACGTACACGCACATTCCTGCATGTACCGATTCGTTGGGGGTTCATTGGGGGGTTTTGCGGGGGGGGGGGTGCATGTGTGGTGTAGCAGTAGCAGGTAGGGCCTCAAAAAAATGGCTCGGGGATCCATGATGTTCTTAAGTCAGCCACCTCGTTGGACAATTTGCCTGTTGTGGCGTGGTATTTGTATTTGTATTTGTAACGTCTACCAACGTTGCAGCAGTGTTCTATTCGTCGTTATATTTGCTTAAAACTTTAAAAAAACATATATTTGTATTATTTATTTTTTCAACTTTTTTTTAATATAACTCTAAAATTTGCCGTGAACCCATGGGGTTCCAGGCACTCCTAATTGAGAATCGTATCTAATCATAAAAATGGTTATAACATAGCTTCATAACAAGCGCATAATAAGAATCAATCGCTGCTAATGTAAAATATTTCCGTGCTTAAACAAGAAAAAATTAATTCTCTTAATTATTACATCAAGCTGGAAGACACAATTTATATTAATAACTTCTAGGCGAGTACATGTGCTATATCTACACAAGGTTGTATTGAGTCTCGATACATTTCCCTGAGTATAAAAACTTTCTCATGAGAGGACACTAATACAAAAAAAAAATTATTTACGCACATCGTAATTAATAAAGCGAAAATTGAGTCACAGTGCAAAAATCTATCGTACATATACAAATTGACACGAGTACACGTTTATGCTCAAATCAAAGCTGAAATACTATTCAGCCATTCAGTATCGAGAGAGAGGGAGGAAAACGCGGCAAAGCGTGTCCTATTATCAGAGGAAAATTTGCTAAATGAAGTTAATGAGCCATTTTGTCATTAGCATTTATCCATCGCAGAAAAGCACCAAAAACGACGGGGCGCCGTTTTCGGAATTTAAGTTCATCGGTTTTCCGATTATTTATCGCCCTTCTCTTTCTCTCCCATCGCATATTATGGCATTAGAAAAGAGCGAGCCAAAATGAGAGATAACAGTTTATCGCTTTTGACGAAGCCTCGATTGAGATGCTTTTCGCCAATTAGTATACACATACAGTTTTAGCACTTCATTTTCATCTGTGTCGGGGTGAAATGGTTGCCTGATTTGACATGTATCTCAGTGAGAGACGCATATAGAAATTGGGGGAAAAATTTTTTCCGAAAACAAAATTGGATAGAATAAACACATTTGTTTTAGTACAGATTTTCTTTTTTTGGTACAGATTGTGTAACCAAAGTAGTAAACATTTCGAAATTCATTATTGAGGCTTACGAACCATTGTTGCCTGACGATTTTGTGTGTGTCAATGGTTGCCCGATGGCACACACACACACAGGCAGAGAATAAATTTTATACTTATAGATATAAGATCATAACAATCATAAGTACCTGTATGTCTATATTCTTCCACACGATACAGCTTTCATTATAACGAAATAATTAATTTTTATAGAAATGAGGAAGCATTTGATACCGAAATTTCCAATACGACAAACAGTCCCTGTAATATCAAACAGCGGATTAAGGCATTCGGACAGACTCACCGATCCCGAATATTATCAGCTAGGCAAGAAAACGTTGCAGCAATTAGACCTGAGTTGTACTCCGTTTGACAGAAAGAAAGAAAGACAGTTTTTTTGTTCAGACTGTGTGAGTGCGTATGTGGTGCTGTGTTTTATTTTTCAGTGCCGCCATCTATATTTCAGAAAGGAAGTGAGTGTTGAGTTATGATTGAATTGCATTTGTGTTGTTTGTAGGTCTGTGGCGAGACTTTTTAAAGAGAAGATCGGCTCGCATTCGCGCCTTGAAGTTGGGAACAACAGAAAAACAACTAACTATAAAGAAAAAACTATGAATGGTAATTTTGTAGCGAAGAGGTTAAATCAAAAGTATTGAACGCGTCGCACGCTGGCCACATGTGGCTCTCGAAAACGTTGACTTGCACTACGAAACAGTAGAGCTTCTCGATAACGGACACCCGTGGCACCAAAACTTTTGCCCGCTAATAGGGAGATACAATGAATGATGAGAAACCTCATTCATTAGTATTTAACATTTATACGACGTTTGGCTTTGGACACGATTAAAACCTATAAATGTTTATGTCAAAATAGGGGGAACGTCCGTTAGGCGAGGCTCCACTGTATTGACGCCATTGTCAATTAGTAAGGACAACGTGTAAACCTACCTGGACTGACAAGAAATATGTAAGCGACAAATGTGTTGGAATGTAAGAAAAGTATTGAAAAATGTGTGCGTGTTTGCGCCAAAAGTATTGTGTTCGAATATAATTGCAATTATATAATGTTCATTTTATCAATATTTTTCATCAGTCAAATGATAGGAAGAAATTTTTGCATTATATGCGGGAAAATCGTTTTACCTGCATTTAATGGTGTTTTTCCCCAACTTTCCTCCGTTTTCCGAATTCCAATATCTCAGTGAATATTGCACTTACAAACGCGTAATTTCTATTTTTATTTTGCGTCCGGAAAGACAGGACAACAACATTTTTATCAGATTTTTTGCACACGGGGACAGTACAAAAAATTATTATTTTTTAAATTTCAATAACTATTCAACCGCTTGCAACATGAATTACGTAACTGAGTACTACACGTTATTTGGATACTTTCTAATTGGAATTATGCCTTTACGACCAACAGTTTTCCAGTAAAATATCATACGCTCTGTTTCCTATGCACCCTGTATATATAAATTTAATAAAACTTAATAAAACCGATATTTTATAGTGACAATCATCCTACGAGAATTTCCACCAGTATTTCCCTTTCTAGGTTGAAAATATTAAAAAATAAAATATCTAATATTATAATTAATAATGCGTTATGTGTGTGAAATTCATATTGAATTTATTGCCGCCGTATATCTAATTAAATCTTATTTATTTAAAAACCATTATAAGAAAATATCTATTTCAGATAGATTTTATATGGTATATTCACCGCAATTAATAAGCAAGTATTTTTTTTTGGAATTATTTTTTAATAACCAAACACGTATCGAAAAACAATAGTTTTCGTAACAAAACGCGTATCGAATCATATATAATAATAATACCAGATTAAATCAGGTAGAAATTTTATAATCTACTGATGCGTATTGAATTTTTACGTATCATTCTCTCTCTCTTCATTATTGATTATTACGAATACAGAAAATTCAACTTGAAAAAAAAAAATGAATCAATACACCAAAGTCGGAAACAGATTTTTCGATTCGGTAAATTATTAAATCGTGCCAAGATGACTGAAAATCGGATATACAATCTTTCTTATTCTTTCCAATAATAACTCAGTGAACTGACCAATAGTCACAGTCAAGTCATTACTCGGTTGAAACAAATCAATTGTGAAATTCTAGTTATTAAAGTCATATTTTTTTCTA
Source organism: Pholcus phalangioides (assembly GCF_987345545.1). NCBI lineage: Eukaryota > Metazoa > Arthropoda > Arachnida > Araneae > Pholcidae > Pholcus > Pholcus phalangioides. The sequence goes on along the minus strand of NW_028301611.1, from coordinate 16,281,612 downwards.
GCAAGACCGAACACGAGTTCGTGTGTTTTCTTTCTTGTATTATTTTTCTTGATTCGAATCATTCGAGCAAAATCATACATTTCTTCTCCAGATTTCATTATATGTCTACACTTCACAGATATTATTTTTCCTTTAAAAAAAAAATAGAAGTTATTGAGTATTAAAGAATACGAAGGTAAAAGAGAGTATGTTATGTATTGATTCCAAAATAAACCTATCGAATTGCTTGGGAAAAATAAAAAATACGGGAAATATATATATATATATAAACACGTAATCGCTCGGGACATCTTTCGAAGTATTAACCAGCTTTAGGGATTCGGCCATGCGAGGATTGTACGTAAGTGGGGGGGGGGGAAAATAGGGATAAGGAGAAGAATATAGGAGGATCTCATGGGTGGCTTTTGTCGGCTGTGTTTGAAAATCGGTCCGGAATTTATTTCTTTAATGCCTACTAGAGCAAAAACCAATCCGGAAAAAAAGGGTTTTATTCCAGATTTTTTTTTCTAATTCGGGGATAAGGAACATCTAACATATATATTTGATATTGTCTATGTATATATATACACATACATTCGATTATTTAACTCGGTACTCCCGAAGTACTTTTCCAGTAATGAGATATGTTTCGAGATTAATCCAATGGCTGTTGTTTTCGAGTGGAACTGTGTTGGGTAATCGAGAAATATGTTACATTATATATAGATTGTTTATTTATATTGGATGGAATATAAATAAATCACCCGTAGAGTTATTTATTTATTTTGATACCATCAAAGAGATTGAATGTAGTTGAATATGCGTTAAAAAACAGTTTTATACTTCTTCGTCCACAAGCTTCAGTAAAACCGGAATTACACCATAAAAGTTTTAGAAAACTTCTTTCACAAAACTTGAAAAATTCAACCAATAAAAGTATTGGTTACATTCGAGCGAATGTAAAACATTAGAATATACTGCTCTGCAAAATAACAGTTTATAATAACCAATTTTTCGAATTTTTTCTTGAGCTTGCCTCTCTCTCAGTATATGTTACTATTCACTTGATTTTCATCTGTTTTTGAACACGAATATCTCAGTGAGTATGTAACTTTGACAAATGAATTTTTATTTCTTTTTGGGCTAAAAAATACAGGGTGAAAAAAACTAAATTGGTTTTTAGGGCCTCCTCACACGGAGATACTCAATTCGAACTCGAATAGCCTCAACTTTATAGTTGAGTTGACTTGACCGACTTGAATTGCCCATTCTCCCTCATGCGGTGCAACTAAAAAAAAACTCATAGCCCGGGAAAATAAGTAAAAATGAGACAATTTTTATAGTACACCCTCCTTATATCCCTATATATTATGAACCGGGTGGAAAAAAAAACAATTTCTTTTAGGATTCAAGCAGCGATGAAGTTGATATTTTATTATAATTAAAAATAATTATCACCCAACACTATTATTTCCCAAAAACAAAAAGGGAAGATAGAAGAAGTTATGGGCACACCCACTCATTTAAAATAGCATTCATTGTACATTATTCGTTATATCCAACGGGAATCGGATTCCTTGCATTCTACAGAATCAAAAAAAGAGGCTTACCTGCAATTACTAAATCTGCTGATTACCCTTCAGCCCTCGTGAGTGACGGCTAATAATCATTAAGAAAAGTCAAATACGTGTTGTAAATATCCATTACTTGCAGGGAGTTGTATTACTGTGAGATGGAAAAGCTTTATTTTACTAAGAGCTGGCTACCATATAGAGAGGAAAAAACATAACTATATTCATCTTGGGAGAGGGGAAAGGGTACGGGGTTTTCCCATATATGGTGTCTCCCACACTCACGTGTATGCATGACCTATATTTACATTTGGGCCTTTACATACGGGATATTCATATTGAACTCTAGTAGCCTCAACGTGAGACTTAAGTTGACTTGAACGAGCAGAGTTGCCCGTTCGACCCCACACGTCGCTACTCAAAAAAAAATCTCAATGCTCGAGGAAAATGAGTTAAAACGACGCATTTTTTAGTTCACCTACTTATCTCCTTGTGCATTATGAACCGAGGTAGGAGAAAAAAATCAAATTTTTAGCGATTCTAGCAGTGGTGAAGTTGATGCTATTTTATTGTACTTAGTAACTATCATCCTGCACTATTATTTAGGCGAAAAAAAGATAAATAGGCGACAATTATTTAAAAATTTACAAATTTTGCAAATCCATAAATTTAAAATAAAATGCATCATACACTATTCGTTACGGCCAACGGTAATCGAATTCCTTTGCATTCTACGGAATTAGAAAATAGACCTTGAATTAATGCTTGAATACCTGTGATTCCTGATGAGTGACTGGTAATAACCAGTAAAGTAACTCAAATCCATACACACACGCACACATTGCCGTACCGAGAGAAAAAATATAAATCGTGTTTGACTTCACATGGGAATGTTCACATGGGGAGTTTTCGTATATCCTCCCCACGCACGTGTGCACGCGACATATTTACACGCATGCCTGTTGAGGTGAGATTATGGGACCTGCACACGTCAGGAAGAATTTTTTTAAATGCCAACGCGTGATCACCCCCATTGAACAACCTAGCCCGCAAAAATATGAAGGAATGTTGTAAGCTGCACAACAAATATTTGAGTTCGACCAGCATGCCAGTCACCAAGTGACTCCGTCGCGTTGGATAGTTCGCCTAATACGCCAATATCCTTGAGTGAGGAGTTCCATTGAAATGTGCGCGTTCGTCTTCTAGATACGGAGTCTCATATCAGTTGCCAGACCAGCTTCGCCGTGTGCGGAGCCCCTTACACGTATTCCATTCGAGAGGGATTTGTGGTTAGTTAGGGTTGCATCAGAGAACATTTCTGTAGAAAATACAAGTTATATAAAATATAATTGTGTTCACTTTTTTACAAAATTCATCGTCTAGTCACTCCTCGTACAAGTGCGGCCCACGAAAATATGAAGAAATGTTTCAAGAGTCACGGTAGTTCTGTTACGTCTGACTAGCATGCAGTGTTGCCAGTGAATCATGTCCAAAATATCCTCGTGTGAGGCGAGAACAGGGAGACCGTATGAAAACTAAATCTCAGTGCGTTCACATACACAGCTTCTTCATTAAAAAAACATCTAAAAATGGGCACGTAATTCAAATACTTTTTCCAATTCTATCGCAAACTGTTCAACAAATAAAGTGCGTACTAATATAAGACTTTACGCTCTTTCGAAAATATGTAATATTAATGATGCGTTGCTTTTTTGTAGTGAAATCTGGTGGGTATGAACAAGTACGGTTCTTTCGAAAATTGTGTGGACAAAGAATGTGTCCAATATGCATTGATGGAAAACTCTGGACATCTTTTAAAGTAGCCTATCATTTAAGTCGTTTGCTAATTGGTTTACGGTGGAACTTCGGTAAACTCGCTCAATTAGTTCAGCCGCGCTCGTTATACGAGAGAGTAGCTCGTATATCGAATCAAACTTCCCCATAGAAAATAATGGGAACTCGGATGTTTCGTTCCACAATTATTCGTTCACTTACAAATGACTAATAAAAACGACATTCAACCAAGAATGCAACGCAATAACAATATAATAAATTATGCAAAAAACTACATACAATGTAATAACACCATGCATAAACAAACAACAAAATTATAATGAATACAAATTAATTTATTCTAACCGACGAGAGAGAGGATGATTATCGTTTATGATGATTTACGGACTCGGTTGTTTATCGAGTGTACCGTAATTTCGCACAACTGTAGTCCAAAATAACACCATTTTCTAGATTAATCGTGATAGCTTCTGTATTCAATCTATTCATGCTGATATTGCCAGTAGAAAAATCAAACATTAATTTTAAGCACTTTTTTTTATTCCTTATGTAGCTTAAATATGAATTTTTAAAAATTACATTTTGTACCACAGTTGTGTTACAAAGTTCCAACTATAGTATCGTCCATCATATATTTTGTGCTATAAATCGCTTACGAACCGTAGTTGAGAGAATGTACTGCGACTATATCATGTATTCATCTTTATCCTCTTTGCTAGAAGAAGATGAAAAAGGGTTTGTTTTTTAAATTCGACGCTTCAGAGGGGGTCAAAAAGGGGAGTTCATAGAGAAATCACACCGAGTCAAAACCGCTGAAGCTATCATGAAGACTAACTATGAAGGGGTTTTCGAAATTAAACAACTATGGGGGTCATGGGGAGGGGTTGAATTGTGGGTTATAAATATGGAATTTAGTCAATAATATATTTTATAATGTAGATACCCACTAAGATGTCATTTGTGAAAATCCATCCCCCAAGGGGGGTTATGAAGGGTTAAAATGTTACATGGGAGAATCATCGACGAATGATTTTCAGAATACCAAATCCACGCGAGCGAAGCTGCGAGTAACAACTTCGGGTCCACAAAAATGTTTGGACCATAGTTGAGAGCCAAGTACAATTTTCTATTATTTTTCCTATAAATACATTTATATGCACGCAAAGTAAAATTTTTTTATTAAACATATGTAAGTACTAAATTACCTGTAATCTGTAATGTAGAACATCAATAGCGCAGAACAGCTTGTTGTAGTAACTTGTAGCTGAAAAAGTTTGCAGCTGACATGATAACGTGAAAAACATAAGCCCTACTAACAGCTGATTCAGCCGGGAAAGTATCCGAGAGAGGGTGTCCTAACCACATCTCTACACTGTATGTGTTCTTTGCTTTAGTAAGTCCATTAGATGCTGTTAGCATCTCGATTGTCATTGTTTATTGAGCACGGAAATTAATTGCGTGAAATTACGGTACTTATTCTTTTTGTGTGACTGAGAAGAATCGATTACAATGGCGCATGCTTTTGCCAATGGGAAATTGCATTGTCATTGTACACAGATTCATTGATCACACACACTACTATAGCTTTTATTTGATTGGTTCTTTTCTACAAAATTTTTCACAGATTCCCACATTCCATACTTATGTCTAATGTAATTTCATGTTACGGACTATTACTTCTCAGACGAGATTCTGTACATAAGCTCTGGCTGTGGCGTGGAAAAGTAGTCCATCACTTCATCTACGGTCACTTCCTAGCCATGTTCCACTACTAGTTCTTAAATGGCATCCTCATGCAGCTCCAGTTCCATGGACTTCCCCAAAGCCATAATCTGCTCCACAAATGTTAGCTCCTGTTCAAGAGCTAGCCCCTCAAAGTTACGTTCAATAATGCAACCAGTTCTTTGAAAGCAAAAATAAAAAAAAGCGCACATACATGACACATGAGTGGTTAAAATGTTAAATCTAGTTTCGTATCGTAAATAGTAACGCTCTCACGTGTGTTCATTTTCCGAGTATACGTAGTGCTAACCGGAGACATTAGGGTGAATATTACCCACGATTTCGCAATACGCGTGTGGATGAAAATAAATAAAGCGCAAAAAGTTAGCTCAGAATGTGAATCATCGTTCGTTAACCTAGTCAACATTTTGTTCATAATTCTTGCGCGGTATACGAATTGCTCGTTAACCGAAATTCCACTGTAAATGCAAAATACGTCGATGATCGGTCCAAAATTTTAAATTTGTATAGAGAACAAACACCATCGCACACACACGCAGACAAAAAAAAAACGAATTTTCTTAAGATTTTAATTAATTTCTGTTCATTCAAATGCTTTTTGAAGATCGGTTAGCTGATCGGTTTAGCCGCCTCGGTGAGATATACATCTATATATTTTTATATTCAATGCATTATACCTCGATCATCTGAAATCCAACATTCCGGAATAGACGTGCGGTATAATTCTTTTGTTTCTCCTATCGTGAATATATATATTTTTGATATGGAAAAAAAAAAAAATGGGTGACATTTTCCTTTTTTTATTTCTAAAACGGATATATCTCGCATTTTATTCCCTTACATAGGGCGGAATTTCTTGACACATCGCATGTCGTGTGTGGAACGATTCCAACCTCTTGCTGCCTTCTTATCTTCTCAAGGCGGGAACCAACACATCCGTTGTCTTTCAAATCACACTGAGATAAATCGTTGACGGTATGCCACGGGCGATGCATTCAACTAAACTTTAAGCTTCATAGAACCTGTATAAAATGTTTACATCCAAGAGGAGATAAAGAACGGAAATAATGCAACACGTTACGTTGCTTTTATTTATAACCGTGTAACTTCGGTAAAAACTATAGGCCTACCTAATATATTTTATTTTTCATTCACCTAAACGCTATAAGGCAACATATGCATACAGAAACCGTCTAAATCGGAACTATTTCTATTGCACACGCGTATAACCAATATATAGGATACTTTGAATAATGTACACACAGAAAATACTTTAGTATACCATAAGTACTTGACAACAGACAATAAGGTACTTGAGCACTTAGTTTGTTGGCATTGAATACATTTCTTACTAGATCCGTTCAGTGAAGCACACATTGTAATGTATGTAAGCCTAATGCACAGGACTGTACTGATCGAATGGAAACAAAATACGTATATATGACTGCCGAGAATGATATTCAGTGAGGGGTTTTCCGAATTTTAGATAACTTTGAGAGAAAGGGGTAAAAAAAAAAAATTGCTGTACTCTCGGATTGATGCGATACCATTCGTACACGACACGCAAAATTTATGTCCGCGTTTACATTGCATGTAGAGTTGCAGTTCTATGTGAGTTTGAATGTTACCCAAATATATTTCTAGGCCACGGAAATCCATTTGTCTATTGATGTTGCTCACGGGGAATATACATAACAGCAGTATGCATGGAAAAGAAAGGAGAAAGAGATAGGGACATTTTGATGGTATGAGATAAGAATTGCACGCATACTTTTGACTTTTTTTTTCTTCCCTTATGTGGATACTGTTTTAGTTTCGTCAGAGTGAATAGATGTCTATAGTGTAGTTAGAATAGTTTCGGTTCTGATATATCAGTGAATTTTTATCCGAATTTCACAGGGTGGATTTATTTTTGTTTTTAATATAAAAAAAGTTGCAGAATTTAATATATATTCCACGGTAAATGCGATAAACGCGGTAATTATGAATAAAAACCTGTTATTATGCATACCATACATTTTGGTAAAAGTTTGATAAATTTCCATAAATTTATCAATTTTACCGGTAATTATGCATAGCACCCAAGTCTCGTTAGTAAATTTGATCAATTTCTCTAAATTTATAACTTGTACCAGCGATTATGCGTAGTAGGCAAGCGTCGTGTCATTAGTAAACATAATAAATCGCATTATAAAATTGTGTACAAATCGCATCATTTGGATATTATATATATTCATACATGTATTGTATCCATTACATTGGGGGTACGATAGAAAATTTGTTATAATCGTGTTGGGTATATCCATCGCACATACTAGACTCATTTGGGATTTTTCTTATATTTATATGAAATTCAGGTGTATTTGTCGAGTATTTATCAAATTTAATAAAGACGCTTTGTTATTATACATAATCGCAAGTAAAAGTGGAATTTTTTAAGTATTTATCAAACTTACCAACGACGCTTGGTATTATGCATATAACAGGTAAAAGTGACGAATATATCAAACTTACAGAGACGATTTGTAAGTATGCATAATAATCGATTTATCATATTTATCGTAAAATATATACGTAATTGAATTAATTACTTTGCAGGCCATATACTGATTAAAACCTTTATATTCATTCCACCCCAATTATCTCATCAGCCCAATTTTCACATATTGCACATGTATGTCACAGTAAATGCTATAAAACCTGTTGTTATCCATAATAACCTGTTATAATGGATAATAATAATAAGCAGCATAATCGATATCCATTTTCTTAAGTTTGATAAATTTATCACTTTTACCGGGAGTTATGCATAATACTCGATTGTCGTTGGCGAACAGGATAAATCTGCGATTTATTATGTATTTAGTTCAATTTAAGATCGTATTAAATCCATCACTTTGCCGGTTAATAGGTATAATCTCAATTTCGTGTTGGTGAATATAATAAATAGGTCTTTTTTCCAGGACCATAATTCATTAGAGTCATAATGCATAGTTATAAATTCGAAAGATTCACCCTATATATTAACAATATTTATTAAACTTACCCAAATAGTCGGTGATTATGCATAATTACCGGATCTATCATATTTTTTTTTTATAATAAAAAAACAATTTTCTATTTAAACGTGAGGATACATCAAAATTTGGGGGAAAAACCAATAAAACTGGATATAAATTTAAGAGTGCCGAGAACATATTGTTTTCACTTTCAAATAGGTCAAACACAGAAAATTTGTAATCGTAGGCATAGCTGTAAATGTTGCCAATTATAGAAAAGTTATCCGCTAATGTAAGATTCAATCATAACTATACTTGTGTAAGATCTAAATGTGCAAATTATATTGATCAAAATAATGTGTAATAATTTCTACATAACCCGTCATTTCATAATAGTTTAACATTCAATAATAAAATGTATCAGAGAGAAAAATATGCAGCAAAATTTCAATTTTTTTCACATTGCAAAATTCGAAGAAAATTGATTTTTTATACTTGCTAATATCGATTGCACTAAGATACATAATTATACAGATTTAATTATTTTTATGACATGAATGTCGCTCTCCACTTGTCAATACAAGATATACAGAAGACTGGATGTTGTGAAGATATTTATTATTTGAGATGTTAAATTTTTAAGGAAGGAAAAAACTCATCTCTGCCTCTACCGGGAGTCGAACCCGGGTCCCTCGATTGCCGGACGAGTGCTCTGAGCACTAAGCTACAGAGGAGTTAGAGATTTTCCTTCGCTAGAGCGTATATATGCCGAACGGAACCGTGCAATGGACGGTGAAACCGATCAGCTAATAGCTCATGGACGACGAGCCACCAGAGGGCTATATATATATGACATGAATGTCGCTCTCCACTTGTCAATACACGATATACAGAAGACTGGATGTTGTGAGGATATTTATTATTTGAGATGTTAAATTTTTAAGGAAGGAAAAAACTCATCTCTGCCTCTACCGGCAATCGAGGGACCCGGGTTCGACTCCCGGTAGAGGCAGAGATGAGTTATTTCCTTCCTTAAAAATTTAACATCTCAAATAATAAATATCCTCACAACATCCAGTCTTCTGTATATCTTGTAATTATTTTTTATTTATAAAAATCTATTACCAAAAGCTAGTAATTCATTTCTTTATTGCTTTCAAAGCAGGAATATCATTTTAAAAAAAATTATCCAAGACATTGTAAAATCAATCTAATATGGATTTCTAGCAGATACGAAAATACCAAAAGGGTAAGAATTTCAGAACATCCTTCAAATGGATGATTATGATATTTCCCATCCGCTATGTAAGTTACTCCTCTAGCTCCAGAATCTTGAGGGAAGAAATATTAGCATAAAAGACCGTAAGATTGACTCGAATCGTTTAAAAATCCTTAAAATAAAATTCATACTTTTCGTTGCAGCTTAACTTTTAAGGAACGGAACGAATTCATTTCTTGGGTATTATCACCAAAGCACCATCAACCAACCCTTCATCAGTCTGAGAGAGAGAGAGAGAGAGAGAAAGATCTTCTCATTTTCCATTAATTTTTTTTTTCTTAATATTTTATTTCGTCTCAGGCCTTCACCTCGAGGAACTTGATTACGTCTAAGAACGTTCCAGTTTCAATAGTTTTCATTTTAAGATCTCGAGCAAAACGATACTTTCATCTCGCTAATTTGCATAATGCCCTTACGAGGAAGAGTAATCGTTTTCACGGTAGAGGAATGTTTCCGTTACATATTCTTCTCTCTTCCGCCGTATATTTTGGGGGGAAAATATATTTTTTTCCAGTTTTTTGGCAGCTCTTTTTTTCGCTTATATATCTATATAGCTTATATATATATATTTTAAGGGGTTTTTTTTTTTGTTTTGATTGGTGATCGAACCAACGATCATCCGCACTTCAGGTGTGTCTGCACGGTGACGAAGAGTGCGTGTGTGTGGGAGAGAGAGAGAGAGAAGAGAGAAAATGCGGAAATTTTCCAATAATGGAACTGCTATCTGATGGTTTTCCTATTCCTTCGACTAGCTCTGATGGTGACAGCTGGTTTTCCGATCACTGCGCCGATGCGACCGATCCTCTTTCTATCCACGGCGTGTGTGTGTGTGTGTGTCTAGAACATACCACCCTCACGTCGACGAAATCCTCCGCTGCAGTTTTAGGTTTCGAAAATAGAAAAATAAAATTTCCTACTTTACACGTGAAATCCTTCTTTATATATATATACGCATCAAAAAAAAAAAAAAAGTTGACAACGAAAATGGTCTGTCGACATCCGAACGAGTGTCGGATGAGCGAGGGTACGGTGGAGGACACTTGATGCACTGGGCGAGGTGGGAATTGGTAGCCCGTCTTTCCGAGAATGACTTTGAAGCGGCTATTATCTTTTGATGTGTATCTTTCAGTGGTATTTTTGAAGTGGATGGAGGCTAAAACTAGATGAGATGACAGAACTAACCTAAAAGAGAAATTCTTTTGGATAGGAACTGTCCTTCACTCGGCTAGAAGCCCTCCAGAAAGACCACGATGATCGTCAAGAAGATTTCACCACACACGTATCTGTTTTACATCTATATTTATCTAAAATACAGTATGCGATTCCTTCCATTGCAAGCACCGAATGCTGCCTAAACGAATGAAAAGTACACATTTTTTTATATTTTTTAGGGGATACGGGATTTTAAAATCATAAAAATGACGGAAATATTTTTTATTGCACAAAAAAATAGCGAAATTTGCGTAATTTTTTTTAGCAAACCACAAATTCCATGCATAATGAGACATCTAACTCAAACTCGGATCAAGAGCTCGTGTTATGAATAAATAAATATCTGCAAAAGAATTCAATTAAAAATATTTGATCAATTACTGCTTACCCTCGCACCCAATGAGCAGCAATTACCAAACTTTTAGCTTCGTTGCCCATGTGAGAGAGGCGTGTGAGAGAAAGAAAGAGAGAGAGACCAAATGAGAGAAAAAAACAGCCTGAGTGAAGGGAAAAATTTAACAACCGCACTACACCTACTCGGGAAAGGCAAGAGATGAGTAAAATCCCAATTCGGCGGGATTCATCGATCGCCTGCTGCTGTCAATCGCTCAAAACCGTTTGCACTCTGGACGACATTCTCTTACATTCTTTTATTATACTATCAGATTTAGGAATATAGACGATTACTCGTGACATGTTTATCGCTCGTAATCACTTCCAGAGAATGACGAGTCTAATAGCACCCTCAACACAAAAACATTTTATTACCTATTCATATATATAGATTGTGAATTTGTGACTTCCAGTTCAGAAGATAGAGGGCAGCACACAAGTAAATTTATAAAGCATACAATTGAGGTTTATATTTTAGATACTTATCATTACCCCCGTACTAAAAGAGATTTGAAAAGCAAAATATTCTCAATACAACTGCGTTGGTAAATGCTGTTCTTCCGTTGTTCTTTCTCTTCCGCAGTGCAGCAAAACACGCGCGGAAGATTTAAAGAAATTTGCAGCTTTATTAAAATATTTCTGGAGGAGGGGCGATAATAACATTATTAGAGATACGTGAATTTTGCGAAAAAAATTCCAAATCGTAAATTTTACATTTATTCGCAAAAACGAACAATTTTTCTCCAAGTTTTATTACGAGACCAAGTAATATTAAAGAACTCTATTTTATTTGATAGCTAATAACTTAGTAGTCTATAAATCCTTTTTCTCTGACTTTCTCTGTCAGTAACAACGTAGATACTAAAATACTAAAATATGTCTCAGCATCCAGCCGGACTACGTAGGCTTTGTATAGCAGTCTTTGCAAGTAGTAGTTGAAGCAATGAAATGAAAATCTTCATGGCATCAACAGAAGTCTCTTAGTTGATCCCAAAAAGCAGTTCTATAATTACGTCCGTTGACGGTATCAGTGTCAGGTGTTTGAAAAGAAAAGGTATTTTAGAGAAGCTTTCTCCAACGATAAATTTGGGTTTAAAGACGATATAAGTGTTGTCGTGGCCTCAGGTGAATAACTCATTTGTTGAGTTAGATCTCTCTATTCTAACTCTCCTGTTGCTATCTTCGGTACAGAGGCCAATTCATAGGTATCATTATAAAACGGAGTGTCATCTATATATATACAATTGATTTTCTGTCTGTCTGTCTGTGTGTGCTCTATACAAATCTACAATTTTAGATCGATCGTCGCCAAGTTTTGCATATATACCAAATGGGACCCGACTTAAACGATAGACTACTTTAAAATTTCGTCAGAGAAGGCCACATGCCCCAAATGAGCAAAAAACCGTAGAGCAACAATGGTTTTTGGGCCTCAACAATCACTTTCCGAACGTTTGCTTTGGTTACCGTGGTTCCCTAGCAATGCGTTTAAGACGTGCACATGCCTTTACAATGGTTTGTCATTTCTTCAATGCTGTCAGTATATGTATAATATTTATGCCTTCATAATGGTGTGCCGCATTTTCAATACTCCCAGTAATGAGGTTTTTTTGAATGACGTCATAATCATCAGAATCACTTTGAGGGTCAGGAAAAGGGTGATCCTCATAGATATCAGTGTTAAAATTGCTGATTTTAATGTAGAAATTCGGAAATTTAGTGGGATTTATTGTCACATCAATAATTTTAAAAATTGTTTTAAATACTCAATTTTTGAAATATTGAGTTCGCTTAGAGATATACGAAGCCCGGAAAATTATGTATGAATTAATTAGCTGGACCTACTTTCGAGCTGGATATCCATGCAAAACATTGATTTCAACTTTTTATTTATATCTTCTCAAGCATGAAAATTAATGTCTCCGTATTGACTTTTAATATTCAACTGCATAAGTTCATATAGTTTAGGTTGTTGTAAAATTAATTATGCGTCCGTAAAAAGTACATCGAAAAAATTCCACAGCTTTTATTAAGCATTTTTTGAAGCAGAAGTTCAAAGGGAGGAGGATCGAAATACCTAACACCCTTTGAAAAAAGAAAGAAGTATATATTTATTTCTTTACGTTTCTTTTTAAATCTAGATTTGTTTCTTTTATGAATCACGCAGGAAGTCGCCATATTGGTTAACTTAGACACGGTTTGCATGTCCCTCAAAGAAAGAAGGAAATATCAGGTGATCCAAAAAGCCTCATTGAAGAAAACCCGGGCAACGCCGGGTATTATAGCTAGTAAGTTATAAACTATATTTTTTTATGCTGGATAATGGCTTTAAATATTATTTTCTCATATTTGTCATGTTTATCTTATTTTCGTGAAATACAGTTTACGTCAATGCATACTTGCTGCAGCACTTTATTTCATGCCGAGGTTCATTTATACGAAATGATTTGCAGACAATTGGTGAGACAGTTAATGGTTAAAAATGTCATCATCCCGTGTTAACATGAAATAACAACTTCGCGTGTGTACAGTATTTGATTGCATCTGATTACATTTTTCACACCTAAAAGGTCTTGAAATAATCAACTTTGGTTGTAACGACACCTTAGCTATAACGACGAAATTTCGCGGATCCTTCGAGATCGTAAAGTCGAGTTTGACTGTCCTATGCTCGCCATAACCTTCACCATTCTCAACTTCCAAAATTTTCTTTCTGTCCTTTCGGGGAAAATTATATTCACTTTGGCGCTGACGAGAAGATCTTAAGTCTAATTCATTGCTGCACAAAACGTACGTGGACAGTTTGATCTATCCAAAATTATCGATTAGTTTCATAAGTTTCGAGCACAACTCAGAAACGGAAATTCACTGAATTCGTATTTCGGTAACTGGGATTGAAGTTCTTAGTAAAACTTGGACCTATTTTTACTTAAGAAATGAGAAAGTATAACAATTTCCTGGAAATGGGTAAAACCAAATAGTCGCATTTAGATATCAAAAATAACAAATTTCACATTTATTGTATTAGTACGTAAATACGAAAACAACTCCTCCTTAGACATTTTTCATGATGCGGTTGAAGAAGAGCATTGAAGAAAACGATCAAAACCCAAGAGAAAGGACCACGTTAGAAAGTTAAGGAATAAATGCAGATCTTGACAAGGGAAAACATCAGATGTAAGCTCACCTTATTTTTAACCAGCCCAGTTAGCATTAGCCCCTTCTTTATCTCGCACATTCTTTCTTTCTCCCCTCCCCCCAGTAAAACAATGAAAGCATCCCACAGAAGAAGAAAAAAAACATCTGGACCAAATACGATGTATAATGGGAAAGAGTCAAAAAACCCTCAAACCCTACGATTTAGGGAACCCGAACAACAACGATTCGAAATCAAGTCACCAAGTCTTAGGTTGAAAGTATAGAAAACTACTGATTGTGGACTCATTTAATGTTTCCGTAATGCTCCTCACTGCTAAAACATGTCCTTTGAATCTGATTTAATAATTTCGGAATTATACATAAAATCGTATATGGGTTACCATTTTGAGGAATAAGCGATGCTCTTAGGCAGCCCATTAGGAAATTAGTTGGCATTGTAAATCAACAATGCTATGCTACGTAGGTGGAGTAAGGGATTCTATAAACGCTGGTTAGCAAATTTACCTTCCGATAAACCTCGTTTTGGAAGGTGCGAAGTTGTCTCCTTTACTTAGTAATCGGCTGAGGGTAAAATCGGGTGTTTATATTACTCCCAAATTTCCAACTTATCTTGAAATTTTCGTGAGGCCAGAAAGAACTGTCTTTGTTTTGGTTCTATTACATATAATGGAAGTAGTTATGAAACCTACTGACAGAGCGACAGGCAAAGAAACTCAATTTGGCGGGAGTATGCAACCCATACATCAAGTGTCACAGAAAACATAGTTAAACGCGGGAAGTGATGAATGTTTAAAGGAGGGATTCTTAAAAGGCCTCTATACCTTCACGAGTTTGTGTTTTCCACCTTAAGCAGGGAACTGTTGGAATTTCCCAGTTTCCTACGCCCCATAGATGAATATATTTCCTTCAAGTCAGGATTTTTAAGGAGAGCCTGAGTTGTTTCTATTATCCACCGCTTCGTCTTTGGAAAAGTATAGAAGGGAGGTGAAAATCTTCCCCAAGAATCTCAACCACTTCATATTAGTTGCGGTGAGAATGGGGACGGCCCCGAGCACGTACCTCAAGTGGCGAGTACAGAATTGTATTCCCCCACCCAACTCTCGGCACTTTTCTTAGTGAAAGGGATGTTGGAATGCCACTTGGATGAGAGGTTATGCGAGATGAATACAACACAAAGAATACCTTTCGGTAGGGGGATATCTCCCTTCTTGCATCTATGAGATTTAATGTTACGAACTTTGGGAGGCGGGCAAAGCAAAAGGTATACAGCACTATTTTTCCCCTCGTATCCATCTGCTTATTCAGTAATGCGTGTGTTTAGTTCTCTCCCTGCACAGCGTTAATTAAAGTGCTACCAACAGGAGAGCCCTTTGTGAAGCACTGACTTCCCAGCGGGAGGAATGTCTGTACAGTACTCTCATTACCATCACCCAATTATAGGCACATAGCTATGTGAGTACTCCCGTTTCTCTAAGACTGCCGCTTCAATTGAAGAATACTCATGCTTTTGTATTTATTCACGGTATCTAAGAAACTCGGGGCAAAGGACGGTGCCGTCATAAGTATATCAGAAAATTATCTATGAAAAAAAGTCATATTTGCGAACACCCAAATCACGTACGGAGATGAAAAAAATACGTACTGAGAATACTTACATGGTCGGGGGGTTCAGAAGTTTTTGTGCCTATATTCTCTACCAGTGTGAGCATCTAATCTTCGCCAGAGGAATTAGCGTATGTGATTTCGATTGATTTACATTATACAGCACCGAATTAATGGGTTGAACAATACAACCCCGAGTAAAAACAAGTCCCCCAAATGATTTTTTTATTTTATTTGTACTGAAATCATTTCTTTTCTTAATTTTCACATTATTTTTTTATTAATCATTTCTTTTATTAATTACAAAGCTAATTTAAATGATTCTGATATTTTTCTTTCTGTATTTCTGGAATTGCTATTTTATATTTATTTTGAAATAATTTCAATATAAATTATCAATTTTGAAATGCTTTATTTCACTAATTCTGAAATTATTTCTGTCACTAATTCTGAAATTATTTCTGTCACTAATTCTGAAATTATTTCTGTCACTAATTCTGAAATTATTTCTGTCACTAATTCTGAAATTATTTCTGTCACTAATTCTGAAATTATTTCTGTCACTAATTCTGAAATTATTTCTGTCACTAATTCTGAAATTATTTCTGTCACTAATTCTGAAATTATTTCTGTCACTAATTCTCAAACTAGTATTGTTCCATTGAGACAGGTTTTCAAGCATTTCTATAACTTTTATGATTATGCATGCTTTTTTTTAGATGCTGGATTTTCCCTCCGGAGTTAGTAAGATTGAGCGCCCCCATAATCACTAACAGGGTTGTGACAACGTCACGGCCGCACATTTCAAAATTTTAGAATTAAAATACATAATGAGTAACGTATATTGCTGCAAAAAATGTGATGTGAGAACCAGCACCCATAGCCCAATAACTACATCATATCTGCTGAAAAACGAGCAATCACAGACAAAATGCTCCAACACCACTGATGATAACATGCAACCATAGTATCCAAGCCCTACCTAACGAGCGCACCTACAGTCTCAAATACAAGTTCTTTTAACTATTTGTTAAAAATAAATATTAAAAAATGAAACCATTTGAAGAAATTACCATTATTCATTGTAGAACTACCCTTGTAGAATTTCTACCGGCTAGTGTTGAGATAGCAATCAGGCAGGAGTATTAATAATACTTTCAGAGTAAAATAAAAGGCTTATCTTAAAGTTATTCCGCATTACCGGTAATTATTTATTCGATAAATAATTTCAAATAACACGGCATGGTAAGTAAGATGAGGGTAATAGTATACTAGCCATAATACCCGGCAATACCCGGGTTTCCTTCAATTACTGGGAGGATTGGAAAAATTACAAACCATTATGAAGTATTAAACTATTATACATGTACTGGTACCACTGGGGAAGTGAGAAACTATTATAAAGGCATATACATGTCTGAAACGCATTGCCAGGGTAACAAAACTACGATAATCAAAGTTAACATTCCAAAAGTTATTGTTGAGGCCCAAGAAACATTGTTGTTGCCCGAAAGATTTTTACCCATTCAGTCATTTGCCCAGCGCTCACAAACTTGTAAAGTAGCCTATCGTTCAAGTCAGGTCCCATTTGGTATATATGCAACATTTGGCGACAATCATAGTCAAAATGGAGCAATACTTGAATTAAAATTATCTGAGTTTTGGGTACGTCAGGGGCTCTCAAAATGTGTCCCGCCAACCTCCGTCAGGGTCGCCGCGGAGTGGTGGCTTGACAAAATGTTTTTTCGAAGAAAGTCTTTGTTAAACTGCCCCGAGGCTCCGCAGATAAGCGTTGATTATGGTGAGAGGCATCGTTGGGACAAAAAGTTTGAGAACCTCTGCGATATGTAATTAATAGCGTCTGGATTTTTATGGCCTAAAACTGCTCTTATGCCCTAAAACTTCTGAAAACCTAAAAATATGCTTTTGTAAAATAGGGCAACCACATTTCCTTAAGAAAAACACTGAAAATTACAGGAAATTCTCAATAATGAAATCGTCAAAATTGATGCCAAAGGTATACAATTAAAATAGCCAATAGTTACTAATACTGCCGAAAAATCACCAATCAATGCCAACAACGATTTCAAAGGTAAATAAAACTAAAATTATTCCTAAAATCGCCAATTGCCGGAAATGAAGCTAGGGAAGAGATTGGGGGAAATAATCTCGCTTCAGTGTTATTCTGAAACGTGCGGAACAATGCTCCCAAATATTAAAATATGCCTCAATCACTGCACGAACAAGCGTTTGGCAACAAATTTATTATTTTATAGAACCATTTGATCATTTTTGTCGCACCACGGCCATTTTATGCACACGAGGGCTAATTAGACCGGGACCTACAACTTATTGGCGATTCTGAACGGCAGGCTTGTTTTTATACTCGTCGAGAGGTTGGTGCGTTAACCCCTCGATGGGGGACTCCCTCGGAAGCAATTTTTTGCTGTGGTCAAGTCGCCGTTTTTTGTTGTGACCCTGTGTCAGGAAAGTTTTCTGACAAGGACGAACCGGGTATCGAACTCGCGACATCTCTAAACATCCTTTGGTACTATAAGGGAGCATCTTATCGATATGGGCTACTGTACCCCTTTTAGAGAATCTCTTTTCACACTCCATCCTACGTGTTTTGTGTCGAACTTTCATGTAGATAGTAGAAATATACATTATATGCGAGGGGAACATTAATATGAGTATAAAAATAGATTAGGGGAAAGAAAAAACAACTTCCTTAGATATGGTTAGTATAAAGCTTCGTGATGGTGACGAGAGAGGAAAAAAAAACACAAAGAACTTTGAATTTATTCCGCTGCTTGGACGCAATATTAAGTCCGTGATAGTAAAGGGTTTAATTCTGAATAGCATGAAAAATTCCCTAAAGTTGCTAAAGATCATGGGAAACAAATGGTTTAAAATTACTGAAAATCATAAAATATGCTCTATCACGTAAATCAGAGAAATATGCAAAATGCATAAAAAATATACAAAACCATAGAAATCCTATAACCCTTGTTATTCATATTGTCATCGATCAATAAGGAATGCATTTTGGTATAAAAAATTATTGTAAGGGAAGAAATTATAGTAATGAACGGAATCACAAAATGAGGGAAACAAACAAGAAATCGTGACATTTATCTTTTTTTTAGAGATATGATACGAAATAATTGAGTTTAAAATAGGATTACAAAATATATGCATATATTAAAAAAGAAAGAAATGAGCCAATATGAATATCTTCTCGTCCTTTTTTATGATTTCAAGTGTGTATATATATTTGGAAGTAGATCCAAATCCCAATTCTTACGCGATTGTGGGAATCAAATTATTCGTAAGAAATCACAATTTTTATTTTCCACTCAGTTAATGTCGATTTTTCCTTCAATTTTTTTTATTTGATCCGAAATGTCTATATCCCATATGTAATATGTGCATCCTTTACCTAGTTGGAGTACGGGTACGTATTTTCACAGCAAAATTAGAGAAATCCAAATCCTGCAATTACGTACATTAGTAGCATAATCGCAGTAATTGCACGTTCCAGAAATGGAAATTCCGCCTGCGTTGAAATATAATTAAATTACTCCAAGTGATATATATATATATATATATATATATATCCAAATTACAAAATTTCACTACAGACATTCTTTGGAATATTACTCGTCGTCCCGTGCATGATATGAAGACATAATAAAAAAGAACTGCTGTGACAAAACATATAATATGTCTTGACCATTTTCCGGTAATTTAGAATCGTAGCGAGGAATGTTTTAATTTACATGAAAATGCGGTCAGCGATGTAACAAGTCAAATCTCAGCCGCACAGAATAACATTGCTCGAAAATTATATAAAACAATTTGAGCCCGGATACGATGTTACTATTTGAGATCATACTGAATCATTAACTCTAACACGTGCGTGCTGTTACTGGAATTTGCAGAGAAATTTATGCTATTCTCGAATAAGGTACATAAATTTTCTTACAGTATTCCATAATGGCACTAAGGTTTGAAGTTCTTAATATGAAATTCAAGATATTCATCTTGGAGCACTTCTTTTAAACGAATCTTTGTAAATTGAAACTGAATATCTGATTACTTCATCTTTTTTTTTAGGGGAAAAACCATTAACGCTTGTTAGCATTTTTTTAGGAACTGTATCGTTTTACATGGAAAATGGTAACACGATCGAACTTGGATAATTCGAAGTTCAAGAGGACAGTAAAAAAGTCCGAATTATCCAAAAACGTTGCAGTTATCCCACTCGTCAATAGAAGATAACCAAATTTTAATTAAAAGTTTAAAAAAAATTGATAATTATTAAAATGTATTGAATAGTATTACATACTGTGCCAGTCTGTCCATTATTGCAACCGCTGTTTTTATAGAACGTAAAATGATCACGACAACAATTTTATTTGTAAATGCTGAAATTTTCATTTGTCTTCTTTTAGCTGTTTTTTAATATTGTGTAAAATCTTCAAGTTGATTTAGATGAGCTACATGATAAAAATAAGTCGACTGCAATTTTTGTACTGCTGAATTTCTTGATCATGTATTTAAGGCGTGAGAAAGCAGAATTGGCTTTGGAAAGCATGGTAATATCATAGAAAGCCTCAGAATATTTATTTAATCGCTGAACATGCAAAATTCGGTATCTGCACTTTGTATCAGTCTGGTGACAATTATGTCAGTTTTTAACGGCCGCGGGCCACACTTGACCTTCGGAGGTTTTCGTCCTGGACTGCTAATCATTTTCAGGGGATACTGCACGATTTCAAAACTCAATGAAGTAGAATTTAAAGGAGAACAACTGTGAAAAAATAAATTCGTTTAAAACTAAATTACACAACTTCTATAATCCAACTATGTATTTACACTTTTTCCAGAACTTCAAAGTCGGTTCAGCGTGAGTTTAACAGAACCTGGCCTCTGTCACTTTGCTGGAGAAGTTGAAAACTGTCCAAAGTCAATTGAACCTTTCTATTTTTTAAAATGTTTTGGAAGGGAGTGATACATTTGTCTCCAACCAAGGCACACAGTTTATCCATTTCAGCTTCATCCGGACGCCACGTCTTTTGCCAAAGAACTAGAAACGCCAGAGTGTAACATTTTTTTTATATCTCCTGTTAGAGATTTTTTACTTTTTTTTCATTTCCTTTGGAGACTTCATCTTGGATGTTCCTCTCTTGTGATCAAGTTCTTTTTAGAAATTTTCCAGATCTTCTGTCATTAGGTCTTTTAAGTGGCATTTAAGTGATTCTTCTACATCCTCTTTATTCACCTCCAAATGCAAATATTTCTCCAAGGACTATCGTATCTAAAATGTCCATGTTTTCAGTAACAATTTTCGGGAAATATATAATCGAAGTGATATCATTGAATTTATCTTAACGATATCTATCAGCAGACACAAAAATCACGAATATATTCTGAATAGTTCTTAAGATACGAGCGTTTAAAGCATTTGGTCACGCAGTTTTTTGAGGACGAATCCATTGTCAGATTATTTGAAAGACGTATTCACGTCAAAAAATATAGGAACTTTAAAAAACTATTTTCAGTTAGACATAAATTAACGAGACGTGAGTGACATTGATTTCAAAGAATGCGGCGGAAAATTTCTGTTCCTCTACTGAAACGAATCTAAAAAATCCGTGACCAAAAATCTTCGCTAGCTGAATTCAAATTCGTTTATTGAGGCAGTCAAAAATTTTCGTTAGCCGGAAAATTCGTAAACTGAGGCATTCGTTAATCGAGGTATCACAGTATTGTGTTGGCGTCTGTTTTAAATTTGAGACCTGCTCAGATTCACGCTTTGAAGTTGGAAAAACGCAGAAAACGAACTTCAGCCGACTACCATTGTGCCATCAACGAGGTTCGAACCTAGATTCCCACGATGAAAGTCCAGCACGATGTCCAAATGACCGCACAGCGGCGACATAAATAACTGCAAAAAATCCATGAATTATTTTATGAAATGTCGATTGTCACGGATGGGGAGGATTGAATCCTCCGTCTCATTCAATGCAGACGAATAGCCCCGAAAATGAAACAAAAAAAACCCGCTTTTAATGGTTTCAATGTTCTTCTTTTACCCCCCAGAGGACGTGTTTTTTGTCATCGTCAAAGTATAGATATGACGGAAACTGCTGTTATAGCGCGGAACAAAGCATTAATGATAGTCATTAAGTTGGGATCTTTTC
Source organism: Pholcus phalangioides (assembly GCF_987345545.1). Classification (NCBI taxonomy): domain Eukaryota; kingdom Metazoa; phylum Arthropoda; class Arachnida; order Araneae; family Pholcidae; genus Pholcus; species Pholcus phalangioides. Next base: position 16,259,672 of record NW_028301611.1, on the reverse strand, counting down.
GCCGCAAAAGCGAAATTATGGTGGGCTTTGCTGGCAAACGGGAATGGATAGGATACTGCTGAAACCCGAACGAGCGTTACGACAACGAAAGAGAAAGAGAATGGAAAACTCGGCAGTTTAAGAGGGGCATATCATCATATAATGGAAGTACCACCTGGACTGGTGCAGAGGCAGCAAACCCTAAAGCAAATACAAGTAATGAATAAAATATTAAAATATATGCCCAAAGAATTACTTCGCATCTGTTTTCTTGGATACCTGACTTTTAATGTCCTCTTACTCACGGCGATAGATTGGATCCGATATTTAATTGGTTAATTTTTCTCATGTAATCTCACAAAATGTGCATTAGCGTTGGATTTTATTCCGATGGAGAAGAATTTGGAATTAATTTTTGATTACATTTAAGAATTGATTCGTAATTTTTGTTTTAATTAAAAGAAACGTTGATGGAAAACGTGAGAATTAAATTGTGCATGAAATTAAATGCCAATTTATAGCAATGTGTAAATACAAGGGTTTTTACAAAGCTGGCAGATACGAAGATTCATCTTACCTTCTTTGTATCGATAGCGAGGATTGATATCTTCATAAAATGCGTAAATTGATTTTCTCTTAAAACTTGCCAGCACGTTGGTTCAATGTCAGAACGTCTTGTAAAAATCACATAATACACATTTTGGTTATTAGTAAGAAAAGAATGGAGATGAAAAACCCCATATTGGAGTAATTCGTTAATTATTTCTGGGTGGATACCGTACAACTATTCCAATTTACCCGCACCAATCAAAAAACTTCATAAATTTCTGAGAAATCGTACATTTTGTTCCCAAATTTTTTTTGTAATCTTTAGGCTGTAAAATTGTTGTTAACAATTATAGAAGATAATCCACAATTATTAGGAATAGAAAAATCAACATGCAATGAGGTTTCAGAAATATATTGGGAAGCATAAACAGAGTATAAAAACCTTCATCACCAACGTTAGTTGAGATTTTATATTGGAAATAGTACTGACAGTCGAGAATTGCTGACGAGGCGAAGGGCACCTATGTTCTGTGTTCTAGCTTTTTTTCGAAAATTCACCTTTCTCATATATAACTAATGAATCACTGCGTCGTGATTCCTTTTGTACCTTATACCTGCCAAATCACTTTACGTTTTTGGCATGCATTGAAATTCACTCGAATAATCGAAGAAAATAATCCGGTGCTACACAAGTTCTAAAACACTAAGGTTAACTGTACAACTTCTGAATTGTCCAGGGAAAATATGTTGTAAAAGTTTGTATGTTTTTTTTTTCTTTTTTTTTTTTGACACAAAATAACGTGTCCAGACACTGCCACTAAGCTGTGCTGGAAGAGATCTCGGCAACGGGATAAGCCCAGTGGCAAAGTTCTGGCGTACATTCATTCATTGTACAACGCGGAGGAATAGAATGAGGAAAAAAAAAAATAATTATATCAAGCTGTGACCAATCACATTCACTAAGACATGCAGTTGTTACCATTGCCTCCACTTTCTCAGAAGCCCGAAAACCACAGTGAACATCAACAATAAGTGGTACAACAACCAAAGGAAATGTCCGACGTAATAAAAAAGAGCCGAAACGAAATTCGGTAAACAAAAAACATCCAAGTCCTCAAATGAAGAAAAATAATTTTCGGGAGAAGAGTCTCTCCGGATTGAGGGTGTCCCGATTTGGGAGGTCCTAATGTAGTATTTGACCGTACCTACAGCTCATACACATTCCACTTTCGAATTTCTAACCAATCAGGACATGATGGAACTTCTGTTCTGTGTGTGTGTGTGTGGCCGTAACGTATTCATGCTGTCAGTGTTGTGCTTGTTTTTGTGTTGCATGCATCTGTCTTCAATATTTTGACGTGCACATACTAAATGTTTGAATTTTCATGTTTTGTAAGTATTGAAGGTCCGTTTGCTTTCTGCTGGGAGACTCTTTCTAATTGGCTGCAGATGATATATGGCTTATACATCTCTAATTTGAACTAAGAAATTCGAAATCTTATAACATATATTCCGTAGATTATAAGCAGGAAATTACGGTAGTAAAAACAGTTTCTTCTCTACAAACAGTAATAGATCCGGACTGACATTTACTCCATATTTCTTTCAGAATCGTATTTTGTTGAATTCAGATTTCCAATCATCGCTTAGTGAAAGTGTTTCCCTGCAATAAATAACGTGTTACCATCCCAAAGAAATGCATCTGTGTGTTCGATAATATAAAGGTACACATGTCTGATAAACTTATACAAATACTAGACATACAACAGGCAAAATGCCCAATACGAGGAGGCTGAGAAAAAGATGCTCATAATATATATATATATATATATTACTCCAGCATGTTTATCGTATTTCTTTTTAAACGTGTTAATTGTGTTAGAATTTACTACCTCCAGGGGTATGTATCCATTTATTAACAACCCAATTAGACAAAAATTCCATGCGACAAAATAACCTAGAATTGTCTCTTACCAAACGATACTGGTGGCCTCTTGTAAAAGCAGTTGATTGACAGCGAATAAATAAATCATGGTCCATCCTATCCATACCATTGAAAATTGTGAACACTTCGATCATATCTCCCTGACATCTGCATCCATCCACTGTAAACATATTCAAAAAATGAAGTCTCTCTTCACAACTGAAGCCCCGTGTGCCAATAAGAACACGTGTAGCTCTTCTCTGCACCCCTTCAACCAAGTCTATGTCCATCTTTAGGTATAGACGCCAAAACATTACAGCATACTCCAGTCCAGGACGAACTAAGCCTCGAAAACGTAGAAGAATGACTTTGGGAGAACGCGAAGACACCTTTTCGAAAATAAAACCGAGCATTCTATTCGCTTTTATTAGCACCGCTGAACAATGTTTAGAAAACCTAAACCGCTCGTCAATGAGAATTCCCAAATCTGTGACCCTAGGGATAGTGACATCGTTCAACTCGTAAGAGAAACGTGTTATTCGAACCAAAATGAGCGATCATGCACTTGTCAACACTAAACTTCATACTCATTCATTTGCCCACGTTCCAGTCCTATCCAAGGCTAGAGTGACTTCCTATCGCTTTGATTCCCAAATACCCCCATTGCTTTTTCCGTCATCTGCGAATTTGCTAGCAATCCTATCGATACCCTGATCGAGTTTATCGATAAAAGGTGAAAAAAAGTATGGGACTCAGTACATTTCCTTGAATAACTCCCCTAGTGATGTCTGTCTACTCAGAGAATTCTCCGTTCACCATAACCCGTTGTGACCTATTTCTTAACCGCGATTCTAGCAAATTCAGCAAATTGTCCAAAATCACAATATCGTGTAAACGCTTCAAGAGTTTACCATGTTGGACCCGATCAAATGCCTTCTTTAAATCAAGATAAACAACATCTGAAAATTTGCCCGTTTTTGCCTGTTCAATTATTAAGTCATCATCGAATGGGGGGGGAGGGGGTTTCCGATTTGCTGACTTTTGATGACGAGGGGGAACGGGGGGTTGGATAATGCTTACGTCATCAACCACCCTTTATGAAAATATGAGTTAGGATTCAGAGGGGCAGAGCTGATGTCGAAATTTTGCTGACAAGGCTGACAAGCGGGGGGGGGGGGGAGAGGGTCAAAAATGGCTAAAAATTTGCTTACGTAATATTTGAACGGCTCCTTACCAAAAGCTTTAGTCACGTGATCATAGAAGCAAAAGAGATTAGTTACTTACTCGTTTATTTCCTTTTCCTGAACCTGTGCCGATTATCCGACGAGTCACTATTCTCGTCTAGCCACTTCACCAATTGCTTTTTGATAACAATTTCCAAAATTTCCGAGAGAACGTGAAACTCACTGGACGATAATTGGACACCACTTCTCTACTACCCTTTTTAAATATCAGAACAACATTACCAAGCTTCAAATCCCTTGCGACGGTACCCTCAGCAACACTACCCCTGTTAATTTGCGCGACTGGCCCCAACAATTCATTAGAACATTTCCTGAGGACCCTAGGATAGATATCATCTGGTCCTGGTGCTTTGCTCGCACACATTTTTTTAGAAGAAGATTTAGAACCTCCACATCTTCCACTTGAATGTTGTTGAGGATTTCATTACTCCACGTAACACCCGTACATTGAGTATCGTGTTCTGTATTAAAAACTGACGCGAAAAAGTCATTAAAAACACTATACATACCTACATTGCTCTCTACCCTAGACCCTCTTATCGAGGGGGGGGGGGCAAACGTCCCCTTACATCCATTATTAGAGTACCTAAAAATGATTTTGGGTCGGAGTCAATGCTATCTACCAATCTAGAGATTCAACTTCCTTTTTACTTATCGATGAATCCCTTATCGATGAATTATCGTCCGTTATTAACAATATCGTCTATATCGTCGATTATTGTTTATTACCTTAAAAAAAATATTTAATTTTTAGTCCAAAAATTATGTATGAAATCGTAAATAGGGATTAGGTGACAAATCCATCAAAAACATTTAAGATTCCAAAGATGTATTCCGATTCTCTTATCATTCAGAGAGTGTAGCAGAACGAAGGAGAAACTTTAATAAATCTACTAATAATGAAATTTTCCACCCAACTGACCATGGACATGCTATCATGACGAACATTAAATGTTAAAATAACCTTCGAAAAACTTCCAAGTTTTTTTGTTTTTTTTCGGTAAGAAAATGTTCAACGAGAGAGAGAAAATGGAGATGATCAATCAATCATGAGAATCAAGATGGATTCTACTGCTATTATTTTTTTTATCGCTAAATAAATATATGTTTACAAGTTTCTACACGTCAGTATCTCTGAAATTATATTTAGCAAGTTTACGTTGTTACGTTGGTGTTTCGGATCTAGATTGATCGATTGCAGGTGTTAGATCAAGTGTAATGGTCAAGTAAAATAGGATAAAAGAAAAATTCTCTCGAGATAGCTTTAATCTTCTTCAAGTAACTCTGTAATCTGGTTTGGTTTAGCCAGTTGCCAAAAAGCATCAAAACAACAGAACTTTGGAGATTGGCAGGTAATTTCGGCAGGTTTATTATCCATAGGGGAGAAGTACAGAAATTTCTCACCCTTTCTTCATACGCTGCTTTTATTCTTGTTTGGTACAAAGACAATATTTACGGGTAAGAGATTCTAACATTAAAGGATGAAGTATAGGAAAAAACATTTCGATAGATCTTACCTTCGTTGTTGCTATATTATTAACACTAGAACGACGGAAGCGATTATTTTACCGCAAAGCCATTTTGACATCCGATTACACCCGAACGGTTAATTTCAGTTTGCTGAAATTTCGGGAATCTCTTCATTTCCCTAAAGCTTTTTAATTCCTAAAATACAACTGTCCTAGATTTTTCAATTGAGTGGTAAAACGAAGTTCTGCTTAGAAAGATGGTAGTGGTCATTTTTAGCAATATAGAGATATTGCATTAATATGATTGCGAAACATGCTGGAATGGATAGTATTTTTACGTGAACATCAATATGGGGTTAGGAAACAGATGCTCTATCATGGGGTTCGTATTTTTCCAGTATTCCTGGTACCATTAGAAGGCACACCTTTGAAGAAGCTCGTCGTCGTCCATTACTTGCTCATTTGGAGTTTCTATAGTTCTTGATGTTTTCCTTTTAACTACATTGTATTGACTGGAACAATGCCAGGTGAAGATGAGGATATTAACAAACCTTGTGGATTTTTGGCTACGCTTTCACTTACGGCAGCGTTTTTGTGATAATATGTCCCGTATTATGTCATATTTAAGATCCCAGTTTCCAGTATTTTAGTGATGGAGTACGGTTACCAAGATCGTATCTTTCAAGAAGTACTTCTTTGCTTACCTGCCTTTTGGAGCAACCTTTCATTTCAAATTTTCCAATGTTTAGCGGATTTGTCGTATACTACATTTTTAATTACAAATAGTGATATCCCGTATTTAAGGTCACAATTTCTCGCATTTTTCTTGTATTTTGGCATCAAGTATGAAGCTGTGATTTTTATTTTAATCCGAAAGGATATTTATTAGTAATATCAATTACACAAATTGCTTTTGGAATTTGTTTGGAAATAAATTATCAAGTCTGCTTACGGTCCACTATTGTCATCATTGCACACAAACTACGATTCACGGACCATAGGTTGAGAAACGTTGATTTCAAACGGTCACTTCCCGTTTCAAACACTTTGTACGATACATACACGGGTATTCCGTTGTTAAAATACAGTATAACCTCGATAATTCGTCACCTCATGTTATCGAAAAATTATGACGGCTTAAGCGGAGTGACGACTTAACCGAAGTTCCGTCAGTTTAATGTGCAATACTGCAAATCGTATAAATTTAAAGTTAATAGTTATGTTAGTTTACCGACAATGTTAGTTTTAATAACATTGTCGTCTATGAAAGCTAGACGAGCCTGAAGAAAAACGACGAATCAACCGAAGTGGCGACTTATAAGGGTGACGACTTAACGAGGTTTTATTGTAATATGCTAGTATTCATCATTATCAATAGAAACCGAATGTCAAAAACTATAATCGTAATTTTCATAATCCGAAATACAAAGCTACGAAGATGTACAAACGAAATGAGATGTGACAAATTTTATTTAATACATGCATTTTATTAACAAATAATATATCCATTCATTGAAGAAACCTGAAACATTATTGATTATTAAGTAGGAATATTTTCATGAATAAAAAAAACAACAAATAAAAATATTAATTTCTAGCTTTTGTATAATTTATCTTAAAATAAAAAAAGAAGAATCGTAAACTCATTAATTTCTTCGAAGCATATCTATAAAATGTACATGTTTCAATTGAAAAAGAAATAATAATAGAGAGAAAAGCAATCAACGTCTTAGGACTAATCTCACGGAAATATATACATTCATCTTCAATGTATCCTTTACAAAAGTGCCACTACATATTTGCATGACAATTTCGAAATTTTTGCATTTAAAAAGAAAGGTAAGTTACTCATTGGAACACATTCTGTGAGGAACTGTAACAGACTTTTATTAATGAATGAACACATTTTCAAAGCATTTTCTATCTAGGTGTTGCTTTTTTTCTTTAATTTCTCCGTGAGATACTGGAACTAGAGAATTTCCCTCGCTCTTTTGTGGATAAACATCCATCCTCTTATGAATTAAAACACTCGCCTAGAACAAACACTATTTTCTCTGTGTTCCATCGATTAGCCCGTGAATAAATTACCACCTAAGTAAATAAAAGATTTCTCTCGTAAAAGATCGGTTATATTAAGAAAACTGATATGTAAACGTAAGCCTTATTATTCTCCCCCCCCCCTTCCCCTTTTTCCTACCTTCTGTATTTAAAATTAACAATTTTAATGCAAATCTATGCCATCGAGATTTTTAAGAAAAAAAATTAAGAATTTTAATAGGAAAAAAAAAATGTTTACATTTTTATGTAATTTTATGTAAATTTGAAACTGAAGGGATGTAAGATATCCGAGTTCATATATTAACAGTTAAGATTGTTTCCAATTGTGTTTCGATTTAAAATACATATATTTCAAGAATATATTATGTGTTAGAAGGGATTTGGAATAGAATTCACAGAAGATTTTGCTCTATTGTTGCTATTGATATGCTTAAAATGTAAGGGATTATTCATATGAAGGTGCTGTGTGTTTTTTAGGTGATAACCACGTGTATCACGGATAGAAATATTTATTTTATATGTTTATAAGTTTCAGTCAGCAATTTGCCTCTTGTGGCTTTTGTGTTTGTATCTGTATACATTGTGGTAAAAGTGATAAAACGGCGATTATGCATAGACCAAGAATTAGCAATATACATAAATCTACAAAGGTTTCATGTCTGTGAAATAGGGACTTGGTCGTTGGGGCAAATATTTTGAGATGCGAAAATAGAGTATTTTATTTATTTATTATTTATTTCCACAACAACCCTAGAGATGCACTTACATTGGAAAAGTAATAATAAATAATAATGTAAAATATTCCGAGCAGGAGTGCACAACCTCCAGCCCGCAGACCCGATACGGCGCATCAAGGGGTACCATTTAAAAGGTGTTCCGGTAGAAAAGCACGATAAATGATTTGACTGACCGTATTAGAGTAGTGGTCATTTAAGTGGTGACCAACTTCAAGGCGCAAATGCGAGCCGATCTCCCCGTTAAAAAGTCTCGCCAGAGAGAGCAACATTCCTACAACGATAAATCATTCAATCATAACACTTCACTCATAGTTAGAAAAACTGGTGGCAGATGGCAGCACTACACATAACAAGCATTACAGAGAAACAAAAAAAAACTTCACGTCAGGTTTCACTACACATACACGCACATTCCCGCATGTACCGATTCGTTGTGGGTTTCCGCGGGGGGGAGGGGTGGGCGGGGTGCATGTGTGGAGTAGCAGTAGTAGATAAGGCCTCCAAAAAATGGCTCGGGGATCCATGATGTCTTAAGTCAGCCACCTCGTTGGGCAATTTGCCTGTTGTGGCGTTGTGTTTGTATTTGTATTTATAATAAGAAATCACCAACGAATAAGGAAATAATCGGAAAATACAATGACCATATTTCTTTCATAAATATATAGGAAATAGGAAACCAAAATAAAAATTGTCAATTATCGCAAAACATTGTCAAAGGTAAGTAAAGTTATCATTTACAGAGAAAGAAATAATAAAAGGTAGGTAACGTTGCTAATTTTCACCAACAAAAAAAAATTCAAAGTGAAGTCAATTAAGTAAAGTTGTCATTTGCAGCAAAAAACTGTCTAAAGCAAGTAAAGTTGTCATCTACCTAGGACACTGCGGTTTTACCAATGGCGAAAGTTAAGCGCTACTCACTGCCATACGTGAGCACAAATGCAATTCTCTGAAAAAACATACATATCTCAAAAATATGTGAGATGTATATATTCAAAAGACTATAACTAATTATGATTCTGTCATAATTATCATAATATGATTTCTAAGTCATGAAACTAATCTAAACAAAAACGAAACAAAATGTTACAGTACGTTATCCCTTAAATTCTCACCAACACAAAATTATACAGAGCACGGGCGCAAAACACTTTTAGTTCGCGGACTACATATACGATATTTCTAGAAATCGCGGGCCAGAAACTGCTACTTGCATGGTGATCATATGACTCTAATTTTGAGGGACATAAACCTTAATTTTTTGTCACTGCTCCATCTCTTTTTTATAAAGTGTCCAGTTATTTTTATGTTTTCAGCGAGGCTTACTTGCATCTTTACTCACACACACAAATCCGGAATTGAGATCATTTCTGTAACTTATAAATTATATTATGATAATTATGACTCTATTATAATTAATTATAGTCAGCTAACTATATATTCATCATATCGGCCACACACACACAAACATTCACTATTTCTTCCTCTTTGGTAAATAAAATTTAATTCAATGCGACTTGCAGTAACCCTCTATTGCTCACTACATTAGTGAATTTCATTTATTTTAACGATTATTGACAACTTAGAAAATTTTTCTGATGATGATGCTCGGCAATTTTACGTGCTTTTGACAGGGTTTTGACCTATAATTTACAATTTTACTTTCCTTGGATAAGTTTTCGGTGATAATTGACAAATTTACATGTACTTGACAATTTGTTTTTGGTGATAATTGACAACTTTACATGTACTTGACAATTTGTTTTTGGTGATAATTGACAACTTTACATGTACTTGACAATTTGTTTTCGGTGATAATTGACAACTTTATATGTACTTGACAATTTGTTTTTGGTGATAATTGACAACTTTACATGTACTTGACAATTTGTTTTTGGTGGTAATTGACAACTTTACATGTACTTGACAATTTGTTTTCGGTGATAATTGACAACTTTACATGTACTTGACAATTTGTTTTTGGTGATAATTGACAACTTTACATGTACTTGACAATTTGTTTTTGGTGATAATTGACAACTTTACACGTACTTGAAAATTTGTTTTTCTTGATAATTGACAACTTTACTTTCCTTGGAGGATTTTTTGTTGGTAATTGGCAATTATTTCTTTACTTATTTTTGACTTTTTTTTTTGGTGATTGATTGGCAACGTTACTTTCATTTGAAAATTTTACGGGCTACAATTGGCAACTAACTCTGTTTTTGATAATTTCGTGAGCCACTTTACCTGCATTTGGCAATTTTTTGGCGATAACTGGAAAATTTTTCTCTCCTGGATAATTTTATTGTATCGTGCTCAATATTTTCTGATGGATTGTTTCCACAGAATGTACACAATAATACATAGCTAATTAGTGTGAATTAGCGTGTGTTTGATTTTATTGGTATATATATATACATTTCATTATTATTTCATTTTTCTCTTATCTTAATCCTGATTGCATCGTGCTCAATTTTTTCTGATAGATTGTTTCCATAGAATGCATATAATTATTTCATTCGTTGAATTAATAGAAGATGCTTTACGACACGACCCAGCCTCTTAGGAGGTGCAGATAGATAGTTGTCTTGCACAACAGCTCTGGGCGTGAGCGGTCATCAATCAATCAATCCTGGATAGATTTATTTTTTTGTTGATAATTGACCAATTTACTTGAATTTGACAAAGGTTTTTGGCGATGATTGGCAAGTGTACTTGCCTTTGAAAATTTCATGGGTTCATAATTGACAACTTTATTTGTTTATCATAATTTGATTGGCTATAATTGGAGAGTTTACTTTCCTTGAATAATTTTTTAGTTGATAATTGGAGATGTCCAATATCGATGCGATTTTCTTTATTAGAAACATGGTCCGTTTAGGCATTTATCGTGCTGTGGGTATTGTTAATTTACTGCAGAAACACCTTTAGCGGTCCGGAGATTGTGCACCCTTGCTCTTGAGAATCGAATGCAGTAGACAATTTTAAAAACTTATTTGACTAATACAAATTTCAACCACTCACCATAAATTTTAAACTCCGAATAGCTTTGAAATGTGAAAGCACTCATAGAAATAAAACTCACATAAAATAGTTCGATTCTCACCGGAAACCCTCTACGTATCAGTTCATTAGTGTTCTCCGTTGCTTCAATAGGATTTCAATTTCAAAAGCTGTTCGAAATCTGATGATTTTGTAGATACTGCCGAACTAACATCGAAGTATGTTCTGTGACGTTCATTATCCTAACGTTCATTCCATTTCAACGCCGAAAACATATCCTTTGATCGATACACCGAAGGGATTGGTAATAGAAAACACGTAAAAATAAACCAGTCTAAAAAAAGAATCACCCATTTTATAAAATCGCGTTTATTACGAATGGTTTACTACAGTTGAACCTCGTTTATACGTCGCTAAGTTATACGATTTCCACATTTATACAGCATTTGGTTGCTATACATTTTAATGTTTTAATAGTTTATTTATTCGACGCAAAACCTCAATTATTCGACGTTTTCCATTTCGACTCGAACTGATTTTTTTTGGAAAAACTCTATTTATGTACCGTACTTTCACACAACTATGGTCCAAAAAATAACACCATTTACTACATTAATCATCATAACTTCTCTATTCAAGCTATTCAAAAAAAAATTTTTTTACTGATATTTCCTGTAGAAAGATCAAACATTAATGTTAAGGACTTTTTTTATTCCTTATGTAGCTTAAATATGGATTTTTAAAAAGAAATAAATTTAGACCACAGTTGCGTTATCAAATATTTTGTGTCATAAATTGCTTATGAACCATAGCTGAGAGAATGTGCTACAACTATATATCATATATCCAACATTATGGAAAGTCCCCGATGTGCATTTTCTGCAACAAAGATAGTGGCACCACCCAACATCTTATATATCAATGCGAATATTGGGAAAGCGAGAGAAAGAAGATAAACTTCACAAGCACTAACATTCCAATTACGGCACTGATTAAAAACCAAAAAACAAGAACCCTTCTTTCTGGTATAATGGACTTGGCAGTGCAAAGGTACTTAGGAACAGAGTGAAATGTTCCCGAGAGAAACAAGTAGATTGAGAAGTGGTAATCGGGAGCACCAAATTCCTGCTCGCGGGTTGTTAATGGTGTTGCCCGAGTTTTGTAAGGTGAATTGTTAACCTCGGAACAATGGTGCTCCGGTGATATAGAATGTATATATATTTAACATGTATTTTTTTTTTTTTTTTTTGATTGAGAAAATAAATGCTCCCTTCGGGGAACCCCGGGTCGGGGTAAGTAACTCATATCCAACTTTATCCTCTTTACCGGAAGAAGATGGCGAAGGTGTTTTTCTAAATTCGACCCCTAAGGGGGTCAAAAAACGTAGTTCACAGACAAATCACACCCAGCCAAAACCTTTGAAGCTATCATCATGAAATTTGGTCAGAAGTTCTGATTCATGACGTAATTCATCCTAAATAATAAGGGTTTTTTCGATAATATACCGTTAAGGGGTCATGGGGGATTTAATGATGGGGGCGGGGGAGTGTACAGATATATCAGCCGAGCCGAAACCGTTGAAACCAAAATTCAACCCCATAAGAGAAGGGGGTTCAAAGGTTATATGGAGCAACCATCACTGTGCCGAAATCACTGAAGCCATAAAAATGAAATTTACTCAATAATGTATTTTATAAAGTGGATGCCCACTAAGAAAGGATTTCTGAAAATCCATCCCCCAAGAGTGGTCATGAGTGGTTCAAATGTTACATGGGAGAATCAGCGACGAGTAATTTTCAGATTTGTTACCAAATCTACGCGAGCGAAGCTGCGGGTAACAACTTGTGATCCATAAAAATGTTTGGACCATAGTTGAGAGCAAAGTACAGTTTTCTGTTATTTTTCCTAAAAATATTTTTATACGCACGCAGAGTAAAAATGTTCATTAAACATATGTAAGTGCTAAATACCTATAATCTGTAATGCAGAGTATCAATAGCGCAGAACAGCTTGTTGTAGTAACTTGTTGCTGGGAAGTTTGCAGCTGACAAGATAACGTGGAAAACATAAGCCCTGCTAACAGCTGATTCAGCCGGGAAAGTATCGGATCGAGGGTGTCCTAACCACATCTCTCGCGGTCTCAAATCGGGCGCTCGTAATGTCGAGAAAGCGAAAAGCTCTTTCCCTAAAAAAATTCTGGAAATTTTGAAATAATTCGACAACAATTTTAAAAAGCAGATAAAAAAATCAGAGACCAAGCTGCCGGTTGCAAATCATCTGCTGTTAAAAAATGAGAGCCCAAGATGGGAAATAATCTCAAAAGTGGAAAAGATTTTGGTGCCATTTCTCACCAAAATATAATGTTCCAAAGGTAATGTTCCACTAAATTATATTTTTTTAAGTGATTTCAAATTCAATTTCATTTTCCCTTGAAGTATGATTGAAATGATTTATTATTTTACAACAGAATTGGAGATGCGAGTAAACGCATTGAACTTTATAACATTGTTTACGCCTGAGGGGAGGAGGGGGGCTTTTCTTTTGTCTAAAGTTAAATTCTATTTAAACATTTCATACAAACCAAGTCAAAACATATTAGGTTTTGACTCGACCTATTGAACGTCGTATAAACGGGGTCCCAATTTAACAGGTAGAAAAATTTTAAAGTATACTCCATTAATTTTTTTTTATTTATGTGTTTTGCTTATGCATTTGAAATATCTATCTCAATATAAATCAAAAAATTATGCAGTAAACTTGAAGTGAAAGGAAAAAAAAACATGATTAACATCATCAGTGATTCCTCACGATAGCATCGTAGAATGAATTTACCAGCGAATACAGGTATACACATTTTTTTTTTTAATGAATAGCTTTTTTTGTTACTTACATACAGAAATAACCACGTAAGGATAAGTATATTTCAGCTAGGGAAAATGAAAAGCATGAAATACAAACAGAAGAGAATCGCAAACTCGAAACAAGAACATACGAATAAAGTAAAAATAAAATAAAATTACGAGGAAAATGACGAAATCCGATACGTTTTGGGGATTCTTGAGACTCGTTATATTTGCTATCTCTCCCAAAAAGACGACAATTTGCAAACGGAGGAATGAGAAGAAGAAAAAAAATGAGCAACTACTCGAGAAAATTGGTAGAAGCAACTAAAACTCCTTCAAAAACTCACCAGGAATCATGCAACAGAGTTCAAAATACGCTCTGGTGCATAAATAACGTGAATAAGATAGAGAGGGGAAAAAAATAAATAAACAGGCTTGCCAACATTGTTGTAGTTAATACAAAAGACTTGTACTCCTCGAGGAGAAAAATGTTCTCTTATTTTCTTGAATTTTTATATCCTACACAAAAACATCATTTTACTCCATTGTTACTCATAATTATTCCCTTCCAGTGGAGCTGAGAATAAAATCCTCTTCATAGACCGAGCAAAAATAAGGATCAAGGATTGCATTTCTTTAGTCAGTTTTGACAGTTGTATCTTTTTCTTTTTTTTTTTACTGTGTAGAAATTAATTTCTTGTTTAAATCCTTCTTTCTTAAAATGAGGCCGAGTTTTATTTTGTGACATTTTCAGTTTAGTGTAGTGCAGATTGTAGAAAGTAAAGAGAATCGCCATGTTGAATTTTTTTAATTGGAATTTCTGTGATGTAATTTAGCATGTGAGACTTGCAGCACGTATTATGTACAAAATCTAGGTTTTATTCTTTTTTTTATCAAAAAATACTAATTTCGAGTAAATTACACATATATTCCTTTTCCTTGTTTTTTAAAAAAAGTTTTGATAGGTTTTTTTCGAATAAATAAACGAATGGAACTTCTATCAAGGGGCAGGAATGCAAATTCCATTTGTGAGAAAAATATTATTGGTTTAATAATTATTGGAAGATATTGACAACTGTTGTGAACTTAATTCAAGTACATGAGTATTAATCATTTAAAAAAAAATTGAAATAAAAAAATTATTCTGAATTATTATCCTATGTTCTCCATGGGCATGTTGTGTGTCTCTAGTGGGCAATTATACAATGGTGATTTATACGATTTCTCGGAGCTTTATAATTTTTTTTTCCGAAAATATGAATATGATAAATTATATGAGGTCTTCTCCCGGATTTATTTCTCAACCTGTTCACGAGCAAGAGCGAAATATTTCGTCCAACCTTAAATATTAGTTTAAGAATTGGCAACACCCGGGAAAAATGTACGATAAACCCTTTTGTGAGAAATATGTAATCGATCATTTTTTTATTAAACAACTATTTTCGCTCGAAATATGCAAATGGAATTACTTTTGCTGAGTTGCTGGATAAGAAAAAAATAATTGCAGTGATGGCTCCCGAAAGATATCTTTCTGATGATATGATCTCAAAAAGCTGAGCATTTCCATGTTGGTAGACGGAACTACTCAAAAACATTTTGAAGGTTGTTTAACTGTGCTCTTGGTAAAATGAGATATCATTAGAAAAAATAATGAATGGACTGGCGGGGGTGTTTTTGCCGTGATGGCAAAACGCTTTGTCGTCTTTTTACCATTTCAGACCCTGACCACGCAAATATGTGGGTTGCCTTTCGCCCTTCAGGGTGTCAAGCCCTGACTTGAAGTATTATGCAAGTTTTGTTGTCAGAAATATGGTGAATATGAACTTTGGGTGCTTTAATAAGAAAAACCTTTGGGCAGCTTGCCCCCCCCCCCCCCCAGAAAGATATTCAATTTTTTTTTTCCAAAATGAAAATATGATAGGGCAATCAAATGAAGGGCGACATTTTGATTGGAACGAAAAATGAAAATGCATTGAACGTGAAGAATTCCAGTGTCCAAATGAATAAGATCTTCTGCATATACTTGGTGTGCCATTCAGAGTATCCCTTCAGCAATATAGCAAGAAAATTCTCTGAGAACAAAAAAGTGGTTACTCAAAATGCAAAAGATTTTTTTACAAAAAATGAAATAAAATGCAAGAATAAATTGTAATTGCATTGGCCTGACTACAGTCGAATCTCGTTTTAACGAACACTTTTTTAATCTCCAAATAAGTTTACGTAGGAGAAATGCAAATACCTCGAATTCCTTTATAACGAAATTTCGTTATAACGAAGTGATCTCTCCGGTCTCTTGGAGTTCGTTATAACGGGATTCGACTGTATATAACTGAAAAACTGCTCACCAATAAAAAATTTCGCTGATAAAGTTATCAAAAAATTTCAAAATACCTGAAATATGACTAATCACCCGAAAAATGCTTGAGCTCTGACCAATAGTTCCGAAATGTGAGTTATCCTAAAAAAGTATGGCATATCATACGTAAAATCCGTATCCTATAAGTAATTTTATAAGTAACAAAGTTTTAAAAACAGCCGGTATCAATATGTTCACAGTAAATGTGAAAAAAAAAAACACCATATAGATGTCGCATATTTTTTACAGAAAAATAAGAACCCACCAGCAAAACATGTCATGGCCAGAAAACCGGGGAAAAAAGCAAACATGTTTTATTTGAATATGGGAAAAAAAAACTATATCGACTCCAGTCACGGAAATGTGTTCGAAAGTATACGAAGTGTCGATAGTCCTCCGCCGAATAACGTTGTCTATCAAATACCTTATATTTCACTAGCATGGAAACAAGATTTTTTACGATTTCCTATAAATGTAAGGAAGAATGTGAAAGGAAAAGGCTAGTGCATGTACAATCTTTTTATTTTATTATTTTTTTTTTTTTTCCATTCGACCCCGTGCTCATGGAACTCATAAAAAGAGTGAAGATGTTACCGAGATTTCCTTAGTACGTATGTGGAACGGTTCCTTGGCTTTTGCGTACTTCATAACCATCTCAGGCAATGTTCGCACGTATTTTTGCTTATTCAGGGAAGAGAAAGATAGTTTTTTTTTATATATTTTGCTTTCGCAAGTAAAACACGGGGCGGTAGTTTGGTTTCGGTCTATGAAACAAGAAAGTAGTACAAAGTTTCTTTTAAAGCTCGAGACGGGGAAAAAAATAAGCTTTTCTTATAGGTTAATGTAATAATATTATAGTTACACTAGTTTTTGGATGTACTATATATAATTAAAATTTTTCGTTTTATATTAAATAATTCGTTTACTTGGTTCAGAAGATTATGCAGAATTCGTTTTGCTTTATTCATTAATTAAACTAACCCCAGAAGGCATGAAATGCACTTATACTGGAAGAAAAAAATAATAATAGTCAGGCAGAGGGAAGCACTTCGCATACGGAGTCATGTAGAAATCCTCAATAGCGGGAGCAAATCTTGCGTAGGAGGCACATACAAGTTCTGTTCCATATTCCGCCGCACGGCATCTATATCTGTGGAAAAAGCAATCTCTTCTGTCCGTTGGTATTCTTATTTGGAAGCGATGCCTACGTAGGTTACCTCGCCTGTCTATGGTCTCAAATAAAGGTTCTCTCGATGGTAGATAAAAAATTTGGTGGACTAGTTTGTAGCACATCTTCAGATCTGCTGCGATTCTACGCCATTCCAGCGAGTGTAAACCCAGAAATTGAAGTCTCTGACAATAAGATAGTCCCCTCATGCCTGGTATTCGTTTAGTAAACGACCCCTGTGGCGTTTCAAGGAGCTTTATGTCCTTGATTTTGTAAGGGTTCCATACTTTCGAACAGAACTTCAGAGTCGGGCGAACGTACAGACAGAAAGCATATGACAACGTATGCGCATCATACTTACGGTATGCCGTACATAATAAGTATGAAATTCTATTAGCTTTGCAGACTATGTCATGATAATGATCAGTGAAATCCAGAATGCGGCTCATTGCAATACCTAAATCCACGCATATATCCAATTGCTGTAACGTTTCATTACCTAGTTGGTAATATTCAGGATCGGTGCGTCTACCTAAACGCATTGATCCATTTTTTGATGATGAAATATATAGCTTATACTGAATATACTGACAACTCCACTGGAAAAGATTTTGGCATGCAATTCTTAGGCCCCTAGTGTCTTCCACTGGAGATAATAACTTCACGTCATCAGCGAATTGCAATAGAGAGATGGGTGACACAGCCTGAGTGATATCGTAAAATTAAAATGCAAATGTATTGTACTTATATTACTGAAATATTACCTCTTGCATATCTATTGAGATTTTAATGACAAGGTAAACATGCTCTTATGAACACATGTAACACATCATGTTCTATGAGATGAGCTATTCGTATGAATTGTTATTTTGAACAGTTTAGTAGTGTGCACGACATTATAGCGACGACGAAGAGTTATTGAATTCGGTTTGTTATACAGGATGATTCTAAATTCATTTGGCAAGAGATGATATATAAGACACCTATACAAGCATTTTTTTTTCATAGAATATGCGGTTTTATGGCAATAGCAAAAGCGGTAGATGGTGTTTTCAGAAAGTGCTCAATAGCATTCCAAAAACAAATATATTTTTCCGACGGATTTGCCGCGATGTGTGCTACATAAGGGGTGCATATTTATTTTTGTATTGGGTTAAAGTTTGTTTTTTATTGGTACAAGGACAATCAAGGTTATGCTGCGACAAACAATGGACGAGTGGTGTGATGACTTGTGGTAGAATTTGCAGTACCCAGGTTGCACCATGAGGGAGCCTACCACATCACAATACCCTGCACCCCCGAATGGTTGATTGCACTTATTGCAAATCCGTAACAAAAATTTAACATAAAAATATGATATTTGTGTTTTGTGAAGCGCTGGTGACGAAATCTCTAAAAACACCCTTTACTGCCTTTGCGATTTGACGACACATTCCATGACCAAAAATTCTTGCTCATGAATTCAGTGTGAGAATTAAGGCTATATATATCTTCACGCTACTTATATTATTGAATGTGCTCAACTTTGCATATATACTGTATTCGCTACTACTACTACTACTACTACTGCTAAACCACACATGCTCTTGCACCGCCTCGTCCATATTATTCTGCAGAACTTCTAACTAATTGTTACATGCCAGAATGTGCGTGTACGTGGTATGGAACTAACGTGACTTTTTGTTCCTCAGTGATGCTTGTTATAGTGCTGCCATCTATTTTTTGAACTGTGAGTGAAGTGCAATTATGAGCTGTTGCTGGCATTTTGCTCTCTGTGGCTTGTCTTTTTAACGGGTGAAAGGCTAGCATTTGCGCTTCAAAGTTGGGAGATACAGGGTATGTTCATATAGAATTTGCGTTAAAACATTTTGGAAAAGTACGTTGAAACATTATTAAAATTTACGTTGAAACATTATTAAAATTTACGTTGAAACATTATTAAAATTTACGTTGAAACATTATTAAAATTTACGTTGAAACATTATTAAAATTTACGTTGAAACATTATTAAAATTTACGTTGAAACATTTTTTTGGGATTTAAAAAATATTGAACATTATATTCATCAGTTGTTGAAATTCAATCTCAACCGTTTTAAAAAAAAAACTATGGCATATTATAAACATTTATTCAACAACTTCTGAAAATAATAGCAAAAATATGTTCAATTGCACGGGCTGAAAATTATAACCAACATATTCTAAATTTACATTCCAGCATTTTGGAAATAACATGAAATCAATGGCGAGACTTCCATTTAAATATAAAGAGAGCCCACTGTAATTACATTGAATTTTAAATGGATAAATTCCATAAAGGCTATGTAAAATGATATCAATTTATATTACATATTCAAATATAGTGCATAAATAAATGTAACAATTTTCTACCCATTTTTGTCAACCCATCAAATTCAAGTACTATTCGAACGTGAAAAATCACTGTGGTATATAATTAATAATTATTTTCAATATGTACCGTACCAATCCGTAGAACTTGGAATTACAGCTTCAAACCCTCGGTAGACACGAAACCAACGTTTCACATACACGGGAAGTAAATTCTTAATAGAAACTTTTAAGTAGCAACTAAAAAGAACTTTTTTTCTTGCAACATCGAAATTTAACGAGTAAAAATATAGACACGATATTTTAGAGACGTTTCTTTACGTTCGAAAACAACTTTTTTTCTCCAGAAAACGAGCAAGTAATTCCCTTAATTTGTTTGCTTTTCGCGGACATTTTTTTTTCCTTCTGATCCCAATAACCTATCAAAAGTGGGAACCCATGTCGTTATACAATATTATTTTTTTTACTTCCATGTCATATCTTCATTCAAGTTTTTTGTGACATTTTCTCGAAAAGAAAACGCGAACATCTTTGAGGTTTGTAACGCCCACGTCCTCTCTATGGGTCCCTCTAACCACACACATCCATACTTATCCATTCCCTTGGAATACATATTTCCCCAGCACATGACATTCTTTACTCCAATATACATATATACGATTTTTGGAGTGTTGCGTGTACTTCGAACACGCCTCTCTTCAAATGTACCGTGTTATCTGGATCTAGAGGGAACTAGACGGAATCAATACCTTCAGACTCAAGGAAGATATGGGAAAAATAAATAAAACCAAAATTATTATGATGGTGCATATCGAGACACATGCCAAAGTTCTGGAAATGTTCTTTTTTGAAAGCATATGCCATTGCTGTTGCCGATGTTCTGGAAAAAGATAAAAAGTATACGAAAAAACTACAAAAATAGGAAAATCAAACCACATGGTAAATCTCAGAGTTGATACTAATTTTTTCTGTCATTTGTAAAAAAAAAGTCTTTCCATGGGTATTACACAATTTCTTGTTTACTTTTTATCAACATTCTTTATGCATTTACCAGCTTTTGTCTCAATAAACAATAACTGAGATTTCGAAAGTTTTGTTATTTGTCGATGAAATATAAATAATATTTATTTATATGAATGCAATTTCAATTTATATTGATATCATTTATTACAAGTCAAGATAAGATTATAAAAAGCCAGCCAAGGAGTCGAGAACCATACTGGTATGCGCATTGCAAAATTTGTAATTAATAATAACGAACCCAGTTTGAAGACGTGCGGCGTAGTACAGTGGTGAAGGTATCTGACTCTCATCCCGATGACTCTGGGTTTGAATCTCGACATGTTCAACCTCACACGTTCATATTAGTGAACAAACTAACAGCAAAGCAGAACTAAAGAATTGCTAATATGAGATCAAATGACCAGGGGTTTCAAATTGGAATTACCTGCCCCTGGAGGGTCTACGGCCCAATTGTAGAAGTGTAAATAAAATTAACGGCAACTTGTAAAAAAAACACTTAAAAATTAGAGTTTTAATCAAATGAACGAGCAAAAAGTATCGGCACAACGTTTGTAGACTGCCGTAATAACATTGTTATAATTTGTGAAAAAAAATTGCACTTATTAAAATTGTACTGCACGAAACGTTGTCATAGTTATTTTGCAGTCCGGGAGAGAAGAGTCACTGCTATCACACCACATTTACTAGTACTGAATAAAATCTACTTTATTGTTCGAGAACATTCGCTGAAAGATGGCTATAGTTTCTGCTGCTGGGGGATGGGTTCATGGCAAGCACGAAATTTTTCGTGGTTGTCCATGACTAAAAGTGGAGGTCCATGACAGGCACCAAGATTTACAGGCGGTCTACGACTAAAAGTATTTGGAAACCTCTGGGGTGTATGTGTGCAATTACTTCGTTATCCATATTAGTATTTTTGGTGTCCGGAGGGAATGCGCGACTTTACGAAATGTACATTTGCATAATTCAATTCATTTCTAGGTTAAATATGTTTTTTTTCTCAAAAAATATATTTTGTGCTGGAACGATCTAAGTTAACTGTTTTGGAAGAAAAAGAATAGATTATAAATAGTCTATAAAATATATAAAATCACAAACTGAAGAAGGGCCTGTTCCTATGCAACGGAAATTGCTTACGATTTTATGTAACGGAAATCAGTTATGTTTTCGTGTTTTCGTGTTACGGAAATCGATTACGATTTTGGGTCAAGTTTTCATTCAACTCCTGAACGTATCGGAAACCTTTTTACCCATCGGAACCAAGTTTTGTGCATGCACCGAGAGGTGCATATATATATATATATAACACCAGTACCCCCCCCCCCCCAACACACTGGCCTAGTTACCCAAGGCGGGGCAATGGACGGGTAACTTCATTCGGAAGTTGACAGGTTTGATTTCCAGATTCGCATTGATGAATCTCATTGTTTTCTTGCTTTTCTTTGCGTATTGTGATGTACTGCTTATTGTGGTGCACTGCCAATAATGTTGCATATCTGGTTTTGGTACATTGCGTGTTGTTACCTGTTACGTATTGTAGTGTATGGCGTGCTGTACCGCTCATTGTAATGCAGTGCTTATGCGTGACGTATCAAGCACCATCACCCATTAAGGTGATTCGCTTACTGTTCTGAATATAGTGGTGCACCATGTATTGACGTACATTGCTGTATTGCCGATTGAGATGCATTGCGTATTATGGTGCACTCCCTGTAGTTGCGCACTGCTTGCTGCGATGCGCTGTATATAGTTGTATATTGCTTATTGTGGTGCACTGTATATAGTTGCGTAACGAATCTATTTTATTCAGTACGGACATTTTTACTAACTGTCTGTGGCCTTATACCACATAATATGCTTTGTTTGTTCATACTTATTGTAAGGCATTGCGTTTTGTGCTACACCGCGGTGCATTGTATATTGCTACACATTACATATTGTAGTGCATCGCTTGCTGTATTGTGTATTGCAATTCAGTGCTTATACCGTAATGTGTATTGCAATGCAGTGATTATAGCGTAATGTGTATTGCAATGCAGTGCTTATAGCGTAATGTGTATTGCAATGCAGAGCTTATAGCGTAATGTGTATTGCAATGCAGTGCTTATAGCGTAATGTGTATTGCAATGCAGTGCTTATAGCGTATTCTGGTGCATTGCTCATTTCGTTTCTTTGGTTATTGTGATACATCACTTATTGTTTTGTATTGCTTATTGTGGTGCAGTGCTAATGATATTGCATCGCTGATTCTGGTGTATTGTGGTATGCATTACGTATTGCAGGACATCACGTGCTGTATTGCTTATTGTAATGCATTGCGTATTGTAGTGTATGGAATATTGTTGTTCATTGTGAATTATGGTGCGTTGTTTATTGCGATAGTTCGCTTATTGTCGTGCACTGCAAATAGTGGCACCTTGTTGATTTTAATGCATTGCGTATTGTAATGCAGTGCGTATAAGCACATTGTAGCACGGGAAATCACAGATTTCCCGTTTTTCAGATATTGAAAGAACAACTTCTTACACATGATTTGGATGGAGCAAATAGAGGAAGATGATAATGCTCTCGCAATGTAATGACCTGTGACCTACGCCACTTGAAAAAGGAGTTTTGCCAGTGAGTAAAAACCACGCACTATTGAAAAATGCTTCTTGCCAACCTTGATCAAACTGGCGCAGTACGCCCATTGTAAAATTTCCCTTATCAATAAATCTCTGAGTTTCAATTGATTGAATTTTTAAAATGTGCCTGGGACTTTTCGACCTCCCTGTTAATCCATGCGAGTCCTAAAGGCCAGTTAGTAATCCACTTTCACAAAAATCCCAGATACTGTGCTCAAAAGCCTAGGCGCATTCAATATTCTATTCCTCTTGTAAACCGGAAAAATAGATTTTAGGGCGTAAAAACCACCAAACGAGGAATATAACTAACAACGTGATAACACTTCGATAACTTTTTTTTTCACAAATAGGAGCTTGATTTTAAATTAAAACCCGGTCTTTTTCGCCACTTCTACGTGCATTACCTCCGACGCATTTTGCGGTATCTTTTAGTTTCGAGGACCTACAGAGGAATGATTATTTGCCGAACTGCTAATGGCAACCTCTTATGTACAGAGAGCAAGAAAAAAAAAGTTTCATGTACGGATTCATATCATCCTGTTTATATGAACGGCGATTTATGAATATTAAGACATTCTCGCATAAATCATCTTCGCAGTCGTGCTTATACGTTTGCGATTCTTTGTCTTAGCATTTCTCGCTTTCCATCAAGAAACTAAAGGCCTTGCAAAAGAAAGAAAGAAACGTATTGCCAGTGCGTTTATTTACATATTCAGGCGAAAATCTATGTCGCATCTTTAATACAAATCTGCCAAGCTGTCGCCCATGATTTACATATTCCGTCTCTTTATATTTTTATGCATTTCTTTCTTCTCTGGATCTTTTCTTTTTCCCTGTTTTCTCCCTTCTTTTCAACGAGGCCAGTGGATACATATTAAAAAAGATCCATAGCTATTGTTTCGATATCAAGCTCTGCTTTTGTTGTTTATTTACTTATTTGTTTCAAGTTCGATCGAGATAGCAGGAGGACTGATATTTACGGAATATTTGGGATTTTTATCTATTTATTTTGGATCGTTCGATTAAAGGGGATGAACTGCGCTTTTCTGTGAGTCCAAGCAGTTTGAAAGTTATAATTATATTCTATCGATTGTTGTTGTTTTTTTTACATTTCAGGCTTGATGAGGAAGCGAATTACTCTAGGAGTGAGGGGGCGCACTATCACCAGCACACACCCTAAGAGTATGTACTTCTCGGGGGAAAAAGTGAAATCTAATATAGACACATTTTAAAAATGCAAGCAATTGAAACGCAGAGATTTATTGATAAGGGAAATTGTACAATGGACGTACTGCACCAGTTTGATCAAGGTTGCCAAGAAGCATTTTTCAACAGTGCGTGGTTTTTACTCTCTGGCAAAACTACTTAAAGAGTCCTTTTTCAAGTGGCTTTGCTCACTGGCCATTACATTGCGAGAGCGCTATTATCTTCCTCTATTTGCTCCATCCAAATCATGTGTAAGAAGTTGTTCTTTCAATATCTGAAAAACGAGAAATTTGTTATTTCCCGTGCCACAATGCGCTTATAAGCACTGCATTACAATACGCAATGCATTAAAATTAACAAGGTGCCACTATTTGCAGTGCATGACAATAAGCGAACTATCGCAAAAAACAACGCACCATAATTCACAATGAACAACAATATTCCATGCACTACACTACGCAATGCATTACAATAAGCAGTACAGCACGTGATGCCCTGCAATACGTAATGCATACCAAAATACACTAGAATCAGCGATGCAATATTATTAGAGCAATATTATTGAGATATTAGTGATTTTAACTGAGACATTTACAATGCGGATCAGTTTTGAAATTTTTACCGAATGTTCAGAAATTTTAAAAACCACTGAAAGGGTCGAACTACAATTTTACCGTTACATGGTCATATGCCGGTCGTTCTCCAATAATGCATTCATGTGATGACGTAAAGCATAATATTGATCATGATTTAGTAGAGATCCAAAAATGGTTCTATGTTAATTATTTAATATTAAATTTACAAAAACTAAAATATATAAGTTTTATTCTTAACTAAATTTAAAATTTCACACCCTTGCTTGTGACTTGCATCCTTATTGTTATTGTGGTTGGATTCAAAAAGTAAACATTAATCATAATTATTCAAATCTAGACAGTGATCTCTAAAATGGAAATCCCATGTTAACGAATTACGTGGAAAAACTTTATATGAGTCTTATTATTTCTCCACTAATGTTTCCCCTAAGAAAGTTCCTCCTAAAAGTATGTTTTATTCACTCATAAATTACTTTGGAATTGTGGCGATTATAAAACTAATTTACAACCTTCATTTTCAATTTAGAGAAGAATAACGTTAGTTTTCAGTTTGGGTTCAGTTATATTCTTCAATATATATATATATATTTTTTTTTTTCAATATATATATATTTTAAAACTAATTCTCATTTGCTTCATATGCACTTTTTCGTATTGTACTTTTCTTAAATCAGGACCGTAACTAGGACTTTTGCCCCTCGGGGCAAACATTATTTTGCTGCCAACACAATTTTAAAATTCGATAAATCTATAACGTTGATCATTGTTCCCATTATAAACTGCCACCCCCCCCCCCCCTAAATTTTACCACCCGTCGTACTTGACCTCCTCCAGCACCACCTCTAGTTCCGACCCCGCTTAAACCGTAATAAAGGCACCTGGAATTTAAAAGACAATATATCAGACAAAAGACCTCATATATCAGTAGTGCTAGGCAACTGAGTGCATCGGGTAGCT
Source organism: Pholcus phalangioides (assembly GCF_987345545.1). NCBI lineage: Eukaryota > Metazoa > Arthropoda > Arachnida > Araneae > Pholcidae > Pholcus > Pholcus phalangioides. The sequence goes on along the minus strand of NW_028301611.1, from coordinate 16,233,588 downwards.
CATGAATGGACGAGTGAGCAGCAACAGTGGTTGTTTTGTATGTGCTGTGATTGCACGTGATTTTTCGTCTTTCAAAACTTTCACAGGGTGAGATTGTAGCTTTATAAAGTTAGCTAGATGCATAATCAGAAACACAATTTGATCACACACTCTTAACTGTTGTATGATTGAAATTACGCGTTCACTCTCTTTTGGTTTTTTCCACAAATATTAATTGGAAATTTAAGCAATATGGCAACTTCCAAAACGCACCAAACTTTGGCCCAACATTTTACTGGGCTAAAGTAGATAGGTTGTATTGTTGCAACACTTGGTAACTTGTTGATGAGTACACTTAAAAACACAATTATGCATTGCGTATTTATGGTTGTGTTTTAAATCTCTATCCTATTTCAAGTTTTTGTTTCCAGACGGGAAAGATGGTGCATGAATAAAATCGTTGGCCTAGGAGGTGAAGTTATGCAGAATGAAGCAATGATTACCTACAAAACTGTTTAAATGAAATTAGATCTGTTCAAATAAACCAAAAGCAATCTGCAGATAACTTTGCGATACCATGAAGCACTATTGAAAACAAAAAATACATTTTCTAGCACACCTCGTCATCAAAAGGTGTTCAGTGCTAAAGAAGAACTACCATTTGCTAGACACGGTGAAAAAACATGTGATCATGGTTTCCCAATAAAATTTAACCTCCAAAGTCTATTAAAAGAAATTTTTTGGCTAATTTGTAAGACATAGGATTGTTAAATAAAAATAACAAAAAAATTAAACATTTTTATTTTTTATGATCAATACGCAAGTTGAAATATATGTTTTCTTCCAAAATGAGAAGTTTCATTACGAACCCAGGTTCAAGGCCCTAGCTTTTTAGTTAATGCTTTAAGATAGGTGGGGCCAAAGTGTTCTTACTTTTTAATCAGCTTAAGTTGAAAAAAAAATATTTACACATACATAATATACATAAGATAGCCTACCGATACTACAAAAAATGTTTACCAGAACTTTATGGTAATAGTATTGGATTCATTGGAGTGTGAATTTGGAATTTTTAAAAAGTATCCCGCGTTTGCGATATATGTGTTTTTCCCCCATTATAATTTTTGTTTATTTTTAATTTTTCTCACTTGACGTTAAAATTTCTGATTACACCGTAATTCATTTTTTCGTGTATATAGGATTTTTTTTTCTAGATATTGAATGTATGTTCCTTTATAAAATCCATTCTAATTGAGGTTTTTCCTAAATGTTTGAAACAAGTTATTTAGGGAAGAGTTGATCAACTTTGACCAAGAATATTAAGATTCTTCTTAATGCAAGTTATCAGTTTGAACAAAACCACATAACATCATTTGGTACATTTTTTATGGACGTCTTATCGACCTGAGCTACTGAGCCTGAAGATGTAATATGAAAGTCTGTGTGAAATATATGCATCCATTTTTTTTTTTTGCATGGGCATGAATAAAACATGCTTATTGTGTCCCTTTGTATGGGCCACGATCGCATCTTACAAGAACTAGCGATTCGTATGATAGAAGATAAATGGACAAAAATAGCAAAAATAGTTCCTTTTTTTTCTTATTGTTATTCAGCCTTGAAAGCGATAGAAACACGAATCTTGTTGTGAATGAGGTGAAAATAAGAATCCAAGATGCGAGAGGAAAAGAAAAATAATAGTAAGGAAACACCAGGAAAAAAAAGGGAGAGATGTCTTTCAAACGTGTTTTTCTAGGAAATTTCCAGGCAATGAGAGAAGAGGAGAAAAAAAAAGATTTATTGACATAAAATGTCAATATGTATCCACGATTGGACAAAACCTGTCGAGATACGTTTCCAAACGCAACCAGATTTATTTTTGCCACCACGAACAGGTGTTTCGAAGTTACTACCTGTATTTAGAGTTACCCATAAAGGTTGGAAAAAATATTTTCAACATTTCTCGATTTTCTTACTTTCATCGAATAATTTCCATTCAAATTAATAAAATTAATATGATTGAAATTTTATGAGGATAATTTAAACTGATATTTGTTTCGGAAAAAAATGTTTTTATGGTTAATTCTTGTTATTACAGCACTGTTGCCCACCCCCCCTCCCTAAATAATTATCAGGACCTCTGATAAAAAATCTAGAGAAATTTATATATATATGTTACGGTAAATGTGATGAATCCGGTTATTATTCATAGTCGCCCATTATTTGGTAAGTTTGATATAAATTATCTAAATTTATTGCTTTTCTACTGGCGATTATGTATAATCCCCAGCTTGTATTGGTAAATATGATAAATTGTTAATCAGTTTTCTTTACTTCAATTCGAGCCTTAGTCTTCAGTGAATTTGATCTCGGTAATGTCGGTTATGTTTGCACATAGTTAATAAATACGAAGAAAACCAACAGGAGAGAATAAGACAATGAAAATAAAAATATATGTAGACCTACGTTTTCTTCGCACATATTTTATTTTTTTTTTAGAAATATGCGTAGTGTCACATCATGTACGGGCAAAACTGTTAAGTTGTTGAAGTGAGATTTCTACGTGGTTTCTTTTTTTTTCGTGTGCATCAAACTTACCAACTCCGCTTGGGAATTATGCACCATCGCCGGTAAAAGTGAGAAATGCAATGAAATGTGTCAAACCTACCAGCAATATTGCTAATTATGCATAGTAACAGGAGATCATGCATAGTAACAGGAGATTATGCATAGTAACAGGAGATTACATAATTACTGATTTGTCACATTTACCAATACATATACACAGGGTGTCAAAATTGAAAGTTTTCCCAGTTCACAGCTGCCTACAGCAGTAACTTTTCATCATAAAGCTTCGAAACTTTTGTCTGATGAATGGTTCCGTATGTAAGCTCAGATGAAAAACTTAAATTACATACACTTAATATTTGTGTCATAACAATGAGGTGTAAATAATATTCATTAACTTATTATTTTGTACAGAAGATAATTATTTCAAAATTGATATATATCTATAGTGAAACGATGGTTGAAAACAATTCAGGATTCAATATTAATTTAATGATATTTGAATTAGCATAAATACATTTTTACAATTATAATCATTTTTTAATGAGTGTAGAACGGGAATTCATAACGTTTCAGAATTATTTATGAACACAAGATAAATTACACGCAGGTTATGTCAAGTAATCACTGCCCTAACGTTATCGTTTGATTTCCGACCGTAATTTGGAACAAAGTCAAGAAGCAAGATTTAAAAGAGACTGAAAACAAAGATGTTTCCGAAACCCACTCCTACATTCTGTATTGCAGAATTTTATATATTTGAAATAGACAACAGGCGGAACATGACATATTCTGCCTAACGAAAGGGGCTGATAGACGAGCCCAAGTAGGATATAAAGCACCCTATCCTATCTCGAACCGCTTTTGAGTTATGGTGGGAAATCGATTTTGGAAGGAAAATGCGTCAAAAGTCTGGGAAAAAACAGAATTTGTGGAGTTTCTCAGAGACCAAGACGCAAATTAAGCTCCTATTTAGAAATTTAGTATTGCAAATTATTCGACCTTCTGGAATGACAAGTAGTCCTTTGAAGGTCATGAATGAATGAACGCCAGGGGCTCCGCCACTGGACTTATCCCGTTGCCGAGATCTCTTCCAGCCCAGCTTTCGTGGCAGAGTCTGGAACAAAGTGAGTGCATTGCACCTTGGCCTTAAATACAGATATCCTTGTGTCTTATAGGATTTCTCCTGGAAAATCAAATTGTAGCCAAAATCTGTAACCGCCAATTGCAATTTTTCGTCGAATATGTACTTCGCAAAACGCTGATTTCAGAGATGTATTGCAAATAAAAGGCTAAATTCCTCCTGAAACAGTATACCGATATGGTTTGTTGCAATTCATACATTTTTTTTTTTAATTTGACCGATTGTAGCTAGAAGGGTGTTTGCGAAATTGGTGACTAAACAATTTGGTGACAATTCGATCTTGAACTTTGCCAATCCTTCAGAACTTGTAGCTCGCCGTTAATTCCACATATTCAAATGGTTTCATCTTATACGATGCTTCCTGTTCTTTCAAAATATGTGCTTATTTTGTTTGTCTCTCCCAAACTTCATAAATTTGAGATTTTTCAGATTTGACTCATTTTTACTCCATAATTGATTATCCACTATTACTGGAAAACGATTCAAGATAGGGCGCGTCACTTGGGTTCGTCTGTCTCCCTCCTTTCTTTTGGCAGAATAGGCCTTTATACTGTATGATAAAAATGCAGGTGAACATTTGTGAGAGACGTAATTATTACAGCATTCAACACACCATTGCAACGTAGAAACCAATTTGTATAAAAAACATTATATGAAACAGAAATCAATTCATCACTGGCATGGCGCCTGGTAGCATCGATACAATACAGTACTTGACAAAATTTCATAATTTCAAATTACATTTACATTTCACGATGCTAACGCAAGACATCGAAAAAAATTTTTTTTTAGCTTTTCCGATGTATTTTCCGATTATATTTAAAATAGAACTAAAATTAAACAAAAAAAATATGAATGTTTTAGAAAACCTTTGGTGTTTTTATTGTTTGGGTGATTACTTTCATTAGATTTTATAAATGTTTTGATTAAAAAACACTAGAAGGGCGTTACGATATACCTTTAAGGGACATCGGCAGCCATTTCGGCTACTGCTTCTTTTCAGAATAATTTATTCAATAATTCTAAATTTTTCTAATCAAAATAACAATCTTTGTTCCACATGGTCCATTTATTGATTTTGAAGAAACTTAACCTTTTTTAAGAGTACGGGATGTGCGTAAAATGACTCCCCAACTTTATATAAGAAAATATGGAGGACAGTTGTTGACAAGATTCATCATGAAAAAAATTCATATACATGAACTAAAATTTCATTCTACAAATGAATTTGTAGAGTACACAAATTAAAAAGAAATACATCTTTCTTTTGTATCAGTATTATATGATTCACACACCAGTCCATTCGATAATCACTACATTACTCTGCCGTTTAGATATGGCAGAAAATCATGATCTTCATTGTCGGAGTTCGCATTTCGCCACCTCAAATTCATTTTCCGAAACATTTATTAGTGATATAGCATCATTATCGTTCAAACATGACCGACTTCTATGTAAGAGTCATTCCTACACACTGTGAATTAATGTCGCGAGGCCGGGTCACGACATTTATCAATTTAAAAGGTAAGCAATGCAAATTGAAAATATATTCACTGTTGTGTGTGGAAATACACACTTTTAATCAGTTACGCAAAAATTTTGTAGCTTTCATGTCGCATGAAGATTTGTAGAAAGTATGACGAAAACAAAAGCTGAGCATGTCAGGTGAACGATCGTAAAAAAAGTTTCTTCAACTCTGATATTAGAGGCTCTATATAATTGGTGTTTTAATTGTGAATACATGGACTTCTGATGTTACCTAGAAACAGCGTTTTTAAGCTAGCCGAGTAACATGATGTATCAAACATTATTGTTATTTTCCTATCTGTATGTTATTAGTGAATATGCGTTGTGTTGTGTGTGCCATCAGCGAAGGATTGGAGTTAAATCTGTAATCAAGAGCATACATCGCCCGCCAACAATATACAATTTATTTACATATACCAGACTAAATAACTGGTTATTTCTAGGTATAAACGTCGATAACTGCAGAAGAAAACCTTCAAGGTCTTCAGATTTTGGTACACCGAGAGACGTACAGAAGTAACGAAAAGTCATCGAAAATTGTGTCAAATACTATCGAAAAAGAAGCATAGCGTTTTCAAAGTCAAAAGCCATCAAAATGATTCCGGCCGTTCTAGTGTTAACGCAATGTATATCAATATCATCGTATAAATATTTTCGACACACGAGTTTATTTTAAAAATAAAGCCCCCACTCCTGTTTCTTATTTAAATTTTATTGGAATTGGATTTAATATATGCGATATAGTATAAAGTGAAATTTTTAAGAGCAAAAAAAATGAATATTCATTTAGAAAAACGCGTCTTGAACTTATATAAAATGTACATTGCAAATAAAAAATAAAAACATGAAAATCACATTAAAGAGAAGCCACTCAGATTTATTTCACGTTTTATCTATTTTATTCTATTAGAATTCCATTTTCTCTTCAATGGCCAATTTCTTTTAATAGAAAAAGATGCTTCAGGTCAACGTGGTAATAGCGGAATATTCTGTTCGTTTAGAAAAACAAAAACCCCGTTGCGAAAGATTTCATTTAAGAGGATATAGAAGCATACTAAAGTGTTTATCCTCTATTCCCATATTTATTTATTTTCAAATTTATATGGCTTTGATGCATGAAAATGTATGTTGCTGTTTAAAAAATATCAAACCAAAATAACTTCAGAAATTGTTTTTGAGCAGTTTTACGTTGAAGTATGTTATACAGGGTATCCTCTAAGTAATGTTGCGAACTTTATTCCATCAACCGTGTGTCCTAGAAGTATGGTTGAAATGTACTATTGTGAAGTAAGAATCTTACATACTCGCGTCACCGTTACAGAATGAGCAGTTTCACATACCAAGTGATGAAACATGAAGGATACAGAATATTGAGACCAATGCCATTTTGAAGAAGTACGATATCACGGGCACTATTTTCAGAGAAAACAACGGAGGATGCGTGTGGGTCTATCAGACCCCAATACAAATACAAACACAGTGGCTACAACAGGCAAACTGTCCAAAGAGGTGGCTGAAAAAAAGATGCCCATGATAGATATGGATTACAAATAGAACTGAAATACAGCAACCCAATATAAAAACATACATCACGAAATAATAATATATATTACAATGGTCATAAAAAATATAATTTTTGTCTTATCCAAGTATGGATAACTTGATTTATCCCAATATGTTTATCGCACTTCTTTTTAAACGTGCTACTCATGTTAGAATTAACGACATGTGGTGGTTAGCTATTCTATCTACAGGCTACCCTATTAGGCAACTACTCTCTGCAACACCATAATCTGTAATTGTCCCTTACTAAACGGTACTGGTGTTCCCTTGTTGAAGTAGATGTTTGACGATGTGTATAAATAACTCATGGTCCACCCTAATCATTCCGTGGATCATTTGTAACACTTCGATCATATCCCCCCCTCAAACCCTGCGTTCCTCCAATGTAAACATATTCAGGAAATCAAGTCTTTCTTCACAGCTCAAGCCTTGTGTGCCAACAAAAGCACGAGTAACTCTTCTCTTCACCCATCAAGCAAGTGAATGCCCCACCGTAGGCGAGGCCTCCAATGTCATTAAAGTTACTAATTATAATATGACCTAGGATTTTATAAAGTAATGATTTTCCTCTTCAATACAAAAAGGTCATACTTTAACGCATAAATGAGTGTTCCCTCTTCATTTAAATCTCGTTCTCTGTTTTCTTCAGCTGGTCTGCCATGCCACATGCATTGGCCGATGAGAACTAGCTACTTCATCGGTTACTCTTCCGTTGTCTTTAAGAAGTTTTACGACTGCACCATTTTTTCAGCCAAAATGACACATTTCAACTTCACAGAGATAAGTAATTGGATCTGTAAATAATAAATGGATCATCATGAAATTAAATCATAAATGGATCAGTAAAAAATCCCAACTTTTCCAGGCACCTGAAAATCACGAGAAAACGTGGATAAGGTTAATAGACACCAATGCCTTTCCTTCTACAAAAAACAATTAATTTATGACCAAAACACGCGTGCATTTTGACATTCAAGGACCGTACCCAAACCGCTTCACATCTGAAAGAAATATGGAAGCAGGCCCGAAAGATGGACGTATCAGGAAATTTTGCATTGATTGCTTTTATATAAATCACAAATGAAACCACATGCGTGGGTTGAGAGGCTAATGCGCGTGTTGCCAGGCTAATTTGTATGATGTGGCTTCGGACTTTGTACTTGCAGCTGTAAAAGTATAAAAAAATATGTATATGAGGTGTCTCTGATGGCAATATGATCATGTTTAATAGATGCTTAATTTTCCAATTTTTTTAAAAATTTCAAACGGAATTCGAAATTAGACATTTTTATGTTATGTAGCTATTTGTGTGACACATGAGCTATTAATATTATATTCTTGTGGGCGATGCGTAGTTTCGTGCCAGTTCTTCATATTGCGCCAGAAGTGTAATTTGTGAAATCACGATGTAATTTTTTTCATACGATAATTTGTATTTATTCTCAGGTTCCATTATTTCACACCTTTTGTTCGTTATGACGTGAAATTTTTAATGATTCTTCAAATCCATTCATTGCAATTTCACACTGTGTAAAATTCTGTTTGTCATGTAGGTTTCTGCACAACATTAGATGGTTTGCCATTATGGCCGAATATGGTACATTCACTGAGGATGTGGGAATATAATTTTTTTTTTTGGTTTTGATAGAAATTTCTTGTGACTCGTTCTATATGACCCCTCCCCCCACTCCAATTTCTATTCACTAAGAAGGAAGAAAAATTATTGATGCCCAAAATGTGCCTCTTAATTCCCCTTTTTTTTTTAATTCTCAGGTTTAAATTCACTATTTTAATTTAGTTGAAGCTTACGAACGACTTTCAGCCACCTTACTGGATATTTTCCCTGTTGGGGACTTTGTATTCGTGTGTGAAATTCATTTTCTGGACGAAGTATATGTATTTGTATTTGAATTTAATTCTTAATTAAAATTTTTCTTAGTCGAATAAGTTTTTTAAATCAAGAAGTTCTCGTGTGAAAATGCCCGTTAATTTTCTGAGACATGTACGTTGAGGTCTTCATTGGCCATATTACTTTCACTTGTTAGGAATATGGTCAAGAGGTAGATTTAAAAAAAAAACCCTCTATTTTTGTCCATGTTTTCCGTTGTGATATACCGTGGATCATCGTTACTGGTTGTGTCCCTGTTTTTTTTTGTTTTTTTTAACTCTTTCAAGTATTTTTTAATATTATCTATATTACAGAATTCACCATACAGACCTCAGCAAAAGTCATTGACACTTAGCATGACCATATTTACATACACATCCTCACTTACCTCATATTTCCTGTTGGTTATAAAAAAAACGCCACCAAGGAAACTCATGGATATACAGTCAGGCTCCCCGTATTCGTGGGGTAACGTTCCGGTGATCGCAGTGAATACGGGAAATCAGCGAGTAACCGAAACCATTTATATATCTCGTTTATTGAACATCATGAGAAGAACAGAGTGATCCAGAGGGTAAAAAAAGGAATGTAAAAGAGGGGGTAGCGATTGTTGGCGATGTTTTCTGAAAGAACATTGTGATTTCTGTGTTTGCCGTTTCTTCTCTTCATATTATCAAGTATGTTGGAGTATGATGACAAGGCTTCCTCTACCAAGTTTTCTTCATGTGAAGAACGTAACATGGGGTGGAATCTATGTCATGAAAATAATATATTGCTGATTTGAACTTGCAAAGCCCTTCCGCTATTTTACTGATGGTAAAAACTTGTCTTCCACTTCTTCATCTTGATCTTCTTCATCTGGTACCGATTCAGCTTCAGGAGCAGTCATCTACATTTATTCCCCCTAATGCCTCTGAATTGACAGGTCAATGCCTCTGAATTGCTATTAATTAGCTTATTCACTTCTTTTTCATCCAAATCATTGGACCCTTCTCCTCCTAGCTGTTCTGCTAACGTGACAGTGTCTTTTAAAATTTCTTCAGTTGGCTCTGTAGAACTGGTTGTGTCCTGGAGCACGCACATTGTGGCCAAACATTAATCCAACCCGAATTTACTGCATCTCCCGTTAGAGCGAGCTACTACGTGATGACAGTAATGATATTAGCGAATCATTCAAAAATGAGTCATCCTAAACATCCCCAACTCAAATTTTGTCAATAAAACACATGAATCACGATTTGTGTGAGCTGCCCAATTTTTTTTCTAATAATGGAAACATAAAACCGTGCATGCGGAGGGCCTACTGTAATATACTAGAACCATGCGAAACGTCATTCAAATTCACATTGAAATTCTATTACACGAGTACCAGAATGGCTAGGAGAAGCGAAAATAGTTATTCCTTATGATAACACAGAAAGAGATTTATTCAAAACACAAAAAAAAAAATCGTATCGCGTAAAATTAATCGGCCTTATACAAAAGCAGATATCGATGACATAGAGAGATAGAAAGATAAAGAATAGAAGGAAAATTTTACAGCAATTAGACATGTCCAACAACATTCTGGATAGTTAATAATTTATGACCCTGTGTGTGTGCTTTGAATAGAACTGCTCGTCTTCTTTCATTGAAAAGGATAATTAGCGGTAATATTTCCGTTAAAACGGGAAACCATTTTCCTTGTTTTCTCTCCCGCAGTTTCCGACCGTAGCCTTTGGTTGGCTTTTTGGCTTGTCGCTCTGCATCATCTAACATTACCCTTAATGATGTTATGATAAATCGTTCCGGGGAGACATACTAAGCGACAGCGAGTCTTGTCTTGTAGTTATAACTGCGACATGTCTTTGACAGAAAATTCATACGGAAGGACCTGCTACCTTTCCAGGACCCGTCTTTCTCTCTCCTCCATGCTCTACGTTGATTGGTTGGTTAGCGGGTACTAGATTTTTAAAACGTGGATGTCTGTATATTTTGTCGCCATTGACATGAAATATTGAGGATATTTCATTTTACATCGAAGAAGAAGAAGCAGAAGCTAATGCAAATAAGATAGGGATGGTAACTGAATTTTATTTTACTTATTTGAGAAATTTCATTTTTCATTAATCGATATATGCAGGGTGATTACTTAATTCCCCCTGCCGCTTTTTACTGGTGACCCGTTGATCCTAGAAGCAACTTCCAATTAGAAAAATTGTCCAAATAATGTTTAGAATACGTCAGTCATGTTGATAATGGTTGTGCAGTTATTAAATTAAAAATTAAAATTAATTACACGGGCACCTGGTCCTCGAAAACCCAACTGGAAAGTTGTTGCTCTGTCTCTCCTGAGGCAGTCAAAGAAAATTCCACATTTCTAAATGCGATGTTCCCTGAGATATTAGAATTCAAAAATCGGGGAAAAATGAGGAAGGGACAGAAAAACTAACGGACAACGCTTTTTTCCCTTATTTATGTTGTTCTTTCCCTACTTTCTTCTGCGATTTTTGAATTATATAATATCTCTGCGAATATTACACTTAGAAACGTGGAATTTTCTTTGTTTGCTTCAAGAGATACAGGATAAGACTATTTAATTGAGTTCTGATGCCAGGGTGTGAGTATAAAAAAGTTATAGAGAGATATAGATGGCTTTTTTCTCAGCCAGAGATATCAAGGGAACAGTAATTTTCCGGATATTATACTGAGGTGAGCTCGGAAAGAAAAGTCATCACGTCTCCGCCTTAACTTCATTTCCTGAAGTTAAGAGAGGCTACTAATGCCTCTACTTCAGCGCCTCACTACACAGTGCGTGAAATTAGGAAGGCAGATTCATGTGTCTCCAGTGGTGTAGATGGTAGCATGCTTGCCCGGTATGCAAGAGGGCCTGGGTTGGAGTCCCGGCGGAGACGTGATGACTTTTCTTTCCGAGCTCACCTCAGCATAATATCCGGAAAATAAATGTTTCCTTGATAAAAAGTTATGTTTTTATTTTAATAAGTATATAACCCCTTCCAACCTGAATGACATATGTGAGTTCCACACGTTATTTGGATGCATTTCTATTCGAAAGTATGCCTCTAGAACTGTTCAACAGTAAAATGCGGTAATGGGAATTAAGTGATCACCCTTGTATTTTATAAATGAAATAGCTTTCCCCCGGGTATCGTGAATTCTACGAAAATTGGCTCGTTGAATTAAGATATCATATTGGAATGAATCGAGAAGATATCCATACCTAGGTATGACAACCGCAATTTTTATGGACAGTGCATTATAATTTATCTCAACTATTAGTTTGTTCGTCATCACTGTTCCTTTTTTGGGTTCCTGTATTCTAGATATATTTCACATTCATATTTTTATGGCCATTCTTGCTCAGCTACCTCGCTGGGCAAGTTGCCTCGTGGACATCTCGATTGTGTCATTGCTTATTTACTATTATGAAACTAAGCATATATTCGGTATGTTTTGAAATTTTTGTAGCGCAAATTTATAGTCAATTATTTGCAAAAAACACACAAGATGAAGTCAAGAATAATTAGAATCGTATCATGAAGGGAAATTCTCGCCATCTAAAATTATCAGTGAACTGAGAGATCTATAACTACGCAGCTAACGAAACTATAGTAAAAATGAATATACCCGATCAGAGGATGAAGTCACTCTCCGCTATCCATACAAAGGTTTTTTTCAACAGCTGGCTGATGCGGTGGTCGGCTGAAATTGGTTTCCTGTGGTTCCCAACTTCAAGGCGCAAATGCGAGCCGATCTCCCCGTTAAAAAGTCTCGCCACAGAGAGCAACAGTCCTACAAACAGTACAAATATTCAGTCATTACACTTCACTCACTTCACTTCTGAGACATAGATGTCAGCACTAAATATCATACACAACACCAGATACGTACTCAGACTGTTAGGTACACGTACTTACACTTCCGGCACAACTCACTAGGTAGAAAATTGCCCATGGCAATAGACCGGAGTTGTGCTCGGCTTGGAAAAAAAAAGCTGGCTGATGCGAAGATATATTTTTGGAAAGAGAGAAAAAAAAATTCAACTGCTCCTGCGGGGAATCGAACCCACGTCCTTTCACTTTCCGGGCGTTCACCCAGAAAGGACGTGGGTTCGATTCCCCGCAGGTGCAGTTGAATTTTCTCTTTTTCCAAACATATATATCCGCATCAGCCAGCTGTTAAAAAAACCTTTTTATACCCGATCAGATACAACAAACAACATCACTTGGAAGAAAATATAAAAATTAGAGTTAATAAGCGGACACGATCTGAAAAATTTCATATTACGATTTAAAAATGTCATATATAAATGGTAAATTTTACCACGATCTGCCGAATATTAGAATTTAATCACATTCAAAAATCTAATCGATGATTGGCATTCACGATTTTTGTATTTTTCACACCGGTTCCGGACTTTGAAGTTTAGTCACTGTTGTCCATGTTGACTTGTATGGTGCAACGATGCACCGGTGAGTCAGACAAATTGAAAAACTTCCCTTCATGCAAATTGGTATGAACAAAAATAACTGGCTTGTCTAAAGCTGTCTTGTCGTGTGTAACGGCTATGCCGCCACTCTTAGTGGATATCTTTCAGCATAACAGAAAGATAGAAGCAAATAATTTGCATTTTCAAAAAGAAGAAGAAATATTAGCAAAATAAGTAATTTAATAATTTTAATATTAATATCTCTAAATCATTATTTTACACACATTTTTTGAAGCTGATCAGCCGTGGACATGTTCATCTTTTCATTTGGTTTGTACAGCCAATGCTCTCTCCGTTAGTTGGGAGCACACCGGTTAGACAGGACAAGACACAGCATTAAACAAGCTTAGTCATTTTTGTTCACGTTGATTTGTATGGCACAATATGTCAATTTGCATGGCAAACCGGTGTGTTGTATACAAATCATGAGCAAAAAACATGGACATTGAGTAAACTTGTCTAAAGCTGTCTTGTCTAACTGGTGTGCGCCCAGCCTGATGGTACGAACAAAATGCACGCTGGTTTCCTGTTCTGCGCGTCAGTGCCGTTACGGATTGGTTAAAAAACCTAAAATTTAGGTTAACCAATACTCAACGGCGGAGAATCGGAAACTAGCGTGCAGTATGTCCGTACTCTTAGCGAATTACCTCTCATCGGAATGACATCCCTATGCAATATTTAAATAGCACATAAATCGTAGATAAAAATTATGCAGGTATTATGTTGCACATTAAATACGTATCCCATTTACTTAGAATAATCTACAAGTAAAAGTTCATTAAACAATTTATATATCGCCAATATCTGACGTTCTTATCGTACAATAATGCACATCATTAAATTAATAAGTCAATAATGTTTTCTCTAATGATGAACGGAAGTAAAAACATTATTGTGGTGATTATAAAAATAAAAAATAACTAAACGCATATACGTATGATGTTTTAGAATCCTATATAACTAACTGATTCTATTTTTTTGCTTCTAAAAAAGGAAAACTCATTAAATTTCAAAAGGAATTTGTCATTCAATCATATTTGTCTATTGAAGAGTCTATCATACGAGACTATTGAAGAAAATATCCGCTTGATGATTAATATAGAAAAAAAAATCCAATTAATTTATTATAGCTCTCGTAGTTCTTCATCCGGATAGAGTTCGACATACGTGCTTCTTTCATCCATGAAAAAATGTGATTTGTTTGAATCACAAACAAATCACATCATTAAAATAAAAATCTTGAGATCATTTTGTTTTTTAAATCTGATCGAATTTATTCCCGGATTCGTACAAAACAAGTAATAGTAAATAACATGAATACAAATATTATCATTTTTACTTCATTGTATATTGTATTATTTGATTTAATAGGTAACTCCTATTAACAGTGGTTGGGTTGGAAATTACTTTTGTTCATCGAAATAGGTAAATTGAAAACGTCCCTATTAGATGAATACAGAAAATATATAGTACATTTAGGTAATATGGGATACCACTTTTATTTTTTCGATTATGCAAACTTGCAACATGAAACTTCTAACATGAAAATATCTGATCCCGTATTTCTATAAAATTTGGCTTCTTTTCTTTGCATTGACAAGCGTCTCGTATTTAAAACTGAATATTGTAACTAAGAAAAATTTAAAAAATATATATATATTTTTTTGGTACAAAAACTGTACTTCTCGTATAATTAGCGGAAATGTTCATCGTTGAATTCATGTTACCATCTGGGAGAGGGTGTAACGGTGTTAAGAACTGTTGCTGAGTTAGTAGACTGTGTATTGCGTATTCCCGTTCAGACCAAACACAGGTTAATATGCGGTTGGTAGTTCGATTCCCTACTAATTGTGACTTTTCTTCCCGAAATTTTATTATCTTTGTATTCAGTCATCTGTGTGCTTCGTAAGAAAAATATATTTTATCTTTAATCTGGGGGAACAGCAGGGAAAAACCTGCTGTACTGTGACCGAGTAAAAAAAAAATCTTTCTTTTCAGTTTGACTTTTGTGCAAGGCAGATGACAATCAAACGTAGACTAGCAAATTGAATATAAGTCGAAAACACAAGTGTGGGTCAAGGGTCAAGCACCTCATCTAGATTCGAACCCACAATCACCGAAAAAATAGGGATTGCAGTAGGCAAGCGCTCTACCACTGCCCGAAAATGTACACTCGTCCAATACAAAACAGTCGGCCTCCCGTATTCACTGTGCCCATATTCGCAGTTTCCGTATTCGCTGTTCTTTTTTTCTTTTATTGGAAAAAAAAAATTGGCAGCACAAACCAAATATTCATTCATGTATTTTATTTACAAAATTTGAGTTGTGTATATTTAGGATGGCTCATTTTTGCATGACTCGATAATGTCATTACTGTCATCACTAAAGCCGTAGCAGCTCTTACGAGAGAAACAATTCGGGTTGGATTAACGTTTGGTCACAATGTGCACTCCAGGATACAACCAGTTTTACAGAACCAACTGACGAGATTATAAAATATGTTGTCACGTTAGCAGAACAGGTAGATGGAGAAGGGAGTCGAAGAAGTCGATGTAGAAGAAGTCGAATAACTAATTAAGAGCGGGGAAGTGTCCTTGGCCCCATACTTTTTTCACTTTTTATCGATAAACTTGATCAGGGTATCGATGGAATTACTAGCAAATTCGCAGATGATGTGAAGCTAATGGGGGTAATCGGGAATGAAAGCGATAGGGAGTTGCTCCAGACCAACTTAAACAGGATTGCAGCATGGGCAAATGAATGGAGCATGACGTTTAGCGTAGATAAGTGCATGGTCGCTCATTTTGGTTCGAACAACCCACGGTTCTCTTACGAGTTGAATGGTGTCACTATCCCGGATGCAACTAGAGTCACCGATTTGGGAATTCTCATTGACGAGCGACTTAAGTTTTCTGAACATTGTTCAGCGGTTGTCAAAAAATCGAATAGAATGCTTGGTCTCATTTTCAAAAAGGTCTCTTCGCGTTCTCCTAAAGTCATTCTTCCGCTTTTTCGAGGCTTAGTTCGTCCTGGACTGGAGTATGCTGTAAGGTTTTGGAGACCATACCTACAGAGGGACATAGACTTGATTGAAGGGGTGCAGAGAAGAGCTACGCGTGTCCTTATTGGCACACAGGGCTTGAGTTATGAAGAAAGACTTCATTTTTTGAATATGTTTACATTGGATGAACGCAGGTGTCGAGGAGATATGATCGAAGTGTTCAAAATTTTCAATGGGATGGATAGGATGGACCATGAACTTTTAGTACAACGCCAATCGACTGCTTTGACAAGGGGACACCAGTATCGATTGGTGAGGGACAATGCAAGGCTATGGTGTCGAGGGAGTTTTTCTCCAATAGGGTTGTTAATAAATGGAATAGCTTACCCCCGGAGGTAGTAAATTGTAACACAATTGACACGTTTAAAAAGAAATACGATAAACATGTTGGGGTAAATCGAGAAGCTATCCATTCTTAGAATAAGACAACCATAAGTATTCTTTATGGGCATTGTATAATATTTTATCATGTGTATATATTGTTTGTAATTTGTGTTAATTGCATTTTTAATTGGGTTGCTGTATTTTTGAAACATATGACAACCATATTTTTATGGGCATCTTTTTATCAGCCACCTCGTTGGGCATTTTGCCTGTTGTGGCGTTGTATTTGTATTGTATTGTATTGTATTGTAATTCAGAGGCATTGGCCGAGGAGTAATTAATGCAGCTGACTGCTCCTGAAACTGAAGCGGTACCACATGAAGAAGATCAAGATAAAGAATTGGAACACATTTACCATGAGTAACATAGCGGAAGGATTTTGCAACTTCAAATCAGCAATAGATTATTTTCATGACATAGATCCCCCATGTTACGTTCTTCACATGTAGAAAACTTGGTAGAGGAAGCCTTGTCAACATACTCCAACATACTTGATAACGTGAAGAGAAGAAACGGCAAACAGAAATCACACTGTTCTTTCAGAAAACATCGCCAACAATCGTTACAACCTCTTTTACATCCCCTTCTACCATCTGCGTCACCCTGCTCTTTTCATGATATTCAATAAACGAGATTTCAAAAAAAAACCCTATGGATTCGGTTATTCATTCATTTTCCGTATCTGCGGCCACCCCCCGGAACGTAACCCCATACGTGGGCCAACTGTACAACAAATCTGTCAGAAAATACAGGAATAATAATAAAAACGAAATTATATTTTTTATACTGTATACGCACATGCAATTTATACGTCATTTAAAGAATTTTATCTTGAAAAAAAATTTAATCATTCCTTTATGATTGAGCACGCTTACTACAATGATCATCCTTAGATGATGGCAACATCCTGACGGCTAAAAAAATCATTTTCGTCGGGTAACATGAAATACAGGAGTTTAAAATGAAGAAAACTAATTGAAGTTGATCGACATAAAGATTTAATGAGTCTACGACAATGAAAAATGAAATTTTACATTTTGCGTACTTTCATAGTGATGATGAAATGGTGCCATATTCTATTTACTAGAGTCGCAATTGCAATCTTCCAATTCTACCCTAAAACAGCCAAAGTGGGCCCATAGAGAACCGGGCACATTATTTCTAGACCTTCCCTGCTCTTGCATCTGTAAATTTTTTCACATTCAGTTTCTATTTAAATTACCACCACCATATTTTCCATACGCAAAAGAAAAAAACATCGCATTAAATAATTTTTTTTTAAAACACTGAAATTTAAAATTTTGATACTAGTATTTTCCAATCTTGGATGGAACTTCTAAGAGAGCCGTAGTTTACCCATCACTGGTAAAAAGTCATACCGATGGTATTCCGATTCGGAAGATAAGTGTGTCTTTTTTTTTTTGATCAAAAAAACCAGGGAAAAGTAGACGTGACGTTATTCGGTGACGAATCTAACCACATTCAGAAAACGGAGACGATAAGGGAAGGAATAAATGGAAAAGAACAAGTAAAAAGAAAAGTAGCAAGTAAAAGTTTTTTTTCTGGGCAAAGTTACGGTAGACGACAGAGTTTTCCACTTATCATCAATGACGATTCCTACACCACTGACAGGACAGATTTTTATTTTTTTTTTCCTTCTCTTCCGCAAAAGATGTATAAAAAATACTTCAGCGGCGTATTCTATCTACAAGCGTTTCGATTTCCCCTTACTCCAAACATATTGGAATGAATGGATAGATTTATAAATATGAAATATATATTCCCTTTTTTTTTTCCCCGCAGTAATATCTGTATTATCATGTATGTTGATACCGTTCCGGATAATATATTTCTCAAGTCCTTCAAATGAGCAGAGGATAAAACAGAATGCAGGACGTATCAGATTTATTCCAAGAAACAGCCATTTCCAGCAGAAACCTTGACGAAAAGCGATCGACAAACGGCGGCTTGTCTTCCCGATACAATTTCATAACTTCTTAGTACCTGAAAAGTGGTGCCACATATTCATAGGCAATGGCATCTCTCTAGAATAACCTTGACGATTCGAGTGACATCTTCATAATTCTGGTTTTGAATCATCATGTCGCTTTATCGGGACTATCGCCAAACGTTCTTAATTGGCAGTATATCCAGGGGTTTACAAAAAAATTTTTATTGATTATTTACAGGTGAAAAAATAGCATAAATAATAAACCACAATTAATGATGACTATTTACATAATTTTCGTAAGAATATGATTATGAAATGGGTTGGAATACCGTCTGCTGGACAAAGTTTGTTTTCTATTCTCAAGAATCTGCACAAATACCAATACAGAGGCCGCAAACGGCATAACATCCAACGAGGTGACCGAAAAAAAAATGACAACAAAAATCTGGATGCCAAATATATTTAAAATGCAGCAACCCAATAAAAGAGCATTTATCTCGAAAAACTGATAATTATGATTAAAAATATAATGCATTTCCCAGAAAATTTTTATGGTTGTCTTACTATCAGCAGATAGCTTTTCGAGTAACCAATATAGTTATCGTATTTCTTTTTGAATGTAACATTTGTGTTATAATTCATGACACCCGAGAGTAAGCTATTCCATTTAATAGCAATCCTATTAGAAAAATATTTCACTGTGACCTCACAACTTGGAGTTGTCCCTTACGAAACGACACTGAATCTTCTTGTCGAAACACTTCATTGATGGTGCATTAATCACTTGTGGTCCATCCTATCCATTCCGTTGAAAATTTTAAAAACTTCAATCATACCCTTCTCTCCACACCCCACGACAGTTGCGCTCAACCAATCTATACATATTCAAAAAACCGTCTCTCTTCATAGCCCAATCCTATGTGTGCCAACATGAGCACATAACTGTTCTCTGCGCCCCCTCAACCAAGTCGATGTCCCTCTGCAGTTACGATTTCCAAAACCATACTCTAGGGCAGGACGAACTAAGCCCGAAGAATGATTTCAGAAGAACGTGAAGAGACTTTTTTGAAAATGAAACCGAACATGCTATTACCCTTTTTTGACCACCACTGAACAATCTTCAGAAAACCTAAGCCGCTTCTCAATGGCAATCCCTAAATCGGTGATGGCAGTTGCACCTAAATAATACCATTCAATAAACGTGTTCAAACCAAAATGAGCGAACATACACTTATCAAAGCTTAAAGTCATATCCCATACTGCAATCGTACTTAAATTTGGTCTGGAACAACTCCGTATTAGTTTCACATCACCTGCGTATTTTCTAACGATCCCATCGATACATTGATCGAGTTAATTGATAAAAAGTGAAATAATAGGAGCAAGGAAACTTCCTTGAGAGACTCCACTTGAGGTGAAGGTTAAACTCAACTTACTTAAAAATCTATCCTATCTTCGAATGAATTTAAAGTGATAGAAATAACTCATGAAATTTTTAATTCTAGAACAGTCCATCTTCCAAACTCTCTTGTCAAAAATATTCTCACCTTACTCTGACCACAAAAGTATGTGGTTACTGAAGTTCCCTAATAACGGTTTATTTCAGACATACGCATTAAAGCTTTCTCAACATCAACACACAGGCGAGTATCTTTACTTTGCTGATCTCGTGGAATCTCATCGCTCAAACGCGATGTGACTTTGAGAGATATATCGTGGATTATGATCGCAAAGAGAACCCTACCCCCAACTTCCAAATCTTATTGTACAGTTTAGCTGGCGAAATTCTCGGAAAAGATCTTCAAAGATTTCAAGAGATTACAGTAATGAGTTTTCTATAGTACGACAAACAACAAGGTCATCTGTGATGGAGAGTTTCCTATTAATTACTTATTTAGCGGTTGTTAATAAGCTTCCGCATTATACGCAATGAACAGTTCTTGTGATCACCGGATCAATAGTGAGAGCTATCCAAAGCGAGTTTTAGTTCTGATCTGATATTAGATGATAATTTCTTATTTTAGAATTATTAATAAGAACAGAATTGGTAGTTGTTACTTTAACAAAATATGTCAGTATGTGTGGTTAAATGTTATAGCTAGAATTTGTCTAGAAGCTGTAAATGATGCTAATGACGATATCCAGCAATTGAGGCGAATGCCTGTCTTCTGTTTCTGCACTATTTTAAACATTTTAGTCCATTGAACAGAAAGATGTCAGAGCAATAATCATCGTGAAGAACATGTTAATACAAAGCAATATCCCCCCGGGGCAATTATAATGTTTTTTCCATGTTATAAATTCACTATAGAATGGCCCGTGAAAAGTGTGGCTTGACTGGCCCACCAAAGATCCCAGTCTAGTGGCCCTGCTCTAGATGGGGAGGCATGGCTGCACCACGGCTTTTAATTGTAATTTTGGAATTTGATTAACGCAATAAGCTGGTTGAATGAAACAGATAACAGCTACAAATTGTCAGGATGAAGTCTATCAAATACAGGCCTTATTCATGTTATGAGTGAGTAAGAAGCAATATCAAAACCATATTCAGAGAACGAACAAACAGTAAAGAAATTACTCATTTTGAAAATTTGAGCTAAGGGGAGAATAACATGGCTTTTCGTTTGATAAAAATAAGAAAGCGCAGTATAATAGCATCTCCAGGGGCGGCAAAATTATTAATGCCTAATACGGAGAGAGCCTAAGTCCGTGTCTGCTGAGAGGGGTCCGGGGTAACCGCCCCCTTATAAATACGCAGCTGAATCAAACTTCATCTGAAAAAATGGCCAGGTTCTGCGGGAATCATGAAGGCTGAAATTAATCTCGTGTATTTCTTGTAAAAATGTCCAAAATATAAAATATATAATTTTTTTTATATTGACACGTATTAAATTGTCTTAAAAAATCCGATTATAAATGTTTTCCCTTCTGATCCAACAAAAAATCTCACGTTTTCAAGTGCAATATCGGCGGAGATATTTGAATTTAAAAAAAAAAGTCTGAGAAAAGTTTGGAAAGAACAGAATAAATGAGGGAAAGAAGCTTTGGCCTTTAGTTTATGCTGTTATTTTGCAATCTTTCTCTGATTTCTGAATTCAAACATATCAGCACATACTGCAATTAGAAACGCGCTTTTATTTCTGGTTTGCCTCAGAAAGGACAGGGCGACACCATTCTCTCTCTAATCGGGTGTTTAGGATAGACTGTCCACACAGGAAAACGTAGATTTTTTACTTTGTGATACAAATGAAATTATATTTTTACGCAAAACTGGTACATGGTTATTTCTGAAAATATTTTGAGCATTCTTTAAATTGAAATTACACCTGTACGAAGAACGGTTGATGAAATAAAGGTTGCATTAAGACTTACAGGGCACCCTGTATAACTTGGCATTAACTGGCATAGGAGAATTTTATTTTTTTCATAATTAGAAATAACACATGTCGGTTTACCAATTTGTTTTATTTACAATTTATAAAATTAAAGGACAATTGGTAATCGAAAAAAATAGATAACATACCCACTATGTCACCGAGATGTCAATAAATACAGCAATGTGATGGAATACTGCACAGTGTTGAAGAAGAATATAATTGATGCTTTCATTTTATTTTTGGGACTTACCAACCACATTAATTTGTTTGAGAGAATCGCGTTCTCCACTTAATAACTTCTTTGAAACATTCTAAATCTGAATAATTTTCTTTAATCATTCCAGAACTGACTATAATTTTGAAATACACCGAAATATTTTTTTCATCATTTCTTTCATACATTTCCTTTGGATCATTTTACAATGGATGATTTGATCGAATCATTTTCACTATAAGTCATATCCTGGAAAGATTATCAGAAAAAAACATTATTTAGAAACAATTCTTAGAATTACTCTTACTAGTGTAAAAAATATGTGTTATATAAAGATATGTTTAAGAAATTAATCTTATCTGTAGAATTTTTTGAAAACCATGCTGATGTGAAGTATTATTTAGAAATTGTTCTAACGTGAAACATTATTTATTCCTCGTTGTTATCTGAAGTTTTTTTTTGTTTTTTTTTCTGGAGCCATTCCTGTCTGAAGCACTCGTTTTGTCTCTGATGATACATTCTTATTAAAATCATTGTATGTATAAATAATTGATATCACCGAGGAAAAAACATTTCTGAAGCATTGTTGAAAAATACGTTTTATCTAAAATATTATTCAGGAATTAATCTTATTTGAATGATTATTTAGGAACATTTTAATTAACTGCGCATTACTACATCATATTCTTTTCCGAAGCGAAATAATTGTTAAATAATATAGTCTCCAATATATATACGCTCCAAGGTTGAAATATTCTATCTGCTTCCATAGCTTAGATGGTAGAGCACTCGTCCGGCAAGCGAGAGACCCATCGAGTTCCGTGGGGACAGTGATGAATTTTCGTCCTTGTAATCTTCATCTCCACAAATAATCAGTCTTTCGATGAATCTTGTATTAATATAGTCTCATCCACAAAGCATTGTTGACAAACCATTCTCTCTCATCCGGGGCACTTTTGATAAACCATTCTCATATACAGCATTGGTGATGAACCATTTTCAAATACAGCATTGGTGATGAACCATTTTCAAATACAGCATTGTTGATAAACCATTTTCAAATACAGCATTGTTGATATACCATTCTCATATACAGCATTGTTGAAAAATCGTTCTTATCTGAAGGACTATTTAATGACATTCTTATATGAAGAATTATTTAGGAACTATTCTTGAGTATCTGGAGCATACAATGACATATAACCAGCATTACTGCAACATATTCTTTTCTGAAGAGATTTGTTAAATAATATATTCTCATCCAAAGCATCGTTGACAAACCATTCTCATATAGAGCATTGTTAGAAAATCATTCTTATCTGAAGGATTGTTCAATAACATTCTTATCTGAGCATTATTTCGGAACTACTGTTGAGTATCTGAAGCATTATTGAGGAAGTACTCTTGGGTATCTGAAGCATTATCAAATAAAGTTCTAATTTGAAGCACTGTTGAATAAAGTTCTTGTTGAAATATCGTCCAAAAAACATTCTTATATCAAGCCATACCTAAAATCCATTACATCACGGTCCGGTAATCTTGGTAACTTTTTTTGACTGAAGCATTGTTAGAATGAGTCTTATCAGACCCTTTTTTGAAAATGTAGCATTTTCATTTTATCTTTAAAAATTAAACAACAAATTCTTGAAGTAACTCCACTTCAAAATCCTTTCTATCTGTGAAATTTCTAGAAAACCACTCTTAATAGAGAAATTATCATTACAATTTTGTATTGCTTTGTGTAGGAAGGGTAGCGTACCTTTGAGTACCTTGAGCGTACCGTTTAGCAACCATTTCAAGATAAAGAATTCTTTAGAAACGATTGAAACATGATTTACCACAGAAACATTGTTTTATATCCATTTCTACCACAATACTAGATTTTTGTTTCCCTGATATTCACAAAAAGATAAAAATCGATGAAATAAAACTAGAACAAAAGCATTTTGCCATTATTTTTCTCATTTATCACGCTTTTATCATGTTTCGCATTCATCATGCCTACTCCCAACGACCAAGTAAAAATATACTGCTTTCCTCTTGCTTTTTTGTACTTTTCCAAGTGCATTTTTTATTCTTCCAAAGAAAAAAAAATGCACACACGATTCAGACTTTTTGGCGATATTCAACAAGTGGAAAGAAGAGATGCTGCAGAAAAATGAAAGGGACATCTGGGTTGTCAGTGAGAAAACGACGGCTGAGGATCGATCGATCGATCAATGGATCGATGTATTCGTAGGTGAAGTATGACGATTACAGTTCCGTTTTAGATCTCCTGATCGCATTACCGATAGATTCAGTACTTTGACCAAATTACGGATTTCGTTCCGTCCTGTTTTTTTTTTATATAAAACTCTTTGGTTAGAACAGAGGTATTCAACCTTCCAGACACGGCGGGCCAAATTAAAATTTCCCACGAAACCCGCGGGCTACAAACTCATGTAATTTAGTGGCATCTTCTGAAAATGTGTAGCCATTTTCTCAAAATTATCGGCGGGCCACGACAAAAGCTATGAGCGCCAAATGTGCTCGCGGGCTGTGCAATGAAGACTTCTGAACTTGAAGAATCAGTTATTGGAGAAATGTAATATATTCTCTTATTTCTTCTAAAATTCTATACAGTGTTTTTGTTTCGCTATTACACGTGTAGCCACACAATGAAAATAAAATATCATTTTCATTTTTCATTTCTTCAGTAGTATTAATGAAAATTTTCGCTTTCTTTGATCAGTGACACTTACTTTACAGCGTTTTGAAATCGCAACTTCAATCATAATCACTCTGTATTACGCCACCAATTGACAGTAAAATCCCCAGTGAACAAAAATGCAGTGGAATAAACCTGGTTTTCTGTAGTTCCCAACTTTGAGGAGCGAATGCGAGCCGATCTGCCTATTAAAACGTCTCGCGACGGAGCGCAGGCATGGAGGACGCTAATCTGTATCGCCACAGAGAGTAACTTTCCAACAATAGTATTAATATTCAATCATTACACTTCACTCATAGTTCGAAAAATAAGTATCAGATGGCAGCACTATAACAAACATTGCACAGAAACCAACTTCACGTTACATGCACAACACACACACACACACACACACACACACATTCCAACATGTACTCATTCGTTAAAAATTTCACTCAGGACTAAGAACGAAGTGCATTTGTGGTTCACTAATTGTGGCATTGGAATTAACCTTACAAAAATTACATTTAGATTATAGAAGAGGAAAGCGGAGCAACACATAATCGAATTAGCAATATCAGTCTTGATGAAAATCATACTGATGCCAAGGAATAATAATAAATAACGGCATTTACCGAAAATAATAATCATGTAGGTATATAGAAAGAGTAAGAAACGGGTATCTGCGCAGGGTACACTTTTTTCTGATTGGTTTCTTTCATTCCTAAAGTCAGATCATATAATTTCGGATTCCCTTTTTTATTCTTCCATTCGTATTTCTTATATCCCACAAGAGACGGCCACTTTTGCGATTTTTCACCTCTTTCTGCCAAAAACTAATAAATCCGCTCGCTCCTATAATCCTCAACCCAAGACGAATATCAAAGCGAGGGTTACATTAATCCCCCCTCTTGCAGTCACCTGATTAAAGGGGATTTGTTGGTCTTCCACAGCCAACTGTTTGGAGAGATGGTGCGAGAGGAGTAGGAGGGTTGAGTGGACAGCCAGTGTAATCCCAAACACTCTGTTAATACGGGGTTCTCGCATCATATTTCAGGGGGAGGGCGAACTGACCCAGACCGAAGAGTCTCATAAATTAATTACAACTCTTCTGACAGACTCGAAAGAGAGACTTCAACGCCAAAAGACTTCGAGATGAAATATCGATGTTAATCTTTCGGACGATTGGTAGGATCGATTTTTAGGCGAGCGTAAAGGAGAAGCTCACACACACTCGCACACAACCTAATATCGGAAGGATCTTTTATATATTACGTATGCACCGCGTTCTCTTGGGACATTGAATTTGGCCCGGGATTGTTGTCGTTTACATGCGATATTCAAATATTTGATCACCCCCCTGTCCTCTTTCTTCTGTTTCGGATGAGATCACCGTGAAAAATCGCATTTTGATTGCGCGTTATCATGTTTCAAATGTCGGGGAAAGAACGCATTGCTGTCAGATCTTGAAGTCAACACATCAAGGGATATCACTCATGTAACTATTTTCTATCTTCCTTGTAATTTAGTCTCATCCATATTGGATCATAGAGATGAATAATTCGTATTGATGCGATGAACGTCTTTAATGTGCGTGTGGATTCAGTGGATTGGATTTCTCACGTAATTTATACCATTTCGATCGGATATTCCACAATTTCACTCTTCTCTCTCCCTGCATTTTTGTATTCATGTGGCAATCAATTCATTCGTGAAAATTCAACGTGAATTTCACATTCACGGATTGCCCCTTTAGTGTTATAGGAACTAAAGTTTTTTTATGTCAGAAATTCTAAGTTACCAGTTCTGTATAAGGCCTCGCCCCCACCCCAATTTTTATTTACTAAGAAGGAAAAAATATATATATCTCAATCCAAATTGTGTCTTCTGATTCTCTTAAAAATGTTAATTTTTTGATTCTTTAAGGGTGTTGGTGCACGATCTTTGCTTCCCATGCTTTCCTATGGGGAAAATCTGCTTACTTTAAGGAGTCGTTTACAAATGTTCTATTCACTCTTCAGGCACTCAATTTTTTTCCTCATATAGTATTGATGTTTTTATACCATTTAACATGAGATTTGAAATAAGGATTTTAATGGTTGGTTTCTCGAATTTTGACTTCAACATGCAACTTTGCCCAAAAAAACATCAAAATTTACCCATATTAGCTGAAATCGTCAGTGAGACGCATTTTGTATGTCGTTACAACACATGACAGATGTATTGAACTATATAAAATTATAATGGTTTTATTAATATTTAAGGATTATTATCAAATAAAAATATACATAAATAGTATCATTGAAATATTCGTTAATACCGAAGTGGGCCTCCTTGGACGAGAGGTGAACGGTATGGCTGGGATTACTCTACAAACATTTTGTAAAATATAGTTTATAAAATATCTTTATAAAACTTGAAAATTGCAACCAATAAGCGCATCGGTTACATTCGCTGGAATGCAACCAATTGGCTTATTGTTTGTTTTTGCCCAATTTTATCAAAGAACTTTAAAAACAATTTATAGTTTAATCCCTGCCTATGTAAACGGTAAACAGGTAAATTTGAGACTGACTTTTATCAAAAAAAACGAAGAAAATTACTGCTCAAATAATTTCTCATGGTAAATGAAAAAACAACATATAACCAGTAATAATACACTATAAAAGTTATTTGAAAAAACTAAACAAAAAAAATGCAACCAATAAATGTAATAGTTACATTTGCGCAAATGTAACCGAATAGTCTTATTCGTTGTTTTAAAGTTTTATTGAAGAACTTTCTAAACCTTTCATAGTGTAATCCCAGCATATGACATATTCTGGCTACCCAATGAATGTCGTTGTCATTGGCCGGGGATTACACTATAAAAATTTTGTAAAAACTCTTTGATGAAACTTGAAAAATGCAACCACTTTGGCAGCAATCCTATCAGTAAGTTTGCAAAAGTTTGTATTAGTTCCATCTTTTGTTAAACTTGTATCATCTAATCCCGGCCATAAACATTTTTTTTTTCAATTTTTATGTAACCATCATTCAAAAACGTCTTCAAAAAGATAGAGTCATTCTACCAAGAAAGAACCCTTTGCGTGATTTTCCAGGATGCTTGCTCCTGATATAACCCTTACCCCGAAAATAAGCCCTAATGCATTTTTTGAAGCAAAAATTAATTTTAAAATGTCTTATTTTCGGGGAAACACGGTACGTTGAGGACTTGTTTGGCAATATTACTTTCACATGTTCGGAATATATCCAACTAGTAGACTCTTTGAATCAAAAAAAAAAAAGTTTTGTTTTCGGATATAACACGTATCATTATTCCTTTCTTTCAACAACACTTCACACAAAACATGTTTTAATATCATCTGTTTTCTTTAGAACTTACCATGCAGCCTCAGCAAAAATCACTTAAGCTTAGCATTGCCATATTACCCTCACTTACTTTCTTATGTATATTACTGGATGTTGTGAAGATATTTATTATTTGAGATGTTAATTTTTTTTAAGGAAGGAAAAATTCATCTCTGCCTTTAGCGGGAGACGAACCCGGGTCTCTCGATTGCCGGACGAGTGCTCTGACTCCCGGTAGAGGCAGAGATGAGTTTTTCCTTCTTTAAAAACTCAACATCTCAAATAATAAATATCTTCACAACATCCAGTCTTCCATATATCTTGTATTAACAAGTGAAGAGTGACATTCATGTCATTTATGTATATTAGTTCTGAAAATGTGAATTTTTAAAATCCACTCATTCATTTATATACCCTATAGTTCAAAATCCGGAAATACTTAAAAAAAGGAGAATCTTCGGTAAAATGTTTTGCCCATATCTATTCTTATCAATTTTACAGCTATTTTTATTAGACCATATATTTATATGTCTTCTCTTTCGTAATCTTTTCTCCTGCAACGTTTCCAGTATTTATTTACTTTCCCGTTCGCCACAGAAATGCAACAAGTCTAGAGCCAGCAACAGTTCAAACAAAAATATATTCCACATCCCCATTTTTATCTTTCCCTACTCCAGAGAGGAAGTATTTTTCTTTCTTTATCCTGTTTATCTCTTTGTATTGACGGGTGATTTGGAGAAGCGACACAATTGCCCTTGTGAGCTCATTTCTTCAGTCATTTTGACCTGAAAGGAATGCTTGAACTGAGCTACCATCATTTGGCGGTAACTCTTGATATATCTCCCATTCTATTCGTATCCGATTTGGCTGGCATCATCTGGAATTCCCGGGATAAAATTGTTGAAACCGAAAGTGTTTCGCTTTGATAACATCCAATTTTTTTTGGAGTTTTTTTCAACCTATTTGTAATGGCTCAATGGCAGGGAGGAATATTTCAGTGAGCGCGGATGGCAATCAATAATGCGTATTTTAAAGAGTGTAGTAATATTACTTAACGCATACCGTATACTCTTAATCGTCACAATCTTTATTGCAAGGAAGCCATGGACCCATCAGTCCATGCACCCAATGTAAGTTACTTAGAGAAATTCCGGTGGATATATGAGCATTTATGAGAATAATTGTTTTTGTGTTATCATACACTTCTACTAAGTCGCTCAATGTAAACGAGGAATTTATAATGAATATAATATACCGGCTGATTACTTAGCCCCTTACCTCATTTTACTGACGAACCATTGATCATAGAGAAATTCAAAAAAAATATCCACATACCGTGTTGAACCCAGATACGCCATCTTTGTTGTAAGGCGGTTTTTTTCACTGACACCTTGTCCTCAAAAATCCAATTGGATGCCAGATGGACACCAAACAAGGCAACTCGACAACGTAATTAGTTATGTTGTACTTACTCGACGTAGGGTCAAACAAACACTCGGAAACACATTCCGGCATGTGCCGATTCGTTAGAAATTCCGTCGAGGAATGTGTGTACGAGGTGTATGTTCGGTTAAAATTAGTAGTATTAGTCTCTCCTGAGGCTAACAAAGGCACTCCGTGTTTCTAAGTCTACTATTCGCTGAGATATTTTTTAATTTAAAAATTGCGAACGAGCTGCAAATACTAACGGGCAACAATTATTCCCTTTATTTGTGCTGTTCTATTCTAACTTTCCTCCCCGCTTTTGGAATTCAAATATCTCAGTGAATATTGCACTTTGGAAAGTGGAATTTTCTTTCTTGACCCATATCATAGACAGAATGATAAATTCCTTAGGATTTTGAGAACAAGGTGTTCGTACGGAAAGTGCATTAATTTTTCTATTTCAATAACTGTGCAACCCTCTTGCATAATGATTGACTTATCGGAGCTCTACAGGCCATTTGGATTATTTTCAGATTGGAAGTACGCTTCTAGGATCAACGCTTTGTTCGTAAAATGAGACGAGGGGCTAAGTAATCACCCTGTACATATAAGTTATCGTTGAAGAACGAAGTTTAGTTCTTTGCCAAATTGACCGGCTACCTATCCATGTTTCAGACATTGGCTGTTTTGCTAATTGAATGACTATTTGCTCTGGGCACTTCAAAAATCGTCAACTTTTGTATATACGCCATATTTTCTGTAAACTGGATATTTTCAGTAAACTGGATATTTTCAGTAAACAGATCCGTGGCCGTCTTCTTATTGACACGGGGGTCCATGTTCTCCATCTCATTGCACGGGGGGGGGGGCATTGTTTTATTGCCGCAGGAACGGGGTTGGATCGTCTGGGCCAACCAACCTATTGGCACAGGGGTTCCGTCACTGCTACCTTATTGGAACAAGTTAGCGAAAGTTAGTTTATCGGGTCACTTAACGTAGTGCAGAGATTGCAAAAAGCAGTAGCGGCACCATGAGATTACCCAAAATTCAGGTCTCATCACTCGATGCTAGCCTTTCTTGAGAATTTCATGAGAAGTGTTAGTTGCTCAAGATCTTTGAAAACATGGCACAACCATAACTCAGATAGAGGTATCGAAGCATCCCTGAAGGATGGGTGTTAATTGCTAAAGACCGCATTATTAGAGGATATTTTTTCTGAATATGCAAATCAGACTTCGACCAATCACAGTTCAAAGCTGATTTCATTCGGGTGAATGTGAATTCATATCTATACAAAATATTTGATTGAGTGTCGGATGCTATCGATGCAATTATTTCATTCAATATTTTATGAATTAATAACTTTCGGTTAATTCTAAAATTAAAATTTAAAAAAAAATTCTAAATTCAGCCCAGAAATCTTGTAATTCGGACTACAGTAGAACTCGAATTATTCCGATCGAATGGGACCTGACCCAATTCTATAACTGGATAATTCACGGGAAAAGATTATTTCTTGGTGAAAAAGAAACGAATTTTGCTTTGCTATGTTATGTTTTGATGACTATGAAAACAATATAATTCATTTACATTTTGTTCTTGAGCACAGTAATACTTGTTGCCAAGTAAGTTATATTCACAAAACCCAGCCATATTGTAACCCCATCATACCCCCCTTACCCTTATAAACGGGACATAAAAGTGGTAACATAAAGTGGACTGGTAACTCACATATCTGCTTATTTACTATCGCTACACAAACGCACTTGTTTTACCATTCACAGATAAGTGACAGCTTTAAAAAAATGTTTTTTGTTTCCTCAAAGCGATTCGGATAATTGGTAATTTATATAACTGGAGTTCGGATAATTGAAGTTCTACTGTAATACCAAAGGAGACAGTTGTTCATAAAATATTGTAACATTATAAT
The DNA here is from genome assembly GCF_987345545.1 of Pholcus phalangioides. Taxonomy (NCBI): domain Eukaryota; kingdom Metazoa; phylum Arthropoda; class Arachnida; order Araneae; family Pholcidae; genus Pholcus; species Pholcus phalangioides. The sequence goes on along the minus strand of NW_028301611.1, from coordinate 16,202,051 downwards.
TCTATATCTATAATATTGTAACATATTTGAATGGTTTACAGCGTGATTTCGGGACTCGAGAATGTGAAAGGGTTTCTGAGAGTGCCTTGCGCTACAAGGTTTAAATCTTGAACTAAACGTTCTCATAAAGTTGAATAGCCATGAGATGTGTATGATCTGATCTGACGCCAAAAGGTATTACAAATGTGGAAAATTTGAAACAGTCGCTGCATTTATGGAGAGCGGAGACGCGCAGAGGAAGATAGAGAGAGAAAGATGAAGCAGATTGATTGCAACCCTATGACCAGCGACTGAGTGTCGCCAATGCGCGTTAGCTCTGTCGCTTCGACAATTCATTTCATACACAGAGAGCGAGATATTTATAGATCTCTTATGACATCCGCAGAGAGCTTTTAGACTGTCTCTTTTGCGAGCTGCGTTTCATGTAATTTAAATGCACATTTTTTGCTGCTCCTATATTATTTATGACCGTGCTTGCCATTTATCCTGCATATCGATATGTTTATATATATATATATATATATTTTTTTTTTAAATTCGAATTGTTGCATGGTTAGTTGTTATGTTATAGATATATGAGACTTTACCGAAGCACCCATGTCCTGCCGGATAACATGATTTCTCTGGAAATTTACTAAGAGAGGGAGAATCTTTTATATTCGATGTGATACAGAGTAGGAACTCGGTTGATCCGAGCCTCGATTAACCGAGTTCCGAGAGATCATTGTTATCTTTCATAAATTCATTTTGATAATTAGATGCAGTAAAATGTGCATTGTGCCAAATACGGTTCACAACACACCGGAACGTGTGATAGAGCTTTATGGGTTGTAGTGGCTGGATGAGAAGGGCAATAGAAGCTACAACATCGATCTTATATATTGGTTCAGCTGGGGGAGGGTGGCAATAGAAATATATTTCTTCCGAGAAGAGGTCGATCGGCAATATAATTTTAGAACTCTTCATTAAACATTCTTCCTTCTGGTTCAGAGGTTTTTTCGGGAGTTCGTTGGTACGATTCGCATTTTATAGTGCCTCCCCCGCAATAAGTAAGGATCCTGGAAGTTTGGCACTTTACAGTTTTGTATAGCTGATGCGTTCTGCTAAAAAGACGAATGAATTCACAAGAATGGGGGAAGACTGCCTATTAACATAAAGGTCGTTGTAACAATGAAATTCCGTTGTTTCCTGATGCAGACCTATGCCGAACTCGATATAGGCCAACAAAAGGTTAAATCTGTTGCTCGCGAGCACAATCGTGTTCTCTGAACCAATTAAGACTGCTGACGATGAGAGAAAATATTTTAAGACTCTTCTGGAAAGTACCGTGTGCAATCTTTGAAATGTAAATTGTGGACATGTTATAATATTTTATATTCTCCATAGTGATATTACTTAATTTCCCTTGCCGCATTTTACTGGCGAACCATTGATTCTAGAGACATTACTTCCAATTAGAAAAAAAAAAAAATTATCCAAATAACGTGTAGATCTCAGGTACGTCATTGGTAGAGCTAAGATTTTTATGCTCTCAAAACTTTTAAAAAATCATCTATAAAATATGCATTTATGCTCTTAAAAAACTGTAAATAAATCCTATAAAACAAAAATATTTCCTAAAAAAATTTTCATTCAACATTAGTTCTAGCAGAATACTATGATGAGAAGTGTTGTGCTGTCTAAACTATCTTGTATCATTATTTATTGTACAAACAAAAATTCTTCGTTTTACCAACTAATTTCGAGCCAAAATTCCCCTCAAAAATTTTCCTTTTGAGCAAGTTTTTTCATACATATTCAGAATTAATGTGGTGTCATGTATGGGTAAAAATACCTAGCCGAGTTCTGTAGCTTTAGATAGACACAAAAAGTTAAAAAATAATAATAAATGAAATAATTATTTTTATTTGAGAAAAACTCTCAAAATTTCCCACAAACGACAAACCCCCCCCCCCCATTTACCAACCAATTTTAGCCAATTTTTCCCACGAGTTACCATCACCGGCTTCGATTCAGATCATTAATGTATTTACAGCCACACACCAGTGTCGTTCAAGGACTAGTATTTTCATACTCGAACAATTCAATGCCATTGCTGATAAGTTGAGAAAGTTCACCAGAGGCTGGAACCGAAAAAAACAGTCTGAAGCAGAATTGGAATAGCGAGGAATAAAAATTACTTATTTTTCGAAAATTATGAAACATGAAAAATTTGCCTTAAAATTTTGAAGATATGGCCTATCACGAAAGAATAAAAATATGCAAAGGCATAGCTATCCGAGCCCTAGTCATTGGTATTGGAAGGGGTTGTATAGTTATTAATTAAATCCAAAAAGTGTAGAAACTTTCCATAACACACTTCGTTCTCAATTATAAATTTTTTTGATTTACCCCTCTATAGCCGAGGGGTAAAGAATATCGCGCTGTATCGATAGGAGCTTAACACGTAGACTATTGGCGATACCAAATAAAATTTGAAAATAATTTCGTTGTAGAGAGATTGATCATTGTACTACGTATCGTTGTATCTACTCTAGAATCGTTGTAGTGAGATCTCACGGTATATTGATACCACTGGTAAAAATGATAATTATTTTTATTATATATCGAATTCAACGGTGAAGCTTGGAAATCATGCATAGTCACCGGTAAAAATGATAAATTTATCAATCTTACCGAGACGATTCCCGATTATACATAATAACTGATTTATCGCCTTTACCGTAACAAACTAACTCCGACATTCTTCTATGTATATTTATGACGAGGCTACGATTTTGTAACACGCTGTTGTTCTTCCCAACTTCCAGAGTGTGATAACAGTAATTAATAACCAGAAGCGCGTACAGACTCCTCTTCTACAATATCCCATTCACCATTTTCAAAATCATCACCGAAAATAGCACCGTCATCATGATAACGGTGGGTGGTAAATGGGAGGCGAAATGTTTCCGACCAATGCCCGGGCGCCTTAGAGACGGGACGATGACACGTAAAACTTGGAAGAGATGAATAAGATGCCAACGCTCTCGGAGATTTCTGCTGATTCCGGATAAAAAAAAAAAAATTCGGCAGGAGGTGGGCCACACATGGATCCCATTCCCCCTTCCATGGGATGCAACAAGTTGGGAAACGGGAAACGACGCATGTGGAGCGGAAAGGGGGGGATAACCTGTTGGATGTAGTTCGCTCCCGACTGTCGGCGCCACCTACGCCTTGCCTCTTCCTCAGTCTGCCCCTCCAATGGCGCCTTTTCGAACAACAACCTACTCGCCATACCCCTGGTAGTCTTTTGTGTGACGGCTGAGATAGAAAATCGTTTGGATGCGACATATCTCTGTGTTGGTGCTTGTTAAGTGCACCATGTAAGATCTCTAAAGAGGTTATCATATTTTTCTTGGGGGGAAAGATATATCGCTACGTTTTCTCAACGTATCGATCGCTAATAGATTTCCACACGTTGTTATACAACCTCCTACGGATGATATCTATTCATTTTATTCATTTCAACACCACTTTCTAATAAAAACTCTTGAAGATTGTGTAAGGATCCGCAACATGCAGAATCTGAATTGCGTATCTCTGTCGCTAGGAATGGTTCATTTTCTGTGCGAGACATTACATCGAAAATGTTTCTTGTTTAATGTCAAGCACGATTGAATCTCGCTCATGATATTTTTTTCACTCAAACAGCATACAGTATCATTTTGTTGCCACGGAACCTGATATAATTTTAATTGTTTTTTATTTTTAAGTGAAACTTTTTTAGCGACACAAAAGTGGAATTTTGTGACAAAAACGAAACCATCACAAAAAGTGAAACTTTTACGTTTGTGAAGGGAAAGAAAAACCATCACAGAAAGTGGGAAACGCTTTCTCTTTCATCGAAGCTCAAAACCGGTGCTGTAGATGAAAAAAAAAAAACCAGATGATTGATAAAGTTCTCCGACAAGGAGATGTATTGGTGACGGTGGGGAGAATGTTAGAGACTCGGCCATGTAAGAAAATATAGTTGGGATGGTATACACACCCACACAGTAATAAAGTTTAATAGTTTCTCGATTTTTTACGAAAAATTCATATTTCTCAAATTCATGTATAATCACAGTATAATTGCTAAACTGATAGCGATTATTAAGGATGAATTGACCTCTCGTGAGTTGATGAGTGATGACAAAATCATGCACTAACGAAAATTTAAATTAATTTAATAAGTAACTCTTCATAACACTTATTAAAAGTGATAAATCGACATTTTATTATAAATTCAAAATTGATGGAAACATTATAGCAAAAATGAAGGAATAAAAATAATGCAGTTAACAAAGTGCATGAGACTTCCAATAGCAAAAAAAACTGCCGTTTAACCTGCAAATGATGCGATATAGTAGGAATCAGAAAAAAAGTTTTACACTTCATTTCAGTTAGAACAAACAAATAAGTTTAGACGATATTTGTTGGATTTATCATTTAACGACCTAGAAGTTTCACTTCTATCACGCGAGATTCTCACGAAGATTTTTTTTAAATATTCTTTTGAATCACCATTAACGCCTTCAGGCTTTTGGTAACAAATTTGTATGAGCTATATTTAAGTATCAGAGATAAATCTGATTCTCTCTTGCTCGTATTTCAAAAGTACCTCTTCCTTCTTTTCTTTCTTATCCTCTCCTATTTCAACAGAATTTATGCAATTTTTTCCCTTCCCTATGTGTTTTATATTTTTTTATCGCTAGAAATGTAATTGGGCGCGATAACTAATCACACAGGGCGTCCTGCAAAGGACTCCCAGATTTCAAAATGTAATAACTCGGGGATCGATTACCAGAATTGAAAAAAAATGTTATGTTTACTTTGAAAGCCATAAAAAAAAGCTGATTTTTTTAAAAAGAAGTTTCAAAATTAGTTATAAATGTTGGCGAAAGATGGCGTTGCACATTAGAGTCGCAGTAAGGATTCAGAGAAATGGGTATCCTTCAATAATTTATTCGTGAGGCATGTACATTCATTCCCGTTGAGACACTAGCGAGGCTGACTGAAAATTCCGTTCTTCGTTTGTGCAATCTGTGTATCGTGAACGTGCACATTTTGAATCAATTTTGAACTGCTTGCTATGATTGCTTGCTAAGGACATTTTACAGTCCAATTATAGGACTCTTTATGGTGGTAACTAACAGGTACTAACAGGTACAGCGTTACCTATCGGCAACATGTGTAACTAATTTTGAAAATTTTCTGTATCAGATTTTTACGTTTTTCAAAATAAATATACCACACACTTTTATTCTTCTATTGAATACCGTTTCAAGTTATTTCATTTTAAAATCGGGGAATTCTTTCTGGAACATTATGTTTTTTCTACGATATCAAAGGATTTTAATTGCCGTAGCAATCGTCGATAATATATGGTCTTCTACTAATACAGAGCAAATATTGTTTGACGAGCCTCTATTTCTAACAAATGCGAACATTCTTCTGTCTTTGCGACTACTCATTGCGACTTTAAAACAATTTTATGGTAATAGAATGGATCTGTGAAGAACCTATAAGCGAAGTAAAGTAAAAACTTATTAGTTAATCACCAAGATTTTAAACAACGATGTCAGTGATTTGTTCAACTAAAGTCTCTCTCAAGTCACGGAATATATATCACAACATTTTATCTATAATTTATTTTAGATAAGTTTTATCACAACTTTGTCATTTAATCTCAAACATTACATAGCTGCTGTTAACAGTGGCATAACAGAGTTAGAAGATGTGAATAATCAACCAGAGTAAACATTCTACAATGTGTCAAGATAAATCAACAGCCCGTAGGTTTGAAGTTATAATTTTAAGCCGATGCAATATAATGCCTTTGAATTAATTTTGATGAATGTTTAAATGCACTTCAAATGTTATATTTACGTTACAGGGATACTTATTTATATCGAAACAGAGCTCGGAATACGTACGAAATGCAATTTGTAACGAATTCGAGTTATCTTACAGAATTTACCTAACCGGTTTCGAGACGAAATGTAACCAACAGGTATTTTGTGGTTGAAAATTCAGACTAATGAGATGCTCTTTCATTAACTTATAAGCCGAGAAAATTGTGAAAGCTTGTCGAATATCTTTACACACATTCTGTCTACCACTCTTGGAGATATGAGAAGGGTGGTTGGAAAAGAGAGAGAGAGAGAGATCAGCATGGTTATACGAGACAAGCATGTCGTGTTGTTTGAAAGTCTATGTATGTGTTTGAATTTGATTCACCACATCCGCGTACAAGCGTGTGTATTCTGCACTCGAATATCTCGTTAATTTGCGCGAAAACGCAGACGGAGGCTTCCTTTGTGCTAGAACTGACTGTGGTAATCTATGTCGGGCGATGCTCAGCGATCCGCACTGGATTCCGGAGGATTCCTTCTCCCGGTAATTCAATCGCCTGCTACCGGATTAAGAATGATAGAACGGGAGAAGTTCAGAGGGGAAATCGGTTCAAAGTTAGCTTATGAAAAGCTGCTGGAGTTGTTTTGAAGGACTTTCGAACGTCCATGTTCCAGTCCAGTTCGTTTGTATAGGTGTGATGGCATATAGAGGGAGAGAGAGAGAGGAGAACCAATCCGTACCCAGAGTCATGTCCGGCATTTCCTTACCAACATGTGCTTTCAATGAATGAGAAGAGCTCTAGAGAATTTTTGAACACGTTCAGAGTATTTCGATAGTGGATTTTACGGCCACTGTGGGATCGTATGAGCATCGTTCTGGACTCTAATCGTGAGGGGCCATGTTCGAACCCCGTTGATGCACAGTTGTGGTTGGCTGAAGTTTGTTTTTTCCTTATTCAAGGTGCGAATGCGAACCATTCTCCCATTTGTATAAATCTCCCCACAGAGAGCAGACACAGGTTCAGCATGATACTTATACTTATATAGCATGAAAATTTAAGCATTCACCATCCTCACTTCAAAATATGAAACACAAAGCTAACAAGAAAGCAAAACAAACATAATCTAAAAAACATAGATACGTTAGGGCCACCAATGTAGGTTGCTCACCGTTGTAGGTGTCCACATCAGCCACGTTGCAGGGGTTCTCTAGTTATTAAAATATAAAAGTAAAATTTTTATACGGGCATATTTTCCTTAACAAGCACAATTAGAAAGTTCCCGTGCTGTGTTGTCTGAAGCAAATACAAAATTTACGCTTCTAATGGAAAATCTACTGAGATATTTGATTTCAAAATGGGAGTGAAGTTGGAAAAGATCCGAAAGAGGCTAAAGGACAACGTTTCCTCTTTTTCGTTTATGTTTTTCTTCCCAAACTTTTCTTCGGTGTTTGAATTGAGGTATTTCAGGGAATACTGCACTAGTATACAACCTCTTGCAGCATAAATGACGTATCTGAAGTTAATACGTTTTTGGACACTTTTTCTAATTGGAAGTATGTCTCTAGGATCAATGGTTCGCGAGTAAAATGTGACAAGGCAAATCATTAGGACACACATCGTGCATATGTATTTATACACACACACACAACACCTTCCTGCATGCGCCGATTTGTTAGAAATTACGCAGATGAATGTTTACAACGTGCATGTTCAGTCAAGGTAGTAGTAACAGATTTCACAGCTCGAATCAAATGAAGATTTGGATCATTATGTAGATTTCTGCATCTTCACAAATAAAATTGATTAAGGAATGATAGCGTTATGAGCTCTAACTCGTACTCAAACCTTTCAAATCATCATTACTGATTGGGTGTAATTTAGGAGTTCAAAACCGTTTCAGTCCACGACTCGGATATGCGATATTTCCAGTACTTGCGGACCATTGCGAGGACACTACTAAACCCCACATGCACCTCGTCCATATTCCTCTCCGAAATCTCTAATGAACTGGTACATGCTGGAATGGTGCGTGCACGTGTCATGAACCTGACGTGAAGTTTGTTTTAGTGTAATGTGTGTTGTGAGTTGTGCCGCCATCTGCCATCAATTTTTCTAACTATGAGTGAAATGCAATTTTTGAATAACTGTATAGTTTTAGGCTTTTTGCTCTCTCTCTCTGGTGAGACATTTTAATGGGGGGATCGGCCCGTATCTGCGCGTCGAAGTTGGGAACTCGACGGGGTGGGGATCAATGTGGGGCCACTGTATTGTGTTGCTATTATTCTGATACTAGCGTATCAGTTAGAAATTCCTTGGCATATGGACAGGGCTATCGATTGGGCATCACTCGCGGGCGAGAAACTAATATTTGCAGGGCGGCCATATGACCCGTATTTTATGAGACATTCAACTTTGGCCACCCCAACAATTTTCATAAAATGCCTTCTTTTTTTCTACATCTTTAACGAGGCTTTACTTGAATTCTTATGCTTCAGTCAAATCAAAAATTGTGTATTTTCCTCACATGAATTATATCACAGGAAAGTGCGAGAATATCGCTGGAAATACGGGTCATATGGTCACCGTTTACATCTAATATATTTTTCAAACGCGCTTTTTATGAATAATATTCTAATCCATTGCGACTTGCTGTATATTTCCCACCGCTGGTGATTTTTTCAGCAATTTTAGCAATGATTGGCGTTGCACCTATTTCTAACAAATTTCGGCGATGTTTAGCGAGGATCCATATGGATCCTAATTTCCGGTATTTTTATGAAGGATATATGGTCATCCTATACGTTTCTCGGTTAGAACGGAATCCATTGAAGTTGTTCAACCCTGGCCTACTGAATTCATGGGGACAGAGCCGGGGTCATGGTCGGCATCGGGTCTATTGTATCATAAGGGCCCGGTGCAATGCTCTGGCTTTCATTCATTATGGGGGGGAGGGGGGAGTAGATGCTGTACAGGGCTCTTAAGTTTAAGGGGTGACCCTAAGCGACCTGATTAGATTTAGAAAAAATATCATTCCGTGTCAGATACAAATCAACCTCAGGAACCGATGCTGTTCTACGGTTCTGCCCTGATTATGAATAAAAAAAAATAATCTTAATGAAAATTCACATGTACTAAGCAGATGATTGAAAATTCATATGTATACTTAAAAAAAAAATCATAAAAAATGCATACTTTTATTAAACAGATGCATAAAAATGCACACTCTCATGAAACAGATGCATGAAAAATGCACACTCTCATGAAACAGATGCATGAAAAATCCACACTCTCATGAAACAGATGCATGAAAAATCCACACTCTCATGAAACAGATGCATGAAAAATCCACACTCTCATGAAACAGATGCATGAAAAATCCACACTCTCATGAAACAGATGCATGAAAAATCCACACTCTCATGAAACAGATGCATGAAAAATCCACACTCTCATGAAACAGATGCATGAAAAATCCACACTCTCATGAAACAGATGCATGAAAAATCCACATGCATACTAAATAGACGAATAAAAACGTACACATGTAACTAAGAAAACGACTAAAATATGGCATGTATACTAACCAGATGAATAAAACATTCACATGTTTACTGAAACAAGATGCACGAAAAATTCACATTTAGACTACATAAATGAATGGAAATGTACACGTATACAGATAAATAAAAAAAATCACAAAGAGAGATAGACAACCATTCAGAATGCTCTTTTCGTTGTAGATATCAGTAGAAAATGCAGTCCTTTTTAACAATGTTTTAATACACGAATCCTAAAAGTTTCTTCTCAAAACCATCACAAACCGAAATGTCTGAAAAACGTGTTGATAAACATACATTCATTACAGTTATTTTGACGTTAAAAGCGAGGTAGGTTATCATTATTCTATCTCTGGGAATCAGCGGTGAGTCTCTTTTCAACGTTATAGCAGAATTTTCGAGTTATACGACGTCACTTGCATTAATTACATTGTTATTTTCTAACAGTTATCTATAATTACACAATTCAAGGTGGAGCCGTTCAAGTATTACGTCAGCAGATTTTTAGCAATTGACCAGCAAAACCTGTGACCCCCCTCCTCCTTGTAAGAAAACTTTCGTCAGCTCAGTCCCCTTCCTCCTAATGCATAGGTCAGAGACATACACGGGGGAACCTTCCCAATGCCTTCCTCTTCCAGACAACTAAAATTTATGTTTTTAATGAAAAAAATTTTAAAAAAGGTACAATTTAGGAAGAAAATACCTTTTATTATACCTTACTAATAGGACCTTAATACCTTATTAATAGGGAGAATGTTAGTTCAGGTCCCTACAAACTACCGAAAAGTTTTCCTATTTTTTGGCACACTCAGTAAAGATGTCATTAAGAATATTTCATATTTTTATAAAGGATGGTTGATGACGTAAGCATCATTCAAAACCTCCTTCCCTTCTTTCCACCAAAAGTCACCAAATCCAACTTCCCACAAAACCAAAAATGGATGCTGCCGTAATACTTGAATGACTGACCCCATATTAATAAGAAAAGCGAAAATCTTAGATATTTTATTGTTAATAATTGCTGTGATTATTCGGAATAACATTTGCTTTTGTTCCGTCCGGTGGGATCAAAATTCGGCAAATACTTTACTTTTGAACATAGTTAGAGACAAAGGGAACTTTGGCATTAACGCGTGCCACCGAAAATATCTCGGTGTAACTGCAAATACACACGTGTATATATATATGCGCACACACACAACACCATCATCCACTTCATCTGACTACTATAGTTAATTGTTTTCGCTGACACTTTCGAGCCCGGGGACCTGTGGGGTTAATTCCCACTGCCTGTCAAACAACGGCTCGTTTGTCTGTTGCTAACAGTTGACGTGTTTCCCAAAGTGCGCAGCGTGTGAGTGAGAATGCATGCGTGTGTGTGTGTGTGTGCACATGTTATATGCGGTTCTCCTACTGCAGCTTCTACTACGACTACAACTTCCCGGATCGACTCCCTCTCACCCACCTAAGCCGTACACTATATAACTATTACCGCCGTAACACGTTAGGAGTGACGGGGATACTTGGAAATTAACGTGGCTGGCCACTTTAAAAGACTATGGGTGTGGAACAGGAATGAGCCAACTAGCACGTGAAAACACCGGAAAAGTGGATGAGTGCTTGCGTGAATTAAGTTCCGGGAATCGGTACGTGGAAGTGGGCAGGAACTCTAAACGTATCATCATGTTATCAAAACTTGGGAAGATGAGTTGGGGGAGAGAGAGTGAATGTGCTTATTTTGAAACGGTTCTTCTATTTGCATTAGCAATATTCTGATAACAACTTTTCACCATTGCCAATCATCAACTGTCGAAGATTTAGTGACAATATTTACAGTGAGTTTTGTCCAGTTGTAATTAACTCGTCTATTTCCATAAAAATCATGCATAGAGTACGTTTTTAAATACAAACTACGAGCAATTGAGTCAATTAGAAAACACAAACACATAGTATAATCTCATTATAACGGATTAAAGGTTCTCCATTTTGAGGTATCCGACTTGAATTCGAAAAATACCGTACAGATACCCACATTATTATTCCTTACGGGACCTTCAATGCGACGGGTATCTGTTGGAAAAGTAGCAACGGCCTCCAATAGCCAATCTATATATCTCCACACCATCTGTCCAAGCATATACTTCGATAAGGTACGTTGAAAACGACATTTGAAGAAAATATCAAGTTCTTTCTTTCTTTTTTTGTGAAAGCCCTATTTGGTTGTGATTTCTTGCTTTGTTTATAAGATGCTTAGAACTAAAGTTACGTACACTTTACCAAGGTTTTTAACTGCTGTCTGATGCGACGATTTATTTAGAAAAGAGAGAAAATCCAACTGCCCTTGTGCGGGGAATCGGACCCACGTTCTTTCATTTACCCAGTGAACATTCTAGACTACAAAGGCAACATCTTCTTTCCTTGGAGCTCGTGTGCATTGAACGGGACTGTACATGGGTGAAGCCTTCGTATGGATAGCGGAAATTGACATCATGCTCGGATAAGTCGCCCTCTGGTGGAAGTGTCAGCAATTTTGTACTTTGGCCTGAATTAAGACCGATCGTCCATGTACAGTCGCGTTCAGTGCACACGAGCTCCAAAGAGTGAGGTATTCGTTGCCTTTGTAGTCTAGTGGTCTAGGACGTGGTTCGATTTCCCGCAAGGCCAGTTGAATCTTCTCTCTTTTCTAAATATACCTTCGCATCATCCAGCTGTGTTAAGAACCTTCGTATGGATAACGGAGAGTGACTATGTCCTCACGTACATTTAGTTTTGCATTTTTACAAGAAGTAATCTGTGAATAAAAACTTTTGAATCCATTTTACGAAGATTTTGGATCCATTCCATTATCCATTTGCTTCAGTTTCGAACGTGATTTCTAATAACCTATTTATAGTATCACTAGCTTACCCGTTGCGCGTTGCTGCGATCTCAGAAGAATAGAAATTAAAGAAAATATAAAGGAGAAAGGGAAAAGAAAATTAAGAAAAAACAAAACAAACTGTGCCAGAAACCTTCGCTGGAGTGTACTCAACAACTTCCCAAAGTTTCATGGCGATCGGATGAATGGTGTAGTAATGCATGAAGGACAAACAGACATACGTTCGTTTTTATATATATAGAATACAGAAGTTTGATATGATATTTTGCCATGTATTTTTAAGGTTTTGTACCCAAATATATGATATCATCCACACATACAGTGTTCCAGATCCAAGATTTGAGATCCATACATAAATATTTGTTCTATAAAAAAAACTAAATTCATTCTTTTTTTAATTTTTTAAAATTTAAATTTTGAATTAAATTTGAAATAAGAATAAGTCAATGAAATTTGAATCTTTTAGTTCACTTTATGAAATGAACCGTTTTGTTCATTTTAATTTCATTATTGTGTGGTTTAATTGATGTCATGTCATTTCATCAATCGCGAAAGCTGTTTTTAATAAATTTATTTTTAATTTTTAGAAAATTAAGTATTAAAGGTATGTAAAATTTTATACTGACATAGGATAGCATGTTTAATCACAAATCTGGGAAGAAATTCCTAGAACTCTATGGTTAAATAGTACTTCTCATGATATTTTAACTTTCCCCCATATTAAAGGGTATGTGTGACCGCCCTTAAGTTCAAATTAATCGAAATCTTTCTGAAAATTTTTTTTTTGTAAAGATAAAGTTTATTAATGTTAAATCTATAAATATTGTGACAGCCTTGAATTGTATTAATTGGTGTTTTTCCAGATGTAATGTTCACAACCTATATCAAAGTGTTTCTTATTATATTTATACAGTGAAACCTGTATGAAACGGAACGTCAACAGACTGAAATAATATTCCTTTTTATAAAGTTGAAAATCTCAAAGCCCTAATCATTGAACAGACTATATATTGATTCCGTTTAAGACAGGTTTCCGTCTCATACAGTGTCTGTCTTATACAGGTTTCACTGTATTTGAATCATAATCATCACCTCGTACCGATGTACCACACAAGCTCCGTTCACATGTGCACATATTACGGTAGCATTGGGATTTCTAGCACCAGCGTGACGACTTTTTTCCTTTTTGAAGGAAAAACATGGAGAGCATTCATTGGTGAAAATGCTTGAAGCGGGATTTTTTTAAATCGCTTTTTCTATTTCCCATGTGAATGGGGCTATATTGTATGATTGGCAAAGTCCATGGACAATTTGACATAATAATATTTTTTTTCTGTAGGAAATAGCATACAAAATTTAATGTTATTTCCACCTTTCTATGAAATTTTTTTATTACAGTTCACTCCAGTTTGATTTTGTTGAAAAATGAAAAAAAAAGGTAGTGTCGGATACCTTAATGAAAAAGTTCAGTTTACAATAAAAAATTCTCAAAAAATACTCAAAAAATTCACCAACGAATAAGGCAAATATCAGGAAATACTAAAAAATCCTAATGCGTTTCGACACACTATGTATATCGTCTTCAGAGTATAAGAGTATCACGTTGACCGAGTTTTCCATTTGAATTACACCCAATCGCTTCGCTTCATTCTTGTCGTGACGTTTGAATTGAACAGACGTATTGCTTTTTCATTTCGCTGAGCAACCGAGATTGAAGATTTGGTACTCAATCCACGTGGGAAACTCGGTCAGCTTGATACTCTTATCCTCTGAAGACGCCCATAGTGTGTCGAAATGCATTATGAATTTTTAGTATGTCCTGGTATGTCTCATTCGTTGACGATTTTTTGAGTATTATTAAGCAAAGTCATCTATTCTTCCGTAAGGGTACAATATTAATATACAATTCCGTAAAGTACAATAATTAGCTATAAAAAGTATTTATTATTTTTCTCACTGCCAAAGCCCGAAATCTGCCAGTTTGAACCAATTGACTCGGCCAATGTCCAAACTTCTGTCTGTGGCCGCCCCCCCCCCATATATCGATCCCTATATATTCCTATGTATTGATCCCTAAGATATCGATATTCCTATTCCATAGATCGTTAGGGTTGCCTTAGCTAACCCTTATTATAAATGATCATAACTATCACTAAAGATATGCCAAAGCGCAATCACCCTGAATCATAGGGATCGATATACAGGGTGATTCAGAAAAAATGGGAAAATCTTTAAGATGTAATAGTACACACCATTACGTACAATTGTGATAAAAGAATGTGTGGTCTAATATGAAACGGAAACGTGCTAGCACGTTTCGAAACAGCCGCTCCACAAACGTTAAAACAGTATTCCTGTTCAAATTTATCGGGAAAAGTTTAGTCTAAGAGCCTGGCTCAACGATGTTAGGGCTATGAATAACCGTTAGTGACCAGCCTCATACTATAAAAAGTCACATTTTTCTGGGTTTTGTTTTACTATGTTCTATCAATAATTCTCCCATGCACTGTTCACTAATATTGATTAATTTATATATTAATTAATATATTATTTAATTTAATACATTATTTTTTATATTATCTAATAATAATAAAAAGAAAAAGGCAAACAATCGACGACGGATGCGCAGCTGCACGAAAAGCTGACAGTGACTCACAATCGATACTGGAAAAATACTGCTGTCAACTCAAGCCTCCCGAGACCTCACGATGCGATTTACCTAGTTTGATCCGGCACAGTGGTGGTCAGCTGAAGTTTCTTTTCTGTGTTTTCCCAACTATGCACCGATCTCACATCTTTAGAGAGAAAAAACTATCACTATAGAGCGTTAATAAAATTTTGTTTTTTATCAATTTGAATATCCTTATTTTGAGCCTTTTCCCCCATTCTATATCACTCTAATGTTAACCCCCCCCCCTCCCCAAATGCGTTTGCGTGTTGTGAAAAACGTGAAATTTGTTCCTGTGTAATACAGTCAAACCTCGTTAATGAGTCACTCTTGGGAGAGCAAAAATATGACTTAGTAAGCGGAGTGACTCGTTAAACGGAGTAAGCCATAGCTGTGCCAGTTCCTGCCTGAGGACAATTGTGACTCCCAAAAAGTGACCCGGTAAGCGAAGTGACGTGTTAACCGGGTGACGCACTAACGAGGTTTGACTGTACTTGTCATAGTGCTGCCATCTATACGACAGATCAAGAGTGAAGGGTAATGAATGGATATTTGTAACGTTGCAGGACCGGTGCTTTTTGTGGCGAGACTTCTCAACCGGGAAATATCAGTTCGCATTCGCACTTCAAATTCGGGAACCACAATATATTCCGTATAATCCGAATTTCCTCTATAAACAATAATCCCAAAACAAAAAAATAAATAAAATTGCAATTTATATTAAAAAATGGAAAACCTCGAGACAGAGTTGATACACACACTGAAAAATACGAGCAAAGCAAGAACTTCGACGTCCGACGATTTCCCCTCTCCCAATACGATCGAATTTTAGGTA
This sequence comes from Pholcus phalangioides, assembly GCF_987345545.1. Lineage (NCBI taxonomy): Eukaryota > Metazoa > Arthropoda > Arachnida > Araneae > Pholcidae > Pholcus > Pholcus phalangioides. The sequence goes on along the minus strand of NW_028301611.1, from coordinate 16,186,235 downwards.
TGAAACTAGCGTTTGCAGTTATTTTTCTTCTTACACACACACACACACAGAGACACATATTTCTATTTCCAATATAATTTCGATCTCGAAATGAGTGTGAACTCATATACGCCAAAAGGGAAAAAATAAATAAACAAAAATAATAAAAACTTTACGTTACCAATCAAAAATATCGAACCCGGATCCAGTATGTAGAGTAGAAGAAATGCTAAAGAAACTTTCAAGTGTTGCTTTTTGATAGATTTCTTCTTTCTCTCTTTCAAATATATGAAACCGAAAGTATCCACCAACCTTTCTCATACCATTCACATGTAACGCCTGAGTATATATATATATTTATAGATTATTTTCTAACTCCGCAGATATTACTCGAAAATTAGCATATTCCCAGATTGATCCTTTAACGGTGAAGGTAGAAAATAGATATAAGCTGAAGATATATATATATGGGGCTGAAGTTTATTTTTATTTTTAAATTTAATATTTAGTGATAGAGATGCTTGTCTTATATGCAAATATCAAATGAGAAAATATTACTGCTTGATTTAGCACTGGAAGTTCTTATTTCGAATGATGTTTTCGTTGGGGGGAGAGATAAGATGCTCCTACGATATCATCTGCGTGATATTGAGGTACCTATGAGGAAAACATTCGAAATTCGTGCGTTAATTTGCTTTTTGGAATTGAGTTTGATTCAATATTACATGTGTGTGTGTGTGTAGTCGTATATTTACGTCGACGTGTTAATAAGTTGAATATTTTCATGAATATATACAGTGGGATATGTAACGTAAGTAATTTTTCTATGATGATTTATGCCTCAAGTTTCCTCGTAAAATTAATGGATTCGGTCGGACTTTTCAGAGAATATTGGAGCGATAGTGAATAGTCGGATCAGGCCTGGATTTTTTGCAAAAATTCAAAGGATGCAGTCAACGATTCGGCAATGAAAATAAAAATTTGCAAAATTACTTGATAGAAAAGACATTTTATTCCAGAATAGTGTGGGTCTTTTCAGATGCATATAAATGTTAAGAACCTATGCCTAATGATCCACCATGTACTGGAAAAAAAATTTTACGTCGATATCTCATCAATTACCAATGCCTCATGGATGTGGTGTACTGTAAAACGATTGCAACATTGGTTGAGTTGAATTATAACATCAGTTGTGTGTGCTTGTGCATGAGTGCGTGCGTGCGTGCATGTGCGGAATATTACGCATTACCTCCTTTCTAGCGTACAGGAACGCCAGATCTCTCCCACTAGACTCATTAACCAACAAGACCAACACTATCCCTTCCCGCTCGGTCTCCAGAAGAGAAATATGCGATGTGTTCTGAGATGTGGGTCATGTTGGAAAAGCCTGATGACGCCCAAACAGAGAACCCCAACAACCAGCCAGGAGCCGCTGGTCCACTCCCTACAGTGTTCTCACTCATCCCTTCGCAGCCACATCCCCTCTCCTTCATTTATCTCAGCATTACAACATAAATTGTCATAGCTGGCAATTATAGATTCACAAACCACGTCGAAATTTAACATTTGGCAAGGGCTTCACGGTCGAGCACATCGTCAGCAGGCCTGATCCACCAACTTCCGATGTACGAAAAAGCAAGATTGCTAAGATCTGTTCCATCCTGGCCATATGGCAGAGTTTGTATATGATCGCATTCTCTCTAGAGACCTTCAACGCGATACATACGCATAACACGAAATATATTAGGACTCTCTGTCTAAAAAAGTACTAAATTGGATAGGTTACAACTTTTAGTAGCGGGCGCGAGTACCACATAAATGAACGCCAGGGTCTCTGCCACCGGACTTATCCCGGTGCCGAGATCTCTTCCAGCCCAGCTTCGTGGCAGACTCTGGAACAAAGTGAGTGCACCTAACAGTTTGAGTGTGGAGCTAGTGTTGTGTATGATATTTCAGTGCTACCATCTATACTTGAAATTGTGAGTGAAGTGTAATGATTCAATATTTGTAACGTTGTAGGCCTGTTGCTCTCTGTGGCGAGACTTTTTAACGGGGAGATCAGCTCGCATTCGCGCCTTGAAGTTGGGAACCAAAGAAAACGGCGCGAGTATCACAGTGTTTGATGTTCGTTTACCGCCATGAAGGCAACCATCAGGTCCGAGGGTTAAACTTAACCTTTTAAACCACTGTAAACAGGGTGCATATCTAAATTTCTCTTGCCACATTTAACAGGCGAACTGTTCATCCTAGAGGTATACTGCCAATTAGAAAAGAAAGATCCGAACAACGTGTAGACTTCAGATACGTCATTGAGATTGCAAGAGAGGGAGTGTATGGTTCAAATAAAAAGCAATATCTTTGCTGTATTGTATTTCTTTATCTTTGTTGTATTTGTATTTATACGAACACGCCTCGATAACCCTATTACAAGTTTGATTTCCTGTCTTCCGGAGGCTAAAAATATTCAACTTTTCTAAGTGCAATGTACGCTGAAATATTTGAATTCAAATATCAAAAAAAGTATCGGGAAATAACACCATTAACGAAGGAAAGAAGAGTTGTCTGTTAGTTAATGCTGTCCTTTCCCAGCTCTTCTCTTTTACGAATTCAAATATCTCTGTTGATATTTCACTTAGAAACATTGATTTTTTTAGCCATAGGCGAGACAGGATAACAAATGTCTAATTGGGTTTTTGAAGACAGGGTGTCAGTATAGAAATATAGTTATTTTATTTTAATAACCATACAACCCCTTGCTACATGAATGACGTATTTAAGTTCTTCATGTTTGTACCTCTTGGGATCAACGACTGGCCAGTAAAATGCGGCAAGGGGGCATAACGAAACTTTCGTATGTATGTGTGTATACATATAAATGATTTACGTATGTTTTAATTGGATGTCAGAATGTTAAATTCTTATTTTAAGCCCCGGGTTGGGGCACTAAATTGATTTTCACAACTGTTAATGGTGCTCCGTGTAGTGGGATATAATTATTTCTTTTTTTTGGAAAGAAATAAATGCTCCCACCAGGAACCCCAATAGGGCGAATCATATTCGTGAAAATTAAGGTAAGTATTTCATATTTTTATAGCATCAGTTAATATCACATAGTTACGAAAAATATTCGATTGCATTATATGATTATGTACTTAAAAAGTTCAATCGATTCCCGGCCGTAAAGAAAAACAGTACTGATCGATGCCTCGAGGCTCAAAAGAAACAAATGCTTCCGAATAGAGTACGGAAACTTTTAATTACCAAACAGGAAAAGATAGAGAGATCTTATTTTTCCCTGAACCAGAGGATGTGGCGTGTCGTGGGCGTGAAACACGGTAAAAGTGACAGCAGCAGCAGCAGCAAAGGCTCTTCAACGTTGCAACAACGCTCTGCTGACACCAGAGAAAACTACTTTCCTCTGATCCGAACGGTCGTAACCAAACTAAAAGCAAACGCACCAGAAGAGGAGGAGGAATAAGGTAAAACTTTTTGAAGGGTTAAAATTTCCCCGCAAGGGCTCTTCCTTTGATCGCCAAGAGCTTTGCTGGATTTAACGCCAACATCATAGAGGGAGGGGGGAGGAACAAATATCTTACCTTGTCTTACCTTATAATTCCGTACATAATTTAGAATTTCCACGAGACATAAGGAAAATGCTTAAAGTGCATCAGTCTCATTAGTTTAAAGCATTCGAGGAGAGATTGGAAAAATCTAAAGTCTCCGGTCTTTGATGTGTTTCAATTCGAATCACGGGTCGCTTGAAAATATCTAGAATATATAAACGGAATTATTTGTATCCAAAAGGATATTTTAGGGTGTTTTTTTTTTATCATTGGTCAAGTCGAAGAATATCCAGGGTTCTCCCTTGGTTTCCTGCATATACTGGGACCATTGAAGAAGTCACAAACTCCTGTTAAGAGAGAAATGTGATTGCAAGGCATTGTTTGCTGACTATACAAGATAAACATTCTAAAAATCAATTGTTGAAGCTAATGAACAATTGTTGTCCGACATATTCTCGGATCCTTTCAGACATTTGCCAAACCCTGACGAACTTTTAAAGTAGATAAACGTTCAAAAAAAAATTGCTGTTCGGCATACATGCAGAATTTCGCGGAGATCAGTCTAAAATTGCAAATTTGTCTAGAGAACATGCACTAAATTTCGTCTTCATCTCACCAACCCTTCGTAGTAGATGTATGGTTTGAGATATGCTCACACTTCGTTCAGAAAGCACCGTATAACAGTTTTGGCAGTAAAAATACAGTGCGCTAAAAAAAACCAAAATTTTTATACATTCGCGTGTTCTCTAATTTGCAATTAGAAAGTTCTTGCCTTGTCTCTTCTGATGCCAATAAAAGGTTTCATGCTTAGAGTGTATTATTCGCTGATGTATTTAAATTCAAAAATTGGAGAAAAGTTGGAAAAGAACAACATATACTAACAGACACACGACGCTTACGTTTTTTTATTTCGAATATATCAGCCGATGATCGCTCTCAAAAACGTGGGATTTTCTTTTCTTTGAGCAGCGGAGAGTGACATCGTTTCTCTCTATATGTCGCCATCTGCGGACTAAGGTCGTAAGAACTATTAGCTGAGCTAGGCGGCTGTCCATGCGCAGTCCCGTTTAGCATTCATACGTATGCTCTAAGGAATGGAAACGTCTGTGCTCTGTCGTTAGATGGTTAAAACACTCGTCCGGACAGTGAGAGATTGGTGGTTCGATTCCCCACAGAGGAATACGAATTTTATTTCCGAACTATATATATATATATATATATACATCTCGATCTCCGCTTGCTTATCAAGGCATCCGTATGAACAGCGGAGAGTGACATCATTTCTCTCTCTCGATTTTCTTTTGTTGCACTTTAAAGAGACTGGGCAGCAATTTTCTATAATTGGAGGCTAATGGACAGGGTGACTATGAAAATTTACATTTTTTACTTTATGGCACACTGTATTTTCACTCTTAAAACTGTTACGGGGGATTTCCGTATCACATTATTCCGTATAACACATTTTGAGCATTTTTTAAATTGGAATCATATATATATATCTATATATATTATGTATATATATCCTTGTGTATCAAGGGTCTTAAAAAATGCTGTTGGATTTGATTTTTGTAATTTCTATAATAGTTTCCAATTTCACAAACATATTAGAAATTTAACAAAGTAAATATCTATATACAGAAAGTCCTGTAAGTCCTGTGATTCTGAATTTATCACAACAACCGTTTGTACATGCATAGTTGAAAAAGTGCTAAAAATGTATTCAGAAATCACCTTGTATCAGTTTTGGTAGTGAAAGTTAGAGTACATTGTGTTACGAAATGAACAAAGAAAACAAATTTTTATATGGATACCAATGCAAACAAACAACACTTTTGTCACACTGCCCTGAAAACCCCAATTAGAAAATTCTTGCTCTGTCTCGCTTGTGTCCAAAGCAAAATCATTGGTTTCTAACTGCAATATTCCTTGTAATGTTTAAATTAAAAATTCAGAGAAAAGTTTGGAAAAACGGCATAAATTATTGGGCGTGGATCCTTTCCTTAATTATGCAGTTCCTTATTATGTTCCTTCCCAATTTTTTTCTGTTTTATGAATTTAAATATCTCGGCCTAAAATGTGGAGTTTCTTTTGTTAGGATCTGAAGAGGCAGTGCAACGACTTTATAATTGAGAGTTAGAGGCTGGGGAAACGTATGAAAATTTATTTAGTTCGTAGCCTACTATATTTTCACTCTCAAAGCTGGTACAGGGTGATTTCTGAACATATTTTGAGCAATTTTGAAATTTCAACCCTACCTCTACGACGATAAAGGCCGAATCAAGACTTACAGCACACCTTGTATATAAAATTATTTTTGTGTGTGCTTTTGTGTCTGTGTGTATGTTGTCTATACAAATCTACAATTCCAGAGCGATCTTCACCAAATTTTGCTTACATACAAAACGAGCAAACAACTGCCGGACAACAGTGGCCTCAACAATGATTTTTTGGAATGTTTACTTTGGTTACACAAAAACAATGTGTTTGAGACATGTTTGCTACTTCAAAAATGGTTTGCCACTTTCTTAATGAAGAAAACTCGGGCAGCCGCGGGTATTATAGCTGGTGTAAAATAATTTCTGAACGTTATGAGAGTTTTATAAACATTGAGCGGGTGCTCTGTTTTCACTTGCGAAAGAAGGGCCAAGTTTTTTCTCTAAACTGTAAGGTATGCATTGATTTCTCAAGACAATTTTTAGCCAATTTGATAATTAACAGCCAAAATGTCATCACAGAAACAGCAGGGCCGTAAAAATCCTCTTTGCACACGTTTTAGAACCTGCGGGATTTCCCAGGCTACTCATTAAGCAAAGAATCTTCGGGGAAATAGCATCCGTCACTAGTGAGCAAGAAAGGGACTAGTGTCGAATGGAGGATAGAGGGAGGATGGTCGCGAATGGGCCTAGGTTTGTGAGGCCCGTAACTTAGTCTACACACACTAAATCTACTGCATGGAAACGTGTAGCTACCTATATTCTACAGAAGGAGTTGGCGACAGTGTAGACCGTTTTATAGGCCCATAAATTTCTTCGTCGCCAACACATCTTCTTGCTGAAAAGGACGTATATATACCCATGTCTTGTTCTTAGTGAGTTAGCTTAGTACAATGGATTAAATCACATCACTGTGACTATGATAGTCAAAACAAATGTTGCAGTTTTGCTCTTTAATCAAAGAGGGCGAAGCGAAAAGATTCATTACCAATTCCGGACATGCCTCAAAACATTAAATGTTTAATAGCGTTTAAACTTGCTCCGTGCAGAGGGCATAAATTTTACTTGGGAACATTCAGACATGACATAATAATCATACTAGTATATTCTATAATGCTACACAGAGAGCGTGTTTAGGGGTGTAATAGGCACTAAAAATGCCAATTTAGTAACTATTGACAGCCTTCCGAATTAGAATGTTACTTGGTGAAAATAAATCGACTCTGTTTTCTTAGTTACAAATGCCCTCAAAATTCATTATTTAAAATTTATTTTTTTCAATTCTTTCACCGGTAAAGGACGTTAGTGTGCCTGGCGTGCTTGTAAATTCTCCGAGGTGTCGGGCAAGATGCATTCCTCATAAGTGCTTGCACTTGAAAAACATGCTTTCTACGCCCCTGTTAGAATTCTTTTAGAAACTGATACAGGATATTGTTATGTAGCAATTACGCGCAAGTGATTTCATCCCTTTTGCTCTCCCGCTCAAGCAAGGGGAGCTTATATTCCAGCACATTGAGCGTCAAAGAGTCATTTAATCATTTTTGTCGGACCACGGTCATTTTCCGCACACTAGGGCCAATTATACTGTAACCCACAGTTTATTTCTGATTCCGAACTGCCGCTGTTTCTTATACTCTCCGAGAGGTTAGTGCGCTAGCCCCTCTGTGTGGGACTCCCTGCGGTCATGTCACCATTTATCTGTTGCACAACTGAGTCAGTAAGTGGCAGAGGGAAAGTGAAGAATTTTTCAGTTCCTGACAAGGACGAACCAGATATTGAGTTTGGGACACCTCTGAACATTCTTTGGTAATTTAAGCGAGTATATTATCTCTTTGGTGGGCTACCACGTACCATCATCATATTGCAATATAGACATTCTTATATTGCTTATATTTTGCAATTTGTTACGATACTCATTTTTGCAAACACCATTCAATAAGATCATACAATAATTGCGTTGAATAACTTTTTGACGCCTTGGTAAAGTTTAGGCCGCAAGAAATGGAGATTTCTAAAGAAGCTTTCACTCAAACGCACTATGAACAATCACAAAACTCATAATACGGACATTTGAATGAGATATAATTGATTACACAGAACATATACCCTTTGCAAAAAAAGTGATCACTCTACGGATCTTCTAAAAATAGAAAATCACATGTATTATATTAATATTATTTTTGTTATTATTTGATTCGAGGAAATGGAAACAAACTGTTTTTGGAGAAAAGAAAAAAGAATAAGTGAGAAAAATGAGTGAAAAAAGGAAGAAAAAAGTAAATGGTGGAAACAGATAAATGGAAAAAATAATAGATGAGGTAAAAATTAACAAATGGAAGAGAAAGGATAAATGAAATGAAAAAAAGAAGAAATTGTAGAAAAAAGTTGTGTGAATTCCTGTTTCTCTATTTTTTATGCATGTGATCTTTTTATATCCCATTGTATCTGCTGTGTCACTTATATATTGCAACCATTCTTGTATCGCATGTGGTATCTGTACAGGGTGTCCTGCAAGTGCTAATGCGGACTTTATCTTATCAACCATCCATCGTAGAGGTATAGTTTTCGCTTAAGAAATGTTCAAAAAACGTTTTGAGAGTGAAAATGCAGTATGTCACAAGATAAAAAAAAATCTAAATTTTTAATACGGTCCTCGTGTTCTCTAACTTCCAATTATAAAGTCGTTGTCCCGTATCTACTGATGCCAATAAAAACAATTGCATGCTTCTAATTGCAACATTCACTAAGATATGTGAATTCAAAAATCAGAGAAAATTTATGAAAGAAAAGTAATGAAAAACTAGCCGATACACACACAAACGCTCCTTTTTCCCCTCATTTATGCTGTCTTTTCACAATTTCTCTCAGATTTTTGAGTTCACATATGTAAGTAAACAGTACACTTAGCAACTTGAATTTTTTTTTTTTTCTGGTGGCCTCAGAACATGCAGGGCAACAACTTTCTAATTGGAAGTTTAGATTTCCTATTTTGTGACACACTGTATTTTCATTCTCAAAATTGGTACAGGGTAATTTTTGAATGTTTCTTGAACATTTCTTAAACTGAAACCTATACCTCCACGACGGAGAGTTGACGGGATAAAGGTTTCATTAGCCCTTACAGGACACCCTGTATATACTGTATGTGCTATAGTCAAACTTGAGATCAATTTGCAGCTCGGTGGATAGCAAAAAAAGTCCGAATTATCAATCAATCGAACTTTATTGCATGACACATTATATCCTACAAGAGATGGCATACCAATGTCAGACACAAACAATATGAGGATAATTTTATGTGGGGGGGGGGGGGGACATGAACTGTAAATATAATATGTAAATTATTCGATCCAAGTTGGACTTGTACAGACCAACACTCTGTTGTGTTGGACCGATAAGATCCATAAAATGTATAATTTTTGAGATGGATTTTTTGTGAATTTAAAAAATACTGTTATATATACCGACTTCTTCAGACGTGAGGCGATTATGAGAAAAATGTTATTTCTGTCAGTTCCATGGTCAATGTAGTGTTTTAGAAATTCCTTTCTTTGCTCAAGAAATAATCTGTATGATCGGTATGTCTGTATGTATCTGAATGGTCGTTAAAAAGCTCGAATTATCCACAATTCGTATTATCCATTTCATCTATACTGTATCGGTAAAATAACTATAAATTGCAACTTAATCATCAATATTCACGTTCATTATCATCATTTTGACACACGTTTCCCAGTTGAATTGTCACACTTACCCCAACATCGTATATTTTCATACAGAGTAAGTAGGCGTGGATTTATGCCATTTAACTAGTTCCATTTCCTAGATCCCATTACAACTAGTTGAAAAATTAATCGGGTTTCGCTAGTACTTTAGCTGCATGGGACAAAAATAAATATGTTTAATTGTGGCAATTCCGCATAACATATATACAGGCCCCTCCTCCGTCCACACAGAACATAACGTAAAGCAACATATATGTTTGTTACCAAAAGCTACAATTTTATTTTAAAATAATTAGTCTGCTGCCATACATACTCCAGTTGTGTGATCCTCTTTTTTTGGACATTTATTCATATTCAAATTTATTATAATATTGAAATCCATTGTCAAACATCCGCTGATTCTCGCTAATGATTTCAAATGGGAATAGGATCGGTAAAAAACAGGGAAAAAAGGATTTTCCAGGGAAAATTATGGGAAAAAAAGAGACGATCGTGACCTGTTATCTCGATTTTCTGAATCACTCGAGCAGCACAAAGCTATTTCTAATAACTGACTTCCGCACTATCACGTGTTTGCGGTTCTTTTATTCCTGTTTTTACCTTTATTTTTTTCAAATATATATATATATATATCCTCTTCCTGGAATGTCATTCTTCAGGTGGAAGTAATGCGTCAAGCGAAAACAAAGTGCTATCCCGCTTAGTAACTCTCAAATGTGTGATGGAAAAAGCAGTTAATACTGATCAAATATATTATTTGAACTGTGAAAAATGTCATCTAAATCTGTTATGGAGAGCCGACTCCTCTCTCTTCTATATATATTATTTTTTTCATTCTTTCTTTTCATAGCTTGTCGAGTTTGGACGTGATTTGCATAATGATGGTGATGTTGGCGTTAAAAATAAAGTTATACCATTGGGTTCGGGAATGATATATGGACGGTAATTAGCTGGAGAAGATCGATTTTTCGATGACTGAAGACGAAAATGTACGAAAAAGATGGGAGTTTGTGGAGTTTTTTATTTAAGTCTTTGATTGAAATTGTTTGTAGATGAGATGTCAGAATTATATAAAGGGGTTTACTAATGGGTAATGAAGGGTGAGCGTTTGGAAATGTATTTAACCCGTTCGGACCTGGAGTCAATTTGAATGAACATAACAATTTACACTGGAACTATGGGAATTTCTATCCCTTCAAGAACTACCGGAGTGGTCCAAATGACTGCTATTTCAAAAACACATAATGCAGCTGCAATTATAGATTTATTTTTGGATTAAAACTAGTGCCGTGTGAAAGAACTAGGGTTGTCTGTCTTGAAATATTGTCGTATTAAGGTTTTTGTGGACACGGGAAGGAGACCAAGGGGTACACTCCCATGAGGAAATATTATGCTTACATTATTTGAACTTACAATGAGTATTATGTATTGATTTCAGAATTTCGGAATGCAATTCACTGCACGTTTAAGTATGTAATAATTGACACACCTTTCCACTCAGGGGTTCTGACAAGAGAAAACAATTAAGAGTTACTAAGGATGCCAGTGTTACTGAAGATTGAGTCCTAGTATGGTGAAAAATTTTAGGATAGGTTTTATAAAACACTAAGAAAAACTGCAAAGAATACGGAAGGTGGTCAAAGGCTGAAACTTACAGCTTTAAAAGATTTGACTGAATGAGAATTCATAGGAACATGAGAGAAACTAAAGTCCATTGAGAATGAATAACGTAAAAGGTCAATTGGGAATCAAAATTTAATTCAATTTACTCCAAAATTTACAAACTCGTTTCTTATAACCTATTTTAGATAATCATGCATTCATTTTGAAATCCATCGATATTTAGTGCTAAAAATATGAATTAATTGTTTAAGCGACCAAAAAAATTGTCCGTTTGCTACGATTGTATTTTTAGTTTTATTTCCTCCCCCCCCCCCCATACTATTTGGCACATCCTAAAATACCTGCTTCTAAATGTTTGTGGGTGTCTTTGGAAGCACGATAAAAAGTATGAATGGTTTTCATAAAAATAGGAAACGCAGGAGACAAATATAGATCATTTCTGTTTTTTCCGAGGATGGCATCGCACTCCGCTTCTTCCTCGGATAAGTCGCCATCTAGTGACATCGTCAGCAATTGTGAGCTTTTGCCTGAATTGTGTCCGACCGTCCATGTAAAGCATGGTTTCCCAACCTTTTTTGTCCCATCACCCCCTTCTTGAGAATTTTTTTTCTCCCAGCGCCGCCCAACGCAATCCAACCCATAGAGTCCTATGTTATACCTGTAGCTTCTACCGCCCCCAAGGGAGCGTTAACGCCCACGTTGGGAATCACTGATGTAAAGGATTGTACATGGACGGTCGAACACAGCACACGATCCGCACAACGGTCCATTCAGTGCACACGAGCTCCAAGGAAATATTGAGATATTCGTTGCCTCTATACTCTAGTGGTATAGGGCGTTGGTTCGATTCCCCGCAGGGGCAATTGAATTTTATCTCTTTCCAATATCTTCGAATCTGCCAGCTGCTAAAAACCCTTTGCATTTTCGTTTAGCAGTTGTTTTACACAAAATTATTCATTAAACATGAACATTTTCCAGATAATTCGATAGAGATTAATTAGATTCATCAATTTGCATTTATCCCGTGTGTTTAGGCTATTCAAAAACACATTCGCTGAAAACATTGAACAAATGTAACTACCATTTTGAACATCCCTGTCCCCTTAATAGGAACACTTTTGTTAAACTTATCAAACACAGTAATATCGGAAATATGTATTTTCTACACAATACTAAAAGGCGACATTCACCTGAATGCGAGAGAAAATAAATGCATTGCAAGGTACGGTGCTTCCTTCCAGATCAATCACTTTGCCGTAATTAATTTTTCGCAATCATATATGTAGGAAAATTCAATAATACTAATTATGATGAAATAAAATAAAAAGTATCCGAGTGTTTAATGATTTTTACTACATGGACATCTGTTCTAATGACCTCGTGTGAGTCATATTTCCAAACTCTCGTCCCCTTTATTCATATAGGCCTATTGTCTCTAGGATCCGAATCTGAATGTAGTCAATCATATCTCCTCGTTTTTTGTACATGAAACCTCTCTCTTTGCATGTATAGGCTTATAGTTTTGAAACACACCCACTTCATAGTAATTTCTTTTCAAATTAACGCATTTTCACTTTAGAAATGCTATTCTTCTCGTCTTGTGCGTGACCAAGCTTCCAGACAAATGGTACGGAAGGGAACTAACTAATCAAACATTGCCAATCTGACGAATGAAAGATTGGGAAGTGCACCGCCCTATTTCCCTGATGATAGTAGGTCCAGAAATGGTGTTCGGCGGTGGACGGAGACGATGCACGAGTTCTATGTATTCATTCACTTCCCCCCCTCCCCCTGCAACTTTGTTGCTATCTGTTCCGGGGCCAAACTGTCATTACCGCAAGTCCCCTCGCTAAACTCAGGGAAACTCATTCTATTTTCTCAGAGAATTCCCCCAAGGGCATCGTACGTGTGGGAGGGAAGTCTCTGAATTCGAGCGAGATTTTGCGGGGGAGATACGAGTTTATATATACCAAGATTGGGGAAGAGGGGCAACACCCACCACACCGTCGCTACCATTCTCAATCATCCAACACTGGTTCCAGAACTGCAGCATCTTTTGAGTCTTGGGAGGGAGGAAAGTATGAGCGGAAACTTGAGTAAGTTCCTGGGATTTATTGAAAAAAGCAAGGAACGTTTGTGTTCTTGGATATAGGCATGCAAAAGACTGATGAAACGTTTGTGCTCTTGGATATAGGCATGCATAAAATTGATGAAATCCTACGATTTTCGACAAATATGAAATAAAAACCAAGTGATGTGATGAAAACTAAATCCTTACAATCGTTTAGAAACATTAGGGAGGGGGGGAGGGTTCCGTTTTCAAAGGTTAAAAATTAATTGAAAGTGGTCTTGGATGTAATTAACGCCAGCTCTCACGGCGTATGCCAACAGGGGATTGAAAAAGTCACAACGAGGGCTTAGTTGATGATGATGCTTCCTCATTGTGTAAATTATTGGATTTAGTGACGATTTTTAGTGACGTATCGTAAAATATTTCGGAAGAGCAAGATTTCAGAAAGTGCTAATATATTTTACAATACGCCACCAAATTATAAACCAATCACAATTTACACAATGAAGGGCACGTCATCATCAATTAAGCGCTTGTTGTGCCTCATCTTTTGTTGGCGTCCATCGTTGAAGCTGGCGTTATGGTCCTCTCCATCCAAGATCATTTTTTATCTAATTTTATCCTTTGAGAACGAAACCCACTGTATTTCGAACGGTTCGTAAGAAATCTAGTTTTTACCACATCATTTGGTTTTTATTTCATATTTGTCGAAAAGCGTAGGTATTCGTTGGTTTTATTCATCTTGCTGCAAAGTGTGTTTTCAATCTCTACGTGTAGATCCAATGGTGCCCCTCTAGTTTTAATACCTTTTTCCGGTTTTGTGAAGAAATTATTTTACTCTATATCTCAAGAGGTATGCAACGTAAATAGTAGCCAATAGCGTTGCCGTTTGGTAGATATTCTTGAGACAAATACAATGGCATCACGCAGATTTTTTTTTCCTCTTCCGGTATGGGCACCAGACCCGCGGCCCGCAATCTCATCAAAATTGTTTTATGCTATATCGCCGGAGATTCGCATATCAAATAGAAGACAATAAAATCTTCTGTTAGATATTGTAAAGACAAATCTGATGATGACATGACCCTACGAATGTTTAAGCGGGTCTGGGCACACAGGCTCTTGGTCCGCATTCGTAACAAAATTATTTCACGCTATAACTCGAGAAGTTCGCAACGTAATTACTCGACATTGATATCGTCAGATAGCTATTCCGAAGACAAATCCGATGCTACCAGCTTCATTATGTCAGTACCTACCACGTGATTCAAGAAACAAGTAACGTATTCACGTCAAAACTTGCGGCGGTAAGACACTGCCGCAAATTTGCGTTACGCCGATCTTTTTAATGAAACACAAAGCTGTTAAACATGAGGTATGGAACATCCGTAGAATGTTTGTACTGTAGAAGTGCACACTATATATGCAACACATTTTTATGCCAAATAAATAATGAGCACATCATATGAATCGTCTGCGGAATTTGGTTTCATTCTGACCAGGACGACACCGTCCAGAATTCTTTGAATTGGGAAAAATTTAATAACTATAAGCCCTGTAAAAGACTTCTGCAAACGCTATGCTATAGCTTATAGCTTGCATCATCTTCGGTGAAACTAGAGTCAGGATTTGCAAAAAGATTAAAGTTTTCATCCTCTCAGTTCTTACGAAAAGACCTTTGCTGTAGAATCCGTTACGCAAATCGTGTATCGCAGTTTTATTAGTCATTAAACGGACGCCTATTAAAATCGCTCGACCTAATATCCGAACGTCATTAATTATTATCAGCAATGGGAGAAGGGTTGGGGTAGCATGGGCTGAAAGATACAACCCTGCACACATATTGGTGGAGGCGAAGAGAACTAAGTTGGAGGGTCATACAAAGTCTTATACACACCTCACCTCTCTCTCTTACACACACACCTCTTAGTAGCAGCACCCAAGGATAATCATACACAGCGCTGTTTCCTCTACCCAGAAATCCTCTGTCTTCACATCACGCAGAATTAATGTCCGACCTTTTAGGGAACGAATGTTGCTAGCAACACTGTAGCGAAATTGATGGAGTTTTAGTAGGAGAGAGTACCTCATTTTAGCAACTGACTCTGAAAACATATAAAACAGGATTACGATTGTACCAAGAAGAAGAAAGGTGTAAAACATATTTTTATGTACATGGCGCGTGGTTTTAGGAGTTAGTAAATGACGCAGTTGCGAGATTATTAATAAAACTTATGGTTCGTTTTATAGAAATATATCATTTTCTGAATTCGGAAAATCTTGAGGAAATCACCAAACTTGATGTTCATCTTGAATACAACCTATAAAAATCTCACCCAAGCCCTTACAGTATCTGATGAACATGTTGGATTATTTAAAAGCCTTTGTCATAACATTTTCAAGTTTTCGTCACAATTTCTATTGTTGGTGTTTATAAATCTCATGTTTGCTAATTTAAATATATATGTGTGCTCGACTCAGTCGGAGCAAATAAACAAAAAATGTAACTTAGTTGTACCAGATTCCTTGATTCCAGAGGTGTTAACCCTTGCCCATGATGCACCATCATCCGCACATCAACGGGTATCTAGAACTTTGTCGAGATTAAAAATGTCATATTGGTTTCCCCGAGTATCGTTTCTCACCAAACGTTTTGTAAGATCGTGCGTTTCGTGCATGCAAAATAGAGCACATTGTAAACAGCCGAAGAGTCCCTTTCTCAGAGTCCCTGTGACTGAACGTCCAGGTCAAAGAATCGCTGTGGACTACATGGGTCCATTACCTGAAACCACCGCAGGAAATGCTTATATTGTGGTTATATTGGACTATTTCGCGAGATGGTCCGAAGCATACGCTGTTCCTCATATCCGGACAGAAGTAATCTCCCAAGTGTTCGTAAAATACATCCCAGAGCAAATGATTACAGATCGTGGGTCGAACATTGTTTCAAAACTCATGACAGAATTGTGCAATAAGTTAGGGATAAAGAAAATAACCACTCATTCGTACCACTCTCAAGCAAACGGTATGTTGGGGCGCTTGAATGCAACAATAATCCGATCACTCAGCCATTTGGTCTCCGAAATGCATGTTGACTGGGATTTACATTTGCCGTGGGTCCTATTAGCCCACAGGTCAGCGATTCACGCAGCAACGGGTTATTCTCCGGCATTCCTCCAGTATGGTCGTGACTTGCCCGAGTTGCATGGTGGTAAGATGCTCGTCTACCATCGTAAAAGTTGTTGTCAGGGACCTGGTTTGAACCCAAGGGAGGATATAGATAAGATATTTTCCCAAACGAACTCGAGGCGACCACCGATAGACAGAACCTTCACTTCCAACCCATCTCACTAATGGCAGTAAAATGCAATATAGCGATATAGCCAGAGTTGTTGTTTGGTGAAGTAGTAGTAGTAGTATGGTCGTGAATTGGTCATTCCTATAAACATTCTCGGACCACCCCCACGAACAAAGTTTGACTCCCATCACGTTTTTGTGAAGGAATTGGAACGTACTTTGGAAAGAACATTCCGGATTGTGAATTCGAACCTACTGAAATAAGCTGAAATGCAAGGACAGCGGAGAGCTCTGGTGTGAAAAGATAAGAATATTCAGATTAATGATTTGGTGTTTCTCTTTGTGCTAGCGATTAAGCCGCATCTGTCGAGGAAATTATCGAAACAAAATATTGGTCCTTACAAAGGCATATCTAAATTATATCCGGTCAGTTATAAAATCACTAGCGTAAGCAACCCTGCTGAGACCCAAATCGTACATATCGACAGACTATTTGAGTACCAGATACGATAAACAGGCAAGTTTCCGAAATCTTACATCCGAACAAATTGGAGATACGAAATACGTCTGAGCAAGTGAATATTCCTTGTGAACTTCAGATGTCATTCCCCTTGGTTTATTTTCCGTCTGCTCCAGCACCGGATCGAAGTTCCTCCAGATATAATCTCAGACCTACCATACATCAGCTTATCAGATTTGTGCCATAAGGTATGAATCAAATCGAACTGTGCCATATTGCCAATGAACTTTGTACCTGTGTATAGTGTAACATAATGTAAAAAAATTTATACATATGCAGATGGCAGTGCATCAGCACAGCTACAATTCAAGTGAACATTAGTTTCGTTTTCGATAAAATGTTTGTTTCGTGATGTAAAATTATCTAAATTTTGATTGCAAAGGTTGCTACCCAGCTTTAGAGTTTTTTTAATGTATCATCACACTATTGAACATCACACTATTTTAGCACACGCAATTTGTGCACTTTTGCTAGTAGATACTTTAATTTAATGTTCAAAAATGTATGAGAGAATGCGGTTCTTATTAATCGTTAATTAATGACAGAACATTGCCAAATTACCATTTGTACATAAATTTTATAATTTTCATATTTAGCTACTCGTAATATAAAATGTAGATACCCAGTGCCGAAGTGTGTCGTAGTTTTGTTTTATAAGTTTAGACCGTGTGATTGTCTCAGCTTGTTTCCGCAGTCATGGAAAAATAAAACGCTCAATTTTTTTTCCTGGTTACTTTGGTATTATTATTTTGTTTATTTCATTTGTCATATTGCATACACAACACATTCTAGTTACGGCAATGATTTTTGGATTTCAGCTTAGTCCGAAAATGTAACGTGTGTGTGCTTTTCTTTTTTTTTTCTTTCTCCCTATCGATATATTCTCTTCCCCTATCAACATTTGTCTTCATTATTGCATAGATACATTCGTAATTTCGCAACAGCTTGTATGATTTGCGATTACAGCTACGATATTTGTGCATAATGTGCTATGTGATCATGGATATTATCAATTTTTTATAATCTTCTAACAATAGAATGAGTAGTATGATGTGTTGCAGGTGAGATGGAGTAAAAATATGAAAATATGGTTCTCTCAGTTCTGTGTTGTAAGTATGGGGTTTGTTTGCTTTGATATGTATATTATGATTTCCATTGATTATTATGTCATGAATGATTATGCCATGAAGTAAAACATATATTAGTATCCTTTATATGTAGGAAAGATGTTAGAGAAATTATGTAGTTGGTAACACGAATAGATAATTAAAATTATTAGTGGCATCGGAGCGTTTTAATGAACGAGTGTAGAATGCCGTCATCCTGAGAGATGTTCATTTGCTTGTATTCAATTTTACAAGAATTACATTACTGCGATTTCTTTTTGTTGGAAGAGAGTAGTTTATTTGCTTATGTGTTATGTATGATCAGTATTACAATTATTTTTGCCAACAAGAAACATAGATAGACAGACTTGCTATAAGAGTATTTTCGCCTGTTCTGTATACATGCATTTGAATCTTTTTTATACACTTCACATAAAAAAAACAACACTTTCCGTAGGTAATATGTTACGATCGAAGTCATAAAATATACTTTATGTAAATTATATTATTGTTTTAAATGGCTATATATTGTATATAAAGTGTAGGTGTTGTTGTTTTTTTTCTCGGCTTGTGAAG
Source organism: Pholcus phalangioides (assembly GCF_987345545.1). Taxonomy (NCBI): domain Eukaryota; kingdom Metazoa; phylum Arthropoda; class Arachnida; order Araneae; family Pholcidae; genus Pholcus; species Pholcus phalangioides. The sequence goes on along the minus strand of NW_028301611.1, from coordinate 16,167,562 downwards.
GGGAATTATCTCACGGACCGTGAAAACGGAAGTTTGACCACCTCGGACATTCCTTAAATGGACGAGGTCCACTTTCACTTTGAAGGGGTCGGGTGGTCTAGGTTCCTAGAAACTATCCGTGGCGTAGATCTCATCCAATACGCTACTTGGCTCAAAGTCCCGCTCCAGGAGTGCTATCTTGTAAGTTTCGCTTCTCTCGGGGCGATTCTTGATGAGTATGTCGAGGTGTTAAGATGTGAAAAAATGGGTATCGTTGTATCGTTGTATATAATCTTTTGTTATTTATATTAGATATATATATATTGTGATTATGTAACCAAGGAGTCAAGTAATTCCTTTTTTTCACAACGCACATGTCCTATTCATGAAGTAAATGTAAAACTTTAAAAATTCTAATCAAATTGATTACTTTCTTGAAGTTTCAGTTCAATTATTTTGATATATTTTAAGTAACGAGTGAATATAACATTCTAAACAGTACGTTCAAGATATATATACATGACATTACAGTGGTTGATGCGTTCCGTTGTATATTCCCCTAACAATGATTTCACACTTCATTAATGCTGCCAGTACAAGGAGAAAATCCTGCCAGTCCTGGATATTATAATTAGTATAGTACATGAAATTGATTTTCTATCTGTCTGTGTTCTAAAACTCGTAATCTAAAACTCTAGATCGACCTTCGCAACGCATTTTCACATATATCCAACAGGACCCGACATGAACGATAGTCCAGTTTGAAAGTTCTTCAGGGCATTAATTCCAGTCATGTTGCCAATTATTTTTGAATTATTATAGGTGCATTGCATATCTTCCTCTATCCTTTTGTTACTTGTACTTTTATGTGTTTACTGTTTTTCGTGATTTAAAAGTTTTTCTTAGCCCTCAAAACTTTTTGTATGAGGTGGACGCAACGCAACTGAATGGAAGCCAGCGCAAAATTAGCGATAGAATATATATCAGCGGCCATGAAATTGGAAGCGAGCTTAAGGTGACCAACGATAAATGGAGCTTTCATTTTCAACCCAACTTGTTCATGTCTGTAAATTGCAATATAGCGATGGGGCCTGAATTGGTGTTTGGTGAAGTAGTGAAAAGTAGTAGCAATAGTGGCCATGACATTGACACGCAGTTTAGAATATGGCAAAGGAGGTAAAAGAAGTAAAGAACGCAATGTAAATGGAGAAAACGCTCAATGAGTTCAAGTAGGTGCTTTTTCAATGAAATAAATCTTATTAACTACCGTGTTTGTTAATAAAATTACTAAAATTCTGTTTGTTAAAAAAATTTCTAAAATCAACGTTAGCGGACGAGTAGACTCCACATTCGTTCTTACGATTAAGAAAAAATATATATACTCTAGCATTTCAAGACAACTGAGCAAGTGTATGCAAAAATGGTGAAGTCATTTTTCGTGCAATCCTGACATGCTCCATATAGCTTAATCTTCAACCGTATACCAAATCGTCACTTGTTCAAATACAGTCTAGTACATCCGGAACACCAAAAAAGGAAAAGGGGGGGGGGTCTATTGGTGGAGTCCATGATCAAGTCAAATCCGAACAGATGGCTGCATGGGTGTCATCTATTCGGATTTGATTTCATTATGGACTCTGCAGTAGTCTTTCCATAGTTAGGTAAAACATTCTGGCAGATGGCACCATTACACAGTAACAAACTTCACGTTATGTCCACAACACGTACACGCACATCCCAACATGCACTAATTCGTTAAAAATTCCAAAGTGGAACATTGACGAGGTGCATGTGTGGTTTAGGAGTAGCGGTAGTTATTTCAAAAATATATATTTTTTTGTTTTAAAAAAAATTCCCATGGCATTCTTTGAAAAAAAGCAAGATGCACATATTTCGCAAACAAGTCAGTATTTGGCTTCAATTTTCTAGGTTTTTGTCTTACGTTATATCCGAATTACTTTCCTGGTTGAGAGAGTGCTTTTGGTATGTTATATCCACACAGTCTATGTTTCAACGTGGTGGGGGACATGCATGTAATAACATAGTTAAACATATACGGAAGTGAATTGGCCAAAAATCAGGGATTACTATCCCACATGTTATATCTTACGTATGTTATAATTGTACTCGACTGTAGTTAGACTTATTCAATACCGACTTAACTGTGAGAAAGAATAATACTTCATCCAAAATAACTCAAAATTACATAAACTGCCCACATAAATAATATCTCTAAAGTCTATTTTTGACTTATACCTTGCATACAACGGTGAATTATACAAAATAATTACAAGCAGAAACAAAACAAACTAGATAGCAATACTAGCACCTAAGCAAATCATGTAATGCAAAAGCCCCTTCTGAATAAACATGAAAAACAATGAGTTCATTAGCTTCTTAATAAGCATATACGACTTTCCACACATTAATTAACGAGAACCTAGCAATCTTTTCTCTTTTACACAATAGCGAATAATTCGTAGTTTTACAGGAAACGAAAGAAACACTCGAAATACCTCATTCTACAACGATGTCTATTTCCTAAATTTTGCTGCAATACGTATCCCCGAGAAAACTATGTCTTTATTCTTTTCTCCTATTCTTCAAGAAAAGATTCTTTTCCCACTGTCTCTATCCTCTTTAATGGTGTTAGGAATTCGATCAAGGATATAGCTACCCGCAGCTTTACCGGAATTAAAAGCAAATTCGATGAGTGATTCTAGACCCGGGGGAACCATCGGGTAAGTGAGACCCTCCCCCCCCCATCCACAGATCCCCCCCCCCTCCTTGTCTTCCATGTCTAGCTCCTCGTGGCTTTTCTCTCAATGTATGTGTATGTATAGCTCTCACCATTACAACCGAAATCTCGCTAACTCTAGATGTCTTAAAACGCGGTGCTATAATGTATCCGGCTTAACATTATCCATTAAGACTCCAACTGCATTAATGGTTTTCAAATACTAAACACGCAATTCGGCTATTATACTACACTCTCTCTCTCTCTCTCTGACTCGAAGGTACTCGGTCGTTTTCTGCGACACGTTCTATGAATGGATAGATGTTAGTACTTTCTGCCAGCTTGGACATTTGCATTCCGATGTATGCTCCATGGTCATTTCCTAACGTCGATGAAAAGTCCACCTCTAGCCTCCCCCCCCCCTTTAGTTTATTTACTGCCAAAGATTTTCCCAGTCATTCAATGACCGCTCTATAAAATAAAAAGATCTCGCGGCGAAGCGAATATATGTCAGACGCATTCTTGGCATTCGATTTTGTCGCCTCTCGTGAGTATTTATGTGATTTTGGAACGCAAAAATAATATTTACTATTATTATTTTTTGCATTACTGTATTATCGATTTTTCAGTTCACCAGTGATGTCTGGATATTTACAGTGACAGTCTTCTAGTATATTATAGATCTAGATCTTATTATCTTGAATTATCTGCTTTTTTTGGATGCCTGTTTTTTTACCAGTCTTTCTACAATGAAATACTCTTAAACTTTGAATTGTACTGATTACTCCCCGGAAAATCCCTAAAGTATTTTAATGTTCATGCTAATGTCGATTATCATCTGCTATCAAAATGTCATCAACCTGAGATTTTTTTCCTCCACCGTTCGTCATGTCCTTCCTTATGGCTATGGATGCGTTATCTAGGAGAAAAAGATAGATTTTTCTTGGAATTTCTTCTTTATAATTTCCATTTTTTTATAAAGTGGATAAAAATCTATAGATTCGAAGCCTGATCAGATCAAAATGGGAATTCTGAAATTTATATTGAATGGCTATATTAAAGTACGAGTGACGATAAAACGGGGTTAAAAGACACACATTTTGATACTCAAATATATATATATATATATTCCAAGAAAAATCTATCTTTTTCTCTTAGATAACGTTCAGTTATCTCATCTATATATGCAAATGCAAAGGCCACAGCACACGAAATGCGCAACCAGGTAGCTTAACAAAAAATGTCCATAAAAAATACGGATGTCGAATACACATGCAAACAATATCAAAAATACAGCAACCCAATAAGAGCTAAAATAACCAATAATTATGAGAAAATGTAACTATAATTACACTATTGCCCATAAAAATCACGGTTGTATCATATCATCTAAGTATAGGTAGCTTCTCGATTTATTCCGATATGTTTATCGTATTTATTTTTAAACGTGACAAATGTGTTAGAATCTACCACCCATAAACTATTCCATTTAACAACAACCCTATTAGAGAAATCCCACTGCGACACCACAATCTAGAATTGTCCCTTACTAATCGATACTGGTGCCCCTCCCCCCTGTCGAAACAGTTGACTGACGGTGCATTAATTACTCATTGTCCATTTTATACATACCGTTGAATATTTTAAATAGTCATATCCTCTCGACACCTGCACTCTTCCAATGTAACCATTTAAAAAAATCAAGTCTCTCTCTTTATACCTCAAGCCCCGTGTGCCGTCAAGAGCACGCGTGGCTCTTCTCTCAACCGCTCAACCCCTCTGTGTCCCTCTGGTATCCAAAACTTGACTGCATATTCCAATACAGAACAAACTGAGCCCGTAAAAGTGGAAAGATCATTTTAGGATAACACGAAGAGAGATTTTAAGAATGAAACCGAGAATTATTTTTGATTTTTGACCACCGCCGCGGAATTTTCAGAAAACATAAGCCGTTCCTCAATTAGAATCACAAAATCAGTGATCTCTATTGCATCCGGAAAAGTAGTTCCATTCAACTCGTAGGTGAAACGTTGGTAATTCTAACCATAATGAGCGACCATGAACTTCTAAACGCTAAAAGGCATGCTCCATTCATTTGCCCAGTTGCAATCCTGTTTAGTTTGGTCTGGAGCAACTCTCTATCAATTTGATTCCCGACTTCCCCCATGCGCTTCACATATTCTACGAAATCACAAATAATCCCATTTATACCTTGATGGAGTTTATCGATCAAAAGTGAAAAAAAGGGTCAAGGTGAAGGGTCAACGACACTTCCTTGACGGACTCCAATTTTGACACTTGTTCAATCATAGAATTCCCCGTTCACCATAACCCGTTGCGCCCTATCTCTATCCCACGATTCTATCCAATTCAGTAAGTTGCCCCCTCCCAATTCCAATCTCATGTAACGCTTCAAGAGTCCTTGTTGGACACGATCGAATGCCTTCTGAAAATCAAGATAAACAACATCGAGATTTTTGCCCTTACCCAAAACCTAAACAAACCCATGAAGGCAAAGTATGTTGGTTACATATGACTTCACCTTTCTGAGCCCATGTTTATTATCCGACAATATCTTATATTATCGTCTATCCAATTCACCAATAGCCTTTTCGTAAAACTTTCAGAATTTTTGAAGGGGAGCTCGTCAAACTCACTGGACAATAACTGGGCACGGCTTCTCTACTACCCTTTTCAATCAGAACCACATTAGCAAGTTTCCAATCTCTTGAGAGGATGCCTTCGTCACTTTTGTATTCTATGAATATCCCTCCCTTTTCAAGATAAAGCTTACGCACGTGAACCAGAGGGGTTACAACAAACCCGCTTTTCACTAACAAAGGGTATTACATCCTGCGGAAAAGAGGACAGTTTTATTTTGAATCCTTTCCATTGATACCAACGGGTCTTTGAAAATTAAACCTAACCTTTCGGTTGTTTGTGAAAACAAGGAAAGATTGTTTTCTTGTTCGGTTTATCCGCGAAGAAGCAACAAAAAAACGTTAATAAACGCTGTGATCACTAAAAGAAAACTTGTCTTCAACCGAAGTGATGCAATGACTATGTCTCCAATTCCTCCGCACATTTAAGATAATTTTATTCATCTAATCAAAATACAGATACTGAATATTTTGTTCCTGAAAACAGTAATTGTGTATGTATGCTGGTAGAAATAATAGTGCAAAAATAATAATTTCAATTAAACATTTTTAAGCCACATATTTATCAAACTGAGATCACTATGCATGTTATTTCTTAAGTTAATTGAAGAATAACACAAATAGCTAGATCATCAACAATATGGATTATTTTTCTTTTTAAAGTTACATTGACCATTTATGTGTATTGGGAATATGAGTTACTTTCCCTGACCCTGCGAAAATGATTCGCCATACGGAGGTTCCCCGGAGGGAGCATTTATTTTCTCAATCAAAAAAAATTACATATGTTAAAATATATATACATTCTATCCCGGGAGCACCATTGGCCCCGAGGTCAACAATTCACCTTACAAAACAATTTACATTGCATTACAATTAAAATAACAGAACAAAAGATTACTATACAGCTTACAGCTGTAAAGTTACCTCGGGCGGCACCATTAACATCAAGCGAGTAGGAATTTTATGCTCCCGAGGTTATTACATTAAGATGTCATTATTGCTTTAATAAATATACATTAATATACATGCGTTTTATCAGTCTCCCAAATGTTGAATATATGATCCATTCATATTTTCTAAAATCGACTGGAACATACTGACGCTAACCAGTTCGAAAAAATATAAATTTATTCAAATAATATTGCCATGAATAAATAAAATCCCTATAATAACATGAATATATTCAAATATTAAAATGAAAATGAACAAAATTTTAACATGCTACTTGTCACTATTCACACAACACTTGCTATATGCATGTTACTGTATACTGATAAATTTACACGTTATCCTGAGCTATATATATATATATTATATATATATATATCTTCATTTGGGTATATACGCTTTTACAAAAATATTTATTAATTACCACATTTCAATCTATTTGTTCCTCTTTCGGGAACATTTCACTCTGTTCCTAAGTACCTTTGCACTGTCAAGTCCATTATATCAGAAATAGAGTGTATTGCGAAAAAGAGTGTATTTGAAATATAAGTAGTCCAATTACCGATCTTTGAGGTACAATAGATCTAATTCACCTTTCAGAACTCAAAATGTAATTTACTTTCATGTACTATGAATTCTGTTAGCAAGATATCATTTGGTAAGTTAAGTGAAAAGCCCCGAACTCCTACATATTATCTTAGAAGAATACTATGATCTACAGTGTCAAAAGCTCTACTTATATCTAAAAATAATGATGCAACTTTGCAATTATTATGTGGTTTATAGACATTTGAATAGAAATTAACGAGAGAGTTTTCTGCAGATTTTCCATTTTCTGATTTCAAACTGATTCTCACTAAAAAAAAATCTAAGTTGTCAAGGGAATTAATTATTCCGGATTTTATTATTCATCCGATGACTTTTGAGAAAACAGCAAAGTGAATAAATCGAATTGAAATTATTAACATGATTTTTATCTATTATTCTGTGCATTGGAGAAACTACAGCAAGTTTCAGCACTATGGAAATCCACCGCATGTGAATTTCATATCGCAGATTCCCGTATTTATGAAAATGATATACTATGTTCACCTATTCGTGATGAATTTCTTTTGTGGCAAACATTTTTGTTTATTGTTAGTTTCTGCAATCCTTCATTTCCATGCACTTTAGCCATTTCAGAATGTTAAGCAAATCAGTTGTAGATTGCATTTTTGGCTACTATCATCAATACTGAGTACTTAGGATCAAAATTTATCGTCACTTCCTAGATGGGATATGGTTTCCCTAAATATGAAGAAGTAACTTGCGTTTGAACTGATAATGCCAATACAGTAGAGTCTTGAAAATCCGAGCCCCGTAAGTTTGAGGTTTTCTTGTAATCTGAGGCACTGAAAACTTTCCAATTTCCTTCTCGAGACACTCTTTCTCGCTGTTTTTTTTTGTCTCCAAGGATCCAACTTCTTTTATTTTCACGAATATTATGTACAACATATGTATTGTACAGTAAGTTTCAGATTCAAAGGGACAAGGATACCTCCAGCCCATAAATAGGTAACCTTCTGTAATGCAATATTGGACTTCCTTGAATGGACGTAGACCATTTTAACTTTCGGGGTTTCCGAGAAAGAGGAGCTAGTTATACCGTTTTCTTCGCAATGGGGAACAATGGAACCATCACCTAATCTCTTACGTAAAATCATTAGAAAGGCAGTTGGAAGCTGTCAGGGTCCCCGCATCGTTAACCATCAATCTCATTACTTATTCCTCTTAATCCCTCTCTCGTCTTCGCGTCCTTTTCACATTCTTCATTTTTGAAACCCTTTGCATGACATCTATATCGTATATTGCTTTTGCTTGGCGTGTGTTGGTGGTGGTGTTTTTTTAGTAAAACCGGCATTCAAAACATTTTTTTTATAGTTTTCTCGGATAATTCAGGTTTCCGTTGATTCCAGGTGGATTCAGTCACCTCGAATTATCGAGACTCTAATGTAATTGCTATAATTGAATATCTTTTCATCCATTTAGATTTAACATTATCGAATGTGCAAGTATACCATAGGTTTGAGATACGCTGGGAAGAAATACCTAATTGATATTTTACTTCAAAAATTTTAACTCCTTTTTAATATACCACCCGAATAGAAATATTCCAGTTGCAATGGGCAATAAATCAATGCAAACGTGATACTTATCTGGAATTCACCATCTTTAAAACTTCACCAAAAAAATATCGCAATAAATATGGGAAAAATAATTCGAATTCCTTTTCCAAAAATGGTTGCTTAAACAAAAAATAAATAAATAAAAATAAAAAGAAAGAAAATGAACATTCGTGTCTACTCTTTCCGTACCCATACATTGAGAATTTTTTTTCACTTCTTTACATGCAGTTTTTCGTCCTTATCAACGATTCCTGCATCATCTCTATTCAGGAATTAATCATCCTTCTTAATGAGTATCGCAATTGGGGGAACGTTACATAAAAATTAAGCACTGGTTTGGCTTCTGATAGAAAGAGAGGGAATCGAGGTAGAGAGAGAGAGAGAGGAATGCCACGGAATGAAGAGCGTAGATTCAGGAATCAAACCATGGTATAAGAAGAAGAGTTTACGAAAAAAAAATATATTGAAAGCAAAAGGTAAAAACTTGCTGATTCAACATTTCATTCAAATCTATTCATGCATAGATTCAACGTCCGTATATATACATATATATTTTTTTAACCCTCCTTTATATCAAGAAATACTGATCCAATAGGGAGTCGTTTCCAGTGAGTTTCAATAGAAAAATTTCTTAGAGTAAAGCTATGCTTTTGATAGGAACTCTCTCTCTCTCTCTCTCTCGCACTCTCTCATGAAAGTATGGTTGTATATTATGGAAAGGAGGTTAGGGTCGACTGTATGGAGTTGAAACGGACGGGGGTTTAGTAATCATAGGTTTTAAGTTATCTGGAATCAGCAGTATGAGAGAGAAGGAGAGTGAAGTTTTCTTCTTCACATTTTCTTCATTACTTCGAGACTGCAAATCTTTTCGAAAAATACTTCGATTGCAATGCACAGCCCCATACTTTTAATACCATTCGCGCTCATTCCAGAATCCTCTCGTTTTCTTTTTATAAGAATTTCTTTTTTAGGTAAGCACATTTCTTTTTTCTGTCTTCCCTTTTCTCGATTTATACAGTAATCGAACTCGGATTTAAGTCTCGAGTGAAAAAAAAAAAATTACTGAATAAATATTCATATTAATTTTTTCTCCACTCTGTAATAATCGTTTTATTTATTTGTTTATGTTGGGTGTTTGATGCTGTTTTATTTCGAATCAGTCTCTCCATTTGTATATACCAGCAATAATATTGTTATTGATTTCTTGAGAAAGGTGGGAGAGTTATATTTATATCGTATCGTATGCTAGATATAATACCCGGGTTTTCTCGATATACTGGGAGCATTAAAGAAGTGAAAACACATATTGTGGAAGAATAAGCATGTCTGTGACGCATTGTTACGAGAACCACAGTAACCAAAGTAAACATTTCAAAAGGAATTGTTGAGGCCAACGAACTACATCCAGTGGCGAAAAAATTAGGACCACCCTGTTACTCACCACTAATGTCGTGTGGGACATCCTCTGTGTTTGATGACAACAGATATTTTTGTAGCCATGACCACTACAACTTGCGGAAACCGTTGAGGAAGAATATTAGCCATGCTTACGAAATGACAGATGACAGCTCTTAATTCCTTCAGATTAGAAGGTGGAGTTTTGGAGCTTTTAACAGACCTTTCAACATGGACCCACAAACCTCAAATTTAGATCGGGTGACTGGGGCGGGGGGACCATTGAAGCAATTGAAACTCTGAATCATGTTCCCTCAAATTAATCTGAGATAATTCCAGCCCCCGTGGGAGAGTGCTTTGTCCCTGCTGGAAATAGCCCTCATCATCAGGTAACATTATGGTCATAAACGGATGCACGTGGTCAGCAACGATGTAGAGTTAGGTAATTTCACTGACGGATGTTTGCAATGGAAATAAGGGACCAAGAGTATACCAGGAAAACTAGGAAAAATTCACCCCAGACCGTGATTCTGCCGTCACCCACTTGAATATTTGTCATGTGGCATGCCGGATCCATGTCTTCGTGTTGCTTACGCCATACACAAATCTTGCTATCAACGTAATGGAGACGAAATCAGGACTGGTCAGAACACACAACCTCCTTCAATTCATCAAGTGTCCATTTTCAGCGTTCCCTAGACCACAAAAGCCGGTCTCTTCGGTTTTTGCAGCGAAATCAAAAGAAGTCATGTCATGTTGGTCACCGGCACCTGACACCTCTTTCGTACATAAGCTATCTCCATCCACTGTTCTGCTTTTTGCTTGAAGTTTTTTGGCTTAGCTGCTATCCTTTTTGAAGACTCAGCATACTGTTGTACGAGAAAAGCCAAGAAGGTTAGCAGCTTCGGAGATACTGGAACTGCCCATTCTGGTGCCCATAATCAACGTTCAAAGTCACCCAGATCTCTTGTTCTCCCCATGAACAGGCAAAGTTAAACGTCAGCTGGTGCTTCGAACAAGGAAAAAAGTTTTATTGGCAAATCCGGTATATTACGTCAGCGCACGTGGTGTACAGACGAGTAGAAGTTTGAGAGTTCGGGTATTCCTAATTTTTTGGCCAGTGAGTGTATTGTTGCACGATGGTTCATCACCCATTTCTGACATTCGCTCTGCTTTGACGAACTTTTAAAGCAGCCTATCGTTCAAGTCGGCCCTGTTCATTATATATATATATATGCTAAATTTGACGGAGTTCGTTCTAAAATTGTAGATTAGTATAGAGAACATACACATACACACGCATAGACAAACATAAAGAAAACCAATTTTATAAAAATAGGATTCGGATTTAAGGCTCGAGAGAAAAAAATACTGAATAAATATTGATATTTCTTTTCTCAGTAATAATATTTTTATTTATGCGTTTATGTTGAGTATTTGATGCTGCTGTTTTATTTGGAATCAATCTCTCCGTTTGTATATGCTAACAATAATAGTGTTATTGATCTTTGAAAGAGGTGGAAGAATTATATTCATATCATGTATTAGAGTACTGGAGTGTTTATGCTGCGGTGCTTGCGCGTTTCTTTTACGAATGTAATTCTGGTTCGTGCAGAGAGAGCTTACGTATTTCTAACTTTTTATGATGTATGAATAAAGTGGTGTGAAAAAAAGTTTAAGGGCAACCGAAAAGTCACCATACTTCGAAAACTCGTGGATGAAAATATGTGAAAGTTTTATCGATAATTACAAGTGGAACAAAATATTTTCCAGTGAAAATAACTTTGATGTGTCTCCAAAAACATATTTGGATATATAAATTACAGGGAAAAGGTCAAAACCTGAAAAATACTATAAGGAAACGTGTTTTTTTTCTGAAATCGATAAAAGAAATTTGTATTTTTTGCATGTTGGCATAACAGTCACTGTGGATCAGTCATGCGCTGCTGAATCGAATTTTTTTTCAGAAAAATGTAAAGATGGCCAAAAACAATATATTTATTGGACATTGAAAAGGAAAAATACTTGTTCTCAAAGAAAAATCGTGTGCTACACTTGTGTTGTACCACTTGTGCTGCATTTTGACTCGTGAAATGTATAGAAATGGTACGGAATACGGAAACAAAGATAATCTCATTTTGGTCACCAAACAAGCTTGAAACACCGTTGCACAACTAGTCAAGTTGCTATGGCTTATATCTAGACATGACATCCCGAAAGATTATGGTTATAAGGAAAAATCTTGATTAAAACAATTCTTTCGCATATAATTTTCAATTGTCCATATGCTATTTTCCAGGTTTTGCCCTTTAGTATAATTTAAGCATTTTTTTCTTCAACAGTGCAACACTCATCAAAATTATTTTCATTAGAAAATCTTTTGCTTCACTTGTTCATAATTTAATGACAGGAAAAAAAATTTCCACACAATTGTATCAAAAAATTTACGAGATAGTCACTTTTCGGTTGTCCTTGAGTATTTTTCCCACCATCTGATCAGGAAAATTCTAAATACCATTAGCGTGTAATACTCAAGTCAACAGGTTTTCCTATGATGTTGCTTCAGCGTTATTTTGCTGCTTTAAAGCTGGATTGGGACAAAATTATGCAAGAGGAATAGTTTTTTTTATGGTTTCACCGAGAAAATATGAGAGTGTAGAACTATTTCTGGTTATTTTTGAGAATAACCACTTTGAAAATATTTAAATATGTTATGAACAAACTATTCTCCCGCAGCCAGTGCTGTACTCGGAATCTCCAGAAAGAAACATGACACAGAAGAACTGTTTCTCTTGTTTCGTTTGCTTTGTTTTACCGAGCTTAGATGCTGAAAATTACCATGGTTTTCAAGAATATATTCGATAGCAAAAGTCATAGCCCCAATCTCTCCCAAGCAGCTGAAAACAATAACGCTAACTAAAACTAACGCTAAATTATTGATTATATGTAAATATTCCACACACACATTTTATGTGTTCATCTGAAATATCTCATGAGCAAACAACGCATATAATATACAGGGTGGGCAAAAAAGTCCGCACAAGCTTTAAAAAATAAATAAAACACAGAAAAACAACCGCAATAAAATACGGATTGCAGGGTTAGCATCGCTGGATCACGGGAACTTTTTGTAAGACAGGGAAAAATAACTAAAAAAATGCCGATAGGTGGTGCTGGTAAGAGTGGTGCAGTGGGAATATGCAAATGAGATGATTATAGGCATATCTAGATGGTTAAAAAAATCCCGTGACCTAGCGATGCTAACGCTCCAAACCGTTTTTTATTTCGCTTTTTTTTCCGGTTTTCATGCATTTTTAAACTTCCTATAGACTCTTTGCCCACCCTGTACAAGCATGAAAATTGACTTTGCATGTGAATTGAAAAATCCATCATAATTGAAACAGCTTAGTCATTTTGCAATGCTTCCCGCTAATTGGAAAATTATCTAGATCATTTTCTAAAGAGTATCATATTTTTTAGGCTAATTTTAATGAGCCCATTCCCCTTACATAATATGCAATATGCTATAAGCTGATTTTCAATAAGCCTGTTTGAAACCGCACTAATTGAGCGAATAACTGAATTTTTTTTATTATCAACTTCAATGAGCTTATTAGAATTAACTTGAAATAATATGAGGCTGTTATAAGGTTTGCCATACCACATATGTAATAACTAATAAGATCAATTGCCATTCGCATTTGCTGATTGTAATCTCATGGAAATTTATTTCACATTGTATTGATTTTTCTTATGCAATGATGTTGATTGTGTTTTTGGCTTTTCTGATGAGAATTTCTACAAAACCCAGTGCTCTCAATGGAAAATCATTTGTTTGATATTATATAAAGCAATTTTAATCAAAAAAGTTGATAAATTATTTACATGGTTTATAAAAAATAGTATTTAAGAACCAAAAACTTTGTTTTAATATGATTAGTTAGGCAGTTAATTGGTGATTAGACTTTTGTGGTATGATTCTTTTTTATTGTTTTCGATATAATGTAAAAGAAATCCAAGATTCATGTTTCGTTTTCGTCACGTGTTCGTAGGAATTCTGCACAAAATATGCAAGGACTCACAATTTACAGTAAATAACTTAAAACTCGAAATTAGTGTTATGACTAAACTTTTGTGTTGCACTGTACTATTTCCAAAGTGCGGACGTGCTTACAATTATATCCGGAATGTTATAAATTGTAAGTACTATACAGTGGTGTTGAAGTGAAGGATCAGAAGTTGCTGCTTTGTGATACCGACATCGATTCCACGATTCCATAGGTAAATAATTTCGGCTGATATCAGCATAATGAATGCACAATACATTTTGGATATAATACCGAGCTTCATACCATACTTCTGAAATTTACACCTCAGCTGTTCGTACTGATAACTGCTATGGCTTTTGAATTTGTATATATATGACATAAAGAGGATATAACTTTTACTACTTCTAATTAGGCATACGAAACATGTATGTACTTCTGTGTTAGTACAGTTTCGTGAATTATGAGGTCTCACATGTACGGTTCCAAATTGTCATTTCTAATATACAGTTTGAACCCAAACTTCAAGAGGTGATGGAACACACCAGAACAAACAATTTCTCGCCATAGAATGTGCGGTCAAATCGCAATAACAATACTGGTTGTAGGATACTTCCAAATAAGTATACATGAAATTCAAGGAACTATGGAATAGTAATATAGAATACCGAGAGTTTTTCTGCCCTCGGGTATCACCGCCAGCCGAAGGAAACAGTGTTAACTACTTCAAAATGTCCCTGTGACTCGGTTGTTACCCACCCAGCCAAGTTTAGAAAAGTGTTAATTAATTATAGGGAGTGTGTTAATAATTTGAAATGTTTTAATGTAAATCACCAGAACTTAATTATGTTGTGCCTATCTTTATAGCTAATGATGTCTTCCGTTTGATTGGAGCTCTACATTACAAACGGCTTAGGTTTTCTGAATATTGTTGAGCTGTGGTCGAACAAGCGAATAGAATGCTCGGTTTCATTCTTAAAATGGTCTCTTCGTGTTCTCCATTACCATTATTTTGCTTTTCCGAGGACTAGTTCGTCTGCACTAGAGTATGCCGTAAGGTTTTAGAGGCCATACCTACAGAAGGACATAGACTTGGTTGATTTGGTTCAGAGAAGAGCTACGCATACTCTTGTTGGCATACAAGACTTGAGCTATGAAGGGAGACTTAATTTCTTGAGTATGTGTACATTGGCGGAACGCTGGTATCGGGGGGACAATTCAAGATTGTGGTGTTGTAGGTGGTTTTTCTCTAATAAGTTTGTTAAAAAATGGAATAGTTTACCTCCGGAAAGCTTGAATTCTAGCACAATGGATGCGTTTAAAAATAAGATAGACATAGCGGGATAAATATCAAGAAGCTATCCATACTTAGATAAGAGACGACCATAAGCTTTTTATGGTCAGTGCTCTATATAATACTTCTTATATTTTTTTTCATTCGTGATAGATGCTTTGGAATCGTACCGGGAATCGTATATTTGGTTGCTGTATTTCGATTACATTTTACATCCATATTATTTAAGATAATCTTTTTTCAGCCGTTGGTCAGTGGTTTGCATTCGTATAAGAAACTACCGTGTTGGGTTACACGGAATACCACATTTTCAGAGCTGGCATAGACTATCCCTCGAAGACGGATAATTTTGGAAGATAGAAGAGAGGAAATCAGGTGAGTCTCGTCCTCTATCTCTGTGGTTCTGCATTGACTGTTATGAGCCAGGGAAGGAATATTGCATCTGTGGCGTTTGCTAATAGACTATAACACAGGATTGAGTACCACCCACTTCAAGTATAAAAACAAACTGATAGTAATATCGAGAGAAGATACTCCTGGATGTTATGCCGAAACGGATGTTTCGTTACAAATGTTATTTCCATCCTCCCCCGGGAATCGTACCCTCGTCCCATTGCATACCGGGCAAGCGCACTATCATTAAAGTGACACGCTTTCCGTTTCCTTATACAATAACGCGAATGTCTCCACTCAGCGCTTTAATATTGCGTGTTTAGAACACACACACACACATTTTGGGCACTGATTAAATTATAGCTTACCTAAACGAAGAACGGTCGATGAAATAACAGCCGAATTAACACACGGGACACCCATCCTGTATATTTCGCAATGCTTAGCTCTCTTCTAAATAGAAATGGGAACAGTGACAGCCCATGATATGATAACTATTAACTATTCGAGTCGCAAGATGAGTTCCAACATTTATTTTCTTTCGTCTGTGTGTTATAATATATTATATATTTTTTTCCCTTGGATCTTGCAACTCGAAATTCATTAAGGGCTGGTGTTATCAACGCTTGAAGAAGGTTGTAGGAGAGAAATGAATGGATGGAGTGCCGGAGAGAGGGGGGGCTCGCTTATTCTTTTCCTTTTTTTTTTTCCACAGCCCTCCACTCTGCAGGTTAATTAAGGACAAGCCTGTTTCCTGACGCCTGATCCTCTATGAGAGTGGATGAGGAAAGTTGAGAGTGGGGTTGGAGACTTCCAGGAGAGAGAAAAGACATCAAGTAATCAGCTCGCTGATACACACAGTTTGTCCTGTTCTCACTGTTCCTCATCAGCACTTCTCCCGACTTACCCTTTTCCCATTTTTATCACTTTTTTTTTTGTTCTGTCCTCTTAAATCTATTTTTCCCAGCCATTTTTCTATGAAATAAAATACCTCATTTATTAGCTTCACAGACAAATAATGTTTTCGATTTCCGATAAATGTTACAACCCGGATAATACATTTTTTTTTGTCTCTAAATGTTTGGATATCATTATCAAGTGAGCACAGGTAGCACAAGCTTTTTAACGCATCATCATAATATTTTTTTTTTGTTTGCTGATGAAGTGTTTTCTAAATAGATTTGTTCCAATTAAGTGTAATCAGAGTTAAAAATCTTCGTTATCAATGAGTTTTTAATGTGATTGTATTGTAGATCATTATGTCCTACATGGAATGGTGTTTTTAGAACCAAGTTTCTAATTACTGAAAGGGATTTATTTTTTTTTTTAGAACGGGGATTAAAGTCATTAAATAATGTACATATAGTAGCTGCTCTATTGATAAATTAGAGGGACTGAATGATTTATTGATGGACTCGTCGCATGTTCGTAGTTGGAGAGTTCGTAGTTGATGTTTATTGTAGTACAGTGGAACCTCTCATAACTATTTATGAACGCATTGAGACCTATTATTGTTAAATGTGTCCTGTAAGTCCTAAATCAGTCTTTATCTCATCAACCGGTCGTCGTGAAGGTATCGTTCTAACTTGGCAAAATGCTCGAAATATCCCCAAAAATCACCTTGTACAAGTATGTTTTATCAACAAAAACATGACAACTAGTACAAACTTGTACCAATTGTCTCAAACCAGAAACACAAAGCTTACTCGCATTAGGAGCATTCACTTTGTGACTAAAATGGACTTGGGTGTCTTTTCAGTATGTCTACAAAAATAAAATTTAACATCTGTTAGTTGTAAATTGGCAACCACATAATTTCATTCAAAAATCACTCAATTGATGTTAGGGTTATGGAACTGATTTTATTAAACATAATTATATACATTATTTTTCCTTTCTTAAATATAAAGTTTATCCGTATCATGGTCTACCGGATAAACTGATAAAATTGATTATCCGTATTTAACACTGCTTGTCTCCATCTTTTCTCCGTTTTTTGAATCCGAATATCTCAGCAAATATTGCACTTAGGAATGTAGGAGGCAATATGTCTTTTTTTAGTTGGCATCAGGAGAGTCAGAGCAACAAGTTTCTAATTTTATTTTTGAGCACACGAGGATGGTGTAAAAAGTTACTTTTTTATTTATGCAACCCGTTGCAAGATCAGTGAGATATACTACGCATTATTTGGATATTTTTTTAATTAGAAGTATGCCTCTAGGATCAACGGTTCTCCTGTAATATGCCATAAGCCCTGTTACCTATACAACCTGTATAACGATTACTGTGTACATCCGAAATGAACACTCATGTCTATTCTCTTTCATATTTTAAGAAACACGAGGTTGAAGGTAAATATTTTACGTGTATGATATAGAAGAAGAAGAAAAAAACCTTTTACAGAAAGAATTCGGAACAATCTCTTGATATTGATAGAGATTGTCAACTTACCAATGCCTAAAGCGATTGTTTTTGCATTCTAGTAAACGCGTTGACTATAAATTGATTTTTTTTTTTCCTATAGGTTTTCTCATCTCATAGCCGAAAATTTACAGAAATGGGGTTTCATTACTTCCTTTTTTTCTCTCATACCGAGTAGCATTCCGGTCTATCGCTATAGGCAGCTTACTACCGAATGAATTGTGCTTTGCGCTTGCGTGTATACCTAAAAGTCGGAGTGCATATCTAGAATTGTTTTAAAACAATTTTTGACCACTCTACCAATATTCGTGTAATTTTTTTTATGATACAAGCGGATCCCGTTTTAACAAATACTGTTATTGCCAAAATCTCGTTTTAACGAATGCCGTTATTGCGAAAATCTCGTTTTAACGAATACCGTTATTGCGAAAATCTCGTTTTAACGAATACCATTATTGCGAAAATCTCGTTTTAACGAATACCGTTATTGCGAAAATCTCGTTATAACGAATACCGTTATTGCGAAAATTTCGTTTTAACGAACATTTTTCTAATATCCTAGATAAATTTACATAGGAAAAATATAAAAATTTGGAATTCCTTTATAACGAAATTTCTTTATTACGAAGTGATTTATCCGGTCTCTTGAAGTTCGTTATAACAGAATTCAACTGTATATGATAGCTAGTTACTCGAATCACATATCGGGCGCGGTAGCCCAGGTCGATAAGATAATCGCCTATAAGTACCAAAGAATGTTTAGAAGTGTCGTCATAAAATCGGACATAAGTTTAGTAATTAATGTAAATTTCCAATTGATTAATGTAACTTATGTAAACGCGATTCAATGACATTAATTAATGTAATTTCCCAGTAATTAATCACCTTTTCACTTAATATAAATGCATTAATTAAAATAACAGGTAATTGTGATTTTAGGAATCATATATATGAGAAAAAAAATTTCTAGTAAAAAAAATTATCTATGTTTACTGTCATGAGAAAAAATTCCAGATCGAAAATCGGAATAAAATTTTCAAATAAAATGACGTAAAACAGCTTTGAAGCTTAATTTTTGTTCTAGATCATCATCTGAATCTAGGTGGAGATATGCTTGTTCAAGAAGCTTGGGAGAATAGATGATCACTGTAAACCATACAATAAGATTTTCGTTAGCAAGTTTGATAACACTAGTCCGTTATCCACACGAAGGCTTCCAATAGCTGGCTGATGCGAAGATGAATTTAGGAAATAGAAAATTGTCTTTCCCATTTTCTTTCTTTTCATCTCTTTCCTTAATCCATCTTCGCATCAGTCAGCTGTTGAAAACCTCCGTATGGATAGCGACGAGTGATACCATCCTTGGATAAAGCGCCACCTGGTGGCAGTGGCTGCAAGCATGAGCTTTGGCTGGAGTTAGGTCCGACCGTCCATGATCGGTGCCGTTCATCGCACACGAGCTCTAAGGAATGACTGAGAATCGTTGCCTCTGTAGTCTAGTGATCTATGGCGCACACCCAACAAGTCGCAAGTTGGACGTGGGTTCAGTTCCCCGCTGGGTATTTCAGTTGAATTTCCTCCCTTGCCTAAATGCATCAACTCAACCAGCTGTTGAAAATGTTCGAACAAACTTTAGCTAGACAGATGGAAATTTTATTCTAACATTTAATTAACATTTAACAGCGCCCGAGTGCCGCAGTGGTAAGATGCTCGTCTTCATATATGAAGTTTACCATCAAGGTCGATGGATCTGAAACCGGTCATAGAACGTCAAAAGCAAGTTCATTCTTTATCTACCGAACCTGGGGCGATCACCAATGGATGGACTCACCAAACTCTGCTGGTTGGAAATTGCCGCATTGCGATATATGACCGGAGTTGGTGTGCGGTAAAGTAGTCGTTATGATCAGTTAGTTCTAGGAATACACCTTCAAAAAAGACTGACGTTGCAGCTATAATGTAATCAACATATTAAGGTGATTTTAGCAAACAAATAAGAACTTATTGATTTCATGAATCATTCCTTCCTCCACCAAAAATACACAAATTTTTAAGCATGTGTCTACATGTATATATCAAAAACTTTTAATTCGACGAGAAAAAAAAATTCGCATCAAAACATTCACATTTTCACTCTTGAACTTTAAAATTTACGTTAAATTTATATTTACTGTAAAAAAGTAAAAATGAAAATATATCATTCTTTCGTAATTGCTGCCTTGAAACGTGAATTAAATGCATGGAGAAGTTTTGCTCAGCCACGTGTTTCCTCCTTGAGTAATAAAATTATACATAATCTTATCAGAGGAATTATTCATAACAGTATTATGTAAGAGATCAGTGCATAAAAACTTTTCTTTTAATTATTTCGGTGATAATTAGCATAGATATCATCCGTTTTTTGAATAAATTGCGTCATTTTTATTGCATTATACGACTGAAAGATCAAACAAATCAAATTTTTTCATTTCCACACATACATAAATATTTCAAATTTATTTTTGTAAAACATATTTACCATCCAGGGGCAATGATACGTGTACGGATGATTAAAAACTTACATGGAAATTGAGGAATAGATGGTGTCGAGAATAGAACTCGTTCCTGTATATCATGTACCTACCTTGCCATTATGATAAAAATGCAAGTAAAAATGTAGGAATGAAATCTTCAGATCGTGATTTTATTATTTTAGCGTGAACGATCGATGTATCTTTCGACAGACGCCTTTTATTATCTGAAATATTTAATGAAGTTGATAAGTGTAATTTCTTTGCCTTATGAATGCAAAATACGGTGATTTTTTGCATCCCTTAGAGGGAAGGTGGAATGTTGTCTAGTGGCGTGTCCATAGCTGCTGTGTTACATGATACAGATGAATTTTTAAGATATTAGTTTTACATGAAAATGATAAATAATTATCTGTTATTTTCATTGGTAAATATTAATAGAAAATTATTTTTTAATTGTTAATGTTGTTTAGAAATAGAATGGAAAAGTACTCTTCGTAGAAAAATGTGCGAAAAATAAAATCATAAGGTGCAGAAATTTATCTAGAATTATGAAGTAAAAAATAAAAGTAAAGTCTATTTGAAAAAAAGTTTGGAAAAAAACGACGAAAAACGAAGAACCAATGATTGTTGTTGATTTCACAATTTTAGCATATCAGATTATGTAGCTGAAGAATTTATAAGATTTGTCCTGGATATTGATCAAATATTTTTTTTTAAATTTCATTTATATTACATCAAATTAAATTAAATTTTAGAATAAAATATTCACTTGTCTAGCTAAAGTTTGTTCGAAGATTTTCAACAGCTGGTTGAGTTGATGCATATAGGGAAGAGAGGAAATTCAACTTACCCAGCGGGGAACTGAACCCACGTCCTATGACTTGCGACTTGCTGGGTGTGCGCCATAGATCACTAGACTACAGAGGCAACGATTCTCAGTCTTTCCTTAGAGCTCGTGTGCGATGAACGGCACCGATCCTGGACGGTCGGATCTAACTCCAGCCAAAGCTCATAATTGCTGACACTGCCACCAGGTGGCGCTTTGTCCAAGGATGATATCACTCGTCGCTATCCATACGGAGGTTTTCAACAGCTGACTGATGCGAAGATCAATTAGGGAAAGAAAGAAAAAGAAAGAAAAAATGGGAAAGATAATTTTCTATTTTTCCTAAATTCATCTTCGCAATAGCGAAGAATCCTTCTTTCTCTCTAATTCTGTTATCTCTGAACAAGTGCTGACTCCGCCCACTGATAGTTGATCAATCGAGGGCGGGGGAGAGAGAGATTGTAAACATGCTTGACTGCAAAAGCAACTTCAACGCCTATTTGGACACGTCGATTCCGAAATGAAAGCGTTTTAAGAACACGAGATATTTCGGGGTGGCTGAAACAAAGCAGATGAAGATCCCGAGATGTCCCGGGATTGCCGCTGGAAGGGTTTATTAAATTAACGTAAGGTAATTAAATAAACGTTGAATTTATAACTTTAAACAAAATTTTGCAATCTCATTTTACATTGATGATTTTCGTCGCATCACGGCCATTGATTGTAGATCCCGGGACCTACAATTTATTGCCAATTCCGAACGACAGCGTTTGGAATTTTGCCCTTTTTTTTATACCCACCGAGAGGTTGGTGCGCTAACTCCTGGATGTGGGACTCCCTGCGGTAGCAATCTTTTTTTTCTGTGGTCATGGTGCCGTTTGTGTTGTACAGGGAAGTTTCTGACAAGGGTGAACCAGGTATCGAACTCGCGACAACTCTATCTCATCCTTTGGCACTTTAAGCGAGTATCTTATCAACCTGACCATCCGCACCCAATCTCCTTTTTCGTTGTGGAAACATTTAACTTCACGATTACAATTGTCACACAGAAATTTCATTTTCTCTGTATAACTTCCAAAAATCGATTCACTGCAATGAAACAACTATTGCAGTGAAGTTCATAAATGAAATTGTAAACCTCCGAGTGTTTTTATTTTCGTTAATTGACGATAATCTTCGTTGCACTGCTGTCGGAAGTAGAGTTAATTAAACTTTGAATATTTTCTTCTTGATGCTGGAAGACTATAATGCTTCTATAATCCATGCTAGAGTCTGTAACGAAAGAAAAGAATCATTCATTAAGCCATAAAAAAAATTCTTGCTGCGTTCTACACAGATGGATTATGCTAAACAACAAATTTTCTGCGCCATAAATAATCCCTCTGTAATTCGGTGACCATAAAAAAGCTGGCTTTGCTCTGGTTCTGTTAGTAATTGCGCTTTTAATACATGAATAGTAATGTAATACACAGATACATTGAAACACAATGAAAAAAACAATAATTATGCGAAAATGTAATGTAAATGCATAGAAACCTCCCAAATATGTAGAGACACAGTATCATACATAAAAACACATCAAAAATACAAATAAACAAAAATATATTACAACAGTGTGTTAAGATATGTTATTTTTTCGGCCCGAAATATACTGGAGAAACTGGAGGAACCGCGAAGCAACACGAGCACTTCGTCCCCCCAAGGTGGGGACCAGGGCATCTCCGACAAAACCAAAATTTATTGATACGCCAAAGATTATATATAGTGCAAGGAAATTAAATATTATGTAAAACGAATAATCATATTAATCAAGTGTTAAAGTCAAAGTGCAACGGACACTTTGACTTGATATAACATCTTTTTAATATAACATGCCATGTAATGCCACCTCGTTGAGCATTTTGCCTGTTGCGGCGTTGTATTTGTATTTGCATAATAAATAATCATAGAAAGTTGTTAAAATTATATCGCAAAAAGCGCAATCAGAAATTTGACTGATCAAGGATTGTATGACAGAAGGGCAGAGCACCCCCATTGCACCGGGCAGTTCAATGTAATCAGTGTAATTCGCTTTTGATCACTGTTGAAGATCTTTAAAATTTCTCCGGGATTTCATTAGATTTGTGATTCATCCTGCTCCTTGCATGCAATCAGTGCTGCCAGCGCACTGTCAGGATGAAGACGTGGCGATCTGCATAACGGCGCTGGTACCGGAGTTACAGGAGCTAGAAGAGCCGGATCCTTTATCTTCTCAGGATGTTCCTCAAGGAATTTCACCATTTTTATTATATTTTCTTTTGATTCCTCTCGATGTAGTATGCCAAGCATCCGTGGTCTGTGTAGAAGGGCAGCCGGAGAACAGAAGTGAAAGCGCGTCGCTTCTGGACAGCATGTGGCGTAGTGCAGGGGTGTGCCAGGCTCAAGACGAGAGCATTTATCGCTGGCAATCGCTTTAGAGCGATGTAAGGTTGCCGGGAAAAGCCCGAAATATACCGAGAAATTGAATTTCCTGGATTTTATGCCGAAACTGATCCCGATCGAACCTGGATTCCCTTGCATACTGGGCAAGTGTGCTAACCAATACACCAGAGACACGCATTTTAATTCCTTATAACACGCATTAGTAGCGTGAAGCGCTGAGTGGAGACAGCAGCCTCTCTTAACTACAGAAATTTTTACCCCAGTTGGCATTTTTTGTAATGAGAGATGGTATTTTTTGCAGGTCGAAATATACTGAGAAACTTTGTCTCTACTCAGCGTTTTACGCTTTTAATGCGTGTTATAAAGAATTGAAAAGTTTGGCTCTGGCGTACTTGCCCGGAGGAGACAAATCACTTTTCTTTCCACATTTAATTTTCGACATATAATATCCAGAAAATTCAATTTCTCCAATATATTACAACGCTATAAGTTCACTCCTAAGATGGTAATATCTCTGGTAAAAAAGGCCGTTAGAACTTCTTTTATGGTAATATTCACGTGGAGCGGATCAAAATTATTCGCATTAGAAATGTGCACTTTTATGTCGGGATTTCATTGTTGGACTTTCATGTCGGTAATTTCGTTGGTGTCCACCGACACCGCTCGTAATACTTTTGTTTAACAATTACATGGAAATATCTCTAGAACAAAAAGACCGGTAGTACTTTACCATGGTAATATTCATTCTCAGCAGGTCAAAGCCTATCAGATTCATGTATTTCTATGTCGTACGAATTTCCATTGTTGTCCACAGATACTGCTCGTTAAACACCTTTTTTCCACAACATGTTAATCAACACATCTTCAAAACAAAAGTCAGTAAAACTTTTCCATAGGGATATTCGAATTAAACAGGTCACAATCACTCGGAAACGTATATTTCCATGTGGGACGCAATTTAATTGTTGTCGCGTAGTGTTAGTACAAATGATTAAGCTAAAGATCATGTTAATAGTAATTTTCGAGATGGAAGAAAGAGATGTAGATCCTTTTATATGTATGACACTCTACATTAACCCATTCACGGTCATACTCACGATTCAAACGAGGATCAATAACCAGACCTAACGCACAAGAAATTTGCCAGAAATTCTGTTATAGAGATACGAGAGATAAAGCTTTCCCGTATTATATTTCTATGATTTTTATCTCTGAGATTGGCACAAATACTCTATTCCTGTAGACCTCAATTGAAACTTAACTTGAAAGGTTTTTCCGTTATCTTCACAGGTGTGCTATGTCATAAGAAATAGAGTTTTCCCTTGAAGAAAAATACAAAAGAACAAAGAATGTGTTTAAAAAGAAAATGGGAAATAAGATTCGAGAAAAAAAGAGATAATTCACTTTTTTTTAAAACCACTTTTAACAAAATCAAAAGATAAACCAGACACACACTTATATAGTAAAGAAAAGCTCCAGAACGAGGTAAGATATATATCTTAACATTGTTTAGAATTATATCTGAAAGGATTGAGTTGAAGTTTGTGTCAGTGACACAAAAGAGAAGAAAATAGAAAAATAAATAAATAAAATAATATATAAAACTAACGGGTTAGGTTTTTTTTTTCTCTTCTTCAAGAATAAACTTGGAAAATATATTTGACAACTTCTCTCAAAAAGAAAAAAATTTGGATTCACATGACAAAACGGACAATACACGGCCAACTTCCAGAATGTTCTTCTATTTACTAGATTAGATGAAGTTTACAGATACATTATATATAGTGTTCTTGGCACTTTTTAAACTTTGCTTTGTGGTACTATACAATCTTTGACAGTATCAATGCGACTTGAAAAGGAGTACCAAACGTAATAGAAATTGAAGTTGAATGGTTGAAATGATAGTTACATCTGGTTTAACTCGTGTTTGATTTGTTATTATCAATTTTCCAGCGTGTTTCAGGAAATTTTATATATATTTTTTTAATGTTTCAAATGCAATTTATCAATCAAAATGATGTTGAATTATTTTATATCAATTTTAATTAATGATATATTTTATTAGTTAGTTTCTGAGGAGGAAAAGAAGTTATTGTCGGAATGACTAATTTTTGTATGATAATGTTTAGGGTCATTAATACGATGTGTAAACATGAACTTCATAAAAGACAAATACAAACGCAAACCGAGTAATAGTATTTAGTATTTGTAACATTTTATTGACTCAATTATGTTTGAAAACAAATTTAAATTTCAAATTTTCAAAATTGAGGGATAAAATGTACGAATTTAGGAATGGATCTAAAAATGTCGCCTCGTTTTATCGTTTCTTAAATTCTACCCTGATCAATTTTTGTTCACTTGCATCGATTTCATGCTATTTTATCACGAGCTCAAAGTATTAATAATTAATTGTTTTCGTGATATTGAAAAATAAGCAAATAAGTAATTATTAGAGATATGTAAAACATTGTTGGTATATTTTATGCCCATTCTGAATTGGCCTCAGACTTTGACGCACGAAGGGAGGATGCATTTTCCAAGGAGGAGAAACGGGGGAAAAAGGGGAAAAACTCACTTAGATAGCGCAAAAAACGCCAACGGAAAATACCAAACTGCGTATTTTCCCTGCGACCATTTTATCGACAAAAGATAAATGGGATCGCCCATCGCGCGTGATATTTCATGACGTAGCCAGAGGCCAACTCATCGTGGGTATACAATATATCATATCACGTATTCGCAAAATCCAAATTAAATTACATGTTCAATGATAATCATACTCGACATAGTTCCTTTAGGATTGTTTTACTCTGTTTTAAAGAATAAAGCCCCTTATATCTTACAGAATAGTCTTCCCTTATATCAACGTCTCCCTTCTTCCCTTACATTTTACCAATTTCCTGTCTCTACATTCACAAGTTTTTAAAAATAAATATTTTAACTAAGAAACAGGACATTTAAAAAAAAGTAATTTTCGTTGGGTAACATGAAATAGGGGGTTTCAGAATGTGTGAAGAAATTTAATTACAATTCGTTTAAAAAAAACACGATTTAATATGAATCTATGAAAATAAAATAATAAAAATTCCATCTTTTGTTTTTGTAGATGATGATGTGACGGTATCATAATCTATTTACAAGTGACATAAATGCAATATTCTTATTCTGCCCTAAAGAAGTCAACACGGTCCCACAGAGAACGATAGAACAGGACACGCATTATTTCTATAAACCTTTCCTTTTTTGTCTTACTGAACATTCCATCTTAAAGAGATATTCTTGTCCAGCTCAGAAAATGCTTACTGTATTCCGTATCACCCTACACACCATCTGTGGAAAGATAGCGTATCATCTAATCGTAGAGTATCGCTAGCGAAAAAACTGAGCACACCTTAATAAAATACAACACTTGTGATGAATATTGTGCTGAGTTTCAAATTATCGGACACACTTCCAATAATTAATAAACGCTTTTGGAAATTGGCGCTTAAGTAAATTTATTGAAGTATAAAAACAAATAAATGCCATATATCAGCCGTGATGATGGTGACAACCGAGCGACACTTACTCTATAGCATTATGGGAGCATTTTGAAGTTGTTTATCACTGTTCCAATTCGAGATCATACCTTAACGCTGAGAAAACCTGGTATTCTACATACCATAAATGTATATCCAACTCTTCCATATTACCCGAATGCACAATGTATATATATATTTATTTATTTATAAAGTAATACTACTTATATACTTTTATTTTTTGTGATATTTCGATGTTTTTTTGCATGCATTCAATAAGACCCAGTATAAACAGTGCGATTCGTATTAGATTTTTTAAATAATTTTTCTCTCATGCTTTCAATACTTGTCATTGTCAATACCAATGGAAACAATTATTAGCTCGAAAACAAGTGAGCGTTTAAGGGTTAAATATTTTTTTTTTTGGATTTGTAGAACAAATTAAACAAATTCAACGAGTAGCAACTGGATATTGAAGATTCTCATATCTCGCATGTTTTCTAGAATTAATTCAGATTTAAATTCTCGCTTATTTTAATGATGTTAAAATTTCTAAATCTCATTTCTTGGCATCCCGATACATAAAAATATAATTTTCCATTATAAAATTGTTGATTGCTGGTGTCAAACTGATATTGGGGTCCGAAACTTTTTCCTTAACCAAGTATAGAAAAGTTAAGATAAACAGTCCTTGATACATTTTCCTCTCCTGCACGCGAGTGAGTGGGTGAGTTACTCACTCTCCGCTCAAACGGGGAATCTCGCCGTGAATTGCGTGTGTGAGTGTATGCGTGAGTGAGTGAGCGAGTGTGTTTTATTCAAGATTCCCCTCACCGAAAAATGTTCCCACTCACAGAGCGCTGGTGTCAGTCGTGATGATGAGACGGCGCATCGAAACTTCGGCCAGCGAATCATCGTCTCGTTGCGAACGGACTCTGTGAAAAACGGACTAATATCTCCTCTCGGCGGTAAGCATCGGACACGAGAATCTCTGTCTCTATTCAACAAAGGCTCGGTGCGCGGCTACAAGCATGGTCTGGATCGTCGTGTTTACGTGCAACATTATATACAACTTCTGCGCCGTCGTTTGCAGTTCGACTTCGGCTGTTGCTGCATCTTCCTCACAGAGTAAGCCAACTTTATAATAACTTTAATGATACTTTATCTATTCAATTAACGAGTATTAAAATATCCCAGGAGAAATTTTTTCAGGGGTTATATTAAGCAAACGAGGTGCCCTGAATGTTATTACATGACAAAAAGAAATATATATATATATATAAGTGGGATGTTGCACTTTAGGCGGCAACACACAGTATCTATATGATTTATATACGTTTTATGTGTTTTAAAAACGGCATTTATATATTTTCCAACTTACTTTTTTATCATTCTTGAAGAATGCAATGTCTCCCCCACTAATGGTATTGCCCTCAAAAATACAAGGATCAAAAATCCTTCTTGCTCGGCTTTTCAATAAAGATGAGACCGTATGTACGTTTTTGAGCCATTCTGCTGGTAATTATAGAAACTTCATGAACAGCTCACAAGTAAAAATCGAATGTCTAGCAGTTGCTTGGAAGCATCAATGCCGGAACGAGCGCAAAATATAAAATATCCTCATTTGAAAAATATAAGAAACTTATGTTGCTTTTGAGAGCAGCACTGCCAAATAAAAGATCAACCATTTCATTGAAAGCAAGCACTGAAATATCAAGAGAAAATTGTCTTGAGGAGTTATATTAAGAAAATGAGTTTTTTTTGTCATTGCATGGCAAAACAAAAATATTGTGGCTATTTGAAAAAAAATTGGATGATCTCCTACACGGAACTCACTGTATTAATTTATTTAAAAACACAAAAGAACAAGCTCAAAAACCATGACTCACGCAGATTTGAATAGTATAAAAATCATATTTGTATATACTGTTCGCCAACAAATTTTTCTACAATTGTTGAAGAATTCACAGCAATGTCTCCCCCTCTCCCACTTATGGTATTTCTCTCCAAAATGAAATGGTTAACAACCGTCCTTACTGGTCTTGTAAACAAATAGCAGACAAATGTGTACCTCCGAGATATTATGCTGGTGATTGTAGAAACATCATGAACAGCTAGCTCATAAGTAGAAATTGAATGTTTGCGAGTTTTTTAGAAGTATCAATGTCGAAACGAGCTCAAAGTATAAAATGACTCTACTTGAAAAATAAAAAAAAATCGTGTCGTGTTGGGTTTTTGAGAGCAGCACTATCGAATAAATGATTAATAATGACAAATTCTACGATTATTTCTTGTAGATTATTTAATCCCATCAATTTTTATGTACTTTACCATTTTTGTTTTCAAAATAATATGGTTTCGCTCAATTGTTTCACTCGTAAAAATTATCGAGTAACGCATCTAGAAAGCAAAAAGTCCCGTATATAATTGCATAAAATTGAATGAATGATTTCTCTATCCACAAAAATGTAAAACGGGATGAATTTCTTTCAATTATTTTTATGATGCTACATTCCTATTCATAATTACAAAATCTGTCTGTCATTGAGTAACATACAGTGTAAGCTCGATATAACGACACTCTGGGGAACAAGGAAAAAATATCATTGTAGAAGGATTGTCGTTACATCGAGAGGTAAAATTACCATCGTATTTCAGCAAGTTTATGCTGTTGTTATCTTTTCTGAATCGACATAAATAGTACCACAAAAAAATTTTTCTTTTATGCATTTATTTGCTGGATTTTTTTTAAAATTGATTAGATGATTAATAAAATTCAGTTAGATGCATAGCCCCCCCCCCCCCCACAAAGTTTTTTACTGCGAATCACTGTAATGTAATACGTAGAAAGTAGCAATACTGATTACTTTCTTGGCGGTTTCGGTGATTCTATGGGGACCCGGATCTTTAAATGGCCTGAAACCTTCAATGTGCCGGATAGCTCGACTGACACTATGGCCAATATGTTCTAAGCCGGATGGGTTGCTCTGATCGGTTCACCTAACAGACTCAGCTCAGATCAAGTTGTCTAGTTTGATCCCTTTTTTATTCAAGGCTTTAACAAGTTCTCGGGAACCACTCGCAAGAAGACTACATCATACCACTCAGAAGAAAAAAACACTTCCATCGAGTCTATCATCAAGTCTCATGCAACTAATCGCTGGGTAACGGCAATTCCTCTGATTCTAATGGGTTTTCGAGCCGCCTGGAAAGAGAACTTCCAAGCCACTATTGAGGAAATACTGCACGGTGCACTTACACGAATTCTGGAGAGTTCTTCGTACCTAGGCGAGAAGCAGCGAGGAAGGCTTCTTGTACCATAACTGCATGCCGGAAACCAACATTGTTGACGACCGCGACCCTGTGGTCGGCTTTGACCGAGTCCCCGCAATCCTGTTGTGCAGAGTACCGATGTAATACGACGCATTCGGAAGAACGAAAGCAAATGAAGTTGAAATCAAATTCAAAAATATTTTGAGCAAGTTATTCAAAAATATCGTTTTAGCAGTTTTTACGAAATCTCAAAATATCATTATAAAGGAATTTATCGTTGAAAAGGATAGCGTTGCATGGATGAGAGTTTAACATTAGACTACAGTCAATAACAAACAAGATTTAAAAAAAAATATCGTTGTAGAGAAATTTGTTGTTGTATCGAGTATCGTTGTAACGAGTTTATTGTAATTATAAAATACTATATATTATTATAAAAATAATATTATTTTGAAAATGTGATTATAATATAATTATATAAATATCATAAAACCCAAAATTGGTGAAAATACAAAATCTAAAATATGTTTGCTGTAATACAAAATCAATAGACACAAAAAAAATGAAATTCCCAACAAAGGGATGCTTTTTAAGGGGAAAAAAGAATGTGAAAATTATATAAGTATATATTATGAACATTTTATGAATTGAATAAAAAAATTAATAACTATATATTTACATAAAATTTAGAGGGGGGGGAACTATTAAAGTTTTCATTTCTAACGTCGACCATGTTTATTACTCTCAATTACTACGGACTATAGCGTGGAACTACTTTCTTACATGAATCTAAAGCAGTGATTCTTGACCAAGAGTCCTTGAAGAGGTTTGAAGGAGTCCGTGAGGTGGGAATGAGAAAACAATTAATTTACTGTTCATACATATGTAATGAATATGCATTATATTATTCGGAAAAGGAGTCCGCGTGGCCTTCATGTTACCGGCAAAAGGGGTTCAGGGCATTTGTCTTATTGAGAGTAAGGGTTTATGAAACATTAAATGTTAAGAACTTGTTTGAATAATTTTTGTCAATATATTAATAAATTGATTACTTAAAACTCACTAAAATCTCAGTTACTCTTTTTGTACAGTGGCAATTATACACCTTATTCCTTAATCACACGTAAATTTTTAACTTGAAATTACTGCTATATCAAGATAGAAGTCTCAAAATAGAGGGGATAAATCTACAAATTTTGATGAAGTCTTCTAAAAAGCATTATAAAAACCGGATTTGCTATAAATTTACTTCTAAGATTCGGTTAAATTTGCATAATGCTATTGAGTATAACCGCTTCGCGAAAATGTGTGTATATATTCCAGTGTATGAGACGATAACATTGCACATTTTTAAAGAATATGCTTCAGATATACTAATGCATTCAAAATCGCGGAAACAAAAGAGCTTACATTTCTTATAACGTCTCGAGTTATCCATTGGATAATAACTAAAGTGCCCCCCAGAATTTTTTTTTTTACTTCCTAACACATGGGTAGCATCTCGTGCGTATCGGTTTCACTCTGTTCTTTTCTGGATGTGCTGTTATTCCGTCCTACATTCAGATATGTATAATGCATAACCTATCCGATACAGAATGTATTTTCAGCTTCAAAGAGCTTTTAGCATTTGAATTTGAAACTAGACTTGCTGAATTTGAAATTTTTCGATTTTTTATTCCCGGCAAAAAAGCACATTGTTTTTACTCCTCTTATGTTTCAAAGATTTACGAATATAAGTACTATATATGAGAATATATAGAGTTTTTTAGTGTAGTGAAAATCTCCTACAGTGTGATTTCATTATTCCTCCTGTGGTATTTTGGTGGTGAACCGTTGATACTAAAGGACCTTTCAATGCATATAACGTATCCAGATAACGTGTATAGCCGATATACGTCACTCATGTTGGAAAAGGTTGTAAAGTTATTAAAATATAAAAAAATAACTTTTTACACGGACACCCTGTGCTCAAAATCCCAATTAGAAGGTTTCTGTGTTGTCTCTCCCCAATGAGGATAAAAAATAACTCCTCGCTTCTGAATGAAATATCCTTAGACACATAAAATTCGGAGGACAATTAAACGCTCCAAGGAAAGACAGAGCAACAACTGTGTGTGTGTGTGTGTGTGTGCGTGTGCGTGTGTGTTTTGTTTTAATTTTTCACATTTACTTTTCTTTTAATTCCTACTAAAAAAGCACTACTGGTAATACTTATCGAAGAAGCTAACAATGATGGCTAATGAAAAGTAACAATTCAATATTTGATGTTGGAAATAACAAGTATACGGAAAAAAATAATTTACAGTGGAAACCCAATTATCTGGGGGGCGGGTTAACCGGAAAGCTTTCTGTTTGGCTCTTCCCTATCCATGTTGTTGTTTCTTTTTTCATTGGTTACGTAAGATTTTGCAAAGGTTTTGGCAATGAAAATAAACATTTCTGTTTCGTAAAACTGTTGTTCTTCATTCCTTTATGGAACTCTCCACCCCCACTTCCCATTCTCTGAGGTGAAGTCTATGAGCCCTTTCTAATTTGATTTTGAAGTTCATAGTGTCATTATAAAAAAGTTAATTTTCATATTTCACTGACAATATAACCTCTTGCAACCTAAATGGCATATTTGAGTTATTTGGATAACTTTTCTATTGGAAGTATGCCTCTAAGATCAACGCTTCGCCAGTAAAATGTGGCAAGAAGAATTTAGTATACTTAGAAATAGTTTTCAAAAATCAACGGAATCACTTGACATTTTCGTTTTTGTTTTAAAAATGTTTACTTACGAGAAATTACGAAGAGTCACAAGAGGAAAGTTTCGTAATTTTGAAATTTAAAGTTGTAAATAACGAACAAAATTTGAAAAGTGGTCAGAATGGCCGCGTGGTAGTTCTAGTGTTAATGCTTCCGGTTAGACCAGATATTCTCGACCATTCTGAACCCACAAACCAGTAAAATGCCTGAAATAGTTCGATGGACAACTTGTCTCCCTTTATGGAGCGACAGAGAGGTTTTTACTATATTAGTAGTTGTAATGAAGATTGTCAAGCACAATTGGAGTTTTGGTTTTGCAACATGAAAGCAGATTCTCATTTTAGTTGGCAGTCACCGTAGGTTCAATAGGAAACTCGCGGTTTCTTTGCCCACTATCTAATTTTAATTTTGTGTATGACATCTGTAGAGTATCAACTTAGTAGATATAAATAAATGCATGAAATCTTATAACGTAAAATTGAAACTATTCTCAGCTGGAAGAAAAAAGTTGATTTTGAACGGGTAATTTACTTTGGTAAAAGCTAATATACATTGTCCAGTAATTGGTGATGCGGCCTTCATCTCATCCACCGTCCGTCATAGAGAGGTATAGTTTCAATTTAAAAAAATTTCAAAAGGCCTTCAAAAATTACCCGATAGCGGTTTTGAAAGTAAAACTACAATGAGTAACAAAATAAAGAACCTAAATTTTCATACGGTCCCCCGTCTTCTAACTCCCATTTAGAAACTTGTTGCCATCGTGTCTCTCCTAGGGCGAACCATGGAATTTCAAGTTTCTAAGAGCAATATTTGATGAGATATTTGAATTCAAAAATTGAATGAAAGATAAGAAATGACAGCATAAATGTGAAAGGAAGGAGTGTTGTCCGTTAGTTTTTGTTGTTCTTTTCTGCGATATGTGAATTCAAATATCTTAACGTAAATCCAAACATGGATTTTATTCCTGTTTGCCTCAGAAGGAACAGGGCAACAACTTTCTAAACAAAAGTTAGAAGGCGGGAGGACCGTATAAAAATTTAGATTTCTTTATGTTCTGTCACCTTGTATTTTCACTCTCAAAACTGGTACATGTTAAATTTGAACGCCTTTTGAACATTTTTTTTAAATTTCGAATCATACCTCTTAGACGGTTAAGATAAAGGTCATATTAGCATACAGGGCACCCTGTATAACAGAGAATAGCTTGAATTTATTCATGATTGGTTCCAGGACGGATGTCATGGAATATTTATGGCAACCATTCAAACTGTAAGTGGTTTATTGCCTGAACTCGTGTTTCACTTTTGAGATTCCGGGTATCTTTTTTCACATCATTCAATATTGGATTTTACGTGTTTGGATCTTTTAAACTGTAAGTTGTTTTCACTGTTCAAAACGTTATATTGCAGTGAAGCCATTGGTTCTGTCGATTTTTTCATTATTTCTCCTTCGTTTTTCTCGAAATTCATTTTCTTTAGAAAGCTTACGGAATCCCCATAATAACAAGCGGGTACACCAAATCTAAAGTTTTGTCATCATTATTTTTATAGGAAAATGTATTTCATCCGCCCAGTATTAAAAACGCTGAATAGATTTGCCACTGCTCTCTTGGTTCTCACACTACACTTTTATACCGTCTTCTTATTCAGATAACGTCGGCATTGCTAATTTTTTAACTATGTCAAACAATACGTTGGCACGATCTTCTAATTCTCGCATTATTATCAGTAGGAGCATAATCTTCCGCTGACACTCTCGTTAATCGCTGTATTCAAAAGGGAGAGCCTACTGCTCGTCTCCTTTCCTGGTTAACGACTTATTTCGTAATACAGTCACAGAAAAACGCTCGCTACAATTGGCGTACAAAATAGCCGCCAACTCACATAATTTGATGTATCGGCCTAACATGCCGCCCGGCATTGAAATATTAATTTCAATAAATACGACAATATAAAACTTGAATACATAAACAAAATTCACATATAACAAAAATTCGATGCAGTACAGATATCATATTTGCGAAACAAAAATTAATTATATGAAATACAAATGCACTATATTATACAATTATAATTTCAAGGCGGAAACCCAATGATTTTTTTTTTTTTTTTTTTTTATCGAGACCCTTCTAACGGCAACAACGCGATTTTACATATTGATCTTTTGAAGATCCCATTCATTGTTTTTACATTTGCAATTCTCACTTTATTATCCCTACCCTGGAAAACCTCCACGACTCTTCCCAAAATCCATTTACAACTTGGGAGGTTTTCTTCTTTCATGACAACCATATCTCCAACATTGATGTTGGGCTTGGAACCTTTCCATTTATTTCGTTGTTGCAAAGTGCTCAAATAATTGTTTTGCCAATGCTTCCAGATTGTTTGCACCAATTTAGATGTACGTTGCCATAAGTTCAATCTGTTTTCCTTAACATCAGTCAGTGATGGCTCTACAATGGCAGTGACTGGGCGACCAATCAGGAAATGACCAGGCGTAAGAATATCTAAATCATCTATATCACTAGATAGTGGTGTTAACGGACGTGAATTTAAAATTCCCTCTACTTGATTGACAATAGTTAACAGTTCTTCGTATGTTAGTTTCGA
Source organism: Pholcus phalangioides (assembly GCF_987345545.1). Classification (NCBI taxonomy): domain Eukaryota; kingdom Metazoa; phylum Arthropoda; class Arachnida; order Araneae; family Pholcidae; genus Pholcus; species Pholcus phalangioides. Next base: position 16,131,610 of record NW_028301611.1, on the reverse strand, counting down.
ATTCCCAACTACACGTTTCAAATGGTGCTTAAAAGATTTTACCCCGGCCTCCCACAAACCACCAAAGTTGGGTGCTCTGGGAGGTATAAACTGCCACTGAATACCCTCTGCTGATAAGTAGTTGACGAGATTGTTATTACTCTGCACAATATCGGCATACCAATTTTTCAGAGTTTTATTAGCACTTACGAAGTTTTTTGCATTATCGCTGAACATTTTTTTTAGGTTTGCCTCTCCTGGCAACAAATCTTTTCAAGCAAGCTATAAATGCTTCGGATGTCAAATCAGACACTATTTCCAAATGAGCGGCCTTCGTGACCATGCATACAAAAATGCAAATATACACCTTGTGGTAGATCACCTTTCTCTGGCCCTTATATTTTATCAGAAACGGTCCACAAAAGTCGACACCAGAGCAGTTAAAGGGATAGTTCACAGTGACTCTTTCTTTAGGTAAATCCCCCATGAGTTGTTCTACTGTTACAGGTTTTATCTTGAAACAAGTGATACAGTCATGTACAACCTTACGACACATATCTCTGCCACGTAATGGCCAAAATTCTCTCCTCAAAGAATACAATAAATTTTGCGGACCAATGTGTAAATATTTTTTATGATGATGCTCAATGATCATTCTAGTGAGCTTATGTTTTGATGGTAATATGATCGGATGTTTTTGGCTATCACTTACTTGACTGTGCCGTAAACGACCACCTACTCGTAAAATATCCTTTTCGTCTAAGTATGGAAGTAAGTTTTTTATCTTGTCTGTTGCCAATTTCCCTTTTCTAAGATTGGATATGTCACTTATAAACTCTATTTCTTGTGCGCAACGAACTAGATATTGCATACTACCTTGAAGTTCCTGATGTGACAAAGGACCCTTTCGCTTATTAAGTGGATTTCTCGAATTATGGATGAACCTGAAAACAAAACTAAGAATGCGAATTAATTTAGCATAGTTATTTGCAATGCAAAATAAAGAATCCATGAAAACTTCGTTCAGATTTAGAGTCAAAGTCACGTCAGCATATTTCTTGAACTCTCGGAGATAATCTGCATCGGATGTAATAGGATAATCTCCATCTGTGGAGTCGATAGTTCTCTCATGAAGAAACCCTGGTCCATTCCACCATAAAGTCTGATCGATGATTTGATCAGGGCTAACTCCTCTTGAAATTAAGTCTGCAGGATTATCTTCGGATTTCACATGATACCAATGGAAGTTCTTGGTGATTTCTTTGATTCTGGAGGTCCTATTCGCAACAAATACCTTCAATTGATGAGGTGAAGCGTTGATCCAACCCAACACTATTGTTGAGTCGGTATACAGACACACCTTGTCCACTTCCACACGCAGAGAAGATAGCACCTTCTCAACAAGCTTTGAGAGCAGTTCTGCAGCACAAAGTTCAAGACGTGGTATGGTTACTACTTTGAGAGGTGCAACTCTGGATTTGCTACAAAGAAGCACCACCTTCATGTCACCCACGGCAGTAATCGAACGCACATATACAACAGCCCCGTATGCATCCTTTGACGCGTCTGAAAATGCATGAATTTCTAATTTTTCAGCAGAGTCTGATAAGACGAAACGATCAATCTGGAGATTTCTCAACTTTGTAAGTCCTTCTCGGAATTTTCTCCAGTTTTTCGATTGTTGAGACGACAGTTCATCGTCCCAGTCGATTTTCAACAGCCAGAGCTTCTGCAAGTAAATCTTTGCTTGTACTAGAACAGGACCAAGCAAGCCTAACGGATCAAATAATTTTGCGATATCTGTCAACACAGCACGCTTGGTAGGTATGTTGTTACCAGGAGCAACAGTGAAACCAAAACAATCTTCTTTAGGGTTCCATCTTAAACCCAAAGTTTTCACCGTGTCATTTTCAGGATCCTGAAGGCAATATTCTCGTTCATGAACAGGGACATTGTTCAACAATGCATTTTCGTTGGAGCACCACTTGTGTAAATCCATGCCTCCACATTTTAACATGGAAATCAGCTGTTGCTGCAATTCAATGGCACTTGTTATATCGTTAGAACCAGTTAGAATATCATCAACATAAAAATCAGTATGAGTTGCGGCAGCAGCAAGAGGATATTTCTTCTGTTCGTCATAAGCTAACTGCCTTAACACCCTAGTGGCTAAATATGGTGCACATTTTGTTCCATATGTTACTGTAAGTAACTTGTACAGTTTGGGTTCATCTAACGGACTTTCTTTCCATAAGATGCATTGTAAGTTGCAATGATCAGGATTGACCCAGATCTGCCTGTACATCTTTTTCACATCGGCAGTGAAAGCGATTTTATGTCTTCTAAATCTTAGCAGTATCGAAAAGATGTCTTCTTGGACCACACCCCCATTTAACAAGCAGTTGTTAAGTGATAACCCATTGGTAGAAGGGGCTGATGCGTCGAAAACTACTCTTAATTTAGTGGTACTGCTATCAGGTTTGTAGACTCCATGGTGAGGCATAACATATTTTATATCCTCATGTCCCTCCATCATCTCCTGCATGTGACCCAAGTCCTCATACTCGGCCATAAAATTTTTGTAAAGAACAGACATTTGGGGATTTTTATCCAATTTTTTCCACAGCCAATTCAGCCTTTGCTCAGCTAATTGCATGGATTCCCCAGGTTCAACATTTTCCTTCATCGGAAGATCAACTATATATTCCCCTCTTTCATTTCTACGATGGGTTTTTACAAAATGATCCTCGCAAAAAAGTTCTTCTTTGCTTTTCAGGGGTAGCTTCTCCTCCACAGATTCAATTTCCCAAAACTTCCTAATGGATTGATTTAACACCTCAACTTCTCTCGAGAGAAAACAGCATTGCTGAGATGACGAGTGAGAAATTGTCCCGGAGACTATGTACCCAAATACAGAATTCTGAAGCAACACTTCGTTGCTGAGATACAGCTGTCCGCTCTTCAATGCCTCAAAAAATATTTTTGCTCCGATCAAAAGTTGTATTTTCCCTGGCTTGGAAAAATGTGGGTCAGCAAGTTCAACTCCTTCGGGAAACTTCAAGCCAGATAAATCAAGAGGAGACGATGGGGTGAAATCTGTTATTTTGGATACAATCAAAAAATCCAATTCTTTCTTGAACTCGCCGCTTTTATTTGCGACTACCCCAGTAGTTTTGGTTTTCACGGTATGTGACAAGCCATTAATGCCACAAACGGGGGCATAAACTTTTTCTTTCTTCAACCCGAGGGCTTCGGCGCAGCTTGTTGTCATCATGTTCACTTGACTACCATTATCGAGTATGGCCCTAACTCGAGTCTCTTTTCCTTGGGAATCGCAGACGTAAACATTCACAGTACTGAGAAGTGCTGATGAATTTGTGTTTACCACATTGCTCAGACTATGAAGAACATCTGGCTGTTGGCCCCCTACTGCTCCTCCCTCTGAGGGTACGGGGGAAGCGCTTTCGCTTTTTCGTTGGATGACATCTTTATTGCTTTTTGGAGACGCCGTTTCTCCCCGATGTAAGAGAGTGTTGTGTCTCAAATTGCAAATAGAGCAAACCACCTTTGATAAGCACTGAGACGTAATATGGCCAATTTTTAAGCAACAATAGCATAAATTATGCTTTCGCACAAATTCATATCTTTGCGAAACACTCATTCTTTGAAATTTTACACATTTAAATAATGCATGAAAACCTTTGCAAGAGACACAAGATCTTGTATACTCTTTGGTATTATCCCTATCATATACCATGAAAGCTTTTGCTTTCGGTTGTATTCTGTGGTCAGGCTGCTGCTGACGACTATTTATTTTTCCGACACTTTCAAGCATTATACTTCTTTTTTCAATGAATTCCAGAAAATTGTCTAGTTTAGGAACCTCGGTAGTTGTTAATGTTAACTCATATTCCTTTCTGGATTCTTTATCTATTTTCTGAAGTAATACATTCAGTAACATGGTGTCTGATAAATCATTTCTTTCAAATTTTAATGATTTCAACTCTCTTAAATTTCTATTTACATTGTCAATTAGATTGCGCAATTCCTTAGCTGACTCATGTTGAACTTTAGCGCAATTTATTAAAGCTTGAATATGAGTGTCAACAACTATTCTTTTGATTTCATAACGAGTTGTTAACGCCTCAAACAAAGAAACATAGCTTTCGTCAGCTGTTTCAAGCTTTTTTGCATCCCCTTTTAATGATGCTCGCAAATAATACAGCTTTTGTACGTTGGTTAATTGTTCGTTGCCTTCAATTAAACACTTAAATTGATTTTTGAACTGACTAAATTCCTCATACTTGCCAGAAAATTCTGGTAGAGCAAGGTCTGGCAATTTTATACGAGAGATATCTTTACGCTCATCAACATTAACTTTTTGATAACTTTTCATCGACTCTTGGTAGAAAAGAAATCTTACCTCCAGAGTTTCTAGTCGCTCATCTATGTGCAGCAGCTCTTCGTCGAACACGCTAATGTCTATAGTCTCTGGTTGAGCGTATAATATTTTCCTCAATGCTTCAATATTTTTTTTGATGTCGGCGACATTGTTCAATTTCACATCAAGTAATTGTTTTGAATCCACTGATGGCTCAAAGTCCTTAGCAAAATTTTCTAGTTGAGTAACTTTAGATTTTACAGTTCCCTTTTGACGATTATATTTAGCATTCATTTTCAATTACCCTCCGGCTCGACGGACCAACTTTTCAATAGCTCAGTTAAAAATGTAACCTAAAAATGCTACTACTGTGCATTAATGAGATTCAATCACACAATTGAACTTAAACACGTACTCCTATAGTACTAACTTTATTTTTAAAGGGAGAGCCTACTGCTCGTCTCCTTTCCTGGTTAACGACTTATTTCGTAATACAGTCACAGAAAAACGCTCGCTACAATTGGCGTACAAAATAGCCGCCAACTCACATAATTTGATGATCACACAATTGAATCTCATTAATGCACAGTAGTAGCATTTTTAGGTTACATTTTTAACTGAGCTATTGAAAAGTTGAAAAACGCTCGCTACAATTGGCGTACAAAATAGCCGCCAACTCACATAATTTGATGTATCGGCCTAACACGCTGTATTCAATGGCATCAATTTTTTTGCCGTATGATTATTAGAGGTGGTCACATCAACCAGCACTTAATCATGTGTGAAATATATAATCACAACCAGCAACATATGAGTTTCGATTCTAAACAGACATCAGGGTTGCCAAATATATATTAACAATAATTTGTTTTTAATTTCATTCAAAGGTAACCAAAAAGTGGATAGAATATTGAAACTTGTAGTGACATCTAGTGGACATAATTCAAACAAAATTTCAACTACTTGTGTCCACATAGGGGTTTGAGTCCAATGACACGAAATTATTATTAAAATGATATATGTGAATGTATCGGAAGGTGAACGTTAAGTATATGTCCGAAAATCGTTATTTAAATAAGCTTTTCGCCGGGAAATTTTTATTCGGCCGTAAAATTGGGGTGAACGTATCTAGGGAAGGGGGGAGTCGATTAGAGGGGTTTTGGTGTACACGTGTATTCAAAAAGTAGGGTGCATTAATCATTGAAAAAACATAAATTATTTCTCGCATTCACGTATGGAAGTTTCACTGCATTCTACTCGAGAATAATTCTGGCGTTATATTGAACCACAAAATTTTAAAGCACCATCAAGTGGGGTGACCTGGGTTCAGAGTTTGGACATTACTTTGCATTATCTCCTTTTTGAATTAACATTTTTTTACTAAAAGTTGCGCTACAGAGAGAGAAAACTTTATGCAAGAATAATTGTTTTGGAACATACTTTTTGATAGAAAAAAATTAATTTTAATTCGTACCCAATTTAGATGGTGTGAATTGCATACACTATATTATTTATCTTCATATTTCATCTATCGAAGTGTATGTTTTCATCTCACCGAATGGGAATAAATCCGGACGTATAGAATAGAAAACGTATAAATACTTAAATTTTGTTTTTATTGCAAATATTTGGATTACTGGAAATTATTCTTTTATGTCTGCAATGTGAATCTGCCAAATCAAACCATACTTGTTCTGGATGGTTTGTCGTTGTCAATACAGAGAGCCAGATGAATAGCAAATCTCATCTTTCAGCTCTGAATTCCAATGTTTACCATGTTTTTCAATGATATTTACATATTCACCGTCAAAAAATTTAGTAATCCGACCCGGGTATTTTCTACCCTCATATTTGACAGTAATGGAATCTCCACTTCCGATGTCGAGTCTACTTTATCCGCCATCAAACTGTTCTGCTGTAGGAGTTAGAACATGTTTATCTTTCACCTTTCGTAGTGAAGTAACTTCAACTTTCGAATCTTCAGTTATGAAAAGGCTGTCTTAACTTTTCTGTTTCTTATTTGGTTTATTTATTTATTTTTTGTTCTACTATGATTAGTACTACTCGTTGTGAAGCTTCCTCAGGGTTTAGACCTGTGTTTCCCAACATGGGCGTTAACGCCCCCTAGAGGGCGATGGAATGTTCCAGGGGGCGGTAGAAGCTACATGTACAACATAGGATCCAATGGGTTAGATTGCGTTGGGGGGGGGGGCGATGGGAGAAAAAAATTTCTGAAGAAGGGGGCGATGAGAGGCAAAAAAAGGTTGGGGGAACTATGGTTTAAGAGAGAGAAGAGAAGATAGACTATATTTATATCCAAGCCATCAATGATTATTTTTTCCTAAAAAAACTAATAGAAAATACTGTCCCCAAGTCACACCACAAGTCTAAAACATTTTCCCTAATCATACAATAATCAATTTAAAAATTGATTTAATTAGATAATTCCTCATCCGTAATGACATAAATCGTACTATATGATATACTATACATGATTATTCATACTGTATTCGTATTGTACCATTATTTCGGAGTGCGATCGTAATACTTTTTATCATTACATCGTGGGTCTGACCAGAGCCGTAGCTAGCCATTCCTGTGCCCTGTGCAAGAATTTGAATTTAGGCTCCTCTGGCTCACTTTTGGTAACATTTAGGCCCGTTCTGGGCACCCCTTCTAAGTTGACCGCAACTGTTGCATCTGGCTAGCTACGGTCCTGTGGGTCCGTCAATTATATTATTAATTCCATAGATATTTATAATTCTACTTAAATTCTATCAAGACTGCAACATGTAAACACTTAGCTATGTAAATAAAGTTTTAGAACGGTTTTTCATGCAACCCTAAAACACAGGTTGTTATAAATGTACGCGGAATAATTATGAGAAATTCGGGCACACTAAATTTTTTGAATTTTTTTTTTTTTGCACTGAACTGGAAAACTTTTCAATCACCTCGCTATTTCATTCACGGCGGTTATGACAACAAAATAAAGAATTAGAGCATTTGCCCAAGTCTCCAAGTCAACCCATTTCACGGTACTTTTCAGAATATATTAGCATACATCAATTGTTCTTATAACTGAAAAAAAAAATTCACAATCGATTTAATTGAAGCCTATTCTCAAATTAGAAGTTAGAAATATATTTAAAAAAATAAAATAAAGAGAGAACATGATAAAATCAATGAAAAAAAATATCACACCAATATAATTACATTGTGCTTCTTTTTTAGTATTATATTCAGTAAATATTTACTCGCCACTTAATGTATATAGATTCAAGTGTTTTCTTTCAAATTCATTCAAATGATTTTCTCATTGTTTTCAAATCCATTAATGAAACGTAACTACAAATTTTTCTCCATTTCTTCTCTTTATTTTTTTTCGCTTACATTTTAGCTCCGAATGTTTCGAAATTTGATTTCCTGATTAATTAAAATTCCAGAAAACTACTTGTTTTCAATCTGGAAATAGAAATTGAGATTAGAAATTGTTCTTTAATCATTTTGTTTTATTTTTTTTATGCCTTCACATAAATAAATTCTTCTGTTTCTCTTTTTATTTTGAAAATGTTTTGCGCATTGTTTTCTTTACGTTATTTCATTTAAAGGATGAAAGCTAAGGGAATTTCTACAGAAATCATCACTCACGAATTTTGTTTTTGTTAAATGCATTTATAAGTAAAGTAATAATTATTTTTTAAATTTATTTTATTCATGTTTCCGTGTAAAAATTATATAACGATTATTCCAAATTAAAGTATATCGGTTATTAGAGAGAGAGATTTCACACAAAAAACCTTTTTATACCATTGTATATTTTTCTGTCAATCTTTTATAAAATGTTGTTCATATAGGTGTTATGTTGAATGGTATTGTATTATAACCGATCTATCGCATTCGAGTAATAAGTTATTATACATACTTATTACTCGTCTTGGTAATTTTGATAAATTTATTACTTTTACCGGCGAAAACGCATAATATCTAAGAGGGTTTAGGTAAATTTTATAAATATCAGAAAACATCACTTTTATCAGCGATTATGCATGGTAACTAAGTATATTTGGCAAATTTAATAAATACTTGAAATTTATATGACCTTTATCTGTGATTGTGCATAATAATCTAATGTAATTGGTGAATTTGTTAAATATGAAAAAAAAAAAAAAACCAAGTGAGTCTAGTATGTGTTATGAATATAGTCGGACCCACAGGACCGTAGCTAGCCAGGTGCAACAGTTGCGGTCAACTTAGAAGGTGTGCCCAGAACGGGCCTAAATGTTACCAAAAGTGGGCCAGAGGAGCCTAAATTCAAATTCTTGCACAGGGCACAGGAATGGCTAGCTACGGCTCTGGTCAGACCCACGATGTAATGATAAAAAGTATTACGATCGCACTCCGAAATAATGATACAATACGAATACAGTATGAATAATCATGTATAGCATATCATATAGTACGATTTATCATGTTTACCAATGATTCGACGCTTGTGTATTATTCATCATCTCCGGTGAAAGTGTTCATTTTTAATACTTATTAAATTACCCAGTCACGCTTGGGTACTAATGCATAATTGCCGGTAAAAGTGATTAATTTAGAGAATTTATCAAACTATATCAAATGCTCGGTGGTTATGCAGAATAGTTGCTTATCATATGCAGTGAATGAACGCCAGAACTTTGCCACTGGACTTATTCCGTTGCCGAGATCTCTTCCAGCCCAGCTTCGTGGCAGAAACCGGAACACTTTATTTTGTGCCATAAAAACAACATACACAAGTTTTACAACATATTTTCTCCGGACAATTGGGTACTGTCACGATTATCAAATTTTGTGGTGATTACACCACAAGAATGGTTAGATGCACTTGGTGAAAAGTTCCGGGGTTTCGTTAAGACGGATGAATGTACGCATGTTAGGATAGAGGTATATTTTAAAAGCAGTTGAGGGCCTCCCCCCCTGCCATCTCATCTGTTATCTTACACTTGCCATATTATATACACAGGATACAAAAAGAAAAAGAAATGAGAATCTTATTGTGAAATATAAAATATCCACCGGAGCGATTCATCTCGCTTAACACCTTATTGGTGTGCAAATCGGTTTGATAACTTGCGGACTAGAAGCCGTCATTAGTTACATTGGGTTGAGTTCACTCTCTCCGGTGAATTTGATGAAAATACACGAAATGAAAATATTATGCGGGGAGAATTGTTAGAAATTTAATCGCACTACTTTATGTTATGTATGTATGTATATAGATGGCGCTGCATGCCCATGAACCGGACGTTTCTAGTTATTTGCGTAGGTGTGTGTGTGTGCTTGTATATTGTGTCCTCTCTTGTATGATAAATAGTCTTCTTCCTGACATCGACCTCTCTCTTTAACAGGAATATATACAAATAGGGATGACCCGTGCCATCTCGCTTAGCACCTCATTCGGTGAACAACATGAATACGATAATATGAGTACGCACGTGTGTTGTGAACATCAAATGCATGAAGAACTTGAATAGAGGAAAGAGAAATAGACATATATATAACTGCCATGTCGAGTCGTCTCGGCCTAACCCTATTTTAGTGAACAATGTGGGATTAGTTTAAATGGGGGATTGTCTGGAGTGAGAGCCTTAGCTAAGGATCAGCTACGGTCCTGTTGTTTTGGTTGACTCGCTCTGGCTGGTTATATTTAGGTTATCATGTACAATAACAGAATTTATCACATTTACCGTAGCATGTATAATGATGATAAGATAATTTCTAATTAGGAATATAAACGAATATTATTTTCAATATAAAAGAAACAATATTTTGAATTGGCATAATTGTCTTTGAAATGGGCGTACGAAGTTCATTCAATAACAAAAAACACACACAAATAAGTAACGTTAAAATTTTTGATCTATAACCATACAATTACTACCTAGAGAAACCGAAACCTATTAGCTGAAACCAACACTTAATTGGTCTTTAAATTTATCCATAAAAGATTGCTATAATTTCAAATTGGAGTCTTATTTCACCATATAATTGAATAGCTTCGGTGGGTAAAAAAATTGATTATACAGCAAATCGTTTCCAGGGGAAAAAAAAATTAATGCTTATTTTTTGAGTAAAATAACGAAAATTCAAGATATCTTTTAAAAGTTCCAATTTATATGAACATTCACTTTATAAAGTGAATAGAGCCGGATGTTGATAATTTCTAGCCGCATCCCAAAATCAACATTACGATCAACTTTGAGATAATTGGGTGGATTTCCTACTTTAAAAAATGCTTGTTAAAGCATTTTTAATAACGAAGTATTTGGTTTTTTTTTCTCAATTTGTGGAATCTCTCATAAAAACTTAACGGTGAGCCAACGGGTGTTGAGCCTAGGCCCGTTGCCAGAAATTTCGTTCGGAGGGGGACCACTTTCATTTCGCAGGAAGGAAGGACCAAATTGGTAGTACAATAGATGTGGCCATCTTTTTTCCTTTTTTTTTTGGTCATTTTCTCACATTTCGGGGGGGGGGGGGGGGACCCCAAGCGCTCCCCTCTCGCTACGACCTTGCCTTGGACCAAAGTTTTATTTTTCCCCACGGTACGAATACGAAGCATTTGAAATCATTTTTGAAAGCATTTGAAGTGGCGTTAACCCTCTATGGTCACGTGTACACTGCTCAAAACAATTAGGGGAGCAAGCAAAAAAGTGCAGAAAACCGTGCGAGACAGCCACGTATTGGCATACAATGGATAGTACACGCGTATCAATGCGCAATACAGAAAAAAGACGTAAAAAAATTTGGAATTAAGCTTTAATTCTTTGAAAATATGGAAAAAACATGAAAAGAGGATTTAGGGCAACAATTTGGTTACATGTAAACGATAAAAAAAAAGTACTGTTTAGACATGATGCATGACTTTTAATAGGGCGTGTGGTCTCCTCGAACAGCTAAGACTGCTGCACACCTGTTTGCCATGGATGCGATGAGGTTACCGATCAGACTTTGGGGAATACTGTTCCACTCCTCAAGAAGTGCAATCTGCAAGTCTCGGGCAGTAACAGGCGGCCTTGGTCGCAGCAATTCGTCGTCCGAGCATGTCCCAAACATGCTCGATTGGATTCAGGTCAGGAGAGCACGCTGGCCATTCCATACGCTGTATTGTTTCAGCTTCAAGCATGTTCTCCACCAGACGAGCTCTATGCGGTCGGGCATTATCATCCTGGAAAACAAAGGAATCCCAAATGGCTCCAGTGTAAGGGATTACATGAGGTCGCAGTATCTCGTCTGCATTCCTTCGGGCCGTCAAAGTGCCAATCCGAATGATATGCAGGTCCGTACGTCCTCCTATGCTGATTCCACCCCATACCATCCAACCAGCTCTTCGGTATTGTGACCTTTCACGAACGAATGCGGGGTTATTTCGAGTGCCCCTGTCCCTCCATACCAGAACACGTCGGGCGTCACACCCCAGACTGAGTCGGGACTCGTCTGTAAACAGCACTTGGCTCCAATCATGTTGCTCCCAATCTCGATGTTCAGCAGCCCATCTTCTTCGGGCCGCACGGTGGCGTGGGGTCAACGGAATGCAGACCATTGGCCTACGTGCATAGAGCCCTCCCTCATGAAGCCGATTACGTACTGTTTGGCTGGACACCCTTCGTCCTGTTGCCAAGGGCAACCGTCTTTGCAGCTGCGTAGCATTCTCTGTTCTGTTTCGACGGGCTGTTAACCGTATATACGGGTCATCAGTTGCTGTAGTGGCGCGTGGCCTACCTTGCCCTGGTCGACGTCTAACATTTCCTGTTTCTTGGAATCGATTCCACAGCCTTGCAACAACACTTCTGGCGATTCCAACAGCGTCCGCGACACTACGTTGTGTTTTCCCGGATTCCAATCTGCCTATAACACGCCATGCCATGGATTCCGGTAAATCACGTTGTTGAGACATCCTCAAGTCACCTTGTCTCAAAAAAAAATACTGCGCAATCGAATTTCACAGTTACGGCAGTAAAACAGACGTTTCTGCAACATCCCGATTTCTGCCCTCATCTCCTTTTTCTGGTTTTTGACGTCATGAACTTTGATTTGCATATGAAGTTTTCTTCTTCCGTTTCCTGCTAGGCTTTAAATTATGGATGATTCATTTTATGTTACTTATCGGTATACATCTTTGCGTAATTTTGTTAAAACCATGTGCTCCCCTAGTTGTTTTGAGCAGTGTACATTCGATTATATATGACAAATGGATGTTTGAAAACCCATTCATCCTATTTCTTTTCTAAATTGATTTTCTAACTTTTTTCGTATTTTATCTAGAGAGAGAGATAGAATTAGTTGAAGGGGTGCAGAGAGGAGCTACGGGTGCTCTTGGGGGGGGGGGGCACACAAGTCTTAAGCTATGAAAAAAGCTATATGCTTACATTAGAAGAAAGTAGGTATCGGAATGAATATGATCGAAGGGTTTAAAATTTTCAACGGGATGAACAGGATGAACCATTACTTATTAATACACCGTCAATCAACTTCTTCGACAAGGGAGGGGGGGACATCAGTATTGTTTAGTGAGGGACAATTCCATGTTATGGTGTCTCAGGGAGTGCTTCTCTAATAGGGCTGGTAACAAAAGGAATAGCTTATGCCCGCGGGACATGATTTCTTACTGAATTGACACGTTTAAAAAGAAATACGATGAACATAGTGGGATAAATTGAGAAGCTGCCCACACTTAGATAAGACAACCTTTTTCATATGGGTGTGCAGTGTGTTTATATTTTATATCAAGTATTGGTTTTTTATTTCTCTTTGATGAAATTCGTGCAATTTTTTTTCTCTTATTGGGAGGCTGTATTGTTGATATAGTCTGGGTCTTTTCGACATCAATATTTGTATGGGAAAATTTTTCCAGCCACATTGTTGGAAAATCTGCCTGTTGTGGCCTTTGCATTCGTATAATCTGTTCATAGATAACGTTAAAATATTTTCAAACTATATATTTTACCCGAAATTAACCGTTTTATCTAATTAAAAAAAATCACCTAATTGATGAAATTGATTTGCTGATGCATTTTTTTCACTTAGAAATATACTAACAGAACACATTTTACACCCATGTTTGCAAAAAAAAAAATTCCAATACGTGCCTTTTGTCAGTGTGAACAATGTTAGATGCATTTTGCCCAAATATACATTCGAAATGGGACAAATTCAGCTAAAGATTATTGACGTCTTGAAATAAAAACCTAAACATCATCACTTTTCGGTTTAAGATCGCATTAGTATCGCATATTTAACGTTGATAAATTTTACGAAATTATCATAACCATGATAATTTCATAAAATATTTCCCACTAAAATTCATTATAAATTACTCAAATTCTGTTCATGTTTGTATATATCTAAATGTTTATTTATTAATAACAATTAATTAATCAGAAAATATAATAACATTACTCTGTTGAACTATTAATGAGTTGATTTGATTAATTGATGATGAATAATAATAATAAGGTTTACATGCTTCTCGGTATAATGAATTTAACTCCTGATATCTGATACCGATGTCATCAATTATCTGGTATACAAAGATTAACCGAAACCGAAATTTTCTCATTGTATATAAATTCCTCAAGGTTCTACAATATTCGTTCTTCTCGAGAGAGAAAATCTACATCAATGTGCATGTTAATCGCGAATATCAAGCGAAGCACGTTCCCCCTAATACATATCTAATGTACAGTTCGGGGATAGCGCAAAAGGCATTCTGTAGTGAGAAGGGTGTACTTACTTAATCATCTATAATGCATTGGTGTCGTGGTAATACACACACACACTACGGTACTGCAGAATTTAAGAAACATTACCCCTAGAGCGTACGTTAATATATCATACCATATGCGGTGAGATAGAACGTGATCGCTTCAATTGAATGGATCGAGTGGGACATGATATTGATTCTGCAATCGAATCCGGGAATTCAGTGGGCGACTGGGATCGGTCTTGAAGGCCTCGTACACACAACAGACCGTACTTATCTCAGAGAGATAGAGAGACTCATATATTTGAAGAAACATTTAACATCAATAAAGCTCTACGGGTATCCCAAGGTACGTGATTTTACATCGAAATCTGGGATTTCCGTAGTAACATATTCTCCCTCAAATTCTTCCAAAAAAATCTACCATATACATTATCCCGGACGTTGGTACTTGAAATTGTACACACACAGAGCATAAGTGATGAATCCCGCTTCCTATTAATCAAAGCATAACTTGGTCTAAAAATGCAAAAAAATAGGAGATTTGTGGGTTAAAATCCCCCGGAAAAAATTTTATTCCATATATAACGCACATGAAAGTTGGTCGATTTATTTATTGTATTATATTGTTGTTATTGCAATGTATTCTTGAAGTATTTTTGGGGAACATTTTTACCTCACAAACACGTGTATGAAAGATTTTTTACTTTTTTGAAAGCGAAGAATTGTGAAAAAGAGTCGCAGAGCATCTTTTGAGCTCCAATGATCCAGACCATTCTGACGTTTACCATAATGTGGATATTGATGCATTTGTACGGTGTATTATGTACTAATACTAAAAGTATAATGCCTGGCGCTGATGTTCTCAATATACTGGAAGCATTGAAGAAATGACAAACCATTGTAAAGGAATAAAAATATCTGAGTCATATTATTAGGGATGCATGGTAGCCAAAAAGTAAACATTCTGAAATGCATTATTGCACGAACCATTGTTGCCGGACTGTTTATCACTCATCTCCAGCATTGTGGAAACTCTAACAAAGTTTCAAAAGTAGCCTATCGTTTTTTTAACTCCAGTCCTGTTTTGTTTTTGCAAAATTTGCTGATGATCGCTCTATAATTGTAGATTTGTATAGACAATATACGCATCAAAGACACACAGACAATAAATTATGTATAGAAACTAGCTAAAATACACGGCGCTCTTTATTTATCCATATACTGGTAGCATTAAAGATGTAACAAACCATTGCAAAGACATATACATCAGTGAAACAGACTCTTCAGGAACCAAGACAACCAAAGTGAACGTTCTACCAGTCACTGATGAGACCGAAAAGCCATTGATGCCCGGAAGTATTTTTGCTTATTTCGCTCATTTGCCCAGCTCTGGCGAACGTATAGTTCAACCCGGGATATGTTCGATATATATGCAAAATTTGGCGACGATCGGTCGAAAATTGTATATTTGCATTTTATTGCGCACGCACGCAAGCACTCTTGCCCCCCCCCCCCCCCAAGCACACAAAATCAATTATATAGAGGGTGCATGAGTAACAGGGCGTATGGCTTTTTACTAGCGAACCGTTGATTCTAGAGCAAGCTTCCAACTACAGAAAGTATCCAAATTACGTGTAGTACTCAAATATGTGATTCATGTTGCAAGGGGTTGTGTAGTTATTAAAATAAAAATTTCACCTTTTTTTTATACTGTCCCTGTCGGCCCACGAAACCCAGTTACAAAGTTGTTGTCCTGTCTCTTTTCTTGCCAACAAAAGAAGTTTCCACATTTATAAGTGCTATATCCACTGAGATATTCGAATTCAAACTACGGAGGAAAATAGGGGAAAAACACCATTATATGGGTAAAAATGATTTTTCCACATTAAATGCGGAATCGTTATATCTATGCCTTATATATCGCGTTATAATATTCTAACTAATTGAAATAACTATTTATCATTGGAATTCTAAGCACACTTATTTATTACATTAGATTCTAACTATTATCCTTCTCATATATAAATCGTTCTTAGATATCGAAGAGTATTAAAGTACTAATTACACACACACGCAAGGAAAAAAAATATTATTTTTCTACTTTTACGGTTTTATTTCTCTAAATAACGAAGATAAACGAGGTTTGCACGTATTAAGAATTTTCTAAAATGAAATACTTGAAAAATCTCACGTTTAGAGAAAAATATCTCATTTGTAAGTTGGAACGTTTATAATACAAAGACTTTTAAGTAGACGTCATTCAGATATGTCAAGGCTTTCTCCTGGAAATACGAAAGCTTGTCAGCAAAACTTCAATAATTATTAAATTCCTCTTTTGAGAAAGCAATAACAAGAGATGCTGTTTGACTGTCAGCACAGAGTCTCTTTTCTTTGCGAAACGACATATTTCAAAGTCACGAGGTTCCGAAATTGTCCGCAAATATATGAGTAATAGATTATGGAGAAGAAATAAAGAGAGACGGGTCATGATGTCAGATTTTGAATCCGTATTGATCTATCAATCTACTAAAATTCAAGTCTATCCATATGAAAGCATGAAATTTTAGATATGCAATATCCGGTATTGTAAAAAAGCACGTTTAGATTTAAAATTTGTTGGTAAAAGATGCCGGTTGATTAGTAATGGAGGAGTCTACTCGAGTTGTAGAATAACATGAATAATAGACTGTTTGATTCGAAAGAGACGACTTTTATCGTTCAATCCACCCATTTGTATCCCATTAAGACTAAATTTATGAGCTCACATGGACTAAATTGAGTTTTCTTGATTTTTAAAAGTATTTAGCAAACTTTAAGAAACTCTTTATCGGTTTGAGGACTGTGTGAAAGCTTTAGAGGGGAACTTAGCGCTAATAAATCGATCTTCATGTGAATCACTGGCAGAAATCGCTTCCTGACGCTAACATTGAAATTAATGACTAGAACCAGGATCACATGGTCTAATAAAGTGGCAAAATATGCAATAATAACGTTGTAATATGCACTAAAAATGTTGAAATAAGCACTAGAATTATTGAAATATGCATTAAAAACAATCGAAATATGTATTAAAGAGCATCGAAATATGCTCAAAAAAATACAGATAAATCTTTATTTAAAAAGAACCGAGATATGCTATGAACTAAAAAATATGTGTGAAAAGTAAAAACAAATTCATTTTATAATGCCAATGTATGGCACAATAAAATGAAAAATACATACGATAAATAAATAAATACATGCATGCGTTTGAAAATACCTAACGAAAGGAAAAATAAATATCTTAAAACAGTGAACGTATGCATTTGAAAATGCTCATATATGCATTAATTAAAAAATATGCCTTAAAAATTCTTCGTCATAATATACATATATTCCAAAATAGTCGTTAAATGAAAAAATATGCATTTAAAAATAAATAAAAAAAAGAACACGCACAAAAAAAAAATGCACAAACAAAATATGCATAAAAATAAAATTATACACAAAAAAAAAAATATATGCATATTCAAAAGCCAAAACTTAAGCCAAGCTTAGGTTTGGCCAAAGTATGGCCAAACCTAAAAGAAAAGAAAAATATGTTGTAAAACTATAATATATGCGCAAAAAATGAAGGGTACATTAATTTATAAGTGAATTGTTTTAGGCATTAAAAATACCCCAAAATATGCTCTGAAATGAATATAACTCAACGATAGAATAATTTATTCAAAACATTAAATAAATTTGATTAAATAGGAAGAATGAAAATTTAAAAATAAGCTTGTAAATATTGGAAAAAAATGCTAAAGATTCGCACTCATTTCTGAATTGTCGGTGATTTTTTTATGCATTTATATGAACCAACTATAAAAAGCGCTAAAATTTGTAATTGCATATGATTTTATGCATATATTATGGGCTCTATTAATGGCATTGTTGCCACTACTAGATTCCTTGGCTTTAATTTAAAAATTTTAGACCAGTGTTTGTCTTTCGGAACTCATTGTGAGGAGACAATCATCAAATTTGAAGAGCATGTCTGGAAAAAACGTGTTCAGCCATAACAGTAAATAATATAAAATTCGGCGAAATATAATGGATTTCAAGCACACGGATTTTTGCCCCTAAAACACCATAGTAGCAGCATACACTGCTTGCCAAAAAAAAGCTACACAGCCAAGTTCTTTGTTGGAATTCTTCAGTACAATTTGCCGCTCACATGCACTATGCGCGTTGCTTTTGTGAGGCCTTACAATATGTTGACACTCATTAGTCACCCGATTCGAATCATAATTTCATCAACATTTTTTATGGTTCGAGAAGAATACGAATGAATCCTGATAAATTCTGTGGCTCTCGACTTGACGTAGTTTGGGATCTAAATGCACGAATATTATCTTTCTCTCCGCAGTGATCATACGGAGGTTTCAAAACAGCTGGCTGATGCGAAGATTAATTCAAAGAAAATTCAACTGCCTTTATAGTAATCGAATCCTCGTCTCCTCACAAAAAAACATCACCCTTCGGTCTTGCAGAATATTGTCATCTTAGTTTCGCAAAAATGTTCAATTTGCCACTCATTTGAGTTTTAATTTGTTTTTATATTTGAGTAATGAATTCAATTATTGCAATGCAGATTGTGCGCATAGGTATATCAAATAGAATTCGCAGTTACATTCATTTAACTTACACCATGTTGGACATAGACATCGGAACCTGAGGACTCCGATTGCTTGGAACCTCTCTCTTCCCAATAAACTTTGTAAAAGTGCTTGGATCCAATCCCAAAAAATGCATGAATATACAATGTAGTTGTACAATGCATGTCCTCCGTGTGAAAAATTCTGAATCTCGAACAGAGATGGGAGGTCCAACAACTATTCCCAAAGATAAGAAACCGAACAGGCATTGAAGAGAAACTCACCACATAGTTATTTTAAGAGTACCTACCTACCATACCCAATGTAGGCTTTGCAACCTGAAATGCCATCATTCACAAGAAAAAGGATTGTTTGAAAGTTGAAGGGAATTTCTTTGATTGAAGGATAAAATAGAATTTCTTTAATTTTTTGAAAACCTTTCGCGTTCCATTCCTCATTCATAGTGTCATGTCATAGGCCGGAGGTAGTCAGCCATGCATTAGGGCCACGCATACACACACATTTCGGAATGTACCAGTTCGTTATAAATTCTGTAGAGGAATGCGTACGAGATGCATATACCGTCAAGTAGCAGTAGTAGTAATGGTAGTCGATTTGAAGGTATCGGTGTAAAAAAGAAATTGAGGAAATCGGTGAGTTTTTTGCCGAATTAAGGAAATTTTCACTTGCAGACGATGCTCAAAACTGAATCTGCTCGTAAATCGGAGAGGAACCTGGAATTGTACAAAAAATTAAATTTTGTAACTTAAAAAAAATTATCTCGAAAGGCTTCTAGGATCAAGAGTGACACCATTCAAAATATCCTTTTGTTATCGAAAGTTTCCTTTGGGAATAACAGTTAAGAAGTTACTCACCAGTTAACGATAAGACTGAGTACCCCGCATAATCAATTATAATTAAAAGAAAACACAACAAGTAAAAAATTACTAAATACTACACTATCGTATAATTCGACAAATAAAAAAAAAGACAATATTTATTAAAGTCATTCTGTTAATTAAAAACAAAATAATCACAGACTACAACGAAGGAAACAATAGTAGGATTAATGAGAAAGAACACCATTAAATTTCTAATTAGTAAAGCAAAAATCAAACTGTTTAATGAGAATACGTACGAGTTATACAATACATAACTTTTTGCTTTTCTCTTTTAATTTGTTTTCTTTAATAATTCAGCAAATTTCAGCAATGAATTGAACAAATAACACAGAATAATAAAACAAATATATACATTTTTACAGAAAAAAAAAATAATCATCTGTTAATCTCTATTCACTGGAAAAAAAAACATTAAAATGAACAAAAGCCAATGAATACAAAAATAAAATGAACAATAAAACAGTAAAAAATACATCACTATAAAAACCTTTTCATCGGAACGATATATCCTTTAAAAATGTTTTTATGCAAACCTAATACTTGTATATATATTATTTCGGTAATTGTGGCTGATATAATTGCTTTTAAATAACAATGGAACTAAGAGAAAGGAGCTTAAAGCCTTTAAAAATATTTATGGTATTATTGCTTGGTTTGTTTTTTCTTTCAGCATTAGTAAAGAAACATGGCGCGGTCATTAAAAATGAATGATAAAAAAAATAATAAACTTTTGTAAAAAAAAAAAATCATCTAGGGATAAAACACAAGCGTTCATTTACTTATTTTTTTTTTGTATTTTAACGTTTAGAAATCGAATGCATTGTTTTCCCCAAGAAAAGAATTTCCTCATTAGGAGGAATGTGAGAAATTAGAATCGTAAATAGGTGAGCGTAGAATAATAGTGTTTCATGTTGAAATCCGAATGAGAAAAATAAATAAATTTCTAAACTTTTCCGATCTTTTTTGTTTTTATAGGATTTTAATTTCTTTTATGCGATTTATTTTTATCGTCACTTCATAAAATTTTGGATTGGACTGAGATTATCGGAGTTTTCGAGCTTCTTGATAATTTATTCAAAAATGTTAGTATGTGGGTTGCGTGAAGAGAGTTATGAATTTTTAATTTCCATCGTTCGTTGGTCCATTTTTGTTTCGTAGAAATATTAGGATAAAAAACATATTTTTTTAGGTGCATTATATGTAATTTTAAAATATAACTAAGCAATCAGTAATAAATAAATGCGAAGTCTTTAAATTTGTATCGTCACTTTAATTAAGTTAAATATTTAATGTGTGTGTGTTTGCATTTTATTTTCATTAGTGATGCAGATATACTGTTAGATTTTGGAAATTTCCTTTGTGGAAGCTGGGTTAGAGAATAACATGGAAGGATTAAGCACCCACTATTTCTCGGCTTACGTTTCTAAGAATGTAATGCTGCAGTCACGTTGCGTACACTGATGAGGTGTTAATATGTTATCGTTAACCCTTCCAAGAGCAAAAGACTAAGACACAGATTTTATTAGAACTTTATAACTATTAGAACTATTTACTACTTTTGATTTTTGTCTCATTATATGTCAAAAAGTGCATGACATCACACGTTGAAACTAGACATTTTATGAATATCATTGATGTTATGTAAATTATAGGGTAGAAAACTATTATACCATCATCCGTTTAGCGCAGCATGCTACTCTTACATAGTGTGAGCGATGGGATAATGATTTCTCGTTTTATATCTATATAGAAATATAAAGTTTATAAAACAAAGTTTTATTTAAAATCAAAGTGATACATAAAACTACTTTATTTTTTGGTATAAGACATAGAAAATGTCGAATGTACAAAATCGATGCTCAAAGAATTAATGAATATCAGGGTTAATAGCTGTGAAAACGAGCAAAACAAACTTTACATAAAGGCTGCGTCACATTTCTTACAAATCATATTTCTCCTTTTTTCCTTGTCCTTTGGTCAGCAGAATACACAGTGCCTTTATCTATCAATACGAATTGGTATATGTGATCTTACACCTGAAAGACGTTATTTATTTTGGATCATATTACCACACATCAGAATTATTTCTCTTACAAACTCCATGTAAGGTTAGGTAATCATGGCGTTTTTGCTGCAAAATGCGCTTATCAATTTGAAAGGAACCGAAAGTGAGAATTATCTGTTTTTAATTGTTATATGGGTTATAACTGTACTTGCATATAGAAACGTCCTCTTCACTTGTCAATACAAGATTCATCGAAAGACTGGTTATTTCTCCACAAATAACCAGTATTTCGATGAATCTTGTATTGACAAGTAGAGAGGACGTTTCTATATGCATATGGCCATCTGGTTGGCCTTTGTCATCCACGAGCTATTAGTTGATTGTTGATGCCGTCCATGTACGGTGCCTTTCAACATATATATATACGCTCCAAGGTTGAAATATGCTATCTGCTTCCATAGCTTAGATGGTAGAGCACTCGTCCGGCAAACGAGAGACCGGGGTTCGAGTCCCCATGGGGGCAGTGATGAATTTTCTTCCTTGTAATCTTCATCTCCACAAATAACCAGTCTTTCGATGAATCTTGTATAACTGTACTTGTTTTCTGTTCGACATTCACTTTATACAGCTTGATTTTCGTATTACTTCAAGGATCATGCCTAGGGCAGATGCCTAGCTAGGGTCTATGCATGCAATGTAAAAGAATACGTATTTTTTCAATAATTGCTTTAAATTTCAATAGTGGGAAATTATTATCTCAGAGAAAGAGTAATAATTTCCTACACAAAATGTTCGATGAATAATTTTCAGTGTATAATTTTCATTTATTTCATAACACACCTAGTTATTTTATATAATGACAAATTGAATCACATATATTGTGTTATAAATCCACACGTTATCTGCTTATTCTATGAAATAACTAATCATTCTATAAATTATTTTTTGACAGACTGTTAAAGTGTGAAATAAACACCTTGATTGAATTATACAAAATACAAAATGATATTTACGTTACGGCCAAAGCCCGTTTGTGAAATGGATGGCCATTTCAAGCTCTTTGGCAATTTCGCTGCAAATTGATCAGCTTATCCTCGAAGTTGGGAACCATAGAAAACCAACTTCAGCCGACCACCACTGCGGCGCTGTTGGGCCACTGTGGTGGTCGAGTGGTCATAGTGACGGACTCGCATCGCGAGGATCCGGGTTCGAAACCCACCGGTGCCACAGTGATGGTCGGCTGAAGTTGGTTTTCTGTGGTTTCCAACTTCAAGGCGCCAATGCGAGGCGATCTCCCCGTTAAAAAGCCTCGCCACAGAGAGCAACAGGCCTACAACGTTACAAATATTCAATCATTACACTTCACTCGCGCAATGCGAGTCTGTCACTATGTCCAGTAAACCACCACAACGGCCAATTTTTTTGTCTGTAACTGACTTTACTTGAATTTGGCAATTTTTGGGAGTAACCGGAAACTCTACACTTTTGTGTAAAGACATTTGAGTGTAACTCGCAACTTTATAGCTCTTTGGCAATTTTTTTGGCTGTAACTGGCAACCTTTCTTTCCTTTGACAAGATTTTCGGCTGTAAATAAAAACGTTACTTGCATCTGGTATTTTGTTTTGGCTGAAATTTGCAACTCTACTTGAAACTATTTTTCTCTCATATCCCGTATTTCATGAAAAAAAGATGTTCAAAGGGCCGGTAGTTGTACACCCCCTTGTTAATAGTATAGTCTTATAAATGTATATTAAAATAAATACTATTTTAGACTATAAAAGCACGTATGTTTACAAAATAAAAGGAGATTTTGATAAATATTCCACGCAAAAAACGTTGATTTTCTTATGATTCACATTTATTTATCGATGGAATAACATATATGCTTTCAAAGGGATGCATGTTATTTAAAGTGTAAAAATTTTTATACATTATATGTGATTTTGCTGAGTATAATGTCTTTTCGATACTAACGTGAGAAATACAATTAAACAAACAAATCGAAGCCATTCGCAGAACGTATCTGTTTTAGAATTCATTTACAAATACAAATACAAATACAAATACAAATACAACGCCACAACAGGCAAACTGCCCAACGAGGTGGCTGACTTAAGAACATCATGGATCCCCGAGCCATTTTTTGGAGGCCCTACCTACTACTGCTACACCCCAAACGAAATTTATTCGTTTATATTTCGTCTCGTATCTATTTCTTGTTTTCCATCATCATAAAAAAGCAATAACTTTAAATGATATTTTCTGGAAGGAAATCAAATTTCAAAACATAATAACATTAGATTTATCGTATATTTGCGCAGTTTTGGGTTGGAGGGAAAAATATATAAATAACGAAAGTAAAACGATTTTGGCATCTAAAATTATGAGCAAAGTACGAAATGAAGAGAATGAAATAATAATATTATAAATTCACGAACATCAGTACACATACGAATATTGTATTACATAGAAAATTATAAATATGTAACGAATGTTTTGAACAGATTTAGATAAATTACCTAATTCATATGAGTAATTTTGATGTTTTTTTTTAAAAAGAGTATTTCAAATATATCACATTAAATTACTGAAATCGTGCAAACCATAAAATATAAACTTACCAGTGTTTTTCAACCGGCTATCCGTGTACTTCAGGGGAAGGGTTCGTCTGGAGTACTTTGTAGGGAACCAGCGGGATCATTTCCATTCACCACCATTAATTACATGAACGTCACATTTAGTGCTGTGATATGGTAATTTATCACTTTTTTTAATTACATGGTACTGAATGATTTCTGAACACATTTCACGGACTTAATTTAGGCTGGTATTACACTATAAAATATTGATAAAAATTATTTTACAAAACTTGAAAAATGTAACCAGTAAACACATCTGTTACATTCGAGCGAACTTAACTGATCCGCTTATTGATTGCATTTTTGAAGTTTCATAAACGAACTTTCATCAAACTTTTATAGTGTAATCCCGGCCTTAGAGCTATACCTCTACGACGAACGGTGGATAAGATAAAGGCCGAATCAGAACATGCAGGACATGCTATATAGCATAATATTCATATAATAACTTTTGGATACAATGATTATTTTCACATTAATTGTTTGAAATAAGTATATATTTTTTTAGAGAGATTTAGATGGCTTTTTTCTCAGCCAGAGATATCAAGGAAACAGTTATTTTCCGGATATTATGCTGAGGTGAGCTCGGAAAGAAAAGTCATCACGTCTCCGCCGGGACTCGAACCCAGGCCCTCTTGCATACCGGGCAAGCATGCTACCATATACACCACTGGAGACACATGAATCTGCCTTCCTAATTTCACGCACTGTGTCGTGAGGCGCTGAAGTAGAGGCAGCTAATGTCTCTACTTCAGCGCCTCACGACACAGTGCGTGAAATTAGGAAGGCAGATTCATGTGTCTCCAGTGGTGTAGATGGTAGCATGCTTGCCCGGTATGCAAGAGGGCCTGGGTTCGAGTCCCGGCGGAGACGTGATGACTTTTCTTTCCGAGCTCACCTCAGCATAATATCCGGAAAATAACTGTTTCCTTGATATATTTTTTTGTTTTAAATAATCTCTAAAACAAGTTAATATTTAATCAATCATAATAACATATTTATAATCAACTTACTCATTCACAATCACACGCATGTATGCGTGGTTCTACAATCTATAGTTATCCAAAGTACGGCGTATAGTGATGTTCAGGATTCTAATGATATAATCATTTTTGTTCCTTTTTTTACAACCAAGCTTAAATATCATACTGTTACTGAATTTCTTCAAAATGATATTTATTTATTCAAAAATTTTCATTCAGATTTCCTTTGAAAATCCTTCTTGAGTTTGAAAATCCAGCTATTGTTTATTCAGACTTAACGCTTCTCAAATATTGTTCTCCAATTTGCAATAATGAAAATTATTTTATACAAATAAGCACATTGATGAATAAATTTGTTTTTCATATGATTCAATATCAATACTGAATTTAAAATGATATTTATTATTTACCTTATTGACAAAACCATGTTTTAATTGAAAAATGTTACAACCAAACCCTTTTACCTTCCGAATAATATACACATTTCTAAATTTCAAATCCTTAACGAAGTATACAATACGTATCTTATTTCTTCATCTATCTTTCTATTTTGCATGCAATTATACGACATAAGCTGAGAAATGCTCGTTAAATGCCAAAACGTATCATATTTGAATAAAATCTTAATATTCACTCCAATATCTAAAATAGAAAATGAACGGAAATACTCGTATTTCTCTCCGATTCTAATCATAAATCTCCATTTTTTTTTTTTGAAGTTTTTGATTTTCTTTAAAAAAAAAAAAAATAATAATGCTTTTAGAAGCTAAAGCAAATAATTCCCAGAACAAATTTTATTTTGCATATACATAAAAAGCTATTTCAAAAATTAATGAAATTCAAAAAGGAAGACTTAGTATTAATATTTCTTCGATGCTTATTTTCCAAATTCCTTTTTTTTTTCACTAGCTATTAAAATGAAGTGTATCTCTAGATATTTTTTAAAATGCATTATTAGTATTAGTATCACTGCATGAATGCACATATATTTACACATTCCTTATCGCTCTCTATTTCTCTCTCTCTCTCTCTTTGTTTCATTTCTAAACAACACATGAAAATAAGATACTAGACTCATATCTCATGCATTTATTACTCTTCGTACCACAGTATTGAGATTTTCTCTAGTTCTTTCTAATTCTATAAATTCCGCATCACGTAGTATGAATAAATCAGATTTTTTATTACTTATTTTAACATATTTCTTGTAAATTAAACCTTCAGGGTAAGGAAAAGGTATTTTTATTATTTGTTTCCTCCATTATTACTAAAATTGTAAAGTTATGTTTGAAGTATAAAAAAATGAAAAGGAATCATAAATATATCATTTTATTAAATATTTTGATACGTATGATATAAGATAAGGAACAAATAAATAAAAAAATGTCATCGAAATTAATCTACTTCAATCAGGAATGCTTCGAGCATATTAATTTATATTGAAGTGGTTTCTGTGTGTGTTTTGATTTTCATTCTAAGGACTCGTTTCGTAAAATATTATTTTTAGATAGAGAGGAAAATAAATCAAATTATTGATAAGAGACCTAAGACTTATCTGACATTAAGGAAAAGTCAAGATTTTTCTCAGGTTTAGGACTGGTTATTTATTGTGATTACAGTCAAAATCGGTTTTACGATAGCAAAGTTTCCACAAAATTATTTCGTTATAGATATATGGCTGGTCCTATTAGCCTTTTAAAGTGGCCAGTTAATCGATCAATTGTTAATCGTGGATGAAAAATTTAACTGAGTTAATCAATTTGATTAATCCGATTAAAATTTTTAAATAAAGTTTGTAAATAAACTTGATTTCTTTGACGAAACCGATTAGATGTCTCATGAATTTTTGTTCTTATACTCAACATTTTGGATACGTGACATATACGTATACATTAAAAAGATATATTTGAATCAATATTTTGATTAATTTCTTCATCATGAGGAAATACAAGTTCATTTAACGAAAACTGATTTTAGTATCAAATTGATTTTGATGTAAGTTTGGAAGACAAGAGACCAAATTTTATTCTCCATTGGGAGTTTCTGTGTTTGAATTCGGGAAGCATTAACTCCTCTACTCTCGCAGAAACATTTCGGAGGAGATTCTAGGAAAACAAGCAACGATAATGAGATCGAAAATGGTTTCGAAATCAGTGATGAAACTATAACCGATTTAAGATAACAGAAAGATTCAAATGAAGAAAATCCAGGATTCAACTAATATGTTCAGCGTATTAAATTGCACCCAGCAGACGGTCTAATTTTTTTAATGTATTCTTATATTTTTTTCGCATCTGGTGAATATGTGCATCACACACACATAAATGAATAAAATACAGTTTATATCAGCAAACGTGACCAAATATGTGTTGCTATACCCGAGGTCGGTGCGTTTTCATCGACGTTATACCCAAGTAAGGTCCATAAACATTATTCTCCATGGCACGGGTTCCCAAATTTTTTTAATCGCCACCCTCTTTCGGACAAGAGCTCTATTGGTGAACTCCGTCTTTTGAAAAGAATTTTATCGGTTACCCCTCCCTCCACTACTTCTCCTGCTGTAATCTACTTCATTCAAAACACAGTGGTATCTGCATTGCTATTTCTCCACGAAATAGTTTCCTTAATGTGGCTCTTAGTGTTTCTGTGAGTATAAATTCTTTCTAAATACAGTATATATCGATTATTGTAGACGTAAAACTTTAATGTACTATATGATACATACATGTATGTTAGGTAAATGTTCAAACGAATACTCCAACTTAAGCGTTAAGACATCACATTAGTTTGATGTACTTCTATTTGCGCTGCGAACGATAAAAATACATTTCTTATCTTTTTTTTTTTAATTTAAAATAAAATTCTCCCGTGACCCCTCATCCAGTTAGTTCATTCCTACTACCTACTGTTTGGGAATCACTGCTCAACGGGAATCAGCACGGACTGCCAGTTGGTGATCGATCATCCATCATCGTCCATGACACTCATTCGCACTTTGGAATGTGACAGAACAGATGGAGCAATCAAAAATAAATTTAATAACGTATTTCTACGAGGTCCATGGCAAGATCATCACCATTCAGGCATCGCTGAATGATACTAATAATAATAATAATGGTATCAAAGATATTCATTCAAGAAGTACAGAACTGATAACATGCTGAAAAATAATTATGTGTTCAAGAAAAAGCAATTTCTATCTATTTATTTTTTTTCATGCAAAGTTATTTTTCGTTTTGTTAATTTCCGATATGAAAATTAACACCTCAGAAAATAAAAGAAAAAATGAAAAAAAGCATCTTCCACATACTTCGGTATTTAACGGAAATGGCTGATTTCAATGAAAAATCCGGAAATTCAAATCCTGGTAAACCGTTCATTAGAACACTTCCATCTGATAACGGAATAATGCTACAACATGGTAATAAGAATCCAAAGTAGAAAGATATGTAAATAAGAAATTAGTTTTATGTCGTGGAAAAAATATTTCGGAACGGCATTCAATTTTGTGAGTAACATTTCTTCTCGAAGACCAGAATTATCTTATATAAAGAGAAAATCGAAAAGAAAGTTGTGTATTTCTATACGTAATGAAAAAAGAGTTTCACGATTATGGTGAAATGGTCATGAAATTTCATTTCATTATGTGTGAGTATAATAACAAAGAAAAAAATATGAAAAATATTTAATTATTTTAAAATTCAAAACAGAAAGGGAATTAAATGTAGCGATAATAATATAGAGAACGATACGTAATAATAGTTTTTAAGAGCTCTGTAGCAATAAAATTCTAATTTGTTTGTTTCAATTGATTCCGCAATTGCTTCTTATTGATGCTATATGATCCCGAATGAAGACGAATAAAACCGGGATAAACGAGTAACTGTTGAGAGAGAGTGTAAAAACACTTCGACTATAACGTCAATAACTGGTGGTTTTCTATGGGTCATCATTCCCATGGAGAATGATGTTAATGAACCTTGGCTCATAACGTCAATGGTGATGCGACGACCTCGGATATAACAACACATTTTTTGTCGTTAATATTGAGTTATTTATTTACTATAAATGGGTGATTAATATGACCTGCCTACAGGACGCCCCAGTAGTTTTCCACTTTTGGCATTTCGAAAAAATTTCTCAATTTTTTTAAATGAACCTCACTTTTATTCATTCACTTAAATTCACTTTAATTCACATCGGGTATGAACATACATTACCTAATTTATAAATTATATCATCATAATTATGATTATATTCATCTCACATATTCGCCATGTAGACAAATTGAGTGTAAATGATTGATATTATACTATAATATATACTACAATTATTATAATTTTACTACTGATATATAGATTCATTTTTAGCATTCAATAAATCACTCGTTTACAAATGATCAATATTACTCATCAATTTCGGCAGATGAAATATTTTTTAATAAATTATGGAAAATACTCCCTATACTCTCTTGAAAGTAATACGCAAACGAGCAAAACCGAGTGCATTAAAAAGGGACATATACTCAACCTCTAACTATTGCAACATATAGTTTTTCCACTGACTCCTCAAGAACAAACACCAAGGGAAAAACAAATTTAAAAAATAGCAAATTTTGAAACTTAATATCTCGGTTAATTTTTGTTACGCGATAATTTTTTATTGTTATGTTACCGCAAAAAAGGAACAACTTTCTGACTACATTTTCTAACCATGGCTATTGGGCCTTAAAAATATATATACAGGAATTATAGGTAACAGAGGGTATGATATTTTACTGCCGATCCGTTGATCCTAGAAGCATACTTCCATTAGAAAAAAGCATCAAAATAACGTAGTACTCAGATATACCTTTCATGTTGCAAGGAATTATAGTTATTAAAATAAAAATTTAATTTTTTTAGGTACACACCGTGTGCTCAAGAACCCAGTTACAAAGCCGTTGCCCTGTCTGCCCTGATGACAACAAAAACATTCCACGTTTCTAAATACAATATTTCGAAATACGGAGGAAAGGTGGGAAAAACAGCGTTAAATACTAGGGTTTTACCCGTATTTAGCGTTGTTTGTTCCGAACTTTCGTTTGTTTTTCGAATTCGAATAACTCAGTGAATATTGCGATTAGAAACGTGGATATTCTTTTGGCATCAGACAGTGCAACAAGTTTTTAATTGGGCTCTTGAGCCCAGGGTGTCTCTATAGCAAGCTATTTTTTTTTATTTTAATAACTACACAACCCCTTGCAACATGAATAGCATATCTGAGTAATTTGGATAATCACATTATTTGAACACATTTTCTGATTGGAAGTATGCCTCTAGGATCAACGGTTCGCTAGTAAAATAACTTATGCCTTCAAACTTTATCTGCTCGAACTAACTAACCATTACTGATTTCATCCTCTAGCATTATGATTAATTAAATCACCTTCCATAATGCTGTACAAATTCATGTGCTGGCTCCATATTTATCATACATATCATTAGCATGTTTTTATTGTTATTATTATTATTTTGTATATTTAGGGTCAATATATTAAGTCTATATTAAGAATTCATTTTGATATTATTGATATGTAATTAATATAGCACCTCCACCGTTTCATGACAATATCCATTATTATTTATATTACAATTTTTACATATTTTATTTATTTTTTGTTAATTATACTATGTTTATTTGTACCTACTATCTTTATTTTTTTGTATTTTTTCCACCATATATCTAAAAATAATAACACTGTACTGTATTTTATAAGCCATTGTAACAACCAGTATAGGACATTCGTATCCTTGGTTGCCAATAATATCATATAACATGTATTCACACAAATTGTAAAATAATTTTGAAACTGTAAAGAAAATATATCATTCCTTGTTAGAATTTTTTGCCTACGTCCAACAGTTTAGAGATTTCGAAAAGGTCTGTGTCTTCGTAAAGTGTTGCATATCGGAATATTGTGAATCCAGCACTCGCGAAACATGTTAAGCGGTGAAATGGACCTATTTATCTAAATTGAGATATATTTTCCCACTACGTCTCGTGTATATTTGAATATACATAGCAAATATATGATCAAAAAGACATATTTTACCGTAACATTTTCGTTTCTCAATTCGTTTGAAATTTTAAAAAGTATTTTTTTTTTTAAGTATCGTTTTATAACAAAAATGCGGCTATATAAATGCAATAATTTTTTGTCTAGATAGTGTTTATTCATTGTCGGTGTCATTTTTCTCTAAGACCAGGATTATACAATACAAGTTTGATGAAAGTTATTTTACAATACTTGAAAAAAATATTCAATAATACAATTGGATACGTTCGCTCGAATGTAACCGATGCGCTTATTGGTTGATGCTGTTTTTTTTCGAGTTTTGTAAAACAAATATTTTATAAAACTTCTATAGTGTAATCATGGCCTAAGATCTGCTTAAATTTTAAGTGTTCAGAGACTTATGGAAGCACAATTATACGGGGGTTGGAAATAAAATTAAAATAAGACTTATTCAATTATATTAATCAATGTTTTATCTGTTTATAGATAACTTAATAATGGAGGCAAACTGTGTGTATATACCATCCTTAATTAATCTTTTTTAGTTAATTAAAAAGTCAACTATAATTAGTTTAAATTGTGGTGTTGATGAATTAACAATATTCTAACATCACAAAATTTACATTTATTTTTGGAAAATAATGTTTTTTTGTGGGGGGCTGAACCATAAAGGGAAAGTTTAAAAGTGTAGAACCACCAACAACCAAGTTCAGTGGTTCGGATTTAGCATTATTCTCCATACGAATCAGTCGCAGCCTCCACTTGATGCCGTTATAACCGATTCTAACCGTTCAATCAATATAATTTTAATTATAGTTTATATATAAAAAATTAATTATTTTTTGCAATGTCAATAACCAGCTAAAGAGTGATAAATAATCAGATAAGCAACCGAGTGTGCTCCTAAACCGATTATAAATGCCGAAAGGTAAAAAAGAAAACCATTAATAAAATTGAATAGATATAAGAAAGGGACAAGTGAGATAGCATAAGGCGAATTCCATATCCTCGAAGATATTTCCTATCTTCGTTTCATAGAGGAAACTCCCTTTTGCAGAACATCATCACGGAAAGCAATTTGTACCTGTCCGCAGATTTGCAGTATCACGTTAACAGGCAGAAGCCAATTTGTCACCACTAAAAGATTTTCCTTTCCTTCCGGGTACAAAATCCATTGCTCGAAACAGCGGGCATACATAACCCCCTCGAAGTCACATGTCTAGAATCTTGTGGTCACGTTTTATTAGAGAAAGTCCCGTAGTTTTCTAAACGATTAACAAGCCGCACCTGGACCGTTCTCACGAGTCAGAAAGACAGGGACATGCCATCGCTATTCTCGAACTCGAAGATTCGGGTGGAGTGCCTGTATGTGTTTTCATATATTAGGAAGTGGAGTAGGTACACACACACACACACCGCTGCTCCAGAAATGGCGATCTACCTGTCCGTTTCCCTAGTATTTAATTTCTTGATACCCTCGCTCTTAAATTGAAACTTGACTGGCACGCACGTTCATTTTGAGCAGCTAAAGTGCTTGAAATTTATGTGAACATAGTTGAGTAGAATTTCTCTGATACAGAACGGGGGGTGAACCCAGTCAAAATGCTGAAAGTTGAGAGGGAGATGATATATTCTAGATGTATTGTCAGATAGTTCTGAATAATCTATTAAAAATTATGTGTTACTTAGTGTATGTAAAGCTTATGGGGAGTATTTTTATTTCATTATAAATGTTCTTTACAGCTTAAAATATTATGATATGTCTGGGCTATTCATGTAATATAAGTGTAGTAATGTAGGATAAGAGCAAAGGATGGTAAATGCTTGCATTTCGTTTCTTTTCTTTTATTTTGTAGATAAATTTAAATTTCTGTTGGATTCTGGGAATGTTTTTTTTAAAACCCTAAAACTTACTTTTTATTGGGCAGAACAGAACATGTAACAAAATACAGTACATAAGACAGATAACATGACAGAAATGCACCAAAAATGAACATATAGCTACACCGTCGTTGTGACCTTCAAATGACTTCTCGTCCTTCCAATAAAGGTGAATAATAACTTATAGTAAAAAAAAAATTATTTCTGATAAAGCAACCCGCTATAACATTCTATTTAGATATACAGTATATATTTACACACGTATGCACACACAATGAATTTTATATGTCACGAAAAGAATGTCATTAAACATTACAAATTATGACAATTATATACTGTTCATACTAGTAATAGGACCTCTTCAAATTTTGATTATTGATATATATATGTATACAAATTATTGTTATATATAAATATTTAAAAATATATTAATATCCTGGAAAATGATATATGCGCATTTGTGATGTGAAAAAAAGCTTTACTCACATCAACACTTTCCGATCTTCGGTTCTTTCTAGGCTTATTTTTGAATTTAAACAATGTAAAAATCAAATTTAAATAATATTAATCCTTTGCGATCAAGAGATTTTTTCAGTTCTTGACCGGTGCAGTTCGTGCTCTATATCGCCACGAGGAAGGGACCTGTTTGCAAGCTTTTGCTTTATTTGTATAGCTCATAAATTCTGCTAAGAATTCAAATGGAGACACCTCTGCATAAATACCACAGGGGTTGACGGATTTACTGAATAACTTCATCTTCCCCTTCGATACTTTATACACAGAATATATTATTTTATCCGGAACTAGTTTCGTCAGTTGACCTAGCACATTTATTACCTGGAAGTAACTGTGCTAATCTACCTAGTTTCTTGCTCATATTTATTATATTTATGTTCAAATTCATCTGTCACTCGCTGCTAACTGATATACAGTATATATAACTATAAAATTGATCTAAAACATAACCTATAAAACAGTCTGGGTCAAGTATCACAATTTATTATACTATCTGAATAAGGAAAAAGGCAATGTAGCTGGACACTAAGAAATCACACTTCTTAACTAGACACTTGAAACATCGTTTGTTTTGCTGGGCACTAAATATTCACACTTTATGACTGGACACAAAAATCACATTTGTTACTGGACACAAAAATCACATTTGTTACTGGACACAAAAATCACATTTGTTACTGGACACAAAAATCACATTTGTTACTGGACACAAAAATCACATTTGTTACTGGACACAAAAATCACATTTGTTACTGGACACAAAAATCACATTTGTTACTGGACACAAAAATCACATTTGTTACTGGACACAAAAATCACATTTGTTACTGGACACAAAAATCACATTTGTTACTGGACACAAAAATCACATTTGTTACTATACACAACAATCACATTTGTTACTGGACGCTAACAAATCACTTTTAACCGAACTCTTCTAAAGTCAATATTTTCCTGGCTACTGAGGAGAAAATGATTTCAGTAGGACTCGCAAAATTTAATTACTAGCTAGCGCTAGACGCTTGTAAAATCACATTGATCGCTACACACTTGTGAAGTTAGATCCTTTGCTGAATACATAGCTATTTTAAGCCAGGTTCACACTAGCGCGATACGGCAAGCGTCGTATCATGCAACTCGACGCGGATTGGTTAAAAAACTTGATATTCAGAATGACTAACCGATCCGCTTCTAGTCACATGCTGCATCGTTTGTCGTATCGCGCCAGTGTGAACCCGGCCTTAGACAGGCACATATGACATCGAATTTTTGCTGGATATTTGTGAAATGAGGCTTTCGCTCGACACGTGTGATAGAGAATCATTTCTTCTATAAACGTGAAACAGCTTTATTTGCTACACGCTGGGGAACAAGAGCAATAAATATAGCTGCTTGTTTATCAAAGATGCAAGCGAAACTAAATTTTTAGCTGGAGTGTTCCTAAGAAATATGTAGTATTATAAAACTGGACACACAGAGCTAGAGAAACAGCGCGATCAGAAAGCTCTGAAATAGCGATATGTGATAGAAAAAGGAGATCTCCGACAGAACAGGACGCCTTAGGCACTTGGCGAGTCGAATGATAAGCGTGCTATTATTCGGCTTTGCGAATCCTGGTTCAAATCCGACTGCGGCATTGCTGTGTTTTCAATTGGTAATCATTTTACACAAATCACGCGGATCTCTTACACAAAAATAAAGAATGTGGGATAGACTTCTGCAAAGTATTTGTTAACCAAATAAGAGGAAAATTTATGAAACAGATATTGATTTTGAAATTTTGTTTGTTGATAGAACATTCGTACGTTTACGAACAGCGGTGAAATCGTAATTAGCTCTTACCTCCTTCAATAGCAAGTGAAAAATTGCTTGTGTGAAACATGTAAATTACATTTGTTTTTATTTACATTAATATCTAATGTATATCTTGGACTTCTGAGTATCTCGGAATAAATATAAATCTTGAGAACGGATTCTGATGAAACATTTATTCTCTCCGTAAAGGGAATACATTTATCGACGAGAAATACGAATACTTTGTAAGCATGGGTGAATCTATAGCAAAAGCTGCCAAATTAATATCTAATAACAAGCAAATATGTACTCAGCTGGAATTTTCAGACGGGTCAAAACTAACAACAAAATGAAACTAGAAATATGCCGTAACTTGAAACTCACGGTTAGGAACACCCTTTAAGATAGGAGCTAATTCGATGATTCAATTAGGAAAAAAAAAACCAAAAATGAAAAATGTACTCCATGAAACCGGCATATGAATATTAATATTCACATCCAATGTATTCATCGCTTTAGATACGCATGCTTGAATTTTTAACGAATAATTGATTCCGAACTAACATAAACAAAAAGTAAGATCGTTGATTAACCAATCACGGAAACCGAAACAGCTTTAATTGATTTCTCTAATTGCAGATTAAGTTCGGAAGTGCAAACATTTATTAAACTCACAAAACTTCGCAAAGACTATAAACATTCCAGAATCGGGGGAAGTATTGATAAAGCAGGTGAGGGCCCCCCAGATCCGATATATTCCGATTAGTATGTAAATTGCGAAAATTTCTGGCTTTTCTTTTAGATGCGCCGAAAATATTTTCAATTAATATACGCAATTAAATCCAGACAGATTATAATAGTATATATTGCCTTCATTTTCCGTGCGATGATACGCATAATCTAATTTGCTGATTGAATCTATGCAATGAAAAGATTTTTCGAACTGGTACTGACTTAAGGGATGTTGAGCAACTAGATTAAATTATGGATCCGTGCTTTATCGGGATGGGATCTCCTCACGCTTCTTATACCGATGGGAGGGTAAAAGACTTTCCAAGGGGGGAAAAAAAAGAATGAAAAGAGATGAAAGTCTGTGAGAAGATAGAGCAGGAAATGAGGTTTTCTTCAAGAAGGCGTGGGAGAGAGAGAAAAAAAAAGAGTTTCGGTTCTACTTATATGCATATCTTAATTCAAAATTTCGGATGACTTTTCTGAGATTTCTCATAGCATTTTCGCACCCATCTACAAAACGCGCCTATGAGAAGCTCGAGCTATCCTAATACCATTTCTTATCGTGCGAAAACTTCCCTCTACAGATTTAACGTTGAGGGGTTCCTTCCGCTAGAATCAGAGTCTGCGGGAATTTCAATTCCGGGAGCTTCACAACTGATGATGATACATTATTGATTCTGATGAGTCTAGCATGAAACGTTCTAAACATTTTTCAGGCTTGCTATTCCGAGGGATTTCCGATTTATACGAACATTATTACGCATTTATACTATAGTTATATAGCAAAGCTATATAGTTAAGACTGTGTCATCCCTTTAGGGTCCCGCTTACCGCCTTGGTTCTGTGGGCGTGGTCTCGGAACTGCTACTACTACTACTAAATCAGACACATGCACCTCGTCCCTATTCCTCAGCGGAACTTCTAACGAATTGGCACATGTTGAAATGTGTGTGCCCGTAGAGTGAACCTTCCGGGAAGTTTGATTCTGTGTAATGCTTGTTGTGTGTGTAGTGCTTCCATCTGCCATCAAGTTCTGTAACTATGAGTGGAGTGTAATGATTGAATAATTGTATTCGTGTAGGCCTGTTGATCTCTGTGCGAGACTTCTTAACGGGAAGATCGGCTCGCATACGCGCCCCGAAATTGGGAACCGCAGAAAAGCAACTTCAGCCGACCATCACTGCGGCGACGGTGGGGTTTGAACCCGGATCCTCGCGATGCGAGTCTGTCACTATGACCACTCGACCACCACAGCGCAGTTGTCTCGGAACTACTGACGACATCAGCACTCAAAACGTGCTCTCAGCACTCAAACGAAGTGTGACTTTTATACATTTTAGGTGCTTTTTTTCTTTACTGTTGGGAGTGATCTTTCGTTTATGGTGTTGTTTTAGTGTTGCGCCTGTGGTATTTTTATAAATTTTCCATAACTTATAAGCTAAGAAATGGATCATGTCCAAGAAATAGTTAGCAAGTAATGATGTCTATTGATATTAGTAAAACCAAACCAAAGATAAAACTGATTCAAAATTATAATAATAATTAACTTCAAACATTTATTTTTCGATTTTTTTTTTAAATTTGCTTCTAATGTTTTTATGTTGCAGTTGTTATTGGAAGTAACGAAGTTAACACATCTAAAAGCACATCCGATTCAAATAAAAGCAAAAAGATGACCAGAAATGATTAGAAAGTTGAATGAAATTGCCAGTCTGGAGATGGCTTTCAATCAACCCAATAAGAATTAGCTAACGTACGTGATTGAATTGAAATAGGTCCGAGATAAATATTCTTTGTTGAAATTACCTCATAAGCAGAGGTAAATTTCATAAGCTAAATTTCTTATTTTAAAAGTTTAAATGGGTTAACGAAACAAGCTAATAAATATAGAGGTACTAATGACAAAATGACCGGGCTTGAATAATAGGCTACTTTAAAAGTTCGTCAGAGCTGGGTAAAATGATGTCGGCAACAATGGTTCCTGGGCATCAAGAATTACTTTTTGAATGTTTAATTTGCTTACCGTGGTTTCCTAATAATGCGTTGTTTCAGACATGTATAATTGTATATGCCTCTAAAATGATTTATCACTTCTTTAATGCTGCCAATATATGGAGTGAAACCCAGGCAGCACCGGGTATTATAGCTGCTTACACTTAATGCAATCATCTTTGACAATAAATAGCAAATGACTTATCTCAGACGAGTCATCTAACCAAAGTCAACCAATAAATTTGTTCGACAAAAAAGTTATTTCTTATAAAACACAGTCTCCGTAATTTATACATATCATGTAAAACGCTGTTAGGCGTATTCTTAAGCACATAAATATTGGAATACTGAAATGCCTGTGTGAAGTAATACGCTCCGCGAATTTTGAAAAGTCTATAAGAATAAATATATTTTTATTTTTCTCCCCTCTAGATAAAGTTTTATATCGTGTAAGAATAGAATACTTTCAGGTATTTCATAAAATGGTGGGGTTTTTCTCTTACATGT
Source organism: Pholcus phalangioides (assembly GCF_987345545.1). Classification (NCBI taxonomy): domain Eukaryota; kingdom Metazoa; phylum Arthropoda; class Arachnida; order Araneae; family Pholcidae; genus Pholcus; species Pholcus phalangioides. The sequence goes on along the minus strand of NW_028301611.1, from coordinate 16,092,867 downwards.
CTAGCTAGTAATTTGAGATTCTCGGGTGAAAACGTGTTTGGAAGAAAAAATAAAGGACATCATAAAGACCAGATCAGTTTCAACGAAAACTGGAATAGAATAGAGATAGATAAAAAAAAAAATCTTGTATTTTTTTTGGATTTTTGTTCTCTTATCTACTTTATTTTCGATTCCAAAGCATTTCGTGCAGTGTTGGTACAGATTTCACAATGTATTCAGAACGCGTTGCTTTCCCACCATTGAAACCGCTCGGAAAGCAAAAAAGAAAACGCACTGACGTTTAGCTTTCGTCGACAGATATTTGACACCACAACTTAAATATGATTCTCACTTTGTTTCTTGAGAGACCAAAAGAAAAAAAGACATTGGCTGGTATTGGAGCACGTGATTGAAGCATCGTTGCTATAGAAAGGATTGAGTTTTCAACATTTGAAGACGCTGCAGATACTTGAAGAAAAGACCACATTGGTTTATCTTATAATTTTTTTTTTCAGAGGAAAAATCTTGTTCCGAGTTTTATTTCTTATCCTATCGATTAATCTGGGATTTATGAAATTTGTATTGTGTTCTTTTTGTACATTTTTCGTTGATAACAAAATATTGAGACATTTTCTAAAGTTCACTTGAAATTTTTCTAGCTACAAAATGTAAATTACATTCATACAGAAATATAGTACATTTTCTGTGGGAACAAACACAAATTCCAGTTTATTAACACAAATAAACTAAAATGTATTCACAAAAAATAATTTTTAAATTAAAATAAATAGCTACAAAAAAAATGAATTGGCATGGAATTCATCCATTTTCTACTGCATCCACTGGCAATGAAAATTACTCGTAAGGGAGAGAAACTCAATAAAATTATTTTTCATCATTACGGAAGGCATCATTATATCACTGTCAACATTCGGCAATCGTCGGAAAAATGTTCTATTCCTAAGAGCACATGGGTCGTTCCCAACGTACTTGATATTGCGGATAATCAACTATGTTAATGCGGTATCATGAGAGATCCCGATCATTATGCAACATTGTGGAAGTTGCGCCACAAAAGTTCATTTCAATACTACAAGCGCATATATATAACTTTAAAGGAGAAAGCAGCTCGAAGAATTCAACAAAAATATTGCCGATCCTTATTCTATTCTTGGAAGAAAATTTCTAGAAGCAATACAAGAAAAACATACACAAGTAGAAATATCCACTTCACTTGAGAATATATTTCGTCAGGTAGAAACCATGAAAACGTGGGTAGAACTGTGACCTTATAAAGGAGTGGATGCTGCCAGGGATCTAGCCCGGAGGTGCAGTGTGTGAATCCCCTCACAAACACGTCATTATTTTTTTAAATGTATATGCCATGCATTTAGTAGAGCCCCACCAAACAACCCACCCAATAGACCCCTGAAGTGCAGACCGGGGGCAAGACATCGACGAAAAGAAATGGTGTGTAAGTGTTACTTTAATTCCAAAACAATCCATGAAGTTGTTAAGAGATGCTTTTTATATCATAGTCCTGACTGTATAACCTGGGATCTCATCAAGTGAAGAAATATCAATATGATCGCAAAAGCTGTGGGGTAGATAACAAATGATGAAAAATAGCCAAATTCTTCTCCAACAGCTCTTGCTGGGATGGCAGCGCAAGCAAAGGAACACGAAAAAATACAACTCCGACAATATAGATACGTTAGAGGTCACACATACATTCAAAACACAGCATGCGCTTATTCGTTAGTAATTCCGCAGAGGAATATATACGAGGTGCATGACGGTTAAGTACTAGTACTAATGGTTCTCGCTAGGACAGCTGCTACCCTCCATTGTTGGATGCAACTCCGTATTTCGAATGAGCAATCCTTGTCCGTGCTTGTATTTGTAATAAAATAAAAGAAGAGTGCCCGGTTTTTTCGGACATATGTCTTAATCATAGTATGACATAATATGCACATCAATGTTGCAAACATGAAAAAAAAAATTCCATTATATTACACAGCTTTGAGTTTGATTTTCGACTACTACTGAACCACACATGTACTTCTTCCATATGGAATTTCTAACGAATTTCTAACCAGAACATTGTCCGCCGCTCTGTCACAACGAAGAGATATAAGCGGGTTGTAGTGATAGATCGGTATTGTGTGTGACTGAGAAAACAGCCTTTCCGCTTGAAATAATGAATTAATCATTTCAATGTGTCAACACTAAAAACAATAACCGAACACCGAACAACATAGATCTTCATATAATTTAATACATCAAATTATTACACATTAAGAAGACGCCTTAAAATTTTTCGAAACTGTAACATATCCGAAAGACATGATTTATTTTCATTCATTCTCTCTCTCTCTCTCTCTCTCTCTCTCTCTCTCTTGACATCTTCATCCTCAAAACTATTACAGATAGTTTCTTTCATAATTTCTGTATTGTAATAGTTTTTATTTTAGTCAGATATTTTTTTTTAGTTCCAGGATCATGAAATAAGATCAACATATAAATTGAAGCTCGGTCTCATTTTTGACATGATCTCGAATTTGAAAGAATTTCTCGACTTTCTACTTCCTGAGGTAACGAATACTCCCGGAATCGCGCATCATGAAGAAATTCGGGAACTCCAGTACAAATCACGCGAGGAATTAATGCGAAGATCATGAATACATATTTCTATGAAAGAAATGTGCTTTGTGGTATTTCGGCACCAGGGCTAGACAGTTTATTTTGAGTTTCAATGGTGATAGTGTGTGTGTATGCGTAGACGCATGTACGTAAGTTCTTCTAGATGAAACGCGAGAGATAGTCTCGCAACCTTCCAATATATCCTCCATATTCTTGCTACAAATTCATTCAATTCAAGAGCTTTTTAATAGAGTCTATGCTTAGCGTATGTGATCTCATTTGCATATCCCTCGAGTGTATACCCTCCCTATCTTCTCACGCTCTCTCTAGTTCGGCCATTTCATTTTATTCGCTGAAGAAGACCTCAATTTGTTCAAAGATACAGAGCGCTTCAGACGCGTATAGAATGTAGTTGAGGCAGCAACGGATGGCGGCTGATACTTAAAGGCGTAAGGCTGGGAATATAAGCGATTTATTCACAAAAGAATGAGTAGTTTGTTGGTGTTAGCTTGTGTACTATGAGACGAGAAATTACGTCTTACACTTTAGTATTAATTAGGGCGATTTATTGATTGTGAAAGGGATGAAAACGGAAATAAGGAAGTTTGAAAACCGTGAATGGTTGATCCCATTGATATGAGGCGCATAAATTCTTATAGGTGTTAGAATCTGGACTCAAGGAGGCGCGCAGGGTCTATTTGCATTTTAGTGATGTTATTAAAGTGATAGTACATAAATTTTTCTTTTATTCACTAAGACAATTACGTAAACTTACCCAAAGGTTTTTTTTTTATTATTGATTGCTTTTTTTCACTTCCTACAGCTGCACTGTCATGTAATAACACACCTGTGAATCACTCTCATGGTCGCAGAAAAATACTTCCTCATTTACTTTGCCATTGAATCTGAGCATATCTTCATGACAGAAGAAACGTTTTTCGCACCTTATTTCATCTTTGTAGAGATCAGTGATCGGTTCTGAGCCTAACTTTTGACAAACATGTTTATAAAGTATGTGGAAAGTGAAACAGGTTGATACACACCCAATTTATTTTTCTTATCGAGAAAAGAAATTCCTGACCGAGTGACCGAACAACTTTTGTTTCTCAACAGTACTACTTAGACTGTGAGTTAAATCTCACTGAAGCGATGAAGAGGCTCACATGTGTTATTGAAGAGGACGAGTTCAATTTATAAGAAATGGGGTTTTTCGCAACCAGAACACGACGGTGGAATGAACATCCGATTTGATCCTATTACAGTAGAGCCTCCAATAACTGACACTCCCTGTTAGTTGAAACCTCCGTATACGGACACTTTATTTGAAGTACTTCAACTGGCTTCAATGTGTAATTTACTTTCTATTACCGGGCACTCCCGTTAGAGGAAAAAAATTCGTTCCCAAGGGTGTCTAATATCGAGAGGTTTCACTGTAATACTATTTCAGTTTTAGTAGACAAATCCTCCTCGGCCATGGATGTCTTGTGTAAGACAACGTGCCGAAATCACCTTGCGGTCTTGGTGTCTCTCGGTTCTTCCTGTGTCAATAGAATGGTGGAGGTCACAGCTATACAACGCTTTAGTTTACTTCAAAGCTGACGTCGCAAACTTATGGCCTGCAATGTCCGGCAGTAATTCATGATCGTAAGCAAATACTGAGAGGTAAAACGTTTGATTTAGCTCAATATTGATCCTCATTATTCGTGATAGAGACCGCTATTTCTGACGACGTGGCTATTTGAAAGGACACCTGAAGTTCGAGGATACGTCAGATATGTCAACGCTTGTGAATATTTTCCAACGCCTGTTTTAAGTTGATTTCATATTCAGACTATTTTTCGTGAGGATCCTCTTATATTTCGAACTAACCAGTCGATCTCCGACGCTCATGCATTGAATGATCGACCAAATTTTGTATCGCAATCTGAATGAATGCATTTACACTTATCTATTCAACATTGGTGGTTTGTCCATCGTCAGAATGCCTGTAATTGAGCAATTTTAAGCTTGCATAAACGAATAATTTACTTCTATTTTTTATCACGTTTCGAATAGATTTCACGCGTCATTTGCCAGTACTACTACTAGTAATCCAGACGTGCACCTCGTGCAAAATCCGCTGTCGAACTTCTGACGCAGAGGATTTTGGACGAGTTAACGAACTTCTACGAGTTAGAATGTGTGTGTGTACGTATTGTGAACCCTCCGTGAAGTTTGTTTCTGCAAAATGGATGTAATGTGTAGTGCTGCCATCTGCAATCCATGTTTTAAACTATGCGTTTTTTTTCTCAACTCATGAAGTGTAATGAATGAATAGTTCTACTGTTATAGGCCTGGTGCTCTCTGCACATGCCATTTCATCTGTTATATTACACTTGCCATATTATACACACAGGATACAAAAAAATTTAAAAAAATGAGAATCTTATAGTGAAACATAAAATATCCATCGGAGCCAGACATCTCACTTAACACCTTATTGGTGACCACTGTGGTGACCGTGGGATTTGAACCTGAATCCTCCCGATGTGAGTCCGTCACTATGACCACTCGACCAACACAGCGGCTGCTATTTGCCACTGATAAATAGTGGACCAGTCCGATGCGATGGCTTAATTAATTAGATATAATGAGCTGAATTCGGATTTAAGGTCTCTTCATTTATCGACACTTATGTTGTTCTATGAGAGGCTCATGAGATATAAGGTTTGTTCAAGAAGTATCTGATCATAGTTTTTTGTCCGTGAACCAATGAAGGTTGATAGGCGTGATTTAGTGCACACGTTTGTAGACTATCGTAGTGCGCATGCTTGAATTTTATCTGCCCACACAAGCTGTCAGTATCCGGCAGACTGTCGATGAGTGAGAAAGTGTAAATGACTGGCCTCGTATTTTCCTTTTCGACAAAAAAGGAGGAAAAACTAGAACAACGCTACTGCATTAATTGTGATGGAGCTGACAATTGCGACGCAGAACCTCTTGGTAGTACTCTTTAGTGATGGTTGTGCCGTGCGGTGCCTACTCGTGGTGGTCCACGCCACTGAAATCAAAGAAGACGGTCAGAAAGACTTTGACATTGCATCTCCTGAAGACCAAATTGTCTGTAAAAATCAAATGGATGGATCTAATGTTATTGCTCGTCTCGTCTGGAAGTTCTCTAATCTTGATTCGATAAACTGTAACTTCAAAGTCCTCACTTAATCAATTGATGTTGAAGGTTTACTAAAACGAGGTTCACTCTCCATTGATGTGAGGCCAACTTTGAAGCGGTTCTATCTCTCCTTTATCGGTGTGCTGCTGCTCCTTTCTTCACCTCTGAACGTCTGATGAATCTGGCGTATTGTTTCCACTCGGTAATAGCCACCAAAATTTGATGCAGCAGCGTTGTTGAAGTTTTTCTTGCCATTTTGTCAGAAACGAGAATGTGACGGCACTAACATTTCTATACTCGTCGGCAGTGTGCCGGTGACCGATAGCATCTGCAGGTAAATAAAAATTCCAGAATGCGCACCATGATTGCCTGCATAAGCGTACCAATTAACGCTACCCTAGCACCACAGGTTTTACACACGGTTTACATATGTTTAAAAAGAAATGGGATAAATCGAGAAGCTATCAATACTTAGATTAAGACTATCGCAATCTCTTGTATGGGCAGTGTGCTATTTTATTAATCATTAATAATAATTTTTTTATATATGATTTTATATCGGTTTGAAATATTTTGGTTATATTTGGCGTCCATATTTTTATGGGCATATATTTTCAGACACCTCGTCGGGCAATTTGCCTGTTGTGGTTTTTGTAGTTGTAATAGGGTAAAAGCAAGCTGCAAGTGAGCATGCGCGAAAGCGTGATATGACATTAACAGGGTTGCAAAAACCTCTGAAACAAAAAACTAATCCTTCTTATACATACATCATTCTCATTCAATTCCCTTTGATAATCCTTCTGAAATAGCTATTGTCAGGCAACCAAATACCAGCGTGGTAGGTAACAATCTGATAATAGATTCTTTTCCCCTAAACCAATGTGGGCCCGTGTTATCTTTCAATAACTTCATATTTTACTCTTTCCCAAGCTTTTCTTTTTACTCATTTTTATATTTTTTCAACGAATGGTAAAAAATTAATAAAGAAAAAGAAAAAAAAATGTAAAAGTAGGAAAGAAAAAAGGGCAATCGAAATCATTTTGAGCGTTTCTGAAACCCTTGGTGATATATCACTCACAATTCTAGCCGCTATAACGCTTTGTAAATGAGCTCTTCTTATCACCATAATTTAAGACTTGTGAAGGAGTAGAGCAGTTAGAAAGAAAAGTAATAATAAAAAAATCGGACCATCGTTGTTAAAAATGCATCACGTGATGATGACGTTGATGTGATGATGGGGGAGACCCTTTACCTTCCCTTGCAATTTCAGCATTAATGATTCAAATGTACGCTTAGAAAAAGAATGCTCTTGAGTAGGTAAGGAGTTATTCGATTTTCTTCTTCTTACCTTTACACTTCTCTTCATATCGCACGCTATATTATGTACCTACTTCAAAAAAAGTATTCATGAAATAAAGAGCTCGTTGTGGTTATCTCGCAAATTTGATGATCTTGAATAACCGAATCTCTTTTCCCTCCTTTTTCTTCATTTTTATTTATGTTTTTCAGTTTTTTTGCAATAATTTTGAAGCATCAATTTAGCGATGAATATTCTTGTGTTTGAAACACCAACAACAATGATTTTGATCGTCTGCAGATTTGAATTATATAATATGCATTTCATTAAGGGGATAATCGTTCGAAGTCCGATGGTTCTAGAAAAGAAAAATGATTGAAGAAGAATCTCATGCAATTAAGTCAAAACCTAGCGATAGTCCAAGCTAAAGAGGTTTCTGAAATATAAGTGGTTATTAGTTAAATAAAAGAAAAACTATCCAGGACCAGGCCAGGCGTAATAACGGTATATGGCAGTACATCAATACAGTGCGTACGTGTGTGTGCTTGTGTGGGGGTGGACGGGAACCTAACAGTCTCAGTGTGTATCTATTCTTGTATATGATTTCTCTCAATGCAGCCATCTATATTTCAAATTGTGAGTGAGTGAAGTGTAATGATTGAATATTTGTAGCATTGTAAACCTGTTGCTCTATGCAGCAAGCTTTTTTAACGGGGAGATCGACTCGCATTCGCTCTTCGAAGTTAGGAACCACAGAAACAAATGTCCTTTAGTCAGATACTATAATAGTATTTTTCTGAAATGAGAGAAGCGGAAATACCACCATCCGATTGCTAAAAATGGCTATATTCATGTCTTTGCAAATGGAAGTCACGCGTTAAAGAATTTTAATATTTCAGTAACGCTTTGATCAATCGGAGAAATAAGAAACTCGTGTTTGAAATCAAGAATTTTTTTTTCCGTGGGTTGAAATCAAACGGGAGTTACAGATTAGTTGCATTAATATCAAAAACAATTGCGTAAAACATTTTTTTTAAATACTGTTAAGTCTGTTAATAACGCTGGACACCTGAAGTATGAAATTTCGACCTTCTCATCAAATATAGCAGGTACCATGCGAGCCTTGGAATCGCATTTCCAAATCTCGGTATCTTTGTATACTTTAGCTTCTCAAAAATCAGTATAATTTCATTACATATGATGCTTTGATCGAATGAAACAATTCTTATTGATTTTCACTCAATAATCTCTACTATCTCAGCAACAATCCTTTCATTGTACTTGAATTTTAGAAATGTGTCAGTCAAATTCCCGTAAATATCCCAAAAATATATTTTCTAGGTCAAGAAAGAATGGAATGACACCTCATATTCGTATCAGGCAAGTTCCTAAGCGCTCTCGATTAGATTCAGTCGGGAGTATGTGGTTGTTGCCAATTCAAGCATCCGAGTAACATTCGTGCTCATTCAACCAAATTAGGGCATTTTCATTTTGCAAAATTCTAATAGCTTCATCGAAGAAAATGTCCATTGATTCATAAAGATGGTCTTTAATCCTCAGAGAGATCCCATCATCCACAGATGATGCGCGTAATAGAATGCTCAGTAATCCTGATGATTATAAATTGTTATTTTTCAAGATGAAATTCTTTAAATGGCGTATAGATGGCATACGTGTATATGATTCTACATTGTTTTTCCCCCTATACTCTGACAAATTCGCTTGTATATTATGAGAGAGAGTGTACATGATATTGAGTAGTGGTAGAGTGTCTGACTCCACTCACTAGCGTGTAAATATTCTTTTTTGTTCGAACTCAGACTTAGCGTTTGTGTAACACCCCTTTTTTCGATTGTATCGAATTTACAACAACGTCTGAGCTTGATTTTCACTTCTTTTTTCACAACTGAAAACTGGGAGAAAAGGAAATTCTATTGATACGAAGGCCGGTTGTATCAATTAAAATTAGACATGAATACAATAATTACATATAACTCAAGACTCATTTTCCTTACATTTATTCCGTATCCATCTCACTGTTCAACAGATAATAAATTACATGTTCATTTAATTACGTGAGGTGGCAAGTAGTGAAGAGGAATGAGTCAGTAATTAACTTACCGCCGCCAGGCAGAGGGGTCAGCGCTCGCCGAAGTTTCTTGTCACTCTGTCTCTGTGTTACGGCTTCTTCCTGAAGGTCTCATTCTATCTCGCCAAACACCTTATTGTGCGCCAAAACAGCGTAGTGTTCCCACATAACAACTTGCAGTTACGGTTAAATTGAGCAGGGAAATTATCACAATTTATTTCCCTCTATCACTATTTACGCTCCTGTAGCGAGAGAAGCAGCATTTTTTTTTCGATTATTCTCACAGGCAAAGTATGCTGAGATACGCAGGTACAACAAAAAAACAACACTAGATCATAGAAATTCTTAAGATTTAGATAAGCATGCAGTGAGGTACTACAACTATTAAACCATACATGTACCTCGCCCATGCGAAACTTCTAACGAATTGGTGCATGTTGGAATGTACGTGTATGTGTTGTGAACCTAACGTGAAGTTTATTTGTGTGTAATGCTTCTTATACCGCTCTCATCTGCCACCTATTTTTCCAAACATGATTGAAGATTTGTACCGTTGTAGGTCTGCTGCGAGACCTTTTAATGGAGAGATCTCGCATTTGCGCCTCGAAGTTGAGAACTACAGAAAACCAACTTCAGCCAACCACCCCTGTGGCGCCGGTGTGGTTCGAATCCGGGTCCTCGTGATGCGTGTCTGTCACTATAACCACCCACTCGGCCATCACAGCGGATAGTGCGATGTACTGTGACTATTTCATTATTGTTTTAGGCGAGCAGTGTATACATAAGTATACACAATAATTTCCGATCAGAAATAGTTTACATTTATTTTAGAAACGTCTTCTCCTATCGTGTGGAATAATTCAGTGCGGAACAGAAACATTTCGAGATTTAACGTGACGCAAGGACGTACTAATTATTTATCAATATCCAAATAATCCAAATTATTCACGGCAGTATGATTGAATGTATGTGGTATTTGTTCCACGCCTGGAATCCTTTAGATATTTACTTTAAGCGCGCATTAGAATAAACGCTCTCGAAGAATCTTCCGATTGCTCGAAATAATCTGGATGCCGTAACGATATTCAAAATATTTAGTTTTTGATATTAATCCATTTCTCACACCGTAGGTAGTAGATGGATAAGAGGAGGACTCTCCGAATACGACGACGATGATGATGCGAGTAAATATATATATATCGGGAGAGAGTAAGAGGTAAAAATGAAAGTTCCACTAATACCCGAGCCATCATTTGTCACGTTTCGGACTTACGTGGAGAGTATCAATCTTTCGGCTTTCGAGGATTCTGTCCACGGTGGAATTAAGTTCTTAGCGCGTGGGGCCATCGAAATGAAAAGAGGGTTCCTTTTTCATCTTCTTAGCGCCCCCTTTCCCAACCAAAAAGAGATGGTGGGTTAGTGTTGGGTTGGCGAAGAAGAAGTCGCGGCGAAAAATTCGTCAGCTCTGTGGAAAAGATTCAAATAAATGGGAAAAGGTCGTATTCCTTAGAGATTAAAAGTTATCCAACCAAGCTGCTTTTGTCTGAGCAATTATGTAACCGATGGAGATCTATCTGATGTCACTAGAGAGAAGAAGGGCTAGAATAGTAAAAGAAAACAACTGCTAGTGTCTTGAATGTCACTAATTTGGTTACCACGTAAATGTTGCATTGTTACATGTTTCGGTTTATTACTTTGATGTTAGAATATCGAATTTTTATGTGATGACTAGAGCTGGGAAGTTCAAGAAAAATGGCATAAATGTCTTTTTTTTTGTCTAATTCTAAACTTTATATATAAATGCTTTTTATTTTTATTTTTCCTGCTGTTTCGACATTGTTTTATCTTTATTCGTGAACTTTAAAGGCTGTATTCTGTAGAAATTGGATATTTTTAGCATTTTGAACTTGAAAAGAATTTTTATTTTTAAAATCGATAGGAATTAAAGTATTAATTCTTATCACAAGAAATAATACTTTAGTCCCCCTGCAAGTCCCCCTTTAATTTCAGCTAGCACTATTTTGCATATCAGCTCATTACATTTCAAGTATTCGCTTAAATCAAACTCCGACTTTACTTTGAAGGACTTTTCGTTGCATAATAGTACATCAATTTAGTTAATAATGCAGTAATTGTAGTCTATTATTGACACAATAGATTCAGTGGCAACATAGAGGTTTCGGTTCCTTAATATCGTATCTTTTAGTTATCTTCCTTTTTTCATTACCTATTTTAGGCACACTTAGTGCATTTTTGTCTGCTTAGTTTGGAAATTCGCAGTGCCTAATCTTCTGGGCTCTACTGATGAAATGGTAGAAACGGTGAAACTTATGTGTCGTCGATTTATGGTACTCATATATTTTTAAGAGTCTGTTTCGGGGGAATACCTACTTAATATCAGCCGACGATCCATGTGCGTATATGCTGCAGCGAGTTGCAGGTTAGGAAATTATAGCATTTAATATTGAACATTTGTGATGTCTTTGACCTCAGTGCTATGAATTAATTTACATCTATCTGCACAAATCCTTAGACTCTATAACCAATGGGAATGATAGAAAAATACTTTTAGAGAATTTTTTTAAATCTTAATGCATATGTGATTTGGCACACAATGGTTATCTTCAGTTGCTAAAGCTGTGTCCACACCCTCAACACTATGCCACTGAATGGGGTCTGTTGCACCTTACGAATGCCTTGCCGGATTGATCGGTGGTCAATTCAATCTTTACATGCACAAAATGTTATTTGTACGGAGCATTCTTGGGTAATTCAGTGTGCTGAAAATTACTGAGATTCACGTACTGCTTCAAGAATAATTTCTAACATTGAAATAACCAAACTGTATCTCGTTTGTCTATCGGAAAAGATCAGTGGAGTACGTACTCAAATCACAAAATGGGGCCGGCCACTTCGCGAATTGGCTAATTTCGTAAAATATTGACCCAGATAGTGTCTGAAATCAGGACATTAGCTGACCGTTTCGTGAAGTGGCCGGTTATCCCAAGCCAATGTCCTATATCAAAAGACATGATTCAGGATCATTGTCAAGTTGGCGTATTTGTTCGTGATAATTATGGCCACGTTAGTTGTGGCAACCCCTCAAACCACGGTTACGATGCGGTAATAATTTTTTCTCTCAAAAATTTGGCAAAAAAATAACTATACGTTTATACAATTATTTTTGTAGTTTTTCTCTCAAATTTTACTTCTTTCTTCTCTCTTCACATGGAGCTAATCCAATACAACTGCTATATCTATGCAATGTATAACATGTTGGCGATTAAAAAATAATAATTTTTCTCCTACCGGGCCGTCTTACATCAGCACATCGAGCTTTTTCCAGGGATCTCCAGCCACTTCTCAAAATGGCCGGCCATGGTGCGAATCATTTCGGCAATTCAGACATTGGCCAAAACTCTTGGCCATTTCGTGAAGTGGCCGACCCTGTCATGAATTGGCCGCAGTTCAGGCTTTGTCAGTTACATATATAAAATTCATTTTCTGTCCGTTTGTCTGCTAAAAGTTCTCCATCAGTTCGGGTGCAAATAAACTGTCCGGAAACACTGGCTCTTGAGCCTCAATAATGACATTTTTAATGTTTATTTTGGTCACGGTGGTTTACTAACAATGTGCTTCAAACATGTATATGCCTTTATAATGGTTTGTCACTTCATTTACGCTGCCAGTATATAAGGAAAAATCCGGGCAGCTTCGGGTATTACAGCTGGTCTTTTATAAGTCTAATAGATATTTAATCGAAACAAGCACCGTAAGAAATATCAATAATTTTTTCTAACTTTTTATATACACTAGAGAAGAGAATATATGATATATCTACTATTATATAGCAATCATTACTTTCTTCCACATTTCTATAATTCATGTTTAAGTTTTTTTAATTTCATCATCGATGAGGAAAAATGATAAATTACTTTTTATACTGGCAAAAAAAAACAAAACTTCAAAACTGTGCGTACAATGAAAGAAAGACATTTTCTTTGCCATAGACGGGATCACGTACATTTTGCCACAGAAGTAGAGAAGCTCCTTTCTTGTGTGATGAGCTGTGCACTGTACACATACTGCTATAACAACAACTACAGAAGAAGAAGGACCTTTGCGTGATGGCCTAAAGGAAATATTTTTAAAAACCTGTTCGTGACGATATATATTTTTTTTATTTATTTTATTTTGTTTCCTCTTCTTATATATTTTGTCTTCTTTGATGTGTTTTTTTCTCAACATCTCGGGACGTGATTTCAACTTCATTTCATGTCCTCTCTTCTATTTTCCGCAAGTTTAGAAAACCATCTTCTTCTGGCCTTTCCATTTTTTTTTTTAAGTTGTATACTTCTTTTGTGTGAGTTGTGTGTGTGTTTTTTTCCTCTATTTCATTTTTCTTCTCCTTCACTGATCGCAGTTGCTTTCAAAATTTTGTTTTATTCGTTTGTAATCCGAGACTTCTGGCAAATGTTATCCATGATTCCGAATTCATTAATTAAATATAAATTCATTTTTGCGTTATCCAAATTCTGTCGGACATTTCTAATAAGATTGATATGAATGTGTTCGTTCCCTCTTGTAATAAGTATTGAAAACTCGTCCTTAAAAAGTCTAGGATTAAGGAAGGCACCTGACTACTTTCAAAACGTCATTTTGGAAGAATATATCGTTTTTTGTTTGTTTATTTTTCATGAAAGTCCTGTTTGTTGTGATTCCAAAACAGGACTTTTTTTTATTTATATGACGCTTAGGACCGCAGTTACATTAAATTTAGTGTTGCATTTCTTCATACAATTAATCCGTGATTAATCTGCTATAATAGTAATAAAAAATTAATCTGCTAATCTTAGGCCTATCACATTTGTCTAATTATAGTGTAGTAGGGATGAAATGTAGAATGACATTTCCAAAAATTCACTTGTAGACCTACATCAACAGGTTTGAGTGCAGCTTATGAGCATATCATACAGTACTTACAATTTTAGTTCATAACCTGCATCATTGCTTGCTAAATGTTTTGTGAAAATAACAGCATTGACAAGAAAGTTACGCAGGTTTTTAAAAACTGGCTGTTGTGAAGATTATAATTTTTTTTTTAAGAGAGAAAATTCAACTACCTTTGAGAGGAATCTAACCCACGTCCTTTTACTTTCCGAGTGAACGCACTAGACTACAATACAAAGGCAACGAATCTTTCAATATTTCCTTGGAGCTCGTGTGCTCTGAACGGGGCCGTACATTGCACACGAGTACATTACTCGTGCTCAGTGCACACGAGCTCCAAGAAAAGATTGAGAGATTCGTTGCCTTTGTAGTTTAGTGGTCTAGGGCGTTCATACAGGTACGAACCGGGGTAACGAATATGGATAAAAAAATATTTCCTATAACTGGCATTATGCGACCACCGATAGATGGCGCATACATTTTCACACAACTCATTGATGGTAGTAAGTTGCAATCCAACAATATGGCCGGAGTTGGTGCTTAGTGAAGTAGTATGCAACATAGAAACAAATAATGTATGGTTTCATAACCCTTTTTGAGTTACTCCACTTAAAAAATTTTAACGGACACTTTAGTTAAGTCCCCATATTTTTGTGATATAAATAATTTTTCCGATATTTTGTTGGGAAGAGAGAGAGAAATGAGGTACACAAATATTTCCTACAATTTTAGAATCATACATAGAAAAAATAATTGGCTTCTTTTCTTAAAAAAATTTAAATCGATGTTTTTTTTTAAAAAATCTTATATGATTTCAAATAGAATTTATATTTGAATTCAGTGGCTAAAGACGTGAAGACCCGTTATTAGGTTCCAGGGTTTCATATAGGATGAAATTTGCCATCCTGTGTAACGAGTGTTCAGAAAGGAGCACGAGGTAGTAAAGGCGTACAACACGAACATTTTTGAAGATTTCACTTACAGTGATGAAAATTGGACAGTATTGACCTCCTTCGTATTTATTTTACCACAATGTCATCGAAACTAAATTGCCACGCTGAAGACTTGTCATATTCACCGGATGCCTGAGCTAGAAGACTATTTTCCTCTTCGGAATCAACAGCTATATAAGTTATCTTCTGTAATTTTATGAACATACTACCTAGATATAGAATGCAAAAGTCCTGATGAAATTTTGCAGCACACAGACGGACACTATTTAACTGTGATCCGTTCTCATGAATCGCTAAATTCATCTCAAACGATAAACTATCCTGATATCCTGAATTTTCACTTCAGTAACAGATGACTCGCACCATTCCGCCAACTTGATACTCCCATGTAATAGTTTTCATGATCAGGCAATACTAAATTTGGTTTTCGATATGATCACAAAAATCGATGCATGTTGAGTTTTGTATTTTCTGTGGATTTTTGTATATCCGTTATTTATTGGGGTATGACTACAGTAGAGTCTCCCCATAACGGACACTTTCCTGACCCCCGATCCCGTGGAATATTGCTTCAATGTATTTCATTTCCCGTTAGCGGACGCTCTCGATAGCTGACAGTAAAATCAGGAGAAGCCTAATTTTTTTTCCGAAACTCCATTTTTTTTCATTTTTGGTCATGGGGATTTATCATATTCAACTAACATTATGTTTAATCCCAAGCCCGTGTTGGTAAATATGATAAATCATCAATTAATTACTTAATTAACTGAACATAACTATGGTCCAGAACGTTGCATTCAAATGGTAATGTTGGATTTGTTTGTTGATAATGTGTGAAGAAAGCCAAAACCAAGACTGATAATGTTATGAATTTTTTTTTTATATTCGCTTATTTCAATTTAACTTTTATCGCAAAATATGTGTAGTGAATAATTCATGTACAGGTAAAAAAAACAAATTGGTTTAATGAAGATAGGAATGGTTATAATTTTTTTCATATTCGGAAATTATGCATCTCCGGTAATTAGTCAGGAATGTAGTGAAATTTAATCAGTTTTTTTTATCGATACGATTGGTGAATATGCATATAAAGTATATTCACCGGTGTATTCCTTTTACACGGTATCATATACATTTTACTATCAAATTTGGACCAATTGCGACCTAAGACAATGTTGTATGAATGTGAAAGTCGTATAAACGTGGTTTGACTGTGTATCCTACATCCACATTGGTGGACAAACTTTTTGGCCCCATGGGTGTCCGTTATCGATAAATTCTACTGTATTTAATAGTTATTCAGTTAATCATAATTTAATGATATCGTATTAGTAAATATGTATAAGTAATAAATGTAGAAAAGTTTCAGGAAATTTCGTCATGACAATGTTTTATCTTACGAAGTACATATATTTTTGCACAATGTTATTCTCATGTGCAATTTCATGCTAACAAAAAACGGCATTTGAGTAATTTATATATTAAATTTTAAAAAACATACATATTTGAATCTCCATCCATTTTTTTTCATCCTCTCAATTAGCAATTTATTTTAGATATCAAATTAATCCAATATATTTCTTTAATTCAAAAACGAGAATCTATCCATAAATAAATAGCGCGAAGTGCGAAAAATTATAAAATATGTTCATTGTAAATACAAATTTTATGGATTTTTTCGTCACGAATAAATTCCAAATATAAGTAACTTTGCATAATGAAAATGATTCTTGGGAGAATCACCATTCGTTTTTGTACTTGGGTTGTGCAAGTAGATGAAAAATTAATTGGAAGCACCGCAAAATTTATTTTGATTAATTTAAAAATCGGCATATTCTACTTATTTACGGGTGTTTCACGAACGTATGGGGAAAGAATAAAAATTATGATTGTTTCTGAAATTGAAGTTGGAAAATTATTAAAATTACAGAAAATAAAGGTGAAATTCAGTTGTGATAGTTTTAGCCCTGAAAAAATTATACTTCACTGAAATAAAAAATTGAATTATATTTTATCAAATAAATTTTCAAAATTGTCGCTCAGCAAAATTTGTGCCCCTTTCGCTCTCTGTCATATCGAAATAAATCTATCCCATAGCTTTGATTATTTCAGCATGTACAACGTGCCGGAAATCAAGCATTTCGATGTTCGATATCTCGAAGAATGTGTTTCTTCAAAATTTTTAGGAATTTTTTGTTTTGTAATTTTAACACGAAGGACGCAAAAATGAGTTTTCTCATTGGGAGCCGTATAAAACGTGTAATTTCTATGTTTTTTTCTATCAATAATTTATTTTATATATATGCACATGAAGGAAGCTAATCATTTAGCCAAATTTTCCTCTTTTTGCTGATAACTTCCTTCATCTCAATTAAATTTTTTAAGATAAATCTCATAGTTTCTAATCCTTTTGTGTCAAATTCAGATACCTAAAAGAACTGAAAAAAATTAAAGTCCCTAAAAAATTAATCATACTATGTGAAGTATAATATTAGAATTATTTTCCCCCACATTACCAAACACTCAATATTATATTTTAATCCATCAAGTATAAAAAACTTAATATCACAATTAACCTATCAAGTACTATTGTAATTAGACCATACCTACAGAGTTTCATAGATTTGGTTGAAGGGGCGCAGAGAAGCGCTACGCGTGTCTTTGTGGACACTCGGGGCTTGAGTTATGTCTGAAGAGACACTTCATTTTTTGAATATGTTTACATTGGAAAAACGCAGATGTCGAGAAGATATGATCGACGTATTCAAAATTACAATGGGATGGATAGGATGGACCATGAACTTTTAGTACACCGCCAATCGACTGCTTTTACAAGGGGGCACCAGTTTCGATTGGTAAGGAACTATTCTAGATTGTGGTGTCGCAGGGAATTTTTCTCTTTGGGTTGTTAATAAATAGAATAGCTTATGGCTGTGACTTCTACCACAATGGACTCGTTTAAAAAGAAATATGATAAACATATTGGGATAAACCGTGAAGCCATCCACATACTTGGATAAGACAACCATCTATATATATTGTATAATAATTGCTTTTATAATTGCATTTTTAATTGGGAGTTGATGTATTTTTGAAACATATGACATCCATATTTGTTATGGCCATCTTTTCCGAGTTACCTCGTTGGGCATTTTGCGTGTTTTATTTCTGTAATACATATACAATATCACAATCAATATATCAAATAGAAAATAATCAATAATATAATTAATAATTAAGCACAAAGTATTCAATATCGTAAGTCATCTATCAAGTAAAAATTATGTAATATTCCAATAGGCATATCAATCCCAAAATGCTCAACACTATAATTGATCTATCGAGTGCAAAATATGTATTTAATGTTATAGTTATTCGATCAGGCACAAAGTGCTAAATATTACAGTTAATCTGTCGAGTAAAAAATATTTAATATTATATTTCATGTATCAAGCGCAAATCACACAGTATCATGATCAATTCACCAAGCACAAAATATTTGATACTATAATTAGTCTATTAACTACAAGAAAAACTCAACATTATTAACATTGTGATTACTTTATTCCCCTTGACGCATTTTACTGTCCAGCATTGGATCCTAGATAATCCTTCCAATTATGAAAATCATTCAAATAACGTGTGGCACTCAGATACGTCATTCATAATGCAATAAAAGGTGTTATAGTGATCAGAATAGAAAAAAACAAATTTTATACGGACACTTTGTGCCCTCAAACACCTGATGATAGATAGTTGCTGCCCTATTTCTACTGAGGCCTACAAAACAAATTCGACATTTCTAAAACCGCAATACTCATTGAGGTATTTGAATTTAAAAATGTGAAAAAAATACGGAAACAAAACAGCGTGAATGAGGGGAAAAATCATTTTCTTTTAGTACCTATTTATGCTTGTTTTCCCTTTATTTTCTACATTTCTTTCGACTTCAAACATTTCAGCGAATATTGCACTTAGAAATGTAGAATTTCTGTGGTTGGCCCCCCAGCGGTTCACCAGTAATAAGAGCAAAGGGAAATTAACCCTGTATACTATTAATATTGAATATTATAATTAATATACACATAATACGCCAATATAAAATTATTCTATCAAGTAAAAAATACATACTTTCGTGAAGTGTGCATATAGAGCTGGAAGGCAGTGAATAATAGCATATAAGTGGTAATAACGCAATCTATATATATAATTATTTCTCTGCTATTATTTATTCTTTACTTATTGTTCTAGAATGTTCTATTAGCGATTCGTGACGAGCATATAAAAATACAGTCTGTCCGAGGGGGTGGAGGACATTTACGCAAAGCGACTCGCACCATATGATTTCGTACCACCCACAATAGGTGGACGTGACGGGACCCAGAGTGGAAATGATTCGTACCTATATTCAAGATGAATCCGCCCTCCCCCCCTCACACATCCACCTAAAAACTCAATGCGACTAATGAAGTTATATTTATCACGAGTTGTGTGACTCGAATAGGAATATCATTTCTATCCCCCTAACATATTACGCGGTTTTGTTTCGCGTTAGTGGCGTATAATAAGTATTAGCGGCGCAAAAATCACCGGGTATGCAATGCATGTATATTCATCGTATCAAGTACAAAGAGAATGAGAGGGAGAATTCAATGATCTTCTCTCAGTCTGTAACCTACATCGATTGACATGAAGCTATTATAGACGGTGTTTTGTGTATATGGAGTCCCTGTGCCAAAACGGTTTTCTCGATTGTGTTCTGTTAATTTGGTCGGAACGCCCAAAAGTTACGGATCCCATTCTTTTTGCTTCCTCCACGCCTCCTCCACTTTTCATATTACGGAATGAAGTACGCACCACGTCCAGGGAATATGATTTATTCAAACGTTAACATAATAGAATTCTCTCCGTGATTTTATTCATTAGATCGAAAGACATTGGGATGGATAACACATCCGTATCGTCATTACGGATGGGAGGTCGGGACATGAAGTCGCTGAGCGGAAATCCCCCTGTTAGATAAGTTACCCTGGGTAAGACGATATAAAAATTTAAATCGTTGATTTTCAATGTAAACGCCTTCGTCAGTATTGGTGATAGCTTACTATTTATATCAATACCTAAAAGTCGCTTTGAACTCAATTTTAAATGAATCCAGAATTCCCAACGTGTCAAAGAATCGAAAATATTTCTTGTCTCTGTATATAAAGATCCATTTCTGTGTTATTAACCAGTTCAACAACACAGGTTTGCGAAGAAAAACCTTTCTTAAAAATAACTAGTCTTTTTTTATAGTTTTCTGGATGTTAATTACTGGAAAAATAATTATAAAGTTCCATGACATTCAGTTTTGGAGATAAAGTGAAAATTAAATTTTGATAGTAGTACGATAAGCAGCATACGAATCGCATTAAAGTGTACGCTTCAAACAAATACAGTAAATAATTGACAAAATATTTCAGTGGTTTTAATTAAAGTAATCCCCCCCCCAAAATGACTAGATGGACCACCAAAATGGCCAGATTGGCTCTACCTTTTGAGATATAGCGAAAATCCAATGTTAACCAGCATGCAAATCACATTGAAACAGTGCATTATGAATAAACATAGTAAATCATTGCCGTAGATATTTCATTAATTTTAGAGTGATTTTAGAGCCTAACATTATAATGACTAAGCTAGGATATAAATCCGAAGTTTGAATTTGAAAGTCAAAAATATTTTGATTTTGAGTTATTTCCCCCAAAATATGAAATCATTTTGTGGAAAAGCCTTAAGTGATAAATACACTGCTCAAAACAATTAGGGGAGCAAGCAAAAAAGTGAAGAAAACCGTGCGAGACAGCCACGTATTGGCATACAATGGATAGTACACGCGTATGAAAACTGGAGGCAGATGACAGCAGTACACATAACAAGCATTGCACCGAAACAAACTTTACGTCAGGTTGCACTACACGTACACGCACATTCCCGCATGTACCGATTCGTTGGGGGTTCCGTGGGGGGTTGAGGGCGGGGTGCATGTGTGGTGTAGCAGTAGTAGGTAGGGTAAAAAAGGGTTCGGGGATCCATGATGTTCTTAAGTCAGCCACCTCGTTGGGCAATTTGCCTGTTGTGGCGTTGTATTTGTATTTGTATTTGTATTTGTATCAATGCGCAATACAGAAAAAAGACGTAAAAAAATTTGGAATTAAGCTTTACTTCTTTGAAAATATGGAAAAAACATGAAAAGATGATTTAGGGCAACAATTTGGTTACATGTAAACGATAAAAAAAGTACTGTTTAGACATGATGCATGAGTTTTAATACGGCGTGTGGTCTCCTCGAACAGCTAAGACTGCTGCACACCTGTTTGCCATGGATGCGATGAGGTTATCGATCAGACTTTGGGGAATACTGTTCCACTCCTCAAGAAGTGCAATCTGCAAGTCTCGGACAGTAACAGGCAGCCTTGGTCGCGCAGCGATGCGTCGTCCGAACATGTCCCAAACATGCTCGATTGGATTCAGGTCAGGAGAGCACGCTGGCCATTCCATACGCTGTATTGTTTCAGCTTCAAGCATGTTCTCCACCAGACGAGCTCTATGCGGTCGGGCATTATCATCCTGGAAAACAAAGGAATCTCCAATGGCTCCAGCGTAAGAGATGGCATGAGGTCGCAGTATCTCGTTTGCATACCTTGGGGCCGTCAAAGTGCCATTCCGAATTATATGCAGGTCCTTACGTCCGCCTATGCTGATTCCACCCCATACCATCCAACCAGCTCGTCTGTATTGTGACCTTTCACGAACGACCATACCAGAACACGTCGGGTGTCACACACACGTCGGGTGTCACACTCCAGACTGAATCGGGACTCGTCTGTAAACAGCACTTGGCTCCAATCATGTTGCTCCCAATCTCGATATTCAGCAGCCCATCTTCTTCGGGCCGCACGGTGGCGTGGTGTCAACGGATTGCAGACCATTGGCCTACGTGCATAGAGCCCTCCCTCATGAAGCCGATTACGTACTGTTTGGCTGGACACCCTTCATCCTGTTGTGATTAGATGAAAACATGATTTTTTCTGCTTCTCATTGCTTGAAAGGTCGTATATTAGAATAATCTCGCAGAGAAAGAGAGAGAGGTTTCAAAACTAACCTAGAGGTGTGCTTTATATCAAATTAGAAATAATTCCAAATATAATATACAAAAGGCGTAACGTTATTGAAAATATAAGGGGTTCTAAATATTGGGGGGAGGGGGGTGAGTTCAAACCCAATATTTATGTAGGTAATATAGATATGGTGACAGATATTGATTAGGCTCGGGTCACGGACCGTGGATATAAGTTAACGCCTACGATAATTCGGTATTATGTAGGTTTTTTTTTTGGTTTTCTTTTAGGATAGAGTGGTGGGGGTCATGTTCTTGTTACGAGGAGAACGTAGTATATAGTTCGATAGCAGTTTATTTGGCGTTCATCATACAGGGTGATTCAAAACTCAAAGTATAGAAACAATTAGGGGAGGTAGAAAACACAAAAACAAAACAGATTCGCATAAGAACGTATGACCGGAAACCCCAACCTGATCGGCTAGACGATAAACGGAGATGCAGAAATGACACGCCAATAATAACCCTCCCAGTCACAAGAATCTCCGTCGTAGCTTCAAACGTCGGTGAAATGCCGTGTATTTTTGAAAGAGTACGACAATCAAAGCGTCGGCGTTGTGAAACGTGCCTTAACTCTGTGGAGAGACGATACGTACTTTGAGAACTTGTTGTGAAACTTAACGTGTACACGTATTGTCCTCGTGTAAAGTATCGTTTAGTAAAGAGTTTTTCCACCTATCATTGGCTTGTCATTTCTGCATCTTCGTTTATCCTCCAGCTGATCAAGATAGGGTTTCTGGTCATACATTCCTATGTGATTCTGTTTTGTTTTTGTGTTTTCTACCTCCCTTAAAAGTTCGTACGTTGAGTTTTGAATCTACTTGTATGAGTATAATATGTTCATCATATTATATACCCAATAGGTTTTTTTTTTCTTTCTACAAACTATTACTTTTGAGTATTATTTTCTCATTTTATTTTATTTTTTTATTTGATTTATGTTTCCGTCTGCGCCACTGGTTTATGCATGATGCTAGAATCCAAAAGCTCAGTTCAAGTGGAGGGAATAGAATTCACAGGGAAGTGGGAAGTTCCGAGATTGTTATAGTGTCCCGCTTGAGCTTTATATAAAAATTTTCTGATTTTTGAATTCTGGTGTGCTCGAACGCATGCCAAAAAAGTTTTACTTACGAAGTTATATAAGCAGTATGTAACGAGGGGGTTTTACAAACTCTCGTTGAAAAAATGAGGCTTTTTTTTTTCTTTTAGAACGGAAAACAAATGCTTACAGACACTTGTTCCTCGACCAAAAATCGCTACCTACTTTAGTAACAAATATTCACTCATAGACGCGTGCGCTTCTCCGCAATCTACATATACCGCTTCTTCTATTATTATTGAATCACTAAAACCTGTTTGTATAAGTAATCATGGGCTTCCACCAGATTGCTGATGCGTCGAGGCAGTTAAATGTCCATTCCTTCATTTATCTTCACATCAGCCAGCTGTTGAAACCTCTCCAAGGAGGTTCTCAAGCGGCCTGTGAACCCACGTCTAAGAATCACGGATTTTTAGAGCGTTTTTTCTTTTTTTTTATTCCTAAACTCAATTACTTAATTATACATTTTTTATTGATTCTCTGGCAATTATGACTGAGAGTCTCGAACCTGCAATATCAAAAAACCACAGTTATACCCGTATTGTGGGCATGAGTGTATATGCAAATTATATAATTCTAGCTTAATTTCGGCTTTGTTCTGTAATACAATCCGTGTAATTTTCGCCAACTTCTTCAGAAGGATTCCAACGTAGGTGTTTTTTTTTTCAAACCGAGCACAACTCAGGTCTATCGCCATAGGCAATTTACTACCTAGTGAGTTGTGCCGTAATTGTAAATGTGTGTACCTAACAGTCTGAGTGCGTATCTAGTGTTGTGTATGATTTTTCAGTGCTGCCATCTATATCTCAGAAGTGAAGTGAGTGATGTGTGGTGACTGAATATTTGTACTGTTTGTAGGCCTGTTGCTCTCTGTGGCGAGACTTTTGAACGGGGAGATCGGCTCGCATTTGCGCCTCGAAGTTGGGAATCACAGGAAACCAACTTCAGCCTACCACCACTGTGGTGACGGTGGGGCTCGAACCCGGGTCCCCGCGATGCGAGTCCGTCACTATGACCACTCGACCACCACAGCGGCCAACGTAGGTGTGCTGACCACTTGCATAAAATAATAAAATTAGCCTGTTCAGTAACGTTAATGTCTATTCATCAATCTAACTCACAAAATTTTGATGGCTTCTATGATTCGCTCTAGAATTCATAAACATTCTGTATATAAAATAATGCATCACAACGTACTCCGAGATAACTCCACGTATGCTATGTACCTAAATCACTTCCATGGGAATATATATATAGTAAAGAAAAAAAAATCTTCCTTTTTCGCAATAACTCCACTTCTGCATATGCTCAAACTTTCTTTTGCATACATAATATCATACTTTCAAAATATTGCAAATAACGTACCTTGATCCAAGAAACAAAAACACACATACATGTTCTCATAAATACACACGGAAAAAAAGGGAATAATGATTTGCCGAACTAGAATTATCATCATCAATATTTCTCGGTGAATCTTTTTCAATTTTTACTAGAATTTTTCCCTTAGACATATGCATGTGATTTAAAAGTACCATAACGCCACGTGATTTCCGATGCAGAAATTTCTAGTTGGGTATAGATTGAAAATAGTAGGGATAAAAAATTTCTTTGATGTACAAAATTCTTCTGGTTTTCCTTTTGTCTCCATTTGGTTTCTTGGAATTCAATATTTCCGAGATGTTATTACTACTTATATATAATTCCATCGAGATGGAAGAAATAAACTTTGAATGTATTTTGAACGTAGACTGGAAATACACAGACCAAACGGAATCTGAACAAGAGTTGCTTACTTGTGTATTTTCTATTCATATTCTTCAGATATTGCATTTCGATCTTCACTTGCTGAACTAGAATTAGTTATAGCTGCTAGAAAGCATTATTAAGCTACTAAAATAGTTACTACTATATAGCTACTTGAAACTTAATTTCAGATCATGATGGCTTTAAAAGACATACTTTCCATCAAAATTCAAAATTTCGAGTTCGGTATACAGGTGTAGTATTTTTTTTCCTTATACAAAGTTTTATTTATTTTCTATTTCTTCTCTTCATTCTTCCAATATCGAAATTTTGACAACAATCGAGATATGTGACTTATAGCTATGCCTAAAGAGTAATTCAGAACTCATGTGCAAACCATAAGGAACAATAGAACATACAGTGAATTCGAATAATATGGAATGACAGCTACAAAAAATTTCAAAATTTTCAAAAGTGTGGGGTGTAGCAGTAGTAGGTAGGGCCTCCAAAAAATGGCTCGGGGATCCATGATGTTCTTAAGTCAGCCACCTCGTTGGGCAATTTGCCTGTTGTGGCGTTGTATTTGTATTTTCACGATACGCATCACGAGTGTTGCATCTTAATGTGTTTTGCTAATTTTTTAGACAGTGATTCTCTCCGGCTAGATGGAACGCTATTTTTTTAAAGATGGTGTATTGGGTAACATGGAATACTATAAGTCATAATCTGAGTTTGGCTTCAAGATAGAAAGTTCATTGAGATAGAACGGGAAAGGTCTAGAAATAATGTGTCATGGCCTGGGGACACACTTAATTTTTAAGCAGAATAGGAAGACTGCATTTGTTAACTGGGCATTCATTCATTTTGGTTGTGAGAGCGTTAACCAAATTTTGTAGAAATACCGCTTTCAGTATTCAACCATGATTCACAAATTGGAGTTCTGCAATACATAAGGGAAACATTATCTAACATTGCCCTCAATCATGAAACCCCTATGTATAAACGTAACTGTGCTGCAAATCTCCGTTCATCAAAAAAGAAAAAACTTACCAATTTTTTGGAAAACACACGAAAAACTTTTTCCCTCAACCGGAACACGTTCTGAAACTATCATGAAATGTTAGTACAAGAACAAACAAACGTGATGACCGGCTTTAAACTTAACTTGCAACAACCCTCAGGGCTACCTACATATTGAAACAAAAAACCTCCAAATCGCCCCAAGTTAAGGAGCTGTCCCAAGTATGCACACTTGACTGTATTATAAATACATTTGAAAAAACGTAAAAAAACAATTAGATTTTAAAAAGTGAGTACAAGTACCAATAAAAATTTTATCAAACAAAGGACACAATAATAACGTAAGGATTTCTAATAAATATTGATTTAGTTTTTCGTGTGTAAAGAGCAAGGGAAAACCAATTGGTAAACAGGTTTCCCCCCAACGCACTTTTGTTTTTAAAATACTCCGCCATTTCCAAGTATTTATTTCCTATTTGAGTTTTATACGTTCGTCGATATCTCTTAAATCAAAGTCTCTTCTTTTCCGAAAATTAACTATTAAAACCTCCTTCCGGAAAACGAAGTAATTTACGAATTAGCTCCAGTGATAAACATTGCGTTGATGGTGGTGGCGGTGGTTGTGTTACACACACAACACGGGCCGGGTTTGATAGCTCGGAAATTAACTGCCATACCTCAAAACTTAAAACATAGCTCTTACTCCGACTCACAGGCCAAACCAAAGCTTCGAATGCTTCCCTCGAGAGCAATAAAATTGCTGCATCATCTGCATGGAATCGGGAAGGTTGTGAAGACGCAGCCGGAGCCCCAGTCTATCGCGGCGGGTCTTTCCAAAATTTATACGCCGGGATCGATGATAAATAAATCATAAAACTCGAAACCCATTCACATACTTCTTGTGAAGTTTACCCTGAATAAAATTTAAATATTCATTCAGTGCCACAAAACTTGTTTTTTTATGTAATACGTTAACTTTATATGGAACGTATCCGAAGGGTTTGTGAGAGCGCAAACATTTTTTTCGCCCCATTCCTCCTTTCGATTCATTTCCCGGAATATGGAAAGAAATATTATTGTAAATTTGATTATATTGATTATGAGATTAAATAGAAACAGAAAAATTAAATGCTAAAAAGACAAATGTATATATATATAATGCTGCCGCGTCTTTACTCCGGAAATCTCCAATTAAAACGGTTAACGCTCCGATGATATTTTTAATAGGAGTTTCCGGATTACTTTCATGAAATAAAAAAGGAAATGAAGGATAAAACAGGAGAGCTATACCTCTACTGCGTATTCGCCATCTTTCCCCCGCGTATTTCTTATATATCACACTCGACTGCGTTTAATATTGACGGTGGGTAATAGTCTGGGTAATAGGTCCCTAGACGTCTTAATTTTGTTTTTCTTTTCGAACATATGGTCATTAGTTTCTCTTTTGTAATTTCAATATTGAAAACAGTACATTTCATGCATAAAAATGAAACGGCGAGTAGTTTTTTTAAAGTGTTTATTTTTGGTTAAGTTCTTGTAAGGTTGTTGAAGGAATACGAAGGATTAATGTGAATTTTGATTCAATTGGATTCTTGATTAATGCGTAGTTCGGATGTGAAATTTGCGTATGACTCAAAATCTCTTTTTTGTGAACCAATAATTTACTCCGTGCAAATTTCTTCAGCCAAGATGATGTAGGGTGCGTTCATCTTTACATTCAATTTTTTTCCAGACATTTATTACTAAATTTGATGTAATATATCACACTTTTCCAGGAAGCACTTTCTTCTGGAATCTATCTTAAAGCCACACATTAAAATACAAATACAAATTCAACGCCTTAACAGGCAAAATGCCCAACGAGGTGGCTGAGAAAAAGATGTCCATAACAAATATGGATGTCATATATTTCAAAAATGCAGCAACCCAAGTTCAGCTTCAAGTGCTGCCCTCTAATGACATCCACCGAAGTTCATGTGCACCATATTTCTAACTCAAAAGATACACAACCCTTTGGACATGGACCTCCCGACCATAGACCCGGATAATAGCCCGGAAGGGGTTACACAATGTTTGGGCGGACAGGGCTTTAGCCAGGGACAATTGCCATAATTTTATTCGTTTTCTTTTACTATGAATTCACTATAAATGTGCCCGTGAAAAGTCTGGCTTGTGGGGGGGCGGCACCAAAAATCTCAGCGAATGGTCCTTTCTCCAGAATGTTGGGGTCTTAACTCAGGGCTTAACTTCCTGAGGTCAAAAGAAAAAATGTGCAGGAGAAAAAACGACCACATATTTGTGGCATCAGGGTCTGACGTGAAAATAGAGTTTCCCAACTTTGAGGCATGAATGTGAGCTGATATTACATTATGGTAAAAAGTCCCTTCACACACAGCGAACAATCAGGGTGATGACATTTAAAAAAAAAAATCACACGACTTGTTATATCCGAAATCGGAAGACAGATGACAATATTTCTGGTGACTTTCACTACATAGAAACAAACTTCACGTCAGGTATACTACACGTACACGCACATTTCAGCATGTACCAATTTGTTAGATGTTTCGCAGAGGAATGTGGCATATGTGGT
The DNA here is from genome assembly GCF_987345545.1 of Pholcus phalangioides. NCBI lineage: Eukaryota > Metazoa > Arthropoda > Arachnida > Araneae > Pholcidae > Pholcus > Pholcus phalangioides. Next base: position 16,064,188 of record NW_028301611.1, on the reverse strand, counting down.
TTAGTAATAGTAGTAGCACTTCTCAGATGCATAACAAGCATTACTCTGATACGAACTTCACGTTAGGTACACAATACATGAAAACTAATATTCCGACATGTACCAATATGTTAGGTTCAGTTTCTCAGAGGAATATTTACGAAATGTATTGGCAGTTTAGTAGTGTGTAGTAGCTGTATGAGCAGCACCTCCTACAGATAGGAGGCCGCCGCACGCTGTTCGTGCCGTCAGCAGCCTCACTCAGGATATTCAGAGAATAAAAATCCGCTGCACGTGATGTGTCATTGTTGTGCGGAAAAAAAGAACGATCTGCCACAGAGTTGGCGATTTCTATGCCCCACAACCAATCACCGTGCGGGGTATTTCTGAGCCAACCCGGAAGACTCTACGCCAAAATAAGGGAAGAAATGAAAACAACATATGCTTTGGTTCATAATTCGGTAAACTTAGTATGTAGTCTTACCGGGCTACTTTCATGATGTTCAGATGAACTTGGTAACCCGTGATGAGGAACTTGGTATGATAACCCCTTCTATCTGTAGGAAGTGCTGGTATAAGCTATAAGCCAATTTATGTTTCTACCAAATACAAGACCCAACAGGCGAAATGCCAAACGAGCTCACTGAGAAAAAATTTTACATAACAAATATGGATGTCATATATTTCCCCTAAAATACAGCAACCCAATTAAAAATGCAATTACAAAAACTAGAAACAACATATATACATGGAAAAGAATAAGACCAGGCTATATAACAAGACTAGGCTATGTCTTGTTATTTTCGTACCCGAAAAAACAAAATTAATATCAAACAGATCCATCAAATTTAGTGTCGACAAATGCAGTCGAAACAGTAAAACTTGATGAACTTTCTTGGTTCCAACCTGAACCATTATTCCTTTGAATGTCGTTCATATCTCCAATTTATTTCTCGTACCTGAATGTTAGAAAAGACAGAAAAAGCCTTATGCAGCAGCATTTAAAAGAATAAAATCGCCTTGAATTACACGAAATAATCTCGTTCGCTGCTCATTGAAAGCGTTTAGTGGTTTTTCAACTTCCGTTGGTAATTCATCAAGTCTCATTGCGTTTTAAACAAACAACAAGAAACACTCGCGCACACACACAAAAAGGTCGGGACATTAAGTAAGCCGTGTTTGGGCTGACATGTTGAGAATGTTTCGCTGACGAAGCTTATTCAACAACTTTTATTCTTGTGTTTTTACGACTCGCCAGGAAAATCATTCAAAACTGCTGAAATATAAAGAAGAAAAAAAAGCAATTCCTTATTGTTTCTTTTTTCTTGTTTTGTTTTATTTTGGACATACGAAATAGAAAAAGGAAAATGCTTATTTTTTTGAAGGATGTTTTCCTGATCCAGGTACAACATACGGTCAAAAAAATAGTCGCATCTCCACTATATATACCGTAAACTCCGGCTACTTTGGTCCTGGGGAGATACTTCGTTCCAAAAGAAAAAAAGGATTGAAACATGCGTGATACAAGCTGATTGCTTCGGTTCCGCGTAGTAGTCAGCGATTCCATAAGGCCGTAGTACTAGTTAGGCAATCCCACCTTCAATAGAGGTCTAATATTCACCACTAGGTTGCAACATTGCCGTTTTCGCATCAAACTATGATGTGACTCTCCGCAATCCATACTTAGAGTTAACAGCTGGCTGATGAGAAGATGAATTCAGGAAAGAAATAAAATTCTGCTGACTTTTCGGGGAATCGAACACACGTCCTCTCACTTGCCGGGTGAGAAATCTACACAACAAGACTACAAAGACAACGAATTTCAATCTTTCCTTAGAGGCTCGTGAGCACTGCATGAGACCATACACGAATTGTTGGACCAAACTCAGGTCAGTCAGTTACTCACAATCCTCACTTTGCCATCAGATAGCAATTGATCCAAGGATGATCTCACTCTCCTCTAGGCATACGAAGGTTGAACAGCTGGCTGATGCGAAGATGAATTCAGGAAAGAAAGAAAGTTCACCTGCCCTTTCGGGATATTGAACCTATATGGGGAAACGTGGACTCGATTTCACGCAAGGGCAGTTGAATTTTTCTCTCTTTCCTGAATTCATCTTCTCCGCCAGCTGTTAAACCTTCGTACTGTGTTTGCATCCCTGTTGAATACGCGCGTTTTGTTGTTGTCAAATCTTTGTTTGTGCGGGGAATTTGGTACAATAGAACCACGATGATCCGAACACATCGGGACCGAAGGGTGTTCGGAAAAGGGAAAAGTTCGGAAACCAGATTTCGGAACTAATTCGATGAAGCAAAGGAATAAATTGAATTCAAGGTGAATTCGTCACACGAAAAAATGACAGCTAAATCTGTTCCTATTCACACGTTTGTTTGCTTATCAATCGTTTATAACTACATACACTGTACCCGGATCCGCCATTGTTTACATCTATAACTCACGGGTACGGTATGTACAATTTTTTGGAAGTGAATTATTCTAGAATAGAGCAAAGCTATCGAGTTGGGAAAGAAGATTAGTAATCAACTTCCAAGAAAATACCAACTATAGAAAACTGAGAATGAGTTAGGTTGAAAATGTGTTCGGTTGACCGAGTTGTACGGAAAATCGATGTTCCGATAAACGAGGTTCTACTGTACTTGTTTTAATTTAGATAAGCACCAAATTTTAAAGCCAATATCGTCGTGAATAAGAACATGTAGTCTGTTTTTGTTGTACTCTCAAGGCTTTTTGGGCAAGCTGAGTAGATCGAAACATAGTACTGGTAACTAAGAAAAGCGGGTAATTATGTCAATAAAGGTGAGATAAAGTATCAGAAAATCCTAGAGACAACAGCTGGAAATGGTGTTGGTGGTAAAACTAACAGCAATTCTGTTGAGGAAAAATCAGCCATTCGAATCAAAACGGTGGAAATCAAAACGCTAAAAACGGTGGAAACCTGATTTCTAAAAGACATTTTGCCAGAAGGAAATATTGTATTAGTTTTTATTCAAAGGAAAAATATTTTCCAGGACTGGTTATGAGTGTAGCAGAAACTGGCCCTATTGTGGATTGCATGGGACCTACAGAAAAGACTTGGAAGTAACCAACAACAAAAAAATTCATATTTTTCTCTACAAATGGTCTAATATCTCACAAATGATCAGGCTTCCCAAATTATTGAAAAGACGGCTCTTTTCTGTGAACAGCGTGTAGTCACGAATCGAAAGTTGTTTTTGAGCTTACAAAACACTAATACAAGGATTATATTTAGATACCGTACCTATGTAAGACTTCTAGTAAGACTGACGTTGTCTAGTCTTCATTTTTAGTTGGTTTGTAAACATTTTTTTTTTGTTTTTGACAAAGAAATACCATCGCAAACCAAGAATAAATGAAGTGTATTTTTGTATTGATAAATCGGTAATTATGCATATTTACCAATCATCTTGGCAAGATTGATAATTTTATCACTTTTGCCGGTGAATATGCATAATTCCCGAACGTCGTTGGTAAATTTGTTAAATACTAAAAAAATATCACTTTTACCGGCGATTATTAATGATAACCTAGTGTATCTCTCTCTCTCGTAGGCGAATTTCGTAATTACTTGAAATGTATAGCCTTCATCTCAGATCATGCATAATACCCTTATTGCAGTGATTCTCAATCAGTGCTCCGCGGGTCTCTTGGGGCTTCGTGTGTACTCCTCGTGGAAGCTGGAGGAAAACAAAAATAAACGTAACAAATTTCAAAACAATAATTATCAATATTTTGAAATAATAAATATGGATCAGTAACTTAGCTGAAAATAGATTAAAAATAATCCTGTTACACACCCTTACGGTACTCCGTCATAGAAATTATATATCGTAAACGGGCTCCGCGTGTCAAAAAAAATGTTGAAAACAGCTGCCCTAGTCAAATCGGTAAATTTAATAAACATGAAAAAAATTACAAATGAGTCTAGTTGGACTATGTGTGAGGAATATAGTCGAACTCCGATGTAATGATAGCAAATTTTATGATCGTACCCCGAGAAAATGATCACCAATTTCACTATCGTACCCCCAGTATAATAATGCAATACATGCATGAATTATCCAGTATCTCATATACTACGATTTATCATGTTCATCAAAGATGCGACGATTAGGTATTATGCATAATCGCCGGTAAAAGTGATAATTTTTAGTACTTAATCAATTTACCAACGACGCTTGGGTGCTATGCATAATCGCTGATAAAAGTGATTAATTTAGGGAAATTGGCCAAACTTATCAAACTTTGTACGTAAACATAATAACTAGTTATTATGTATAATAACCCCATTCATTACACATTTACTGTAGCACATATACTTTTTCTTCAAAAGCATTCGCTTCGATTGCTTCAAGAATCTTTTACACTGTTTTGATTAGTTATATGTGGATTAGTTATATCACAGCCCTTTAGAGAAAAGTTTGAACTATCGGAAAATTAACTTAAATCTCATTATTTATTCATGTATTTTTTTACCATAAGGTTAAACAAAAATCTTGGCGAAGCAATCACATTGTTCCGTTGGACTCATGTGGCTACGGTAAACTAAACCATTTATTGTATCTTGAGCAAAATACATGTACATGGGCAGGTGCATAGACCATTTGTGCACATCGTCGGTAAACAATGGTAAAAAATTGAAAATCGAAAGAATGATGATAGAGGTAAATAAATCACAGTTATAAATCATTGAAATTCGCGGTCATTTTGAGGTCACAAAAGCTGTCATTTTGATCGCAAAGCTACTTTGACATGAGATTTCTTGCCGAACATTTATCTCGTGTTGTTTAACTTTCATGACATTTCTCATATTTTTACGGCTCATGAACTTCTAACATACAAATGTTCTAAGTTTCTTGGTTGAATTGGGAAACGAAGTTCTAAGAACGACGGTAGCATCGTCGAGCGGTCAGTGACCGCTATATAGATATATAGCTAATATGATTGCAAACTATGCTGAAATGGACAGGGGGCGCTGTAGCCCAGGTCGATAAGATACTCGCCTGAAGTACCCAACGATGTTTAGAGGTGTCGCGAGTTCGATACCCGGTTCGTCCTTATCAGAAAACTTTCCTGACACAGGGGTACAACAGAAACGGCGACAGGACCAGTAGAAGAATTTGCTACCGCAGGGAGTCCCCATCGAGGGGTCCGCAGGAGCACCAAATGAATATATAAAACAAGCCTGCCGTTCGGAATCGGCAATAAATTATTGGTCCAGGTCTAATTAGCTCTCGTGTGCAGAAAATGGTGCGACAAAAATAATCAAAATGATCAATAAAATGGACAGTATTCTTACTCGAATATTGATAATAAATAGACAGATGTTCTATCATAGTGTTTTCTTTCTTTTCTCCAGTGTGTATTTTGCACCATTAAAAGGTACACTTTCGAAGAAGTCCGTCGTTTTACGTTACTCGTTTCATTTAGCGATTCTGAGAATGTTTGCGCTTTTACTGTATTGCATCCGCTTTTACAACGTCGCACGACGAAAAGAATCCTCATTATTCGGTGTTCGAAATTATTCTTATAATTTTTTTTTTGTCTCTTCACACTATTAATTCAATATAGAGTCATTATTTTACCGCGTATCATGCTTCCCACAGCAAAAAGGTAATTATACGTCTTAAGTACCATCAACACACACACAATCGAAAGCATGGGAAAATGAAATTTGTGAGAGAAATTTTGAAATGTTATTACTCTATTAATGAGTGCCGTTGATGTTTCCAAAAAATATGAGTCCTTTTAGTACACGATGCGATCGAGATCGAAAAGCTATCTTAGGTATGTATTTTATATTCTTAAGGATTTGGCGGCTATTCAAGATTTTTTCATTCCACACCTGCAATCTCTTCTCAAATTTCTCAAACGTATTATACTTCAAATCTTGCCATGAAGCCACGAATTACGAAAGCTTCAAAAACCATAGTCAAATCTCATTTTTAAAGTAACAAAACACGGGATAAGTATTTTTCATAATAAGCCCAATTATCCAAATTTCCAAAAAAAAAAATTTATACATGGACAAAGATTTATTACAAAAGTAAGTCAAAGAGACTGTTTTAAGAAGTTTCAGTAAAAAAAATAACTTATGTTGATTTTTTTTTTTTTCGTATTGCGGTCAAAATCACCGCTTTCCATCGTTCTAGGTAGCTCGAAACTCCCGTCGTTCTAGTGTTAAAGCTTCAAAATAAAAACAATTTTATCGCCAAGCATCAAAAAGTGAAAAACTCTTATATAAACCTTTTTAAAAGGATTTAAAAACCTCTTACATAAACTTTATATTTTCCAATTTTAAAAACACCTTGACTGAGTAAATCCGCTTTTAAACAGCCTAAAAAAAAGAAGAGGAAGAGGAAACGGGAAAACACGTGAAAACGGAGAAACCAGAAAGATTAATGGCCGGCTAAAAAGAAATAAAAAAAGAATTAAATACATATATTCAGAGCTATTTATCAAAAAAAACTCTCACCAATATTTACCGCAATCGGAAAATTCGTGTTAGGGAACGAAACTATTAGCGGATGCAAATCAAATAACCGAGCTCGGCGTTAATGGCTTAATTTATTCGTAAAACATTAATTTGCGACGACAGTTATGATATTTTTCGCTTATTTAATGTATCGTATAATGCGATGTTTGTTGTTTATTAATTTATTTATTTTTCCTTTCGTCAATCTTCGGGAAGGCATTGGATTAATGATACTTTAGGTGTGAAAGGGGGATAATGAGTGAAAAAGTTGTGCTAACCAACAACAGTTGTTTTTCTTCACATTTTCTTGACGCTTCATAGTAATTAAGAAATAGGTTTTAATCAAGGATGCCCCATATCTATTCTAACGCAACGATGCATTACACTGTTCTACAAGGAAAAATATTCGTGTACGGAAATATAAGTTTCTATGTGTTTACAGTGTAGGGAAGTCAAATCCGAAAACAGAAATTTGCTATATCAGGCATAGCTTTTTAATTATTCAACGATGTATGTCTAATTTAACTGATATACAGCAGTTATATATAAGCAACTGAAGCCAGACAAAAATTACCGAGTAAAAGGATAGGGAATGGATTTTTCTTCCTCTTATCTTTCAAGTCACGACATGATGATGTTCTGCAATAATGTTTGGGTATTAATGAATGCTTTTAAACTGGAATACGAGCCACAGGAACGGGGACGTTTTATAGATGCCTCAAAATATAGTCTAAAGCGAGTTCTTCTCCATATTGGGAACGCAATGCTTTCTCTTCTAGTTGCCTACGCTAATTTGACTAATGTCTCATAGGATTTTTTTGAAATATATGCTCGCATTAGTGAAATATAATGAGCACAAATGCAAAATATGAATATTGATTTTAATGTAGTTTCCGTGGCATTAGTTGTGCAACAAGACTACACCAAAGTGTGGATATTTTCTGAGTGAGTGGGATAGCCAGGATAAAAATTTCCATTACAAAAGAAAAAGTTGTCCTCTTATCGTGACGGGAAAGTGAGAGAATAAAATATACACAATGAGAAATTGGTAGCCATTGATGATGTCCTGCTGCCCCTTTTCACATCAAGCTAGGCCTCATAAAAGAGTTTGTCAAAGCCATGAATCCATCTGGAAAAGGGTTTACGTGCCTTTCAAAAGAGTTCCTTCTCTTTTGGTAGCAAAAATAAAGATTGGACTGTTTGTGGGAGCCCCAAATTAGAGAACCTCAAAAAGACACAGATTTTGAACAATGTCTGGCACCAAAAGAGAAAAGTGCATGGATTTGTTTCAAGAATGTTACCCAAACTTTCTAGGAAAGAAATGAGTCACAACTATGAAGAAAGAATTGGTTCAACAGCTGATAAATGCGTACAGGGATTTAGAATGCAACACGTCCCTAAAAAATGCATATCTCAGAATCACATTTGCATTATTTTCCTGAAAACTGCAGTGGTGTTTCTGACAGATATAGTGAAAGACTTCATATAGAAATCATGACCATAGAAAAGGTACGAACGTAAAATAGATTCCTGCAAAGTTTGCTGACTATTCCCGGAACAATATTTTAGATAGCAAAAAGGATCGCAAGAGAAAAATTATTGTTAAAAACATAACTTTATCGATAGTATTTTCAGTAAATAAGTTCTTTTCTTCATAAAATATATGGTATAATTCATAGAGAGGCCTGTACTTAATTTTTTCATTCTGTTTTGAATGCTCATATAAAATTTAAAAAAATGACAAAAATAGGATTTGTTACATATTTTGCTTATACACAGCGTAGAAAAAAAAGGTGAAAAAAACTCGAATTGCCTATAACTCAAAAACTATTCACCCAGAGAAACAAGTTACAGATTTGAATTCAAGACGAAGATTCCCATAACAATCACAATTGATCTTTAGATAAACTATTTTCTTTTTTATTTGTAGAACAGTGTTATTATATGAAATCAATAGGCTTTCTGGATATTACGCCGAGGTGAGCAGGATAAAGTGTTGTTTCTCTCCACTTTTCCTGTTCACCTCGGCATAATATCCAGAAAGCCTATTGATTTCACGTATTTTACCCGAGCAAAAAAATCATCATCCATCTCCAGCGTTATTATAATTATCATGATTAGAGATACGTAAATTTTGCAAAAAAGTTTGCGAATTAGAAATTTTGCATTAATTCGAAAAAATTAAAAAAATAGAAATTTCAAGTAAAATTTTTCATAAAAATTTTTCATTGATTCGCAAATTAAATTTCAAATCAAAAAATTTGCTTTCTCTCACAAAAAAGTAAAAAAAATGTATTTTTCTCAAACCTTCACGTAGCAAATTTTCACGAAAATAACCAATCCAAATTTCGCGAAAAAAAATACATTTTGCATTAATTCTAGAAAACGAGCTAAACCAACAACAATTTATTTTTTCATTTGATTGCTAGGCTAAGTAATAAAGAACTGTACTTAGTTGAAAGCTGTAGAATTCAGGGGCTTTATTACTACCTATTTTTGCTCCGAATCATGTAAATTATCAAGATTTCACGGAAAAGTATTTAAAAATAGTTTTTCTTGTGTACATCACACTACATATGTGTGTACATATATATATATATATATATATATATATATAATGAATTTCTTCTTTCATTGATTTTTCAAGAGCAAATGAGCCGATTGACATGAAATTTTTCTCATTTTATTTGCAACTGAATGAAGTATTTTCTTAAGTCATTTTTCAAAAACCGACTTCAGGGGCCGTGACATACGTTAAGCATCTAAAAAGTGGTCATGATATATAGAGGATTTTAAATACAAACACCATGGCTACAACACATAAAATGCCCAACGAGGTGACTAGAAAAAAATATCCCCCATGAAAATATGAATGTCAAAACTATATCAAAAACTATCGATATATCGACGAATTTTCACCTAAATTACGAAGATTAATAAGAATTCTGCTAAAATAGCAAAAAGCTGAAATTAAACTTTAACACCACAGTTTTTCTCTTCTTGGTGACATATTTTCTGATATTTGAATTTAATTTTAAAATCAACCCTGAAAATTTTGAATTCCTTTTGAACACTTTCAGTGAAACACCCTGTATACGCTCGAACACGAAAATGATGTCGTTTCTCATCTCTATTCTCTCCATTCCAGTTTTCCTTCGTCTTATCAAACTATGGATCGTGATTTTTTTTTTTATTTATTCCGAATAACATCAAGCCATATGCCTTCAATATTTATGTTAAGTTTTGTGACAGAATTCCTGGAATTCATACGTACTGGTGTCAAGAGCAGTATATAAAGTAATGCATAAATATTTGTGACGGTAACATGGGAATATATATGTGTATTCTACATTCCTATCTATTCTTGAGAATAAATAGGAAATTTGAAAAGATGGGTTTTTTTTCGTATGTGGTTTAGACTTACGGCAGAGAATCAAATCGCTGAGACATACAAAATCGAATTTCTGGAGAACCAGACACGATTTCAGTATATGTACGTACATGAATACAATATTTCTATTTTTGTTATTCATTTGACTTCCTGGGCTCCGTTATATTCAGGAGCAGTGCAAAGTATGGGGCGTAAAAATAATTGCCTGGTTTCCAACAATATACTCTTGACCCTTTTCAAGTGTTTTCTAGTTTTAAGAGGCTCGTTTTCCAAACTTAAAATTATATGTATGTTCAAAATAAATACGAGGGATGTGTAAGAAACCTCAGCCGGAATACATTCGTCCCAGTTTTTTAGGAGAAAATCGTATCTCAAAACGTACGACTTCACAAATTGTACACTATAAAAACGTGCCTACAGATTTCTGATGAAGTACTCAAGTTATTCGAAACCATTCATATGTTGTCTTCTGGTAGAATATTTATGTTGCTGAACACGATCCATGAGAGTTGTGCCCAGCAAACTATGACGAGTCATAGATTTGGACTGCATTACAAATACAAAGTCCAAAGCCCCAGCAGGGAAAAATCGCTAAAGTAATATATAATACTAGCTATACTACCCGACAGACCAGTCACGACCCAGGCTCTGTCCCTCCAGGGATATAAGCCTTTTACCCTTGCGGGTTGGGTCGCGCTGGGGAGTAGCTATACTACCCGGCACTGTCCGGTTTTTTTCCTATTCAGGGTGATTCCACAATTCATTTCGCAGCATTTTACTACTACTAAAACCACACATGTAACTCGTTCATATTCCTCTGTGGAACTTCTAACGAATTGGTAGATGTTAGGATATGCGTGTCCGTGTTGTGAACCTAAAGCGAAGCTTGTTTCTGTGTAATGCTTCTACAGTGCTGCCATCTGCCGCGTATTTTTCGAACTATGAGTGAAGTGTAATGTTTGAAGATTTTAACGTTATAGGCCTGTTGCTCTCTGCGGCGAGATTTTTTTAACGGGGAGATCGGCTCGCTTTCGCATCTCGAAATTGGGAACCACAGAAAAACAACTTCAGCCGATCACCACTGTGGCGATGGTGGGGTACGAACCGCAGCATTTTACTGGTGAACCGTTGATCGTAAGAGGTAAGAGGAATGATTCATCCCGATCTGGTACATCTCTTTTGGCCGATTATCTCCAGAATCACTGGTATTCATTAAGACGCAGTATAGCTGAAGCAGTATACATATGATTCGAATATGTGTGTGTCAATATGTCCCGGTGGAATACCGTCTAACGCATGGGCATCGGTTCTAAATAATCGGGGCAGGGTGAAACCGATAATCTTTGTGGGAGAAAAAGAAATCTTTAAGGAAACGAACCCTCTCTTGAGTACACACAATATGCAATTAAACCAGTATCTACAATTAGAACCAGATTTTTAAATGCTAAGCATATTTCACTAGGGATGTCACGACTGAAGTCCGTTTTCAAAAAGATTTTAAAAAATATTTCACTCATTTGCAAATCAAATGCAAAAGAAATCGTGTTGATTGGGAAATTTGTCCTCTCAAAATAAGAAAAAGAATTAATGAATTTAAGTGCAAATGTATACAAGAAAAAACACTTTAAACGTAATTTTCCTATATTGGAGTGTTTGAGCTCATTCATAAGATACGTAACGTCACCAAAAATTCTGAAATGTTTGCAGAAATGTTTATTCGACATGTGTTAGTAAAATAATCCTCGAACTTGGATATCTGACTGTTATTTAAAATTTTTAATGAATTTTTAAAGTTTAAAAGAGAAGAATATTCCACGAATCTGATTATTCAACACTTTTTTTTTCAGAAATACTTCCCATTAGTTAATTGCTATATCTGAGATCGATTTTACTAACACATATTGAATAAAAATTTAAGAATTTTTGGTGTCGAAGTTGTTTCAGCTCAAAAAATTTCAATCTGAGAAAATCCCGTTCAAAGTGTTTCTTCTTGTACACATTTACACTATAATTCATTACTGCTTTTTTTTCTTCGATTTTGAAAGAACTAACCAATCAACGTGAATTCGTTTTGCATTTAATTTTAATTTGCAATTGAATGAAATATATTTTAAAGTAGTTTGGAAAGATTGACGTCAGGGATTGTAACATCCTTTAAATGATAGCAAAAATGTTTTCTCACCGCTTACACAAAAAATGGAAGAAAAGAAACGGGTAAGAGGATATAATATATAATCCCAAATACGACAAAATAAGTCATAGCTGGATTATGGAAACAAAAAAATCATTCAGCCAAAAAAAAACCATAGAATCATCAAAAAACTCCTGATATCTTCATCGTACTTCAATGACCAAGATAGAAACTGGAAGATTACAATTCACCATCCGCATATATATACTGCGAGTATATGACATCTGAATCATCCCATCGATATTTCCAGAAACTTTTTATTCCGATTATCATTGTATCGAACGTATCACGCAACATTAGAATCAACTGGTATAAATTTAGACATAGACGTATCCGTCTCTATCTTGAACGCATTTAACAACTCCAGTAAAACGATACGCATTTCAGGGAATCTCAGGGTCATTTTACTGTCATAAAGCATATGGAAGATTTATGTTTAGGTGATTCATAATACCTAGGGCATAAAAAGAAAGAAATTCTTCTTTTCCTATATCTTTTTTGCGGATACTTAGAATAATAACGATTTACTTTTAGTGCTATATGGGAAGAATACCTATAGGACTCTCAAAAAACATCAAAGTATAATTCAAAGTTGATGTTTCCTTTTTTTTCTTTTCAACATTGTATATGGCGTATTAATTTTGTATATATATATATACACACACATACACATTTCGATTTCGTATGTAATTTTTTTAGATATTTCTTTTTTAAGCTTCCCCCTTTCCCATTTTGGGAAAAGGACCGGAACTGTTCGTAGGGATTGCGTGCACTTACTCTTTATCTTTTTCCTTTTTTACCTCCTTTTTCTTTTGTTTTTATGCAGTTTTGTATTTACTTGCTGCCTAAACAAAATCTGTTGTTTTTTTTTACCTTTCTTGACTAATGTTGTTGTTGTTTTTTTTTCCCTAGAGTGTTCTTCTTTCAGTTTATCTCTCGTTTTCTTTTTTGAAGTTTCATATTTTTCAACACGCAATGACCGTTTTTCGTTGAAGTAACAAATGTAGTTGAAACTGAAAAAGAAAATGGACCTGAAGAATTTTTGTGTGTGGGTTTGAATGGACCTATACGGATTAAGGGCAGTGAAAAAGCTTTGTTTCGTTAATCGAAATTTTTCTATGGGTAAAGTGAAAATAGGACTTGACTTCCCTTGAAAGGCTTCTCGAGACGAGCGAAAGAGAATGAGAGTTCAACCCGTGGACCACGACTTCAAACCTAATTTGATATTTGATTGATAAAAACGTGAGTCAGTAACGACTGACCTGAAGCAATGTCCCCGGTCAAACATACCGGGTGGATACCAGTATAGGCTGGTTCGACTCTGGACCGGAATCGGATAAAGAATTTCAAAAACGCGAAATATATCTCCCTAATGTTGATTGTGGTCCAGGGTCGAACCATCCTATACTACTGATACTATCCGTGACCCAACAATCATACGCGTGATTCCTTGTGAAAATCTAATATGAAAAGGTATTTCCCGTTATAGGATCAGACGAATATTTCGGAAATTATAACGTTTTGAATTTTTGTGACGTGTCCGTTTTGTAACGGTTAGTTACGTGTCAAACACCCAATGGAAGTAAATGTGTGTCCATGCAAGCGGGTTGCAGCTGATTGAAAATGAGCTGAAATATTCGATCCCGTTATAGAAGCTAAATTCCGTTTCTTTTTCTCCAACGAAATTGATTCCTCGTGTAGGGTAATGTTATTCAATTACTGTTCAACAACCCTGTTATTTCAATTTACCTTTCCCATTTATATTGGCAAATGTATCACCAGATTGGTAAATGTTACAGAAATTGTTCGAAAAAAAAAAATTTTCTCCAAAAAATCAACACATTTTTTGCCAAACTGTTGTAATTTTCTCTCCATTGTCAACTCGAATAATTTGAGGGAAAATGCAAGGGGGAGAAATAATTTGCACATTTTTAGCTTTCTTGGTTTCTTTCAAAGTCAATAGCATTGTGTTAACAGGTTCAAAAACACCATGTTATACGTTTGGTATACGTTCGGGGAATTCCGCAAGATTTTTTTGAGTGACGCAGTCAGTTTTTGAAGAGTAATAACTCCATAATCATTGTTCAAGTAAAACAACTGAAAACACTTTACCATATTAGTTTTGCACAAATAATCATTGTATTATTGAGCAGTCGATAGTATCCAGACTGTAGATGGATACTATGTTGTTTGGTCTTTTCTTTTCTTTTGATCAACATGATCCTCACGTATTCCCAAAAGATCAGTATAATCTGTCCAGGAATTCTTCTCTGAGATTAAACAGCTGTTATCATATAGCCACGTTCAGTTTAAGTATCTATTATAGATACCAAGGTGTTTCTTTTCTGTAAATACTTAATGCAAATAAAACGATCCCAACTACTACTTATACTAATACATAAGCCCCGTACACATTCCTCTTAGAATTTCTAACGAATCGATGCATTACGAAATATATGTTCTAAGTGTATGTGCAGCGCCAAAAGTATTTATGTTGCCAGTGTTGTGCTTGATTCGTGTTCGTGTTGCCATCTGGGTTCCATATTTTTAAGTGAACATGGTAAATACTAGAATTTTCATTTTATCTCAGTATTTTATTTTTAGGTCTGCCTTCTCCATGTGGAGAGATTTTTTTTGCAAATGAGAGACCGGCGACGGTCGCTACTATGAGCAAAAAAGTACTTTGCAGTCCCGAGCAAGCATCCCAACCGAACTTGGTGATAGGTACCACCCATTCGTCGAACATGGTGATAAGTACTACCTATTATAGAGAAATTAGACGTAAAAAATAATACTTGAATAAAATGAAAGTTCTAGTATATTTACCCTCTTTACTTCAAAATATGGAAGCCAGATGGCAACACGAACACGAATCAAGCACAAGTCTGGCAACATAAATACACTTGGGCAGGCCCGTAGCCAGAAATTTCGTTCGGGGAGAAGACAAAAGTGATAGAACAATAGATTTTACCATTTTTCCCCTCTTTTTAGGCATTTTTTCACATTTCGGGGGAGGGAGCCAGACCCCCAAGTCTCCCCCCACTACGGCCTTGCTATGTGGTTACACAACATCCGCTAAGAATATACATTTCGTAATTCATCATTCTTTCCCCCTGGTACAGATGGACACACGTTTAGCATTAAATAATTACAATGATTCTTGTTTTTGTTTCAAAATCGTAATTATTTGAACCTGTATAAAAAGTCTGTAACCATTTTTAACAGATTTCACCAGTCGGTTACCGTTATTGAATCATTTAAGCAGCCTAATCTTTCGAAAAGTTTGGGTACTCCCCTTCAATAGAAGAGTGACGGTCAACACACGCTTCAAAAATGTTTTTACAGTGTTTTTAGGGGGGGGGGGGATAGGTATGTAGACACAAATACAGTCCAGAACAAGCAAACTGACCAACGAGGTGGCTGAGATACAACTAGTTAGATTCCTCAAGACCAATAGGAATTAAGTGGGCCACGAGTCTATTGCCCGAACCGGAAGAGGTACTGATGTCAGGGTAGTACCATTGGATTTGTCTTACCGTAGTATACCAACAGACATAAGAAAAAACTGAGTACTTCCTGAAATATGAGCGTTGAAATCCTGGAATTTCTTCCTGAAAATATCACGCAACTTTTTACGAATGCATCCCGTATCGTCCCATGATTTAAAAGATGCGTTCACGGCAAAGGAAAAAAGAAAATGAGAACTCAACCAGACGGTGGAAATGTACAATATCATTCCTAAGAAAATTACACCCGAAGTTTCCTATACGTCCGCCACCATATAAAAATTTAAAAGTGTCGGATAAGCTGTTAACACTGATTAGAGATTGAAATACCATCATCCTCCAGCGGTTTTTTTGAAGATTCCTCAAGGAAAACCATTAACCGGGCGTGATTCGAGTTCCATACGCATAACATCGCGTTGGATTACACCCGAGCACACTAAAGGAAATATGCATTAGTCACTCTCCCTCTCCCACGTTAATGGTGTCAGGGATCCAACAAATGAGACTAAATCGCTAGAAAATTACAAAGCTTTTGATATATACCCCCCAAGATCTTCTTTCAAGTCCCACGGGGCTTATTTAAAAAAAAGAAAAAAAGCGTTGTATCCGTGTAGATCAAGCCGAATCGACTTGTACTCTTAGGCAGCTTGAGAGAACACAAGTGTAATTATAGACCTTGGGTTTTGTGATGGGGGAAATAAGGAACCCTATTCGTTCAATAGCATGTGATATGGATGACCACCACGATGACCAGATTTGTGATAACCACCATATTAAACATACATTTTTGATATAAAAATAATCGGTTTCTCCTATTTCCTTTTCTATAGCGATCTCTAATGGCATGATAGAATAAGTATATTATTCAACAATTTTTAAACTTTTTGTTTTATAACATGTGTGAAATTAGTTTTTTAAGAAAAATTTTGGGGCGGTGAATTCAAATAGGATTGTAACGAATCTCCATCACGTACAGTTTTTTCCCTCATCAATGATAGTAATTTCCTTGAAATATAATTATATACAATGAAAGAAACAACTTGCACATCTTGAAAATAGGGATAAATGACATGGATTGAATAACAAATTTCAAATATTTATCACGATAGTTATTTTATCATATTCATAAATCGTTATTATGTAAAATAGGCGATGTTTGCATTACTTCTTTGCCATACAAAATAACTTATAGCCAGCCCCTACACTGCAAGGAGTATAAATGTGTAAATCTTCACTTTTTTTTTTGTGTTTATCAGCTGGTTGGATCCGATATCTTGCTATCTAAATTTTACCAGAAACACCAATGCTTAATCCCTATTGAAACGCATGTTTCAAATAATATCAGGAAAATGACACTCATAGAGTTACATGGGTAGAGTAAGCATTCAAACACGTCATTTCCCAAGTTTTGGAAATTTGTATATTCGTGCTTCTGGCATGAGTAGGACGATCTGTGACGAATGCCCGTTTACATACCCAAAACTAAATACATACACATTTTTTCAATGTTTTATATGAATTGTTAATTTTTTCTCTCGATTTATTGTGTTGTCTTCATTTTGCAAAAAAAAAAACAGCAGTAATTACTCATCACTGAAAGGTCCCACCTGCCACGTCCATAGTTGGAATGTCTTGGTGGAATTTCTCTCTTTCTTCATCACTGACTGTTCCCAGGTTATCGGGAGAAAAAAATCAAAATGTGAATGAGCGAAATGTATTTTCAAACACAAAGCAATTTACCGTAACATATGTTACGTTAAATTTGATGTGAAAATTGGTTCTTATACATAATAATCATTATTATCACACTTACCAATGGCTATGTTTGATAGATGTATCACTTTTATTGGCGAATAGGTATAATACCCACTCACACAAGCGCCGTTGGCAAATTTGATAAATATTAATCACAGTAATGTAAATACAGTAAATACAGTAATCACTTTTATTCAAGATTATGCATAGTACCATAGTGTCATTAATGAATTTGATAAATATTTAAAAATAATCCAAATGAACATACTATGCGTGATGAATATAGTAGGATCCCCCGTTAATGATAATAAAATTTACGGTCCATAATATAATGATACAATAAATGTATGAATTACCATGTATAAAATATCATATATTACGATTTACCATGTATAAAATATCATATATTACGATTTACCATGTATAAAATATCATATATTACGATTTACCATGTATAAAATATCATATATTACGATTTACCATGTATAAAATATCATATATTACGATTTACCATGCATAAAATATCATATATTACGATTTACTATGTTTACCAATGACGCTTGGGTATTATGCATAGTCACCGGTAAAAATAATATTTTTTTTTAGTTTCTAATGGATTTGCCATCGACGCTTCGGTATTAGGTACCATGCATAATAAGTAATAATATAAGTGATAAACTTAGAGAAATTTATCAAACTTACCGAAATGATCGGTTAAAATAATCAGATTTATTACATTTACCGAAACATGTGTATATGTGTATATATATATATTTAAGATTCATATCTTTTATTGCGTGCATATCTTCCTCTGATGAATTCGATACGATCGCTTCACATTTCCAATGAAGACTTTGGCACAGAAAGAACCTTGGTATATTTCATCTTTGATCTATGCATAATCATCGGCTATTATGTATAATTACATGTTATTATGCATATTTATCTGTTATTATGTATAATTACATGTTATTATGCATATTTATCTGTTATTATACATAATTATCTGTTATTATGCATAACTATCTGTTATTATGCATATTTATCTGTTATTATACATAATTATCTGTTTTATGCATAATTATCTCTTACTATGCACAATCCCAAATCGACTCCGTAAGTTCAATAAATTTACCGGGGAAAAAAATTTCATAAATACACTAAATTTATCTCTTACCGCTTTTACTTTAGTGCAATTTGTGAATTTAATACATATAAAAAAAAATTACGAGATGAGTCTAGTTACGTTTAGTAAATTTTGTCGGAACTTGATACAAATAACTCCAATTTAATGAATTTCATGATTTAACGAATTTTATTTCTTCCTGTTACTTGTGCCTGTGCGAATATTTGTACCGAATGCAACCACGATATAATGATTTTTATGGATTTAACGAATAAAAATATAGGTTTATATCTTACTCGTTAAATTGGGATCTACTGAAGTTTGCAAAATTTGTTAAATAGGAGTTCTTAATATTGAGGTTCGTTTTCAGAATTCGTCAAGTAGGAATTAATAATAGGAGTTATTTCAGGAATGTTTGGAAAAACTCTTAAAATAAGAGTACATTATAGATCATAGGTCATAGTTCAGAATGTCTCACAAATACGGTCATGTCAATGATAAATCTTATCGTATCAATCGAACTGATTTTTCATATTTACCAACACGAAATGGCGATTATCCATAATAACCGACAGCTACGATGAATTTATTACGATTCATCATGTTTATTTACGAAATTTGGGACGTATTACACATAATCGCCGGTAAAAGTTGAATTTTTTTTAGTTTTTTCATACTAACCAACGATGCTTGGGTATTATGCATAATCACCGGTAAAAGTGATAAATTAGGGAAATTCATCAAACCTACAGAAATGGTCAGCGGAAACAGTCAGATCATAAAATAGACCGGATTTTAGTGTCAATTTAAAGGCGTGTTGTTCAAGAAACTAGTTTGTAAAACCCAGTGTCAACAGTATTAGATTTCAAATTTAAAATATTACATGCTTATAATTCACCTTATTGACATAAAAAAATTAATCTATTTTTAATAAATTCAAATTTACAAGAAAATAATTAATAGGGAGATTATTATTTGACGGCGGGGGGGAAAAAAACTGGAGAAATTGGAAATCAACTTGAACCATCCTCATTATCATCGAAATAAATGAGAAATATTCATTCATTCTGAGGAAAAAGGTAGATGTTTGAAAAATAGGGAGGGAAAAAAAATATCAGGAGAGGAGGAAAAAGAGGAGATTTTCATAATTGCTGCCAAGATAAAATATTTCTGACAAATCGATCGCGAATTCAAAATTACTCTTAATATCCCCTCTGGAGTAATTAGAAGAGGACTGTGGTGCGGCCATGTGATCCTTTTACCATTCGACAAATCATAGAGATATAAATTAAATGTGGGAAAAAAAAAAGAAACGGGAAAACAGGAGAAGGGATCTTGATGATGATGATGATGATGGGGGTAAATCACGTAATTCGAATATCTAGTTTTATAAATGATCTGTAATTGAATCTGACGCCTCCGCGCGTGTGTGTGTGTGTGCGTGGGTGCCGATTATTTTCTCCTTAATTAATTAGAGTTTAAGCAAATGAGGGCGTCTGCGACGATTTGTGGTGGGAGTGAGGAGATTATGGGACAAAAAAATGGCTTTTTTGACATGTCTATTTTATTTTTGACACTTTCAGCTACAAGTTTTGTTGTTTTTCCAATCAAAAAGGTGACAGTTACTTTGATCAAACTTCCTCGAGACAAGGCGATGTTGATTCATTTTCATTTATTTATGAAGTTCAGACAAGATCCGGGGAGAAACAGCAAAACTTAATGCATTTGGATTAAACCAGACGAAATTGAATTTAACCAGGTCCTTATAAATGTTGTTAGTCAATAACGGCTCTAAATATGTGTAGATATATATATATATATATATATACACACACACACACACACAATGTTCGCTAACAGTAACGCTGCACATATTCCAGGGTAGCGAAGTAAGTCATTTCTTTAAGTCATCTAAGTTGAGTTAAAGATCTGTGATTTTGTTACTGATCAATTTTTTTTTTCAGTTACATATGCAGTCGGTCCCGCTTAATTGAATAACGTCTAATTTGAGATAAGGCGCTTATACTAATAAAATCTTCTAGAACCAAAATTTCTCTCATAGAGACAATGTTGAAGTTCACCGCCTAATGTGATTTAATTTCTAAAATTTTTCAATACTGAATATCATAACGATTTTTTTTTCTCTATTTTGCACGAATATCAGTGTATTTTTCAACAACTTGGAAACTTTTCTCGCTATTACAGTTGGTTAATGATGGTGACTGATGATGTCGTAGCGCTTACGATGGGATGTGTGCAGTCTCTGCTAAAAAAAAATCTGCGTGAAAATCTCGTGCGATAAAAGTGGAGCTTCTTAGTTGATTTAGTCTGATTTGACATGACTAGTTTCACTTTTCCTCACATCTATCTTTTACTGGTAGCAGGATATTGAATAGTGGGAACACACACACTCTTTCCCACTCCACCCTAATCCAATTTTCTTTTCTTCCAAACTGTGTGCATCGCCCGTTTTACCAACTCTAAAGGAGACGTTCTACGATTCCAGCGGCGTCGCGGGGGTAGGGAAAGGTAATAAACAGTCTTTGTCCGACACAAAGGAAAAGGGAAAGGAAAGCTTACGTCATTTCCGTTCCTCCGTTTCACTTTTTCTGACCTAGATCTGAAAATTCACGCCGTCCCTAAAGAAGTTTCGCTTCAAAAAAGTGATTTACACCTATCTAATGAAGATCAGCTCTCGTCGACGCACGGTTCGAAAGAAACAACATACTTTTGAAAAATATTACGAGTTATAAATAGTCTGAGCAGACACGGGGATCAAACCCAAACATTACAATTTAAAAAACTGAAACTCGATTCTCGGCCGCACTGATGCCTCAATTATCAAGAAAACAAACCGAAATTCTTTAACAAGAACCGGGATTCATATTTCACTACAGAATCTCAAAAAAATTCATAAATGGCGAGATAAGGGAATTGCAAGCATATTTCCGTGCAAGAACGTATCAAGCAAATAATGTTCTAGCTCTTCAAATTTACATGCACTATTCTAGCTCATTAAAAAAAAAAGATTGCAGTAAACATTCTACGCGGTTGTCGTGAGAATTCCCTTTTCTTAAGATTTAAGATCTTCAGATTGAATTAATGAAAGATTTCACGTGAATGTTATTTCTCTCTCCACGCTTCATTTTTACTCTACTCTAGAAAGACTTTTAGTAATAGGAAGAGATAATTGAGTAAAAATACGATCTTAACTATTTTCCTCAAGGAGCAAAAACATCAACTTCATTTCTTTTTTAAATAAAAGATAAAAGTTATAAATACCATCTTGTTTGGAGGTATCTATTGCTATGAAAGATAGCCTTTATAAAGTGTGTACTTATTTTTCTGGTATTTATTTATTCCAGTTTTTTTTGGAAAAACGTTCAGAGTTTTATAAATAGAAATATTTTTTTCCATTCATTCATATACAAATTTGTTTTTGATTTTTCTCTATTCGCCCAATATTCGACCAGAGAGCCACCTCTATTATTTCAGAGAACCTACTCTAATATTTTATTGCAAATCCGGAAATTTCACTCGTTACGTTTCATCTCCGATACATTTTGCATGCCCTGAGTGTATTGGTGACCGAGTGAATGACCGTATGAGTCAATGACTGTATGAGTGTCCAAGTGACTGGAAGATTGAATGTATGATTGAGTTCGCGACAGAATGAGTGTGTGAGTGACTGTATGAGTGAGTGCGTGACCAAATGAGTGTGAGTGACCATATGAGTGAGGATGAGTGACTGTAGAGGTTTCGAACAGCACAGTGGTGGCCGTCTGAAGTTAGTTTTGTGTGGTTCGAGGCACAAATGCGAGCCGATCTCTCCGTTAAAATGACTCGCCACAGAGCAATAGGCCTACACAACAATACAATTAATACAATTAACTTATTTCACAGTTAGAAAAATTGATGGCAGATGACAGCCTACTACACAACGTGTCCGAATGGCGTGGTGGTAAGATGCTCGTCTACCACCGTGAAGATTGCTGTCACAATTACTGGTTCAACTCCTGGGGAGATATAGATAAGATATTTTTGCTAGATAAGATATTTTTCTTAGATACGATATTTTTCCTAGCTCGAGGCGACCACCAATAGACAGCGCCTTCACTTCCAACCCATCCCATTAATGGAAGTAAATTGCAATATAGCGATATAGTCAGAGTCTGTGATTGGTGTAGTAGCATATACAGATAACAACATAAAGTAGCATATACAGATAACAACATAAAGTAGCATATACAGATAACAACATAAAGTAGCATACACAGTAACAAACTTCACGTCAGGTTCACTACACGTACACTCACATTCCAACATGTACCAATTCGTTAGAAGTTCCCCAGAGGAATACGGACGAAATGCATGTGTAGTTCAGTAGTAGTGACTGTATAGGTGAGTCAATGACCGTATGAGTGACTGTATGAGTGACGAAGTGAGTGTGTGCGTGATCGTACAACTATCCACGTGTGTAGGTGAATAATGATATGAGTGACCAAGTGAGTGTTTGCCTGACCATATGAGTATCCAATAGGCCAGTTACCGTATGAGTAAAAGAGTGTGAGTGACGCCGTATGGTTGAGTGTGTGATCGTATGAGTGATCAAGTGAATGACCGCTGGCCTCTCAGATGGTCACATACTATCACTCTATCATACAGTCACCCTCCCACTCGCTTGTCACTCACGCAGTCAGGACAGTCCAGATGGGCATGGTGAAATGTACTGGGACGGTACATGCCAGGGATGAAATGACGGGGACGAAACGTCTGAGACGAAATATCGGAGGCGAAATTCCAGTAAATCATTCTAATGCGCATTAAGCAGGCGTAGACCAAAGTTCAGTTTCAAGGATTTTTGAAAAATTCGTGATAAATTGCTTTTAAATATCGATCATGTAAACCTAATGGCTGTGCTTCCACTCTCCACAGTGAAGATGTAGTCAATATTTTAACATTTAGACGACCAGCAAAAAATTTAACAAGAAAAAAAATCCTTTCAAAACCCTTTGCAACATAAAAAAGTTGCAAATAATTTGTAACTTTTACAAAATATTTTAATTTTGTTAGGCAACGTTTGTTTGTATGTTGAAGAAAATAACACTTATATCCACGATGATCTGAATTTTTCTCCTACAAAAATTCCAATTTCCATGGATTTGTTTTTAGCTTACTACATGCTGATTTTTCAACTAAATTTTCCAAAACTTGAATAAATTTTTGACAAAAAGCGTGAGACATATTATATAATTGCGACTATATCATTATATAATATATATAAGTTTGCAACCAAATGGCGTTATTTTTACAGGGAAAATGATATACAGGTTGGGCAAAAAGTCCGTAGAAACTTTAAAAATGAATAAACCCGGAAAATTTGGGAAAAAGAAACAGCCTCATGTGTGTTGTCAAATTTGATGTTAACTTTCGTAAAATTTGGTGGAAAACTTCGCATGTTATAAATAAATAAACATGCGATAAAAATTGGAATTTTTTGAAGAAACATTCATATCTTCATGAGCACACATGTGTCATTTCCATGAATATGCATAATATTGCACAAATAAATTTAAATATTTGAATAATTCGTATATAATTATCTATACACAAACAACCTCAATGCCATTCAGTGTAAAAGTTACAAATCATTTACAGCCTTTTTTTATACAGGGTTGATCAAAAACACCTTTTCCCTTGTTGAATTTCGTGTTAGTCCCCTAAATGCACTCTTGACTAAAGTATTCACTCTTGACTAAAGTATTCACTCTTGACTAAAGTATTCACTCTTACTACTACATCACACATACACTTAGTCCATACTCCTCTATAGAATTTCTAACGAATGAGTACATGTTGGAATATCCCCTGTATGTAATGTGAACTAAACGAGAAGTTTGTTTCTTTGGAATGCGTGTTAATGCTTGCTATTTTGATCATGTGAAGCTAATACTTGTGTTCACAATCTCCGCTAAATGTTCACTGGAGAATGTGAATACAGACATTAAGTTCACATGATGAAAATTTCAGAACAATTCATCAAATGATTTTTAACATTTGCATATTTCATGGATATAATATCTAATTATAAGCCATAATTATAGAACTAATAAACTATCTAAATCTGAACTGCGAATTGAACTCTGACTCATGGCTCTACCGGGTGTTCTGTAAATTTTAATTTGGCCTTCATCTCATCAACCGTTCATCGTAGAAATATGGTTTCAATTTAAAAAATGCTCAAAATGTGTTCACAAACAGTTACACACAGTGTGTTACAAAATAAAAAAATAAATTTTATAAGACACCATGTCCTCAAAAACCTAATTAGAAACATGGTGCCCTGTCTCTTTTGATGCCAAAGAAAGAGAAAAAAAATAACATTTCCAACTGCAATACTAACTGGGACATTAGAAGCAATTTCTTACGCGTCCTCAGAACAGCCAGAGCAACATCTTTTTAATTAGGTGTATTAGGACAGAGTTGTCCATGTAAAAATTTAGATTTTTTTTTTTCATTTCGTGACACACACACACACAGTATTTTCACCCTCAAAATCGGTACAGAGTGATTTTTGAACACATTTTGAGCATTGCTTTAAATTGGAATCATTCCTTTGCGACGATCGGTATATGAGCTAAAGGCAACCGTAAGACTTACAGGACAGCCTGTGTGGTGTGTAACATGGGGGTCTCAGACTATCGTGTTTTGTGACGGCTCTGAATATTATTCTGATTGATATGACTAACCCCCCCCCCCTTCTGGTAGTTATTCATTTTTACGAGATCGTTATAGACCGAGAGGATACTAAACCTTAAATATAGATAATAAATTGTCAAGAGGTACAATATGCTTTTGAACGAAGTGCTACATCTACAATATATAGATGTAGCACTTCGTTCAAAAGCACAAAAGCATATTGTACCTCTTGACAATTTATTATTATATATATATATATATATATATATAAACGTACATGTATGTGTATCTATGCCCTCTATTTGAAGTATCAAGTCTTCTGCGAAGAGGATAGCGTGTGATATTACACGTACATGTGGCCACAACATCCGCCATCATCAGATCGACAGAGACCGACCGACCGACGCTCGACAGCCAAGAAAACACATTCTACATTTCATGTATTGAATTTCCATTAGCGACGTTTTCCCACGCGAAGTGATCATTCAAATGTCGGGAAATGAATTTCAGTGTTGCTAAAAGCCTCGATATAGCGGGACACATAGGATCTCGGTTCGAGAGTTTCTACACATGCGTCCTCCAAATGACGTCCATTCATGTTCGTGCGAGTGTTAGCTCGAAATGTCTAATAACTATTGAATTGATTTAATTTCAGTTTGCATGTGTGTATATATATATATATATATATATCATGTGAAATGTAATCCTAAATATCAGATATTCTCTCTAAAACAATGGTTCTTGCTGATTGCATATTTAAGGGTGGGAGGTGAAAAAAAGAAAAAAAACATATTTTTCACTGATATCCATCAAATTGAAATGATAAGGGAAAAAATAGTTTTTTTAATTTATTGAAAAATTAACCACACCGAAGTTTTGACACAATGTTTTTTTGACTTTCACTCGCATAAATTTGTGCTTAAAATTCGGATAGACGCAGTTTGGAGGGATTTAAGAGAATAATTACCACTTATATGGAATTTCCAAATTTGTTTCTGCTAAAGTTTCTTTTCATATTGGTAATACTAGATCTATTTCTTTCCAACCTTGAGTCACCATGGCCACCATGGGATAAGAAACGCCTCCTGTTAGCATACAGCACCGTCATCACAAATATCTTACAGTTATGCATCAACAGACGAAGGGTTGAGAATAAAAGTGGCCAAAGTCACTACAGTGCAACTTCTTTCATAGCAATGCGTTCTTTCCTACAAGCTCCAAAATAAAATAAAATAAATCAATTTTTCTTGAAATTATTTTCTTGCTTGCAATATATGTACATTAAACTCTGTAATGTCTTATAAGTAAAAATTCATTTCAAAGAAATTTATTTTTCTGGGAGCTTTCAGGGAAGAGCATTTTACAAAATAAAAAGTTGCTCTTCAGCGACTTAGACCACAGAGATACTCAACTCCTGATCTATATCTCTATATATGAGAGATGTATGCACAATGATACACGAGTTCATGTATGCTTTCAAGTCATGCTTTCTTTACGTTATTCTCACAATAACTATATGAACTATAACTACAGTCAATCTTGAATAATTCTAAGTCAGGATGGGGGTACCAAAAAAGTTCTAATTATCAAATTCATCAATATAGGATAAACTATACTTCAAAACGATACTTCACAAAAAAAATCAAAAATTCTTAATATTTATAGTACTTACAATGCCAGTTCCCTCGTTGTTGCAACTAGTGTTTGTATAAAACATTGAAGGTAACAATCACGAAAACTATTAAACTTGGAACTTTGATTTCTTTTATTTTGGATGCTCTTAAACATTATACCAATAATCAAGTTGATTTGGAGGATATGATTTTCGAACTTAAAATCAACCTTTTTTTTCTAACCTGTTCGCAGCCTCTGGAACTGATGGGATAGGGACCACCTTTTTTGCTTTCTTAGTGCCATTTTCGTCCTGTTCATGAGAAGATTGGCGAGGAAGTATAAAATAAAATAGTTTTGAATGGCCGCATCCGTAAGACACAACTATTTTTATAGAGTTGAACAAGAGCATATCGAACCTCGTTTTGACATGATATTCAAAACTAAACGAGCGATAATGCTAGAGAGACGTGAATCTTCAACACACTTTATCAAACATTAAACATCGATTTCGGAACCAAAGTTTTAAACATTCCAAGTGCTAAGAAGCTGATCCCACCAAATACGTACAAAAATTTTCATTTTCTCTGTCGCGTGTCCCTGTAGTTTCGTATTCGTGAAGCACAATTTGCATCTGCCATTGTCTTATGAAGTCATCCAAGATCCTGTAAAACTCCAGCTTCTCGCTAGTATTACATTTTCAGACACGACGGGCCAAAAACCTTCTCGCAAAGCTTGCGGGCCACCAACTCATGTAATTTAGTGTCATCTTAATAGAAGGGGTCAGTTCGTTGAGGGGGGACATGTTAAACAAAAACGAAAATAGTTGAAGACTTATTAATTCTGAAATTATTTATTTTATTAATTATCAGTCTTGATTTATTATGATATATTTCTTTCACAATTTCTCAAAAAAGTTTTTGATTAGTTACTGAACAAATTAACTAATTCTGAGATTAACTTCAATCTGAAATCGCTTCAAATGATTTTGTAACTATTTACTTCGGTAATTGTGAAATTGTTTTTTTTTCTCAATATATGTATCTTTAAATCAATTCTTTCAATAACTTTGCAATAACTCTTTTATTGATTGTGAAATAATTTATATCAAAAGTTACGAAATATTGGTATTATTTGTAAATATTTCTCTAATTGGTTTATTAGTTTTTTTCAGCAATTCTGAATTTATTTGCTTCGAAAATTCATTCATCAATTCAAGAGTTATTATTATTTTTCTCTGATTCTGAGTTTTCACCGATTCATTTTTGAATTATTTAATTCTCTCTCTCTCTCTCATTAATTATAGAATAATTTCTTTCGTGAATTCCAAAATTACTTCTTTAATTAATTAAAAATACAAGCAATCGTTATTCAATGTTTGAACAATTTTCTGAAATTATCAGCGGGCATCGGCAAAAAGCTCCGAGGGCCAAATGTGGCCACGGGACATGCGTTGCAGACGCCAGACGTATCTGAATCAAATTTCGAATTATCAAAAATCGGATTAAACAAGCAATTTCAACAATGAATTCAACAGAAAACCCTAAGGCAATCCTTCTAATTCGAATTACCCACGTTTTAATTAGCCTAGTTCGCCTTTAATATCGACATTTTTAAGGAAGAAAAATTTCCCTAAAAAACGTAAAAACAAGAATTCCAAGAGAAGGAACAAAATTCCTTTTTGTTTTAAAAAAAAAAGTAGCTTCATGACATTTTCTCCTGAATTTCACATTTCTTTCTCCGCGGTACCGACAGAATTCCAGGGGAGAAAAAAAATAAGGAACAAGATATTTTTTGTCCCAGTAGCGTTGCCAATCCCATTTAAACGACGGGATCAGTGCTTTGACATATGGATATTAAGACCGAAATGTACACAAAGACCTGCGTTTTTCTTTTCTCCTTGCTTTAGAAGTCCATAACTGTCTAAGAAGAGAAGAAAGAATAGCTTTTTCTTTTTGGTTTATTTTTTTACGTAGAAGAAGGGATTTCGAGTGCACTTGCATAATATCTCCAATTCGTATCTTTAGCTTTGATGTGCGTGTTCCCACGTCTTTTCTTATTTATTTTCTGACTTCATTTTTAAAATTCTTTCGTTGTTTGGACGATTTTTTTTCCCCCGCCCGACACGTAAGATCTTAGATATAAGACGATTTAGACTTGCAAACTATGTGCATAAAGTCATCTTGATGCTCTTTTTCTGTGTAGGAAAAAAAAATGAAAAGTAATATTCGCTCCGTTGAATTATACTGTATTCATATATACTGAAGGCAGGGCCCTGGCTCTGTCCCGCTATGGATGTAAGTCATTTACTCAGCGTTGAATTGTACTGTGGTAATAGGTTTATTATAATAATTTCCATTGCGGTTTGATTACATGGTATTTATCGTAAGTATTTTATTTAAAATAATTGAAGAGTGATATTGCATATCGAGAGAAATGATTATCTGTAGACTCTATAACCGCATTATTCCTAAAAATGTATAACATGAACTTCAAAATTAAGGAAACAGAGCATATTCATGAGTATAATAGACTCTCGACTATCCGGTCTACGCACTACCCGGCCTAGTTAAAAATTGACACGTTTATAGTTCTCAGTGTAACCAAGCTGCGCGTAATGTGCTTGTCACACCTCAAATCCGGACCTGCTTTTGCGCGGGTTATAGCGTAAGCGTCAGGACTGCGTCGCGGAAGAGAGCCAAAATTAAAGAAGCCCTCAGCCATCTATATATCACAGTTTCTCAACCTTTTTTGTCCCACCACCCCCTTCTTCAGAATTTTTTTTCTCCCATCGCCGACAACGAAATCTAACCCATAGGATCCTGTTATAACCGTAGCTTCTACCGCCCCCTGGAACTTTCCCAACGGGTTGTTAACGCCCACGTTGGGAATCACTGATCTATATCAAGGACTTTTGAAAAACTGGAAACTGTGAGTTTATAGATATATATATATTGAGTTTTTGAGATATATATAGATATAGATATATAGATATAGATATATATATAGATATAGATATATAGATATAGATATATAGATATAGATATATAGATATAGATATATAGATATAGATATATAGATATAGATATATAGATATAGATATAGATATAGATATATAGATATAGATATATAGATATAGATATATAGATATATCATGATACAGTCGAATCCCGTTTTAACGAATACCATTATAGCGAAAAAATTTCGTTTTAACGAACCCTTTTTTAATCCCCCAGATAAGTTTACATTGGACCAATGCAAAAAGCTGGAATTCCTTTATAACGAAATTTCGTTGCAACGACGTGATTTCCCCGTTCTCTTGGAGTTCGTTATAACGGAATTCGACTGTATATACCGCGATATATATCCGATAGTTATTTTCAAAATATCATGATATGATATTTTCGATATTTTCAGTCGGGAATGACTTGATATGGTCAAATGAATTATTCAATGATAAATCAGTTCATCTGTAGACAAATAAACAAATCAAAAATAAACATATTCAGTTCAGAATGGGCTGGTACCTTGAATCAAGAATGAGCTCATGGGCGTCAGTCAGTTGAGAATTGAGTCAGTTGAGATGGGTGCCCGAGTGGCATGGTGGTAAGATGCTCGTCTACCATGGTGAAGGTTGTTGCCAGCGTCCCGGGATCGAACCCAAGGGAGAATATAGATAAGATATTTTCCCTAACGAACTCGAGGCGACCACCGATAGACAGCGCATTCACTTACAACCCATCTCACTAATGGCATTAAATTGCAATATGGCCAGAGTTTGTGTTTGGTGAAGTAGTCAGTCGAGAAGGGTGATATTTTCAGTAAAGATTCCAGCCGATATTTTCAGTCTGATGTTTTCAGAAGTGCAAAGTGACTGATATTTTCAATCGGGAATGGTTTGCGGTTTTCTGTCGAGGATAGTTTGATATTTGCACTCAAAAATGGTTTGATATTTTCAGTCTCATGTTTTCGGTTGTAAATGGGCTGCTATTTTCATTCGAGAATGGTATTGAACAATTGATATTTCCAGTCAAGGAAAAGTTAAGACATTTTCAAAAATATCCTATTTTTACAAAATCTGCTTCTCCAGTTAAATGTGGGAAAGTATTTAAAATATCTTATTAATAATTATCAAATGTAAATCTTGAGGTTAAGTTAAATATGTTCTTAACCGTTTCAGCGGCAATCCCGAGATATTTCGTCGAACTTGATCACCTTTATTTCTGTCACCCCGAGATATTTCGTCTTCTAGAAACGCAACGAAGCTGTTTTTATAATACAACATGTTTTCCACTACCCTCCCTCCAAACAATCACCTGTCAGTGGGCGGAGTCAGCTCTTGTTCAAGGTTATATAAGGATGGATAAAACAGACAAAGAACGAAACTCAGTATAATAGTACAAGAAATGTTTTTTTGAGAAAAAAAAATTTTTTTCCTAGAAATCCACACACATATTTTTGTATCATAGAGCGGGAAATAAAAGTGATGGGCAGAGTAAATTTTCTTGTTAGGGGGGAGGGAAGTTGATATCTCTGTGCTGGCAATTGGAAAAAAACATTCTTCAAATACGTGGCAGTTTTGGAAGATTTTGCAATTTCAAATGTGGCAGTTGTAATTTGAATCAGGAAAATTTTAAAAACCACTGAAAGGGTCAATATCATAGTTTACACTGTTTGTGAAAACATTTATGTTCTATAATAGCTTGGCTATGCTATCGAAAATATAAAAAAAGAAAAATGGATGAAAATTGTTTGATGCTGAATGGGGGAACTTAGAAGAAAAGTTATGGTAAAAACATAAATTTTGTTCTAACTATTACTTTACATCAAACCTGAAAACATTCATAATCAATAATATATAAACTACACTTTTGAAAATATCGGATGTAAAGCAAACATGTGGAATATTTAAATATTTCCGAAATATCAGGATATTCACAACCCCTGGGAGTTTTGACTTTTTCATCTTATGCCTCCCTACCTATTGGCATTTCCGTTAGCATTTATCAATGAAGAGGGAAATAAGTTTCAGTATTTCTTGTAAAAATAAAAATTATATACGTCTTACGTAAATTTTTTGTTTATTTTAGAAACGTACGGTATATATTCATACTTTACACTGCATGTGATTTTATATTTCCTGCATTCAAGATGGACATGAAAGAATTTATTCTAAGGCCAGAATTACACTATAAAGTTTTTTAAAAAAAGTTTTTTTATAAAACTTCCTCAAACACCAACTCAGACTATATCGCTATATATTGCAATTTGCTGCCATTAATGAGTTGGGCTAGAAACGAAAGCGCCATCTATCGGTGGTCCCCTCAAGCTCTTTAGGAAAATATCTTACCCATATTCACCCCGGACTTAAACCTTGGACCGTGACGGTGACCTTCATGGTGGTAGACGAGCATCTTGTCACTTCGCCAGTCGGGGTCTTTAATAAAACTGGAAAAATGCAAGCAACAAGCGTGTCGTTTACATTCACGCGAAAAACCTCCGTGACCACAAAAAACGCCAACGCGACATTATTTCAAAACAGGCAATCCTCGGCCTTACGACACTTTTTTAAATATAAAAATAAATCCCTATTTCTACAACTGCATCGTGCGTCATTGCGATATGCAATTTCAAGAGCAGTGGATTTTCAAACTTTTGTCACGTACGGCACCCTTTGCTTCATTCATAGTTCATTTGTCTGCCCAGAATACTTTCAGTACACAATTTACCCCCATAGAAGAACCACTTCAAAGCATTAACGGGCACGCACATCAATATTTCCAGTTCGCCACGACTCCCCTGACGAAAGTTGGTGAAGCTCCTAGAAGCAGGGACGCACACTTTCAGAAGAACAGCTCTAGGGAGTTGGAAATTCCGGTAGCGTTAAGCATTCTTCAATATTTTCTTCAAAATATTATTCTATATAAATATATTAATTCAAAGATTAATTTCATAGTTTATACGATTGTTTTCTCCCCTATAGAAAAAAATCTAACATATAAAATTGATAAAAATGTAAAGAATTGCGGTATTACAGAAAGAATATTTCATACATAGTAAAATTTTGTCTAATTCCGGTAAGAACCGCTAATGTTTTAGACTAATGGGAGAATTAACTCATTCTTAGAAGACGAATGAGGCGAACGCTGATAATCTTAATGTTGTTGAAAACATTTTGAAAATGTTTTCAACGAACATGAAAACTTAATGCACCATTAAATGACCTCCTGATTCACTCAAAACAGAAAGATTATGCTTGGAAAAAAAAAATTGAAAGCAAGCTCAGCTTGCTATTTTGGTTTAAAAGCCAAAAATAACGTAACATTCAAAAAGGTTAGTGTTCAGTCGGAAAATAAATCTGGAATATTGTGGAATGGATTGTCTCTGGACGTCTTTCTGTGCCAAAAATATTTTCAATTTGTTATCGCAAATAAACCATTTACCTCTTAAAGTCAATAACAGGGGTACACAACTTTGTTTTCAGTCGTTGGAACAGATATGCGGTATTTCGCTATAGAAATACAGAAAATTAATAGGGATAGAAACTGGTAGTGACCATGCAACCTGTATTTTACGGGATATTTGAATAATTTTGAACGTCCCAACATAAAATGTAACGAGGTAACAATGTTTCAACTCCTATTGGGTTGATAATTTCAAGAAAAAACAAAAAACTAACACAGTTGACGTCCATTTTAACGACGAACCTCGTACGCGATACCTACGTTATATTGTGTGGTCGAAATCGTATGGTTGAAATTATTCGCCTCTTTGACTGGGATTACATTATAAAAGTTAGATAAAACATCTTATGCAAAATTGGAAAAATTTAAGCAATAACCGTATCGGTTACATTCGAGTAAATGCAACCAATCGGATTATTGGTTGTTTTTTTGTACCGGTCGCTATGATGGAACTGTTGCATTAACTCATGGTCGTTACAACGAGCGTTGACTGTATTTGTTTAGGCGGCAATTAAAAATATCATGTTTTGAAACACATTCGAATCAACTTTTGGCAAAATTCGTAAACTTTAGTTGTCAATATCTCAGTGGATCGTCTAAAATTCAACGATTTCAGTTCAACCAAACATCACGATATGAGTTTCTAGCAATGCGGATTCAGATTAATGTGATTTTTGAGGGAAATTTAATAATTCCAGAGAGCGAGATTTTTTTTTCTCAGAATAATACGAATACCTTTTCTGGATATTATGCCGAGATGAACTCGGAAAGAAAAGTCATTTGGTCTCCACCGGCAATCCATTCCAGTTGCTCCCGCAGTCAAATGGAAGTGCGCTACCATAAACACCACTACTACTTTACCGCACAGTAACTCATTAACTAATAATGGAGTTGAGTGGGAAATGAACGTGCCATCTATCGGTGGTCGCCCCAGTCTCGGTAGCTGAATAACTTGGTTTCTATGTTCTTCTCCCCAGTTCGAATCCGTGGGCACTGACGTTAACCTTCACGGTGGAAGACGAACATCTTACCACTGCACCACTCGGACGCTAAAATGAGTTATTTCTGCCAGGGCTTGAACCTAGGACCATATACACCTTTGGGGACATGACTTTTCTTTCCTTGTTTCACGCATTGGGGCGTGAGGAGCAGAATAGGGGTTTAGCAGTCCCCCACGACATCAGCAAATGCCCCCCCCCCCCAAGTGAGACACTAGGGAGAGTTAAATGGTGTTTTTATATTTTTTCAGCCCCATATATTCAAGAAAAAGACTTTCTCCAGCATATTGTCCGGAGACCAACTCAGAGATAAAAGTCATCTGGTCACCTGGAATCCAAATCCAGGACCTCTGGCAATCCGGATTACAAGAGGAGAAACCTGGATAAATAATACCAATAGATTTAATTCCTTTTATTTTTAGGAGGGATTTCCCCTTGTGACTAGAGCTGTCTGAAAAATCCCCCATGTAATAAAATTACCGACTGTATTCGAAGGGTAAAGTAATGCTGTTGAATGCGTATAAGTATGCAAAATTCCCTAAAGTAATGGATGTAATACAAAGTTACGAGATACACGAACGTACAATGAGAAGTTCGCTTTTGTCAATTAACGATCCTATTTTAGTGTGCCTTATATCATAAAGCGACGGTTACCCGGGGTCAGAAATCTTCTTTGTCATCAGGAGAGTGACAAACGACCATCATTAAAAAAGAATTCTGCTAACCTATCGCTTGCATCCGGGATATCTCTCTCCAGGAAAACTTTTTTTTTTTACCTCATCTTGCCCCTTCAATATCGTAATTCTCTCCGCCGCTTCCCTTAGGCGCTGCCATTCCACCATTGCTTAATATCTGCAAAACGGGCACATTTTGCAGCCTTTTTTTTTTTCTCTCTTCTTTTTCTTTTATCTTTTTCGTTTTTTCCCCCCTTAAACGTTGGCATGGATCTATAAAAAAGAAGACAAAATTGTGAAGATGTTAGAAATAGAATTTTCTACGTTGTTTTGCAAATATACGGGATAGTAAGGAATATCCCTTGGCGGCATTTCACTGGCGAACCGTTGATCCTAGAGGCATACTTCCAATTAGAAAAAATATCTATATCAAGTGTAGTCCTCAGACGGGTCATTCATATTGACCCAGGGGTAGTATGGTTATTAAAATACAAAAACAAACGTTTCATACGGACACCCTGTCTTCAAAAACTCGATTAGAAACTCGTTGCCCTGTTCCTTATGAGGCCAAAAAAAATTCAAAGTTTTTAAGTGGAATATTCGCTGACATATTCCAATCTAAAAATTCGGAAGGAACAGCACAAATAAGGAAAACTGTTCTTTCCCAATTTTTCCCCCCGTTTTCGTGAAACAATGAACCCTGAACATGTAAACGTGGTGAATCAGTCACCCATAATCAACCCAGCCAGCCGATACAGCTTCGGCAATGATGAAACTCCCCTATTCGCCCAGGAGAATTAAGATGTAGGATACTTATGGAACAGAAATGTGCACCTAGAACGAGCTAAAAGACCTGGGTGTCAGAGTATTGGCTGAGTTGGTCCAGGACACCATGTGACGCAAACATGACATCGATTTGTCATTGTACGGCCTACACGACTATAACTTGTGACATCCAACGAACGCGGACAGAACCGCCACCAACGGAACTTTTGTTATCGAGTTCAGACGTGTCAAAGACGCTGCAATATAAACTCAGACTTCAATTCTCTTATTTGTTTATTTATTTATTTACATCTCAACAGGCAAGTATTGCCCAATTACAGATATGGTCAAGAGAAGGGAAATACAAAACACAAATGCAAAAGATGAATACAAAAAAGTACAAAAAAAAAACCGAGTGAACAAATGATGAAAAAAACTTAGACCACGATTCATCATAATTATTTCGTTGATTTATACTCCTGTAATCGTATTTGTTATTCTGTTATACGAATTTATATAGTTATATATACATATACTCATTTAATAAAAAATTCCCGATGCACCCATCTTTCGGGAACGCTTCGATATCTCCACGAGATCGGAAGCGGGATGTGTCCGGTCCTTCAATGCCTGTCAGCGTTTCATTTTAAAATATCCTAAAACTACTTCCAGTGCAGTTAGAACAAAAACTCAAACAAAATTGGACGCAGAACGTTTTATTGTATTTAAAATTGTAATAATTGTCTCCCCCTCAACTGAATATAAATTACAGGTAACAAAACATCCTGTACGTGTGATTAATGTTTCATTACAATCCGAGAAGATTAAGACTTGCAGTGCGATAATCTTTGAATCGGTAAATGATCCTATTC
This sequence comes from Pholcus phalangioides, assembly GCF_987345545.1. NCBI lineage: Eukaryota > Metazoa > Arthropoda > Arachnida > Araneae > Pholcidae > Pholcus > Pholcus phalangioides. Next base: position 16,027,642 of record NW_028301611.1, on the reverse strand, counting down.
CTGTTATTTTGGTTCGGTGTGTGTGAACGAATGAACGAATGAATGCGATCAGCGTGGTCATTAATTTGTGCGAAAGAAACTTTTTTCCACCCGTGTTCTGCTTGGAGAAGCGAGACATTGCACACACACACACGCATCCACCACAAAGAGCATGGGAAGCAAGATTGCTTGCCTGCCCTCAAGGCCTCCGAGGTCTATAAATGCTGATCCCTGTTTCTCTTTAGGCGGCCGCTGGTAATTGAAAGACGTACGATATATAGAACCAATTCCGTCTCTGGTTCTTCTACTTGATCAGCTGTTTTCCTTTTTAACCTGAAAACTGGAGGGAGAAAAGGAAAAATTGTGGTTGTTTTTGCTGTTCCTGAAGTGCCGATAGTTTTGTTGATTTTTCACACTTTTCCAAGAATTTCTCTCTTCCGAGTAAACTATCTTGTTTGTCTTGTTTCAAAAGATCTCACATGCGCCGCCGAAATTATACTCGCACAAGCGTGGCTATAGATGTCTGGGAATATTTTAAAATATATATTTTTTTAACTTAACGATTTTTCCTTTGAAAGTGTATGGTTCAGAAACTTTTAACAGTTTTTGAAATGATCTTTTGAGCCATTTTTTTTCAGAATGTATGCAAATCATCTAACCTCTAGGATATTCACGATTTCTAAATTTTTATGCATATCTCGATCTATACGTTCTCTTGATTTCATATAAATATTTTTTAGTGTTTTATAAATAAGGTAATTCAGGACTCCTAAACTTTAAAATGGCATTACTTTAGAAAACGTGATAGATTGAAAGATGAAACTAGAATTTTTCGTTTAATAGACAGCCAGGGAATTTCAAATAAGCTGGTTTGTGAAATTAGTTACAACATTCGCTAATGGATGACGCCACAGTCTTTTAAACAATTGTTTATATTGTCTTTCGCAAGCAAGCGTCAAATCGCATTGCGATGGATTCAAAGTTGTCGCTTTGCCTAGCAAGGGTGACGTCTCTACTAGGATGGATGCTTATGACTCAAAGATGAACTATTAAAGCTGATACAGTGTTTGAGGGCTGATAGTGTTACAATGGCCTTCAAATGGCTTCGCAGAAAGAACTCATGGAATGAAACGATTGTTGCGTGATCTATTGGTTGAAGTTGTAAATAATTTTGCAAACGGTCTAAAATTCCAGGCCAGCCCATCAGAACTATCACTTGTTTCATCTTCCTATGCATCACTGTTTCCAAGTCACGTCATTTCAAACTTTAAAAGTTTTCCCTTAAATACTCCATATGTACGTGTATGTCGATTTTGTACTGACAGAACAACCCGGGAGATCTCGTGGCAAGGAGATTTGATGACAAATTATTACAATTGATAGGCAGATGCATCCAGCTAGTTAGAGGCCCTGGGCTTGGTTCATCCCTGTCGCGAGGATCCATTTAATGCGGCACGGCTCTGATGCTACATGAAGCATTTAATAGTGCTCCATAAGAAAAAACATTTTTTAGAGTATTTTTCAAGACATTGTGTGTAAAATAATCTTCGAAATGTTAACTATGAAAATAGTATATTTCGTGTATCTTTATATTATATTAATTTGATATTTTCAGGCGAACATCGTTTTCCATGAGCATTATACAGCCATTACAAAATAGCATATTTACGGCTTTGTTTTTTTTATTCAGTTCCATAATTGTGTGAGATACGTATTATCCGAGTTATGTCCGGTCCACATTAGCTTGAATGAATTTATGCCCTACTACTTAGAGTAAAAACTACTGATACTACTACTACCTCGAAAAATCAGTGAATAAGTTGATATTTTACATGAAACCAAAATACATGTAGAAATACACGAGAAACATCTCGGTTTTGGAGATTTTCCTATGCTTTGAGGGGATGAGTTCCCCCCCCCTTCCCCCACACGTTCTTAAAAAAATTGTTATTAGCATAGGCGAAGGGTGGGGTGGAAAATCTGCCCCACCCCCACTCGTTCGAAGAGCCTCTGATCATTTATATTTACATTATAGATATATTATTTTGTCCCTGGCCTATATTAATATTACCATTAACTACAAATCGACACCGAACTCAGACATTGCCGGAATCACATAATAAAAAAAATAAAATAAAAAAAACTACAAAACAAAAAAAAATGCATAAAAATAAAAAAAATCTCCGTACATTTGCATACTAATGTGCAAAATTGAGGTGAGCATAAAGACCATGTTTGCTAAAAGAAGACCTCTTCTTTTTTTTTTTTATCATCATCATTTCCAAATCCGTTCCGTTTGTTCAAAGCACACGCCAAGTTTGCGTGACCACTGATTTCTCTCTCGTTCTCCTTGCGCAGCGGCACCCAAGTGTACAAACAACGTAAAAACACACAGGAAAAAAAAAATCATGTTCAAAGGGTCCTTTTCCCATACATTAAAAAAAAAAAAAAAAATCCGAACACCAAAAACTTCTATCGAGGGCAATCAATATGCAAAGCATGATTGGCGGAAGGTAGGCGGATGTTGGAGGAACCAGGAAGGTGGTAACCAAAAAATGACAACACACACACATACACATATATATACTCTCAGAGGGCTTTTATGAAGGCGATATATATTTTGCGGGTAAAGTGAGTAAGGGTTTTGTACGGGACGAGAGTGTGTGAGGAGGGTCTGTAGTCCTGATAAAGTCGTTCAAACATAATCCTCAGCGTTACTCATGAATATTTAACGATCTTTTATCTGTAACTCAACGAACACTTTGGGATAAGTTTTTCCTTATCAATATTTTCTTTTTTTAGCTCCTTGTTTTTTTCCCTAAATTCCACCAAAAAAAAATTCTTATAAAGAATATATATAAGATTCCACTGAGAATATATTATAAGGGGAAAAAAAAATTGTGTTTTTATTTTTAATTTCCCATGTTATAATAAATCAGTAAATTAAGTTTGGTGTCTGTGTCGTAAGCTTTCTTGGATAGAAGGTTACATCACATAAGGTTTCTCGTACGTGGACTTAATTTCCGACAAGGCTTTCTTACCTTTTTCCTTTCTTATTATTATTGAGGGTAAAGTATCGAGGTGTGAGATTCTACTTCAGAAAGAAAAAGAAGAGGTTTTTTTTTGAGTTCGAATCCCCATGGGATGAATGTTCATTTGCCACATGATCCTCTTTCGACACGTATTGTAACAGTAATGGAAATTGATTTTCACGGGGTTTTTTTTTCCGCTAGATGCCTATCTATTCTCTATTTTCTTAATGTTGAACCGAGAACTATTCCTTTTTTTGAAGGAAAAAAAAATGGATAAGAACGCGAGAGATGCTGAATGAATAATGGACGGTTGTTTTTTTTTTTTTTATCTGATTTATAACTGCATCTGTTATTGAATTGCTGTACTTATAAATACCTGAAATGTAACTCTACTTGAAGGATTGCAGTAGAAATTCGGTAATACCGACTTTCCTGGACGGGCCTGGGTGATTCCGTATTGTGGATCGAGTTTTAGTACCATAACAAAGTTTTCATACCCGATACAATAATACACCTCTTCGATACTGAAGGATCATCAACAAATCGAAGTACGATGAACGATAGATGTGGAGAAGGACGTCCTCTCTCCTTTGTGAATACAATATATACGGAAAACTGGCTGTGTGAAGAGATTCATCTTCATCTCTATCTTTCATGGGAACTCGAACCCCGATCTCTCGTTGTTTGTGATGTCTTTTGTGAGCATTTAACGGAATGTTGCCGCCGTCAATTGTACGGTGCCATTCAGCATATATATATATATGGGAGAATGTCCCAAAGGGAGAATGTTCTATCTTCACGGCTTAGAGGTAGAGCATTCGTTCGGTGTACGAGAGACCGGGATTCGAGTCCCGTGAAGGCAAAAATGAATTTACTTTTTCTAAACACCAATATATCTTCACACAGCCAGTTTTCCGTGTATAATGAACGATATCATGTATAAAATTAACAATTTACCACTTATAATCAACCTACAGGTACTGTTTCTTTCGAATCGAACATGGCTCAGGCAGAATATCTAATTTTCTTTACTTTGATACGAGTAGGGAGTAAATTTTGAATCCCACAATGAGCAACGCAAGTAATACGTCAACATTAGCAGAGTTCTTAGGGATGATTTCCAGGAAGGATTGCATGTACAGTGCCGTTTAATGCAAACGAGCTCTAAGGAAAGAGGCCCGTTGTCTTCGTAGAGTAGTGGTAACCACGCTCACCCGCAAAGTAAGAGGGTGTGTGTTCGATTGCCGATAAGGCTTTCGAATTTTCTTTCCTGGTTTCATCTTTGCATCAAAAAGCTGTTGAAACGTTCCATTCAGAAATAAGTCATATTTGACAACAGAGAAAAAATGCAATACGTTCATTTGAACCGATTTCACAATGATTTTTTTTTTACTGAATATAATAAGTGACCTCCGGTAAATTTTTAAATTTTATTCATTATCAAAAAGGATTCATGAAAGTACTTTTAAACATTAAAGCTTGTAGAACGGTTCGATTCAGTTTGTTTTGAATATTTCCCCAACCCTCGATCGTAACCATTCCAAAATAAATATTTATAAACAGAGCACACTCAATATGGGACCATTGATGATAAAAATCACTTCATTATGTGTTTCGTATTCATGAGAATTTCAAGTACATCTTGTTCATTCCCGTGGTACTTGTGTATCTGAACGAATCCGCGTATAAGAAAAATAACAATGAAACCTTTGTTATCAACCATCGTTCCCTCGTATTTTTCGAAAGAGAAAAAAAATTGTAAATAATTTTGAGATAAATAAGCTGCATGCAAATCAATAGCTTCATTTGATGATTTGAATGCGGACTTGTTGGGGGGAAAAATTAATTTAAAGTTCCTCTTGAACGTGTCAAACCAACACTTGAGTTTCAAAAAACAATAGTTTCGATCCCAAGTAAATGCAATTAAACATATTCATTCACTGCAATGTCTTTCATAAGCATATACAGATTCAGCTTGGATGTTTCGGAATTTTTAAATTGATATACAGGGTGAATAGGTAACAGGGCATATGACATTTTACTGCTGAAGCGTTCGTTGATCGTAGAAGCATAACTCCAATTTGGAAGAGCATCCAAATAACGTGTAATACTCAGATATTACACTCATGTTGCGAGTGGTTTTTTTTGTATAGTTATTAAAATATTCAAAAACCCAATTAGAAAGTTGTTACCCTATCTCTTTTGATGCCAACTGAAAAAACAATTTCATGTTCCTGAGTGCAATATTCACTGAGATATTCGAGTTCGAAAAACGAAGGAAAAAACATTAAATGCGGAGGAAACGGTTTATCCGTTTAACGCTATACGCAGCTAACCATTTTCCGAATTGATGGCCAATATATCGTATCTTATACATGTATGACGTAGGACGGTTTGCTTGTGGTTTCATAAACATGAGGTTTATGAATGTAAACCTTTTTCTCCACTAAAACAAAGCCTCAGCGAGTAGGATACCTTTCATCCCATCCGATTTTCAAGAAACAGGATATTTTGAAAGGGTTGCCAAAAAAGACGGGTCTTGTAATAATTGATGTTTACCAAGAAATTCAAGTGAGGACTATTTCAAAACTCACCAAACCAAATTAAACGTCTGCTAATTCAGTTTTCATATATTGAAATTATCCAATTATTATTATTATTTTTTTTTTTGACGTGAATACCTCTTTCAATTCATTTGATGATACTAAGTACATTCTCAAATAGTTGCTTCATAAAATAATAGAAATGCTCATATATCTCTGGAAGTATTCACAATATATCCAAGTTTGTGGGCTCTACGGGTATATTCCGTTATTAAAGGTCCAATGCTATCACTCTTAATTCAATACCTTTCGGTCTGGTCACCAGGCTCGAAGCCTGGTAACTAAATTGTTTTTTGCAATATCTCGAGAGGTTCGCAACGCAAATAAAAATCCAATGGTGTTCATTGATAGGCATTTCTAAGAAAAATCTAATGATGCCCCTCTGGTTTTAGTACCTCCCGGTCTTGGCACCAGACCCGTGGCCCGTACTCGTAACAAAATTGTCTTACGCTATCTCTCGAGAGGTTTGCAACGCTAATAAAAGCAATAGTATTTGCTGTTAGATATTCCAAAGACGAACCCGATGATACTTAAAGGATTGCAATATATATTTTGTCTGGGTGCCCTGGCAGGTAGGCCCAAAGACGGTATTCACGTAGGAACGTCATCTATGAGTGATAGAGCCTGCCCCCAATTATTATTTTCTTCACTGTCCCTCATAGGTCTCAATCTAATTAGTTCATTTGAGAATATAAAACCACCAAAAAAGCCTTTCTCTCAAAAGGCTAATTCTTTGATGTATTTCACGAAAGACGCTTTAACGTCCCATAAATTAATGACTTTCTTTTGTTATTTATTAATAAATGCTAATGGTTATTTTTTGCAAATGGCCAAAGAATCTGATTATAAATCTGAAGGGAAAAAATAAAACTTTTTGTAGAAACTTTGCTCTTATTAGAAAATGGATGGTATTCGCGATACTCACATGCAGCCGAGGAAGCTGTAAAATTAGCCGAACATTTGTAATGAAAACGTCTGAGAAGGTGTGGAGAAACAAGAAATGGCGGGGACGAAAAATAAAAATTATGTAAAACATGCACAGTCATAACCCCGTATTAAGACGCCTCGACTTCACAACTCACAGTGTTTTTGTGGGCTGGACCGGACGTTTGCGTGATCTTAGACTCGGATTATCACGGAATTAAAAAATAAAGAAAGAAGAGGAGGAATAAAATAAGAAACCACGAGAGAGAGCGAGAGAAATAACACATCAACGAATATTTTGTGAGATCACGTGGTCTGAGTTCCGATACGTGTCCGTAATGCCTAATTAAGTGTTTAAAGAGAGAGAGAGAGAGAGAAAGAAACAGGGCAGAGCAACATAAAGCACAACGTGTGAAGAGCTGCAAAAAACTGTGATAAACACCCGCAATTTTTCCTTTTATTTTTAAATTATTCCACGTTATTTTTAGGAATTTCAGTCAAAGTCACGCGACATCATGTCACGTGTTATATTTCCTCCACAATTCTACTTCTGTTCTTTCTGCGAACACTTCAGACATTGATCCGGTACATTCACAGTCGTGTTTCTTGAGGATTCGTCTAGCATAGACAACAATAAGGGAATTCAAAGATCTTTGGATCAGAGTGCTTCTACGGTCGTTTCGGAGCTATCTTCCTTAGATTATATATCTCTTCCATCATAACCTAGGGTTAGTAATTAGTAATTATAACTTAGCTAGTCTAATATAGTTTTTCAAACTTCGAGGTGTCAATGTGAGTGGGACTTTCATTTGAAAAAGTTCCTCCGAAGGCAGACGTTGAACATGTTACTTACGTATCGTGAAAATTCCAGCACTTATCTACTTTATTTCAAAGCATCGAAGGTAGATGGTCGCATCAGAAGAAATGGAAAAAAAACACGAAACGAACACAACTCTGACAATATAAATATGTTAGGCTCTTCCATATACATGCACGCACAACATACGTTCCGACATGTGCTAATTCGTTGGAAATTACGTTGAGGAATATGTACAAGAGTACGGTTAAGCGTTGAGCAGTTGCTGTAGTGGCACTAGAATCATTTGGAAAGGCACAATTCCTACAGATCGGGGTTTTACAGGAAATTGTTAGGATTGTGAATAAATGGAATAGCCTACACTCCGGATTCAATTCTCACACAGTTAACAAGTTCAAAACAAAATACAATGAAACATATGGGGATAAATCAAGAAGCTAGCTATCCATACTTAGATAAGTCACACACGAGAAAAAAAATACTCACACTCACACACACACACACAACACACACACACACACACACACGTCACCGCAACAGTCAAACTGCCCAACGAGGTGGCTGAGAATGCCCATAACAAATATGGATATCATATTACAGCAACCCTATTAAAAAGGCAATTACAAAAACTAGCAAAACCAGTATATATATATTATTAAAGTTTCATTGTTTAAATATGAAAAACCGAAAACAAATTAATTATGTGAGCAACTGGAAATTGAAAACAATATATATGAACATTGAAAATTACAAAAAAAAATAAAATTTTGAATTTAAGCCATTGAATTGTACCATTGAATTCAAAAATATAAAAGAATCAAAAGAAAATAGCCAAAACGAATGGTTTCTTTTTTGTCAAGTTTAAAATAAAAGCAAAGTTCCCTTCAATATAAAATATATAAAAATTGATGCAGAAGGTGCAAGTACATACCATGTGCAAGGCCTAATTATGCCTATCTACCTATCTTTTTTTACATATTGTACATTTTTCTACAAATACTGTACATCTATACATATATATATATGTTACAGACCAGTGTATTATATATCATCATGTTTATTCTTTTTCGAGATAATTACTCTTTTATCTGGTTATTGTTTAGATATATTTGACATCTATATATCTTTGAGGGTATCTTTTTTCCGCCACCTTCTTGGGAATTTTCATTGATGTAACCGTTGTATTTGTAGAAATTTTAAAAAATTTTTAATATCATTTTTAGTCGAATTTGATATGATTGATTGAGTTGATCAACTCAACTAAAATTTTTGACTGCGATTAACCAAGAAAATTTATCCTACCGCACCTAGTAAACGCCAACTCGAATTGGCTGATGTGTCAAAAATCCCCTTACATTACATATTTCCTGTTGAATAAATTTGATATTTCTCCAAGAAGAAACATCAAATGCTCTCCTCTTAAATCCTAGATAGTTTCTGGTTCTCACAAAAACAAAAACGAGAATTTTTCCTCCAAAATGACGGAATTCCGGCTCTGTGGAGATGCGTCCGGAAATAAAAGGATAATGAAAGAACGCACAGAGTAGGAAATACATATGCATGCAAATAATCAAGTAGATGCAGCTGTTGACGGGAAAAAAAAAAGGAAAAAATCGGCAAATTCCGAAGTAATTGACCGTGACTGAGAGAAGAATCCTATCAAAATTGCAAGGAAAAGAAACACGGAACATGAAAGCAATATTAAGTAGCATATTGAAATAAACACATCGTCAAGTAGATGCGTTAAGGTAACTCTTGGAAGAAACAAAAACAGCATAAAAGGAATAATTTATAACGTTATACATATATATATATACACCTACTGTCATAAACATGTACACTTTTTTATTCTATGTTTTATTTAATGATGACGATTCAATTGAGTTTAATCTCGAAGAAACAGAATTTCTTTTAACTTGCGTTATTTTCTATGTGGAGACTGCGATGGGAACTAAAACGTTGAAATAAGGGAAATTTTTATAAAATCTTACATTTCCGGAAATTTAATTTCATGAAATTGACAAAATTTCTTACATTTAATGAATTTAAAAACAAGTCTTTTCTGTTCCGTTATGTAATTATGTTTTTTTTAACTTAAAGCATAAGTGTTGAATTTTTCTTAATGGTATGAAAATAAATATTTCAATGAATATGTAGAGTGCATGTAAATATGTAGCATTTGTGATATTTTCAGTCAGTTTGCCAGATATGCGATATTGCTAGCCCCTTCCCGGAGATAGTAATTTCCATACAAAAAAATGTTTAACACGAAATTAAATGCAAATTAACACAAAAAGTGATCAAAATTCGGAACTTCAGGTAGCTTTGAACTTACGCGAGATACAATTCCCAATCTAATGAAAATGTTACAATTGATGAATAAAAAATTATTTTAAGAAATAATTCCAGCACTAATCAAAATTTAGAATTAATGAAAGACCAGTTGGTTCTGAACCAACTTGCCGCTGTGGTGGTCGAGTGGTTATAGTGACGGTCTCGCGATGCGAGGATCCGGGTTCGAACCCCACAGTGGTGGTCGGCTGAAGTTGGTTTTCTGTGGTTCCCAACTTCAAGGCGCAAATGCGAGCCGATCTCCCCGTTAAAAAGTCTCGCCACAGAGAGCAACAGTCCTGCAACGATAAATCGTTCAATCATAACACTTCACTCATGGTTGGGGGGGCTGGTGGCGGATGGCGGCGCTACACATAGCGGGCATTACACAGAAGCAGACTTTACGTCGGGTTGCACTGCACGTGCACGCATGTTCCCGCATGTGCCGATTCGTTGGGGGTTCCGCGGGGGGGGGGGGTGCATGTGTGGTGTAGCAGTGGTGGGTGGGGCCTCCGGGGAACGGCTGGGGGATCCGTGATGTTCTTAAGTCGGCCACCTCGTTGGGCAGTTTGCCTGTTGTGGCGTTGTATTTGTATTTGTATAAAAAGCAATCCAAAATTTTTTAGGTTATTAAACAATATAATGACAAATCTGATATTTATTCTGAGTCTATTAAGTATTAATTTGTATCGACCAATACTGAAACACTTGGCGAAATGTGCGAAATAAAACTACAAATTACAAAATGTTATCTAGAATTATTGAATAAAAATTTGCATGCAAAACTCATACTTTTTTTCTAACTTTCACAAATCATGAAATTTCTGAAAATATGTGACAACCCAACGAATCGAACACAGTGGCACTATACAAGAACTCCACATAGTGAGGCATCTCTAGGGCAAATTTTTGTGAACTAAACTTTACCGCACACCATCTCCGGTCACATATCGTGATACGGCAATTTCCAACCAGTGAAGTTAGGTGGGAAATGTAGACACCATCTACCCCCAAGCTTGGTAAGTAAACAACTTTCTTCTGATGATCTATGCCTGGATTCGAACCCGTGGACCTTGAGGGTAACCTTCATAGTGGAAGACGAAAAAATCTAACCAAATGAAAATCTCAACAAAACTAAGGAACTGAAGAAAGAAATAATTTCAGAATTCATGCAAATTCAGAGTTGGAAGAAAAAACTTGTAGAACTGATGGAAATTCAGATTCAATGAAAGAAATAATTCCAGAATCATTGATTGAAGTAATTCCAGAATCGATAAAAATTCAGAACTAACGGGAAAAATAATGTCCAGAAGAGATGAAAATTAAGAATTAATAAAATAATTAATAATTCCCGCAATTGATGGTAATTCAGAACAAAATGATAAAAGAATTCAGAATAATGCAAGAAATCATCTAAGAATTGTGTGTCCGTGGTTTAATCCTCTAATAACTTACGGTGGTGTGGGGCTCGATGCCGCACACCCTTAAGGGTGGCTCTGCTGCCGGGTTAGGCAAAATGTTTATATACCATCATTTTAGTCCAACAAAAATTTGATCTGGTATGTTATAGTTATTACTTTCCTCTAAAGCATTGAGAAATCAATTGCAAAAAACAAAAATTAATTTTAAGAAACATCCATTTTCCTCACCTACAAACAAGAAACAAAAAAAAGACATTCCTTCAACACAATCCCGAACACTATTCCTATATCATCACTATCCACATGCCCTCTTCCGCGAAGAAGAATAATAACTTCCCCGAATGACTATTATTTCTTAATGCTCTCTCTTTGATAATTAAAGACAACCAGAAAGTATTATATCCGATTCCTATCACTTGAAGTTATTTGAGAGAGTGTCTGATAACAGAGATTCATGCCGACAAGATACCAGTAGGTGAGATCCAAAATCACCCCATTCATTCCGCTAGAAATCTGAAAGAAACATATTCGAAAAGCATTTAATTATCGAAGTGAATGGGAATAAATAACGTGCGTGTGTCATCGCAAATCAACGGCGGATTCCAAATACTGTCTCGCGAATTCTTCTTGGTGTCATATTTGCTTGTGAAAGTCTCTCTTAGAGTCTTCCTGTCAGTGCAATAGTCTTTCGTAAATCATCGGAACGCGGCATCCTTTTATTCCTCCGCGTTCTTTTCGAAGCCTCCCGCGCGTCTTTGCGTTTACCTCAAGAACTTTAAACCAAAGACATACGTGGTACCCGTCGCGCGTCGAAACGAGATTACAGGCATAGAAATAAATTAACAAAAGCGTCTCTACACCCAACCCCCCAAAAGAAAATGTCTCCTTATAAAAGGCTTTCGGATAAAATCTGCGAAACAACATTGTCACGGAACAAAAGAGGTAAAAGCAAGGCACACATGCACGCACACTCCCTCTGCGCTCAAACTCATCCAATCTTTTCTACCTTTTAAAAGCAACCATTTCCATAAATGAAAAGACCCGCTTTGTACCTTACCCAAAAGCAGCAGCGGTACATACTCACTACCAATAGTGCCTTGCGAGTACTTACACTAATTAGGGATGTTTCTCTCCCCTACCTCTTTCCCTGGAAATCGAAAGGATGATGTTATTCTGTTTTATAATTAACGGCACTTAGGAGAGCATTCCTTAATACGGGGGGTCTTTTCGGTCTAAAGTAAAGGGACTTGAACATTATAAAGAATGGTGAAAGAGTTTTACAAAAAATAAAAATAAATATAAAGCATAGGTTTTTACCATTCTTTAGGATGGACTTTCGATTTAGCGCGAATGCATTAATGTTGTTAAATATTTTTCTGTTCATAATCCTTGAGCGTACAACCGGATTTTGGGGTTTGGGTCGTAGGAGATTAAAACCCATGGGTGTTTAGGCACAGCTAGAGTTATAAATTTAGTAAATGCACGCTGTCAAATAATATTTAGCTGGAAAATTTTTATTAAAATTTCCTCAGTATATAGCTAAAACTACACTTTTTTTCGTTTTGTTTTCTGACGTTGGAATGCTATTAACCATAGAAATAATTTTACTCGTAAAAATTTGTTTTAGCTACGTTTTAATGCGCATCAGAGATTCCTGGAAGAGAATTTAAAACTACATTTTTCCTTTCTTTGGATCCTTATTTCCATTGTGAAGTACATTAATATGGCTTAATGGAAATGAATAAATCCTTTGTCATTTTCTTTCTATTTATGCAGCTTAAACTAAAAATGGAGATATCTTATTTTCTGTACTAATTTATCTCGTTCTTTTCCCCCTTTCGATCATTTTATGTACACGAGGGCTAATTAGACTAGGATTGAAACCAAGGGCTATTTCTACTACTTTTGTTTTTCAACTGCTCTTGACGGGAATCGAAACCTTCGTAGTACTAGCGGAGAACGACACCATATCCGGATAACTCGCCATCTGGTGGCAGTGTCAGCAATGTGACCATTCGCCTGAGTTAGGTCTCGCCGTCTGAGTGCTACTCCTTTCAGAGCACACAAGCTCTGGAGAGGGGAACCATTGCCTTTGTAGTCCAGTAGTCTAGGGCAGTGGTTTTCAACCTTCGAAACCCTTCGACACAAACACAAATAATATCCAGACAAAGATAATAAATAAATAAATGAACAGTAGAAATAATTTGGAAAGACTGCCAAAAAATCTCACAAAAACTTCGTTTGTGTCGTGTGTTTTCGTGATTAGAATTTTATGAGAGTGATTTGGGATTAAAGCTTTTTTTTAACCACAAGTATTTATTTTATAATAAATTCCATACCATTTGGCCTGTTATGCCGAAATCCAGGCTTCTTTGAAGCAGACGTTTCGTCCACTACTATGGTTAACATCTTCAGTGCAGTTTTGACAAGAGAGGAGACGAAACGACCTCCTTCGATGATCATTATTCACTGACGCTTTTGCTGGAGACGCGGAAGGATCAACCTTGTCGCTGTGACATCGAGCAAATGACGTGTCGATGTTGATGGGACTTGGCGGTTTCCGATTGGGTAGGGATCGGTGTCTTCAAATTTGACTGGGTGGGTCAGAATGTGGAAGAGTTCATTTTCTAACTGTCCTGATATTGGTATTTCGCATTGTTGGGTGACATATCTTGCTTAAGTGCAGCCTTTCTTCTTTCCTATCGAAATAGTCGAGATTAGAAATGTGTTTCTGTCGAAGTAGACAGATCCAAATGCGTAGAGGCAGACACATCCACATGAACAGAGAATCCTATGATTCCCTGTTCATGTACATCTGTTTACCTCAGCATCACTGTACGTTCACTAAAAACTCGCCTGGCCGAGCATCAACACCACTCTCCCCTGGAGCGAACAAAAAAGAGCAGTTTTGTAAAACATCTTTTATCAAGCTATCATAGCGTAATCCCGGCCTTATAGCCATCAGCAAGTTCTGCAAAATTATTTTTCCCTATTTGTGTATTCTTTGGCGGTCTTTCCAAATTATTTCTACTGTTCATTTATTTATTTATTTTCTTTCAATGGGATTTCAATGGGATGGATAGGATGGACCATGAACTTTTAGTACACCGCCAATCGACTGCTTTTACAAGGGGACACCAGTATCGATTGGTGAGGGACAATGCAAGGTTATGGTGTCGCAGGGAATTTTTCTCCAATAGGGTTGTTAATAAATGGAATAGCTTACCCCCGGAGGTAGTAAATTGTAACACAATTGACACGTTTAAAAGGAAATACGATAAACATGTTGGGGTAAATCGAGAAGCTATCCATTCTTAGAATAAGACAACCATAAGTATTCTTTATGGGCATTGTATAATATTTTATCATGTGTATATATTGTTTGTAATTTGTGTTAATTGCATTTTTAATTGGGTTGCTGTATTTTTGAAACATATGACAACCATATTTTTATGGGCATCTTTTTATCAGCCACCTCGTTGGGCATTTTGCCTGTTGTGGCGTTGTATTTGTATTTGTATTTGTATTTGTATTTGTCTGGATATTATTTGTGTTATATGTGTGTATTTTTTTCCTGTTCCCAAATTATCTCTCTGATATGTATATTTCGCTGTTCAAAAACTTACTATTCCTATGCAATTAAATTTTCTCTGACTGACAACTTATGTCTCCTGTCCATATTCAGCCGTTAATTATTTTTCGAATTTATGTTTTTTTATTTTGCCGGTATTATTATTATTTATTTTTTATTTTATTTTATTTTATTTTATTTATTTTTATTATTTTTAATTTTTTTTTCCACAAACTGTTTTTCCCATTTCCGCTGGTTGGTGTACGAAATCATTCAATTATTTTATCGGTCCACAGCTGCAAAAATGTTTAAGTACGCACTGGCATACGGCATATTTTTAGGGCCTAGATACATTTTCATAGAGATATCTCTAGCAGTTTTTTGGTCTTAAAAAATGTATCCCAATTAATAATATTACCGATTATTTTATTATCTCGTTATCATTTAAAAACATACTCTCAATCTTTAAACTCCAGATGCAAACGTACTCAAATAAACGCTTAAAATAATTTAAATTTTCAATTTCAAATTTCAAAATTTAAGTTATTTTAAACATTTATTTGAGTACGTTTGCATCTCGAGTTTAGAGATCGAGAGTATGTTTTTAAATTCAATAGATGATAGGCTCCAGCTTGTCATTCTCATTCAAGATCTAGATCAGTTAGATAAACACTTTAGTCTGTTTAGCTTTTAAATATCTCGAAAAAAGAACAGTGGAACAAAAAAATAAGTGTATTCCTCAAGAAACGTGCCAAGAAATGAACTAATTATAAAGATATTCAAGCCACGATCTTAATTTACAGACGTTTTTTCGCCTGTTGATGGTGATTTCACCGTTGTTTCTCTCTCTCTCTCTCTCTCTCGCCTCGCATTCTGACATCTCAACACTATTGTAGGAGCATGTATATACACTCATACATACGTATAGGTATGTACATATATATATATATAATACAGAATGTATTTCGGTAAATATTTCACGCGTGGTCTGTGGTAATACAAACAGTTTTAATTACATGAAACACACCCGCTTACACTCAGAAATAGATACGGGGAACGTAACTTTGTATGGTGGTACGGGTGGGAAGAGGCACGGGGATAACGTTTTGCGTCCCGGGTATACAACGAGAGGTGAGTGTGTTGTGTGAGCGGGAGTTGGAAAAGGCTTAATTAGAAATTCTAGACGTTGTTCAACATCATTTGCGCGGGGTTAACGTCATTAACTGCGGTATTCTCCTGCGAATAAAACGTTCTTCAATTGATTCAGACTCCCCTCCGTTGGACATCAGCCATTTTCGGTGTCGTCGTCGTCGCAACTCTGCCGTTTGTATGCCATTAATGTCCCGGTATGTGTGTGTGTGTATGCACTATACTTGTGCGTGTGGGGGTTGGGCTCCGGGAATTGCGACATCGTACCTCCAGTTGTCAGTCGGACCGCCTCAAGCTTGCTCGGTTTCGGGTGAAAATTATATCAGTTTGGATCGGGAAGGGATTTTGAGGTTATAAGGAGGAGGAAGTTGTTGAAGAATCCTATTTTTGTTGGTTAATTGCTTTAAATGTGAAAAGGTGGCTTGGCTTCACAACAAATCCACCTTCGAATTAGACTTTCTTGGAATTGAATTGCCATCGTCCGGTGAAATGATTGCTGCACTTGCGATGCTCTCCTTAATTGGATCATGGGTACATGAATGTCAGCTACACGACGCACTGAGGAAAGAATGTAAACATTACTGAAGTGAGACATTCTTGTCCCTAACCAACAAGCAGAATCCCAATGCTCGAAATGTATGTCTGAAGTGACGGTGATGAATACGATGTGTGTGTCGAAATATATTTTTCATACTAAATATTAAAGTATGCACTTCACGTTTCAATTGATCATATCTATATTCCCACGATCGAATACAAAGGCCAACAAGCAAATTGTCCAACAAATTGACTGAGAAGAGGTTCCCATAAAAAAATATTAATGTCGAATATAAAATGGACTGTCAAAATACAGCGATCATATGTAATAGCGTATACTGCCGGCACACGTTATGACGACCGCACGTTATAGCGACCATCCCATTACCACGACCAGTGAGATAAGTCCCAAATGTTTGCACAGAACAACTATAATATATATTTTATTTTCGATATAACGATCCTCCCAATATAACGTCCGTTCTCGACGACGGAGTTCGTTATATCGAGCGTTGACTGTATCACGAAAGAAAGAACTAATAATTGACCCTTTCAGCGGCAATCCCGAGATATCTTGTCAAACTTGGTATGCTTTATTTCAGTCACCCGAAATATCTCGAGTTCTAAAAACATGTTGAAGTTGCTTTTAAATTCAAACATGTTTTCCATTCCTCCCCCCTTCCAATCGATAAACTGTCAGTGGGCGGAGTCAGCTTTTAATACGCACTCAGACTGTTAGGTAAACAAACAGTTACACTTCCGGAGGTACTAAATCTTCTAAAAAAATGTATGTGTAAGCAAAGCACCAGGACCAGATGATATATATATCCCAGGGTCCTCAGGGAATGTGCTGATGATTTTTTGGGGCCAGTCGCACAAATCTACAGGAGTGTTGCTGCTGAGGGTATCGTCCCAACGGACTGGAAACTTGCTAATGTTGCTCCGATATTTAAAAAGAGTAGTAGAGAAGCTGTGTCCAATTATCATCCAGTGAGTTTGACGAGCTCCCTCTCGAAAATTTTGGAAATCATTATTAAAAGGCAGTTGATGAAGTGGATAGACGAGAATATGTATTGTCGGATAATCAACAAGGGTTCAGGAAGGGGAAGTCATGTGTAACTAACCTCCTTTGCTTCTATTTTCACGTGACGAAGGCTGTGAATAAGAGCAAAATGTAGATGTTGTTTACCTTGAATTCCAGAAAGCATTCGATCAAGTCCAACATGGTAAACTCTTGAAGCGTTAACACGAGAGAGATTAGGATTGGCGGCAACTTGCTGAATTGGATAGAATCGTGGTTGATTGATCACAACGGATTAAGACAAGGCGTCACAAGCGAAGTTGGCCCATACCTTTTTCATTTTTATCAATTCACTCGAAAATTATGTAAATGGTGATTATGTTTTAGCATTTATGTCATTTTTCAACTGTAGATAATCGGTAGCGCATTTTTTTAAATCCCTCAAAATACCGCCAAGTCCGCGCGTTTGGCGACAGCTCCGATGCGGTTCCAAAGGAGACGTGTAAAGATGATCCGAGAAGATAGTAGGAACATTCTAGAAGGTCTGTCCTGGCTTCATAAGTGGTGCCGCTTTTGAGGAACTTGGAGTTGTGAAATAGTATCTAGAACAACACATAATTTATCGATCGCATTCTATCTTCAAGTCACGTTCCGTTAAGATATCTGTTTGTAAATAGCTGTTCTGTGAATAAATCTGTGACGTCCTTAATTCTGTTCAATACTCGGTTCATTTCAAGGACTTGTGAGAGAAATCATGTGGAACAGTTGTAATTGCTCTGTACTTTGTAACTTAAAGTACTAAATTACGAAACGTATCCAAAATCAAGTCTTCGTTCATAGCTGAAGCCTTGTGTGCCAACAAGTGCAAGAGTAGTTCTTCTCCAATACCTCCTCAACCAAGTCTACGTCTCTCTGTAGGTATTGTCTTCAAAAACTTACGGCGTACTCCACTCCAGGACGAACTAGGCTTCGGGAAAGTAGAACAACAACTTTGGGAGAAAGCGAGAGACTTTTCCGAAAATGAAACCGAGCATTCTATTCTTTGTCTTACCACCGCCGAAAAATTTTCAGAAAAGAAAACCCAAGCCACTCGTCGATGAGAATTTCCAAATCGGTGACACTAGTTTCAAACGGGATAGTAATACCATTCAACTCGTAAGTAAAACGTGGATTGTTCGAAGCAAAATCAGAGGCTTCTTCATTTATCAACACTCCATCCATTAGCTCATGCTTCAAACATATTCAAGTCCATCTGGAGCATCTCCAAATCGCTTGAATTCCGAACTATCCCCCATTAGCTTCACGTCATCGGCGAATTTCCTAACAATTCCATCGACACCCTGATCGTGTTTAGCGATAAAAAATGAAAAAAAAAAGGTATGGGCTCAAGATCACTTTCTTGAGGAACTCCACTTGTGACACCTGACCAATCACAGAATTCTCTGTTAACCTTAACCCATTGTGACCTACCTCTCACCACGATTCCGTCAAATATAAGTTTGGCAAAAATATAGTAATCACTGAATCTTATCTAAAGCGGCTATTAGAAATGTGACCACTTCATGACTCTGTTTTATTTCACAAATACCTGCTGAAAACTAAAACAGAATTCTACCGGGGGATAGGCGTAATGATGCTTTATACGTAGCTAGTTTTTTTGTACCATGTAAAGTTGTTACATTGAGTATTTTTCTGGAGTGAGGGAAAAGAAAATATTCTTCTATATATATACAAGTTTAATTGATATAGTAATACAATGAAATGTTGAAATACCCATTTTTAAAGTGAGGAAACTGTAACCGTTGAGTTTTACAACGAAATAAAGTACGGTGCTGATCTCAGATGCCTACGAAAGCAATCCGTACGAGTATCACTCATTTGCAAGTGCGCGTTTTCTACAATATTCTGCTTGGAATCAATAAATGCTTGATCGATTAGTAGCAAAAAATATAAAGCTAGAATTTCATTTTTGTTTAGATTAGCTGGAAAGCTTAGAAAACCTTATTTGTCCAGAAATCAGAATTATGTTAATACCAACAAAACTCACCGCGGTATCAGGATATAAAGACAGCGATGTAAGATTCCGCTATGCAATAACCTGCGGTACATTTTCAACGGGTAAGAAATCCGTAACCTGAAAATGCATCTGACAAAATACACACATATAACACAAATAATATCCAGACAAAGATAATAAATAAATAAATGGACAGAATAGAAATAATTTGGTCAGGTATTGACAATTGTAAAAATTTTATGTGCGAATGCAACTGCGATTATAACGTTCAGAATACTGCTTATTAAAATCATGGATGATGTCATCATTCGTTTATTGTTATCACTTTTTCAAAGAACGGAAAGGATCGATATCGTAACATGGGAAAAAACAAACTTTTATTTTTCATCGGGACTTCCGATAATTTGTCTTTCTTTCTGTCGAAAGTTTTTCTGTGCATTTTAAAGCTAAAGTTTAATCACTATTCGAAAGTCTTCTTTCTCCTCCCCTCGCTTCTTGTTGACAAACACATTCCCAGACTTGATATCGTAATCAGTCCTTAGTATTTGCTGTGAACCATGTATGTATGGAGCTGCTTTTTCAATGGCATTCCTATAATGAAGGCAAATATATGACGAAAAAAAACCCTTTACTTCAGTTCTTGGTCAGTTTCTTTCAGTTGACCAGATTCAAATGTCCTTTTCCCAGAGACTTTCTCAAAGGATCTATGAAACACATTGTACATTAAATATAATACCGAAATTTGTGGTATACATAAAGTTACATTCTAAAGCTTCACAATGGATGAACAACAAAAATGCTGGGTTTTAACTTTTAAAAGAAGAAAAAATCCTGTTTTCACAAAAAATTTAACGATTGAAAATTTTTTCGCAACCCATTACGTGGGAAGGAAAAACAATGGTCCCGTTTTATAAAACAAAGGTTTACCATATGTCCCATGCAACCAAGCGGGATGCATGGTCACGGTGCTTGCAAACGGCGTTTCGGATATAGTTATTATTCGGCTGTTGTTATCAGAAATCTTGAATCCCGATGTGATATCATTAAGCGACGTGAACTGTATTTCTTTATTGGTTATGCTAACGAGGTTATATTTTGGAATTTGAAATAATATTTAATTACATGTATTAATATTCGGGAAAAAAATTTATCAGTCGTATTTAATTGCTCACTTATATGGCATATGTATATCAATGCTATATATCATCCTATGTACATTTAAAAATAATAAAATTTACCAAAATTTGGAGTATGTAGTGAAAATCAACCTCCGGTCATTTCTAGTGTTAAACGTGTCACTGGTAGTGTGTTCATACATGATCGAACAATTTTTGAAAGGGGTTGTATAAGTTAAAAATCTAATTGTACCTCAAGCTTATAAATGCCGATCAATGTGATAAGTTTCAGAAGGGTTCGCAAAATCACCATCAAACGTTCTTGGTAGTTTCACGAAATAACATGTATCTACTCAAAATAACCCCATCACGAAGATTTCACGATTCATTTCTATTTCAGATATTCCATGTCGAAGTAACCTCATACTGCAAGAAACACGAACTATATCGGTTCAGTCCTGATTACACGATGTGGAGGATCTGATTAACATGGTAATTGAACACGCGACATGATACCACCAACTCTGATGATGATCTTATTTTACAGAATGGTTCGCAAAATGCTGCTATAATTAGCTAGGGGTAGTGGGAGAGAGGAGAAGAGTTGATTAAAATTTCACTCATTGGCCACCCATAATGATGTTGACGTAACAGGGAAGACAAATTAATGCCCGTGTAAACTAATTAATTCTTTTAATTAGGGGGCGATTAGCTTCTGGCAGTGAGACAATACCCATCGAAATTAAATAACAATGGCCACCGCCGACTCCGTCGTATTGCTGTGTCAGCAGCGGCGGATCGGTTTCGATCCAGACTTTACTATAGCTACAATATGTGACAGTCTTCTTTTGATGTCACCGTGCAGCACATTTAATAAGCTGTTACATATCGTCTCTCTTATATAAGCGTGTCTGCCAGCCAACACGCACATTCCACCAAAATATCATTAATAGCGACTGACGGAATGCAGAATTCTGGATAACTTGGTTTCCGATATGTCAGATACGATCACGGTACACACACTCGGTTGATTATAACATCGGTAAATCGGCGAAAGTAAGCCGGCTCATGATTTTAATTATAAACACAAATTTTTGTTCATAATGAATCTTACAAATAACATTTTACTTGTTACGGTAAATGTAATAAATCCGTTTATTTACACATAATAGCCAGTTATTGTGCATAATCACCGAGTACGATAATAAATTGAATAATTAATAAAATAATAATAAAAATATTAATTTCCCCAAATTAATAACTTTTTACTCACGATTATGTACAGTACCCAAACGTCTTTGGTATGTTTCATAAATTTGATAAATTTTTCTAAATCAATCGCTTTTATCGGCGACTATACATAGTACCCAAGCGTAGTTGGTAAATTTAATACGTAACAAAAAATTATCACTTTTATCGTCGATTATGCATAATAACCAAACGCCGCGGTGATGATAAACATGATAAATCACACTACATAATATACTATGCATGAGTGGTTTCAAATTTCTATCACTCGCTGCTCTTTTGCTCAAATCATGGTTCATTCTGGGGCACCCCAGAATAGTTGGGTAGGTATTTACCCGCATAAAAAAAATATAAAATAAATCAAAGCATAAATAGACACGCCGCTACGCTTCCGTCAATGTTTGGCGACACCCCCTAGAAGCTGCGGCGCCCTGTTTGAGAAAAACTGATATAGATGATAATTCATTAGATCATTATTTCGTGGTACGATCGTAATAAAATTTGTTATCATTATATTGGGATCCGACTATATTCATCGCACATACTAGACGCATTTGAAATTTTTGTTCATATCTATCGAATTCGCCAATTACACTAGAACGCGGTCTCCCAAAGTGGGCAACGGAAAGGTCTAATGGGGCGGTAGAAGCTTTGGGATTAGAATAGGATCCTTTGGGGTTGACTTGAGTTCGGAGGAGATGAGAAGAAATATTTTTCATGGAAAGGGTGATGGAACAAAAAGTTTATGAAGATATGCATTAGGGCAGTAATTCTCAACCTGTGCTCCGCGGATCACTTGGGGCTCACAGAGGCTCAACGGCCTCTCGAGGAAAATAAAATGAATCAGTGAATTATACTGTCAAACTCGGTTATAACGACATCGAAGATTCAGCGAAATATTGTCTTTATAACCGATGTGTCTTTACAACCAAGGTTGACGGTTTCAAGACCTTCTAAATATGAGAAATATAATCAGATGTCATTAAGTAGTGTGTGTATATGAATTTTTTTATTTTATTTAGGGTGACCATATTTGATCAGGAAAATACGAGAAATTGAGATCATAAATACGAGACATCGCCAATTCTCGCTAAAATACTGCCAATTGTCAGATAAATCGCCAATTCCTTAAAAATAATCATTAGTGAGAAGAAAAGGTGGAACGCAGTCACGGCCGTCTTAAGACTATCACAGGCCCACGGGTAAACTGATCTTATTTACTGTATCATGCATATAAGACACTATTTATACAGAATGCTTAAACAAAAGCTTAAAATATGATTTTAAGAACAATTCTCTCGTAATTTCGCATTTCCAATATTTAAATGAATACTACATTCGAAAACATAGGATTTCATGTAAATAATATATTTCAGACCCTAGTGCCACAAATGTGCTTGTTGCTTTCTCTCACTGTAGAATTTTTCTTTTGACCTCGGAGAGTTCAAGCCCTGACTTAATAAAAGATTGTATATGTTTTTAGTTAGAAATACGGTCAATAGAAGATGGCTTCCAGGAGAAAGTGCCTCCTGGAGAAGTGAGATTTATTAAATAACATTTAAGAATAAAATTCTGGAAAAAATTTCACGCGAAGATTTTGGCTGAAAAAAAAAATTGAGCATAATAAATTACTTCTTCACAAAAAAAACATAAAAATGTAATTTGGTCTTCCAATTTTGATTATAAATAAAATTATTTGGTTTTGAATTTTTCAAAATTCACCATTAATATATAGCCCACACCCTACCCCGTTTGACAGATCCCTGAATCCACCCGTTAAGACTCCACTGTGGGAATCTAGATACCGCAGAAAGACTCGGTCATCAAATTCAAACGAGGAAAATTTGGATGAATTCAAACACAGTATCCTGGGTGTCCTGTAAATCATAATTTGGCCTTTATCTCATCAGCCGTTTGTCGTATAGAGGCATGGCTCTCCTTTGAAAATTGCTTAAAATGTGTTCAGATTTCGAGTATGAAAATACAGTATGTCATAA
Organism: Pholcus phalangioides; assembly: GCF_987345545.1. NCBI lineage: Eukaryota > Metazoa > Arthropoda > Arachnida > Araneae > Pholcidae > Pholcus > Pholcus phalangioides. Next base: position 16,003,880 of record NW_028301611.1, on the reverse strand, counting down.
AATAAAAAAAAATTACAATTTTTATGTGGTTCTTCCTGTTGTCTAACTTTCAATTACTAAGCCGTTGCCCTGTCTCTCCTGAGGCTACCCGAAAAGAATTACATATTTGTATTCACGTAGATTCGGATTCAAAAATCGGAGAGAAGTTGGGAAAGAGCAGCGTGAATAAGGCAAAGGTGCGTTGTCCGTTAGTTCATGTTGTTCTTTCGGATCTTATCTCCGCTTTTTTAATTTAAATATCTCACTGGATATTGTCTTTAGAAAAGTAGAATATTCTTTGTTGGCCTAAGGAAAGATAGGGCAATAATTTTCTAATTGGAAGTTATAGGGCAGGGGAATTTGGGAGATTTTTTTATCTCTAAACTCGGGAAAATTGTTGGAAAAGAACAGCATAAACTAATTCAACGATTCTTCCTCTCGTTTATGCTGTTCTTTCCCAACTTTTCTCCAATCTTTGAATTTAAATATTTCAGTGATTATTGCTCTTGGAAACATGGAGCTTTTTTTGGCCTCAGGAGAGATAATAATAACGTGATCCTCACGCATTCCCAAGGGATCAGCATCATGCGTCCTAAATTTGTTAGTGTTAGCAAACATCCATGCCTGAACCGGGATTCGAACCCAGACCTGCACAGTGAGAAGCTAGTTGAGAAGAACGACACTCGACTGCCAGGCGGCAGATAGAAGAAAATATTTCTGATTTCAAATTAGAAGACATGGGGGGGGGGGGGCTATGTCTTTCAGCAACCTCGTTGGGAGCCGCTGTGGTGGTCGGCTGAAGTTGGTTTTCTGTTTTCTGTGGTTCCCAACTTCGAGGCGCAAATGCGAGCCGATCTCCCCGTTAAAAAGTCTCGCCACAGAGAGCAGCAGTCCTACAAACAGTACAAATATTCAGTCATTACACATCACTCACTTCACTTGTGAGATATAGATGGCAGCACTGAAAAATCATGCACAACACTAGATATGCACTCAGACTGTTAGGTACACGCACTTACACTTCCGGCACAACTCGCTAGGTAGTAAATTGCCAATGGCAATAGACCTGAGTCGTGCTCGGTTTGAGAAAAGAGAAACCTCGTTGGGAATTTTGCCTGTTGTGGCGTTGTATTCGTATTTGTATAAAAATTTAGATTTTTTTCCACTTTATGACACACTGTATTTTCATTCCCGAAACTGGTACAGTCATTCCTGAACACATTATGAGAATTTTTTAAAGCAGTACCATACCTGTACCACGAACGGTTGATGATATAAAGCGGACTCTCCCACAGGACACCTTGTATAGCTTTATCGAATCAAAATTTTATAGAATCATAGAAATATTAGAATCAAAGATAACACCAATTTGAATTTCTATTAAAACACCAATGGAAGATTCGAGAAATTTTTTTTGTACGCGCATGAAATATTATGTCGAGAATTCTCGATACCAAACCATAAATGAACACTAATTCCATGGATAAGAAGAACGGCAAATGTATCGCAAATATTTCATCTCTACTTAATAAATAGATTAAAAATTTTGCTCATTTACAAAGCCTGGCTCGATATATTTCCCCCACTGACGTTTATAAAATTAAACAGAGGGGGCTAATTCGCGAGGAAATTTGCATATGCATTTTCACTGAAGGAGCATTTCAGATTTGAATTGAAGTTCTCTGGGAAAAGGCATTAAAGCTTAATCCCCCACCTCCCAACCATCCGACTTCCATTGATGCGACATTACAAAGCTTCTTGATAGAGAGAGAGAGACACAGCCTAACCACACGTACGTACATCGGTGTAGACCACCCATGGCGTTGTCTGGAACTCCACACGGGTTCCCAGTTTTACAAAGCAACATCTACGCACACGGGTCCCTGTTTTATAATCCCCTTTTCTCTCATGAAACTGGAATATTCTCTTCTTCTGTAACTGCACACCGCCATTCTACCGTATTTATTATACGGTTCGAACCCCCTTTGTGGAAGTCTCTGGAACTCGAAATCTCTTTTACAGCCTACTCCCGAAACACCATTCGAAGATTATTATTTGCCACGTACTAAATTTTGGTCCTTGTTATTGGCACGCCCCCTTTTGTCTTTGTTCGTGAACTGGGGGAAGAGAGGAGACAAAGAGCGTGTTAACTCTGCCGTCGTATTGTACGTAATAACACACTTCTCTGAAGGTAGGTCAACGACGCAAAATCGCAGCTCACAACAAGAATCCGTACGCTACTGTGGGGAAATTAGTAAACCCTGCCGCAATATTCGTGTGATGGAATTTGTCACGGATTAATGTGCTCCTTTGTGGTTAATCAGTAGACAAGAGTACAGCTGGCGTCTTCTTCTAGTCCGTAGAGAATCCTCGACTTGTGAAGTTGAGCAACGCTGGCTCTCTTATTGAGATAGGACTAATAAAGGTTAAGCCCCCATCTGAGTCAGCCTATGCATATAAATCGGTTCGAATCAGACGAGGGAATTTATTAAATGACTGATAGAACCGGAGATTTTAAATGAAGCGAATTTAATATGTATGTGTAAACTGAGTTCAACGGAAAGGATAAAAAATATGGAGGTTTAAATACTTGTGAGTATAAATAGGAACTTGGAAATTAATTTGAAATTGAATATTGTTTGAAATTGATGCTGTGGCAAAGGATTAAGAAACGCTGCCTTGAGTGGACTAATCGCCAGTGTTGCATGATTCTGAAATATTTGAATATTCATAATTAGGTTAGTTATATCTTACGATTTGATCAGCATAAAATTGTGAAGGAACTTTCCGTAAGGAAGGTTTCCATTACTATTGATGACGGAGTTTTCTAAAAAAAAAACACGAGGGGGAAGAGGATTCCGAAATCTCCATCAGTTAAATTATCATCAAAACGCAATCTTTGAATGAATGAATGATGAGATTTTCGCTGCTGTTGCTCAACGGATAAGATCCCATCGTGCCAAGTGATGGACAAAAAAAAGAGAGCGAGGGAAAAAAATTGGCGGGCCGGATATATTCTGACGTTGGTTCATAATTGGGATTTTTGTGCTTAGAAATGAAGTGGCGAAATAAGTGGTTTTTTTTGGTTTTTTTTTTTTTTGAAGACTGCCAGAGTTTTTAATTGCAAATGAGGCACAATGGTTTAACCTTTACAACTGTGAAAAATAAGTATATAAATAGCCGTAATTTATCATTTGTTTTATCTCATCAAATTGGCGACAAACAAACTAAGCGGGCCGCAGTTTGCCCATCACTATGCTAAGAAATCGTCCCGAGTACTTGACATACTCGACTTGACGTTTTCCCAACACCAGTGGTCAGCATCATCCACATCGTCGTCATCATCATCATCGGTGAATATTAGATTAAATTACAGTGTTTATGAATATAAATAGGTTCGAATACTAGATATACTATAATACTCTATACCTCTCGAATATCTAGTATTCGAGAGGTTCTACATCATAGTTTCCCAAACTTTTTGTTCCCCCCATCGGCCCCTTCTTCAGAAATTTTTTTTTTCTTTCATCGCCTCCAACGCAAGAGTACCCATAAGATCCTACTTTATACTCGTGGGGCTTCTATCGCCTCCCCCCTTTCCAGATAATGCCATCGCCCACCAGGAGAATATTGTCCACTTTGGGACCGAACTGACCGAAACGACTTGACTTGACTAATTATTGTCCTCTATGTCTTTGCTGAGTGCTTTAGGACAAATGATTAAGAGTATATAATTCATATAAAAAAAAAGAGTTGAAGAACATGAAAGGACAAAAAGAACAGTTGAGGTGGGCCCACGGAGAACACGATACGCATTATTTCTAGGCCTTTCCTCTTCCATCTTAGTAAACTTTTCATCTTGAAGCCGAAGTCAGATAAAACTTATAAGCCCTGTTTACATGGGAAATAAAATATCCCGTGAAGTTACCTGTAGTAGGGATTTCCGCTACAACCCGTTTACATGGCGTTTAGTTTATGTCGGTATCCCCTCTCCCTTCCGGAAGTTTTCACTGGTCACTTGGGTTGAACGGAAGTGGTTGGCTCAAGATGGCTGACGAAGGAGCTAATAGTAGTTTTCGTGGCATAAAGGATATGGGAGAGGAGGAATTACATCCTGGATACTAGGAAAAGTCGAAGTCACCCACCATTATTCCGCAACAAAGATGGGGCTCATTTGACCGATCTCCATCCCTCTTTTTTCCCCGATTGGGGAAAAAAGTCGCTATGCAGGTAATAATCACCAAAGCAACCTCAAATCTTGCACATGTAAACGGGGCTATGGTATTCCACGTTACCCGATATATTGCCGATTAGCTTGCCTGAAAAATTGGTCGTTTACCATACGTTCAGAGGGCTTCTCCGCCAAGACCCTTTCTTGGCCAGTAACTAGCATAGTCATTTGATTGAGTCTTTTTTTCGGAACGGAGAGAGACTCACGCTCTTCGAAACGGGTTCATCTTCGACTTTACGGGTATTGCCTCTCCTCACTTTTGTTGTAAATTTTTTTTTGAAGATTTCTATTCCCTATATGTTTAAATTGACTTTGCCAGATAGAGCCTCGTTTTCTTTTAATTTTATTATTCGGTCGTTGGTGGAGACAAGCTCTGCAACTGCAGATTTATCTGATTGGTGCGACCTGTAGTTTCTCTTATGTTCTTCAAATTAGAGTTGCTATTGAGGACGAATCGGATCATGTCATGTCAAATCGATCGTACAAGATATTGAGCTTTTGCCACCGATCACTGGATTGATCCTTTGGTCCCAGTACTAACGGGGGGAGGGCATATTCTTTAGTAACCTCAGGGAGTTCAGCCTTGATTTAATGACAATACGCACACCAAATCCTTGGTGTCAAGCCATATCTCTCTGAGGCAAAGAAGAGAATATAAAGCGAGAAGAAACAATCTCCGCACGTTTGTGCGTACAAGATCTCAAAGGGGTATTGTATTTTGTGATGAAGACCAATCATAATGTTCTCGTGTATCCAATTTTGTTTCTGCATTTTTATATTTATAATTCCTTGTTTCAGATTACTTAGTAGAAGCGGAACCCGAGTTTGCTGAACCAGTATCAAACGTGACAGTGGCGATTGGAAGAGATGCGCAGCTCAGCTGCACGGTCGACAATCTCGGATCATACAGGGTAAATGTGACTTCTTTTCTATTCTGGTTGTCAATGAGAGTTGAACAAATGAAATGGTGACGAGAGTTGCTAACGCTGCAATATACAACCAGTTAGAATTAACTGATTTGGGTTTGAAGGTCCGGTCACCCTAACAGACCCATCAGCCTCGCGAGTAAAGTGTCGTTCTAGTGGTCCCTTATCTCGAACCCATTTACAAATTTCAAAATTTACTCTCGAAAAATCATTTCATCCAACTTCGTTGTCACGAAATTATTTGTGCATATGGGGGACTCCAGAGCTTACCCTGCTTGAAGGAAAGGGTGCGATTGTTTCGCCGAATAATTAGTGGTCCTCTCAAAGAAGACTTTAGGCTGTGAAAACACCAAACTCTTCACCGTATCCTTCACTTCAGCGTCTGAGGCTACTCTGGCTCCATCCTTTCAGATCCTTTGGCTGGAGGGAGCAAAAGAGAGTGGCTAGTTCAGACCACATGAGGAATTTTCTCAGTTTCACTGTGAAATTCATCGAGGATGTTGATTGTTCGCTTTTTTTATTTTAATTTTTTTGAGAAAATAATACACCTCTCCCTCACTCCCTCTTCCTAATGACGTTCTATGCTTGGTCTTCCCGTCTAGTTTTGAATTTCTTCTGGTGATACCAGGCCATCGCGTAACGCCATGCTGGTGTTGCGTAACATATTTACTATTTATTGACACAGCTCTCATCACCTTTTTATTTCACCGCTCTACGTATTTATCGAAGCAGCATAATTAAAAAGACAAATCATGAAACATTTTTCAGTTTCTTAACTGAAAATTATGTAAAAAGTCACTTCACTCATTAAATATCTTTAAAAAAATATTGGAAATTATTATCAGGCAATTTATCTAGCGAGACATTGAATCAATGATTTTTTTTTTTAATATTTAACATTAGTGAAAATCCATATCGAATGATATTCCTGCATCATCTGTGGCGCCATTTCGACACCAATCAATAATTTTCTGGAAATTTGTTTTGTCTCGGCCGCAATTAGCTAATGTCAAATACAAAACACGTGGTGAATATCAATCAAACGTTGTCAAATAATCTCAGGAATAATCAAAACAACACGAAACGGTTTTAGTCGCTTTTCAGTACCTTTATTATTAGGGTCTTTCTCAGCCTGAAACTTCAAATCACTAATTTCCAAAACGTTTTCGAACTTTCCACGCGTCTTTTTATTTTCTATTTCTTTGTCTAAAAATCATGGCCCGGTCTCAAGGGGGGAAAAAGCTTTGGTGAGTATCGATTTTCACTCAAGTCTTAAATTGAGAACTCATTTTCATCGGCGCGCAAAGTTCCAGACCTGCTTCCGTCATTTAAGGTCAAGACAGTATGTTGTTGGGCCCTTTTTTTTTTTTTCTTCTCTTTTCTGCGTCTAGACTGGAGTTTTGCGATGAAAATGATGACGTGACCTCATTCATTCTGACTTATTTCACGTGTAATTTGAGCCTCCGGAATCGAAACAAATTAGATCTTCCACATGAAAATATCTTGCCCCATGTGAAAGAGTTCGATAAATAATTGGAATCGTTTTAACTTGATCGTTAAAATCATTATCAACTTCTTTTTTTTTTCTGACGCACTGATTCATTGATTTACCATGATCTGTTTCTGGTAATGATTCGTTGTTCTCTCGAAGGCCGCTTGGATAAAGGTGGAAACGAAGGCTATCCTGACCATACACCACCACATAATAACTAGGAACTATCGGATCAGCCTGAGTCACAGTGATAATAGGAACTTTGTGCTGCAGATACGGAACGTTCAAGCAGCGGACAAAGGTGGTTACATGTGCCAAGTGAACACCGTACCTATGAAATCGCAAGTTGGCTTCTTGGACGTGTTGGGTGAGTTGAACGGTAATTGTCGCATTTGAAATTACATCGATAATTTTGACGTTATTCATTACATCTCTTTCTCAAAACAATTGACGACAAAAATTAAATAAAAATAGGGTTTGTTGAACAGTATGAACATTTTTTTTTCTCATTAAAAGATTAATAACTGTTCAAGTACGATTTGCTTATAATATATGTTACGGTAAATGTGATAAATATCGGTTATTATGCATACTTACCAAACTCGTATGCCGGATGAGTGATCTATCTCTACGCTATGAAAACGAATAGACTATTTCCTCGTATACGCTCGAGGTCAAGGTCACACCGAGGGGGAGCGAGGACTTGGGGGTCTGGTCTCCCTCCTGAAATGTGAGAAAATGAGCGAAAAAAGGGAAAAAGATGGCCAAATCTTTGGTTCTATCACTTTGGCCGTCGTCCCCGAAATGAAAGTGGTCCGCCCCGAACATGGGCAGAGATATGGGGAGCCGACTGATCTAATGTATATATTAATTGACATCATTATCGTGCCCCCCCCCCAGACTTCCATGTCTATTTCCGCCTATGGCCCCCAACGAAATTTCTGGCTACGCCCCTGCTCGAGGTACGATTCCGCGTTAAATCAGACATGAATTCTTCCCTGCACATCAACATATATCTCTTCACACAGACAGTTTTCCTTATGTATAATATTAACAAGGGAGAACTCGTATAATATTAACTCTACTGAGAATCAACTGATGAAAATGTATATCTACTAGTTAGTAGTGATATCTATAAAACATAGGATAAAGAAGGATTTTTTTGTTATATGGGTACGGATTGTTTGTTCAAGGGGCTTATACCACATCTGTAGATACTCTCATAAGGGGGGGAAGTAAGAACATTAAGGCACAGTTGCCTGAAAAATTTGAAAGCACCACTGCCTTTCAACTAATTTCCATCCATAAACGAAACATTCCGCTAATTATCGTTGTCCCTCATCGCCAAGCGCAGCAGAATGTTGATTGTTCCTCACCATTGAAATCGAAATACATTAGAATCTATTATCCGTGTGCGGATAAACCGAGAACTGTGCTATGAAAATTTCACTTTCCTGTATTAAGCTCTTCTCTATCAGTGCTGTTGTTGTTGATTTTCTTTCATTGGTTAATGTAAGATTCTGTGATGAAAATAAACATTTCGTAGAAATAGATTTTTTTTTTTCATTCTTTCGCAAAAACCTTTTCTGCACATGTTACCACATGCATAGCGCCGATTTTCTGCGAATTTCATGGAATAATAAATCTGGTAATACGTTGATCTAATATATCGCGATGGGACCGATTTGTCATATTTACCAATACGAAAAGGCAATTATGCAAAATAATGGCAAACGTGATGATTTGATGATTTACCTATGAATTCAGTATGATTTATCATGTATACCAACGACTCTTGGGTATTATGCATAATCGCCGGTAAAAATGGTAATATTTTTAGTATTTACAAAATTTGCCAACGACACTTGGATATTTTTCAAGCATCTCCAAAATAATTCCTATAATAATCCTATTTCCGACGAATTCTGAAATCGTACCCCGATATAACAAACTCCCATTTAACAAATTTTAAGATATCACCATACTAGACCTGATATAACGCATGCTAGATTCATTATGGACTTTTCCCATATTTATCGAATTTACTGAGAACGCTTGGGTATTATGTATAATTAGCAGTAAAATTGGTAAGTTTATCAAACTTACTGAGAAAATTAACGATTATACATTATATGGGATTTTATCACTCACCGGTTAAACTTATAAATTTAGTGTTCATCAAACCTAAATGGTCGGCGATTATGCATAATAAACGAATTCATCACATTTACCGTAACATATATATCGTATATATTAAGTACTGTAAATCATTTTTCGTAAAACATCTTTGTTACATGGATAGCATCGTGCATAAAATTACGTAGTTTTTGTAATTTTTCCCTTCGAAAAATCGCTCTTTAGCATATAAGTGCCCAACCCATGGCCCGCGGGCCACGTGTGGCACTCGGAGACGTCTGAGCCATTGGATGTGCCCCGTGATCTTATTCCCAGTTTTGTGAGACTGAATTGAGTGGGCATATTTACAGATCGGTTAAGTGACCAGCGGCGAATTTCCTGATAACTTACGGTTCGTGACATATTTACAAATCACCTGGGGGACCCGCGACACATTTCTAGATCACTCAAGTCACCCACGGTGCATACCCAGATCACTTGAGTGACCAGCAACTCAATTCCACAGCACTTAAGTGGCTCGTGGTAAATTTATGGATAATCTAAGTGACCCGTGGAACATTTAAAAATCACTTAAGTGACCTGCAATGCGATTCCACGCCGCTTAACTGACCCACGGTTCCAGATCACTCGAGTGGTCCGCGGCACATTTCCAGACCACTCAAGTGGCTCGCGACATGTTTTCAAACCGATGAAGTGGCACGCACTCTCCTAAAGGTTGAGCACCTTTTCTCTAACGAATACGCAAAGCTCTATCGATGAATATGAGACATTTTGTACCAACAGAAGAATATTTGTTTATGTCCATATTGGCATTAACGGTATATCTCCTAGAAACATTACCATCGAAACCGATGATTGATTGATCGAAACAACTGCTTTAAGAATCGTTTTTCCAATCGATGTATTTCTTGGAAAACCTAGTCAATTACGTAATTTGAGAATGAAATCTGAATAAAAGATGAAACATCGATTTATTAGGCATAACTAGTCTTTCGATAGTCCTGCAATCGAAGAGATTCACAATAACACAAGATTGATTGTGATCAAGAAGTTATTATCATGGTCATAGACAGGCATATTCTGTCACGTACTCCCAGAAATTCTACTTTTTTTCCGGAAGGTGTATGTTTCCGCTGCTGCTGTGTATTTTAACATGAGAAAAGGTAAAACAAATTGGCATGATAACTAGGGTCGCAACTAGGGAGGGAGCAGGATGGTCTGCTACCCCACGCGCTGTACCAGAAGGGGGTGCAAATTTCACACTTTCCCCTCTCTTTCACCATAACACAGGGATGTCAAAATGTATGCTTGCCCCTGCTGGCCCATGCTTCTAGTTGCGGCTCTGATAATAACAGTTGAAAGTCTGGGTTTATTGGCCAACTTCACTGATTCTATGACTGATTATCCCCCCCCCCATTGTCCTTTACTTAACTTTTTTCAAACGGAGCACAACTCCGGATTATCGCCATGGGCAATTTACTACCTAGTGAGTTGTGCCGGAAGAGTAAGCGCTCGCGTGTGTGTATACCTAACAGTCTGAGTGCGTATCTAGTGTTGGGTGTGAGATTTTTCAGCACTGCCATCTAAATTTCAGCTGTGACGTGAGTGAAGTGCAATGATTGAATATTTGTATCGTTTGTAGGCTTGTTGCTTTGTTTTGCGAGACTTGCTAACGGGGAATCGGCTAGCATTTGCGTCTTGAAGTTGGAAACAACAGAAAAACAACTTCAGCCGACCAACACTGTGGCGCCAGTGGGGTGCCACAGTGGTGTCACTCGCGATGAGCTTCAATAACCACCTCTGACCACTCTCCGCTATGAAGGTTTCCGTCAAGGTTCGCGAGTTCGAATCCAGGCATAGACCGTCAGAAAGAAGTTCTTTAACTACCGAGTATGGGGTGACCACCGATAGATGGCGCCTTCGTTTCCCCCACTCAGTTCCACTGATTAAAAATTGCCGTGTGGCGATATGTAACCGGAGTTGGTGTGCGGTTTGGATGCAATTTTATTGTCCGAAACATCATTTTTACTATTTATTATTATAATATCACCAATATTCGAACTTGTCCGTCTTCTAAGAGCCAATTTCAAAACATTTGAATGAACATAGCCCAAGCCTTGTGTGCAAACAAGTGTACGAGTAGCTCTTCTCCGCACCCCCTCCCCCTAACCAAATCTATGTTCCTCTGTAGGTATGGTCTCCAAATTCATACAGAATACTCTGGTCCAGGATGAACTAAGCCTTGGAAAAGCGGAAGAATGACTTGGAGAAAGCGAAGAGACCTTTTTTAAGAATAAAACCACGCATTCTATTTGATTTTTGGACCACCGCTGAGCAACGTTCAGAGAACCTCAGCCACTGGTAAATGAGAATTCCCAAATCGGTGATCTTATTTGCATCTGGAATAATACCACCATTCAACGCGTAAAGAAAACTTTGGTTGTATGAACCAAAATGAGCAACCTTGCACTTAACACCGCTGAAGGCATGCTCCAAACGTTATCCCATGCTGCAAAGAATTTCAAGTTAATCTGAAGCCTTTGCCTATCGCTTGGATTCCCGACTATCCCCATTAGCCCCACGTCCTCTGCGAATTTGCTAAAAACTCCATCGATACCTTTTTTAAGTCTGTCGATAAAAATATAAAAGGGTATGGTCCCAAGGACACTTCCTTGTGGGACTCCAAATTCTACACCAGCCCGATCAGAAAATTCCCCGTTCATCATAACCCGTTGTGATCTATCTCTAAACCACGATTCTATACAGAGTTCACCATGTTCAACAATTTACCCGATTGAATGATTGATCGAATTCAGTTCGTAACCATATGCTGCGATAGATATTCCTTTTTTTCAACTTCTCTGTTTCATCTGATCTATAATTTTTCACCCATTCCTTCAATCTAGTCATTACCAATTTTTTCTAGGACTTGGAGGAGTGACAATTCTTTATTTGGTATAATCAAACCAACCAACAATAAAGGCAAATAACAAGGATAGCGCCACAAATTGCTAACACGTCCCATTATGACTACCGCAAGATAAATGTATCTTTATGACCGGAGCTTTCATTCGGGTTGGTTACTGAATACCGGTTGTTCAAGTCAGACGCTGTTGTTAGAAAGAATCTAAGTAGGTTCGTGTATGTAAGTCTGAAACAACATTCTGATTGGTTGCTCGCGAATAGAGCGTTAATGAACTTTTTCGTACGCAGGGGTGGCTCGTGAGGCGAGACACCCGTATGACCGAACGCGCCGCTCTAGACGGGGTACCAAATCCAAGTTAAAAGGGAAATAAAAGTTATGTCGAATAAAATAAACGTTGTCAGGGGTCACCAAAAATAGGTCCCACACAAATAGAGATTTTTTTCACCCCCCCCCCATTTCGAAAGGACATGGTCATTTTACGCACCCCTACATTTAATTCGTTCAAATTTATAGCCTCTCAGGAAATCTGCACGGACACGTATAAATTGGACTGAAATTTAAAATAATTGATAATCATGAAAGGAAAAAATAAAGAAAAAATTAATTATGGTGTATCAGCCAACAGGGCCGGTTCTGGACATTTTTCAAGTATTAGCGGATAATATTTTGTTGATGAAATATCGTCCTTCTCCTTCAGCTGGCGCCTTAAAAACTCTGGCCCCCTTTCCGTTGGTACCTCGATAACGACTGCATGAGAATGCAGTTATCAAAATTTTTTTTTATTTTCAAATAATATTCTTTCGAAGCAGACCAGATCCTGCACATTGACAAAGAATGTTATTTACTTATCGATTGGATTGATATGGTATGGTAAGGTCAAATTAGAATTTATTTTAACTCTATTTTAGCTGATTTTTCTTTTCCCCTTTTTAAATATTTGATTAGACCCTAGCACTAGCTTGGATTCTTTTTTTTTTTTTCACGTGTTGTAGAACCCCCTGATATATTGGACCAGGGAAGCAGCAGTGACGTTGTCGTCAGAGAAGGTGCCAATGTTACACTGACTTGCAAAGCCGTTGGGTATCCGATACCAAACATCACGTGGCGACGAGAAGACAATGAACCTATTCCACTAGGAGCTTGGCAAGGGAAGAAGTTTCTAGGTACACGCATTAAAAAAATAACCGATATATTATGTATATATGAAGTTGATAAGGTGTAAAATGATTTGTAAAAAAGTTTACAAATTTTGTGTCTCATTGCACTTTTGTTTTGATTGAACAGATCCTAATTCCATCACTTACGAAGGCGAGATATTGACGATAGCTAGAGTCAGTCGACTGCACACCGGAGCTTATTTATGTATAGCGGCAAATGGAGTTCCGCCATCGGTCAGCCGAAGGATCATCCTCCACGTGCATTGTGAGTTTGTGTATGAGGATTTCTGAATGTCTGTTTCTAAAACTTTGAATCTTTCAATAGATACAAGGTGTTCCATAATTCCTGACCCCTTTTGAAAAAAAAATCAAAAAAGGTGTATTAAAGTTAGAGACAAGTGGCTGGATCATTTGAAATAGAAGTTTTTTAAGTTAATGTTTTTGGTGGTTAACAAAATTTCCTGCATGCGCACCTTTAGTAACGCCTATATAGCATACTAGCGTTTAGGATTTTAATTGTTGGTTATTTTTTTCTTGAATTTTAACTCCAACAACATGCAACCATTTTTAAAACTCACCAAAATTTACGAATATTTTGTGACATAAAAATAATTTAAATAGTTTTATTAAAAAAATCCTCGTTCTGGCGGCTGAAATAGTCGTTGTGAATTCGAACATTGACTAGACGTTTCCCCAACAGCAATGGTTGCTATCATCAAGAGATTTTTCTTAAGTTTATACGGTTATGTAACCAATATGAGGATGCGTGGGTACGTGATAGATAAATTTCTCTTTAGGTGGACAACCCATACACGGCACATTCCGATGTATCCCAATTCGTTGAAACTTGCTCAGTGGTTGTTGATTCTTCCGTCTGTGTTATATCCGCGAATGTTGCCCACTGAGAATTGGGTTAAACGCAGTTGCAGATTAAAGTCGGTCGAGGCCCTGGTGCTCAAAAGAAAATATTGGGCCCTTAAATTAGAAAATAATGTGAAGTTTGGGTTTTTCGGACCTTTTATTAGTCAGGCGTGTGTCCGGTGCTCCCGCCGTTAAATCCGCCTCTGGTTAAAAGTCTGCGTAAGTATAGCCACCGGAAACCCCAGCCGACTCACCTGCTATTTGTGTGCAAAGTGTCACGTCAATATTATCGCTGCAGTCAATAGCTGTTCCATATGCCGTATTTTTTTTTCACGATTAGATGTCACTTTGAATAGAAAACTGGTTTTTCACCTTAAAATGGAGTATGATGAGTCCACTAGGTATTTCACAGTCACCTTAGCCATAGGTTACTTGACCACGTCATAACAGACCGGAACAATCTGATGGTCAAATTTATTCAAGGGTAGAGGGTTATCGTGAGTTTGAGCATCGACTCGACGTCTCTTCAACGCCAGCGGTGACGATATTCAATCAAAAATTACTGAAACAAATAGAACAGAATCAAAAAAAAAAACTAATATTTCCTACCTTACCGACTGAATCGTGGAAGAACGATGCGATTAATAACCTCAGCTTAACTGGATTTTCTGGAATTAGCGGTTCAACAACTATTACCATTTGACAAATTTTTATTTTAAGAAAAGAAAAATATTTCAACCTGTAAAATTGGCTGTATGCAGGTAGTTGCCTCAAAGTGGCGACAAATTCAGAGGGGGTGATATTAGGCATCCAGGAGAACAAAAATGACTATGGGGCATGGCATCGCAAGCCACGTTTAGTTGGTAAAAATCGCAAAAATACTTATGAAGGGTATGACGTGGAGTGGTACGAAAAGGCCAATAATAAGTAAAGAAAAACATTTATTTGACAGCATGAGTACAACACGGCTTACAAAATAGAGTACAATAGTAATAAGCACAATAAAGCAAAATAAATAAGTACAAAAACCATTTATTTGGCAGAAAAATTACAATACAGCCTTGCAGTACAGTTCAGTGTCAGAAAATAGACGAAGAGAAATCATGACAGTTGTTTGAAGTCGTGATCAGAGGTCGTTGCACAGCCGACTGCGACAAAGTAAGGAATGTCGGACGCGCTCAAAGATATCGCTTATACTTGCGATGTCTGCCTCTTCATAAGTATTTTTGAGATTTTCACCAACTAAACGTGGTTTGCGATACCATGTTTTATCACCCCTCTGACTTTGTCGCCACTTCGAGGCAATACCCTGTACACTATATTATAAAGATTGGAATGCACAGAAAACTGTCTACAAATTTTACTGGAACATTTCTCACGTTATGAAGCTGAAAATAAGTGTATTATTTTGGTTATATTCTATTGCATATGTTTTCAATATAAATAAATTCAATTGCAAAATTTTTCTTATGGTTTAGTTCCTCCTGTATTGTGGATACCGAATCAGTTGGTAGGAGCGAGTTTAGGAAAAGATGTTACCCTGAACTGCCACACGGAAGCCTATCCAAGTTCCATCAATTACTGGGGACGTCGCCGTGGCGAAATGATAATAACCAACGAGAAGTTCGAGGTAACAACGAGTGAGAAGACCTACAAGACTCATTTGCGTCTAACCATCAAAAACTTACAAGAACACGACTTGGGCATGTACATGTGCTATTCGAAAAATTCTCTCGGTTCCACTGAAGGAACGGTCAGACTCTATGGTAAGCAATGCTGTACATAACTGTTTCTGCATCCTTCTTCGATCTCACACAAAAATGCACTGAAAATAAATAATACGATTTATTTCTTAACCCATTTAGCGGCTCATCAGAAATCACTAAACACCCTTTTAAAATGTCGTATTCTTTTTGAATGAAGTAGGCTTTCTTTCGATTTTCAGCAGGTGTAAGGGGTATAAAATAATTATTTTTACAGGTTCCCGAGATTATTGTAAACTTTCCAAGATTATCTAAAAATTATGGACTGTCTTGAAATACCAAAATTACTTGTCACTTTAGCTTCAATCCACCCTTTATTCAAAGCCTTAATTACACTTCCCCGAAAAAAAATCCACCGAATATTTTTTTTAAATATTTCAGAGTTTTTATTATGTATTCTTCATAACTCTACTATAAATTTATATCAAATAAGAACTAATTGCTTCCATATTTAATTAAACTATAGTTGTTAAAACACTTTCGATTCGTCCAAAAACAAGAATTAGACACTAAATGCTCACTAACCTAAAATAATTTCCACTACAGGTGTCGATAAATATCTTCCTCCTGCTTTACATATGTCAAGGTCAGGGTAGTGCATGCAAATGAGTTGGCCCTACAAACATTACTGCATTTGTCAAAAGATTTTTGAGCGCTACTCTATGTCAATGATGAAATAAGCTTTTCAAGGAGGCGAGATATCTCGTCGATGCCGTTTAAAGGGTAACCACAGAAAAAGTTATTTCGTGTGATAGTGATGAAATATAATCAAAATTCTTGCACAAAAACATACATTTCATTTTTTTTCTGTTTACTATAATTTGAGGGCCAATGACGTTTCTGACCTAGCTGTGATCAGTTTTTGTTTTCAACACTGCGTATAGTGAATTTCATTGTGAATAGGAATCGAGCACCGTGAATAAAAAAAGTCATTATAATCGCTATTCCTATTTTTCCCGCATAATATACTCGCAATTTCTTTATCCAGTATTACTTAGATGAGGATCTCTTGCAGGAAATGTTCTCATTCCTCTTGCGATACCAATGATAAGGACATGTTTTCATCTGTTAGATGCCAATTTACACCGAAATTGAAGTAGGATGTGTTATAGACACGGCCACAAGTTTTACGTGAATAGGTTCTTTGTATCTTGAATCGCGTGGTAGGTACTGAAGTAATGAAATTGGTATCATCGGATTTTCTCTTTAGAATAGCTAACAGACGGTACCAATGCCGTTTATTTTCGTTGCGAATTTCTAGAGATGTAATTTAGAATAAATTCGTTACGAATGGGGACCCCGTGAGCATAGTGCCCAAACCAGAAGACGTATTAGAACCATATTGGTATCACAATATTTGTGTTATATTCGCTTGTTACTAAAAATATCAAAAGACTTAAACAAAACTTCAAGAAAGGATTCGAGTCGATTAGAATTTAAAGTTTTACATTTACTTCATGAATATGACATTGCGCTGTGAGAAAAAAAAGGAATTACATGACTCTTCGGTTACATAATCACAAAATATATATGTATATATAATATAAATAACAAAAGATTACAACGATACCCATTTTTTCGGCGTGCCTTTCAATACTTCAGTACAATTCACAAGCACGGAAATCGAAGTCGTGCTCAAGTATTAATTTACTACATCTTAACACCTCGACATACTCATCAAGAATCGCTCCGAGAGAAGCGAAACTTACAAGATAGTACTCCTGGAACGGGACTTTGAGCCAATCAGCGTATTGGATGAGATCTACGTCTACGGATAGTTTCCAGGAACCTAGACCACCCGATCCCTTCAAAGTGAAAATGAACCTCGTCCATCTAAGGAATGTCCGAGGGGGCCATGTGGTCAAACTTCCGTTCTGACGATCCGTGAGAAAATTTCCCTTCACCAGCCGAGAAGAAAAAGAAAAGCACCTACACTTTATGTACAATATATAGCCATCTAAAACAATAATATAATTTACATAAAGTATGTGTTACGATTTCGATCATAACATTTGCCTTAAACATGTTCATCAGACGAAATAATTGGCTTTTATTTCCATTGCGAACCTCTCGAGATATAGTATGAAACGATTCGGTTACGAAATCTTGCCATAAGCCTGGTGTCCTAACCGGAAGAGGTATTGGAAAAATATTCTAGAAAAAAATTAATATAGTTAGAATATATCTTGATGTAATTGAAAGAGAAGGTCATTTCAAGAAAATTCCAACCATTTTCTTTGCTGTTATGAACACGATAAACCGCGTTAAGTTAGGATCCCCTGCTGTCACCTATTGAATAAAAAAGAAAAACTATATCTATTATAATTCTTAAAATAAAATTGTTGTTGGTTTTAACCAATGTCCAGCATGTATAATGAACAACATGTGGTATGAAACCATGAGTTTTTTTTGTAACTTTATGCTGTATGTCGGTATAAAGTAAAATAAATGATCACTATATTTTTAAGTTTTTCGGAAAATAAATTCGTGCAGCAAACATAAATGCATAGTAGACGATAGTTTGGGCACAAAAAATTTCAACCGGTATGCAGCACAAAAATAAAAATAAAAAAATTATAATTTCATACCACATGTTAAACATGTTATTCATTTTCATGTTGCTCATTGGTTCAAAACCCACAACCATTATGATATAAAAATGTCATTTATTGTTTTTCAACTTGCTTTTGTATCATCGTTGAAGAATGCGCATCAATAAGACCCGTAAAAACGGGGCGTCTATGGTCTGCTTGTTAAAATCCAAAATAATATTGATTGTGGCACGGCTTGGAAAAAGGTTGGCCACCCCTGACTCAAACAATAATATGAGTAGAAAGTTTCCCTTTAATTTGAGGCCAAAAATATTCCTGGTCAAATGCAGAGAAAGCTTTTCTGGAAGCAAAATAAGAAAAAACTATCCCCAATACTCTTTTCCTTAGAAAATAACAGCGAGCCATGAAAAGCAGATATTTTACACACACAACACACTCTCTCTCTCTTTCTAGGAGAGTGAGAAATAGTTATTTAGTGAATTCGAGTTAAAGGGTGAAAATGACTTTTCCCGTGTGTGTACGGGATTACAAGCCGTTTCCCAGTTTTAAGTAGCTGATAAGTCTAGCAATATAAGGGGCAGTTCGAAATGCATTACCTGCAGCGCTCTCTGCCTTTCAAAGTCAGTTTGTTATTCTGCGTTGACGTGTAATTCCAACATTTCCCCCGAGCTTTAAGGCACAAAATTCCGAACTGAGCTTTCGCATGTTGGGGAAATTGGTCAGCTTTCGTGAATATATATATATATATATATATATATAACAACAACAACCTTTTCTCCAACCGCGTCCAACTCCTGATTTTCGAGAGAAACCATACGTTTCGTGTATCTACGAAACATATGGATCGTAACTCTCTCTCTTTCTCTCTCTCACTCACTTTTGGAGTATTGAACTGAACTTCATAAGTTTCATCGAGCATGGGACCCTTCGTATCGATTGCGGGAAATACGGGAAAATAGGTGGCAAGTTACAATCTGGGAGGTTTGATGTGCTTGGAATTAGAGAATGTGAACGATATGCTAGAAAATAATTTCAAAATTCAAGGGAATTCAGATCGAAAGGAGGAAATGCATTTAGATTTTTAAAAAAAATCAGAATGAAATTAAGAAATAATTTTAAAATTCAAAAACATTAAGAATTGAACAGATAAATAATTTCAGAATTAATGAAAACAGAAGAATTAAAGAAAGAAATAATTTCAGACTTAATTATAATAGAAAAATTAAAGAAAATTAATTTTTTGGTATCTGAAAAAAATTACATTTTACAACCGTTTCACAAAATTTCAATGTACCATTTCTTCGCTAATCACTTTCCACTGCACCAAAATTGCACATGTCGGTCATGTTGATAGCAATTTTTTGTGGACGAAGATAATGATTCTTTCGTGGTTTGAAATGTGTATCATCCAAGTTTATCGTTAATCCGTCTTCTGATCCCCTTCTCAGAGAGCTCTGAATAAGAATACCTTGATTAGAATCACTGGTATGTATGAAGAAGACCAATGATATCTAAATTTCACATGTATGTTAATATAGAAAGGTCATAAATGTGCCCGAGTAAATTCTTAAATTTTTCAAATTAATTTATGTATAATTTTATTCATCCGCAGAGATTCAACCCCCTACGAGTCAACCGACAAAAGAGACTTCATCTGTGAGAAGACAGAGCTCGGAAGGTAAGTATTGAAATTTATAGTTATTTATTTTTCACTATTAAGCTCTGGTTCTAGTTTCATCCTTCAGATTGAAAGCTTGAATTTCTCATTATTTATCTCATTAAAATAATTAACCATTCGGAATGTATATGTTACGGTAAAAGCCCGAAAGAGCTTTACCAAGGCGAGTTGATAAAAGTCTGATAAACTCTTGCAAAAGTAGAAGTCCGTTTGTGTAATTCTAATATTCAAAAAGGGTAGTAGCGAAGCCACACATAATTATCGTCAAGTGAGTTTGACGAGCTCTTTTCGAAAATTTTGGAAATTATTATCAAAAGGCAATTGGTGAACTGGATAGACTTTAATAATTTATTGTCCCACCCTGTGTCGGTGTTTTTGTATTTGTATTCCGACCACGTTTTTGTTGGGATATACCACGCGCGTCTTTGTTTTCCCACCTTGGTAACGGCACCCGTGAGTGCCGAAACGTATGTCGGTGTTTTCTAAATGGTTCTTTGTCCTTATATAACGTTCTCCATATTTTTGGTGTTCTAAACCTTTCAGTGTTGCTTTCTATTTATATGTATACCTTCGTCATCCTTCCAAAACTCTTGTAAAGTGTAGGAGATTCTCAAAAATAGGAGCGTATGAACCGGACACCCTGCAAAAAATAGTGACTTCATCGCAGTAAACACTTTACCCTGTATAAATTCATATACAGTATGCATAAAAATGAATTGATTTCAATTCATCCATTCCTTTAGCATTCCCGCAGCATCAAAGTCTAGGATCCGTGAAAGACACGACCGAAGACAGCAATGGCAGGAAGAAGAGGCCGCTCATTACTGGTGAGAAATCTAACAATAATTTTACATAATATGAAGTACAAAATTCAAATGTTCTCCCAACCGAAATATTTTTTTTTATACAGCGTGTCGAGTAAGTCTTGATTCGGCCTTTATCTCATCAACAATTCATCGTAGAGGTGTAGTTCCAATTAAAAAAAATGATCAAAATGTGTTCAGAAATAACTTTGTACCGTCAAACCGAAAGATACCCAGGCCACATCGCCATATGACAATATCGTCTCATTGCCCTGACTGGATACCTCTGCCAATTCATTTATAAAAAAAACCATACATTACAGAATATACATTACAATCATAACAACCATAAAGTCATAATCTAAGTATAAAATCATAGGCTAAGTATAAAATTATATTCTAAATATATAATCAGTTGCTGCGAGATCACAATCAACGTATACAATCGGATATCCAGCATGTACCAGTTTTGAGAGCTTGAGAATGTGTGCCATAAAATAAAAAATCTAAATCTTATCCTCCAATGTTCGATAAAAATCCCATGTTTTTAACTGCAATATTCACTGAAATATTTTGGTTCAAATGTCCGAGAAAAGTTGAGGAGAACAATATAAATGAAGAAAGGAACGATGCATTAACACTTACACTGTTATTTCCCAAATTTTCTCCGAGATTTGAATTCGAATACCTCTGCGAGTATTGCACTTAAAAACATGGGATTTTTATTGATGGGCTCAGATGCAGGGCAATAACTTTCTAACTGGAAGTTAAACGACTGGGGGGGGGGGGGGACCATATAAAACTTTACATTTTTTCTATTGTGTGACACACTGTATTTTCATTTTAAAAACTGGTTCAGGGGTGATTTCTGAACACATTTTGATCATTTTCTTTTTAAATTGGAAACCATAACTCTACGGCGAACGGTTGATGAGATGAAGGCCGAATTGGGACTTACAGGACACATCCTACATATTATTTTATCCATAATACCTAATCCGATTTTAAATAATATGCTTTGAATTATTCATGAGTCCTCAGTAAACAGAAGTAACTCGTTCTCTAGCTCTTCTGTGCCATTAGTGCGTCCGCTTGAACGCGTTTCTTAAGCGAAGTGAAGCTCGTGTAATTTTAATATTCGGAGGAATTCGAATATCAAGTCATAGTTATTATCACCAGAGGAAAGATCATAAGCCACGTTAATTATCATCGCTTTAACCTTTTTTTTAGTGGCATTTTTTTTCTGGTAGTCTTATTATTGATTCTCCTCAAGTATTGCACTAATTATTCTACTTTCAGTATTGTACAATGCACATATTCCTCCCACTAATCTCTTAACAAACGAGAAAATTCACAAATTATGAATAAGATTACCGTAAACAAGATTAAGTTTGTGTAGTTAATAATCAGAATTATTCGAATTTCAAATTACTAGAATTATAATTCCAGAAAATAATAATAATAATAACAACAACAAAAAAAGTAGAGTTCTCTCATTATAACTCGTTTCAATGATGTGAATAATAAGAAGAATTAAAAGATATGACTTTAATGTTTGGCAACACTCGTTAACGTGGGATGAAATCGGGGAGCTCGAACTCATACACACACACAAGAAAAGCTCACTTTCGACTCGATACAAGAGACACACGCATGCACAGAGTATTTGCTCTTTCAATAATTAATCGTATTTTCGCAATCAGCATTAACTTGGCGATTTTCGGTCTGCTCACCTTAATCCCGTCTCTTGTTAGCTGGTGTGTGTGCACGTGCTGTTTTGCCATGTTTAATCCTGCACTCAAGTTACTACTGATACAGTTTGAAGTGGGGGGAGGGGAGACTAATACTCGATCGGATTTATTGCTCAAAATGGTGGGATTGCCGATGCGAATAAATTCTCAAAATGGTAAATCGATTCGGAGAATACGGCGGGGTTATTCCATCATAAATCTGCCTGCATAAATCTAGTCTGTTCGACGTACTGTGGATTTGAAGGAGGTATTCAGTTGGAGGATAATTGCGCTTCTAACGCCAGCTAATAAAGTACCTTTATTAATACTAACGAAATCATCAAGTAGTATCGTTGGTCGATGGTTCCCTAGCAGGGAAGACAAATGTTATTTGACGTGCGGCAGCTAGAATGATGGAGGATGACCGTACGTTGTTCACCGACATTGGTATTAGTCTACCCTTTAAAGTTATTTCTGTCACCTATGTATGCGTGTTACAGTCAAAGTCCGAAGTGAGGCCAGTTCGCGAACTGGCCGAGAGTTTTGACCAAAGTCCGATTTTTAGAAATGACTAGTGATATTTCAGGCTTTGGCCAGCCAATTCGCGAAGTGAGTGGAGATCGCTCGACAAAGTTCGATGTGCTGATGTAAGACACGATCTGGTATGCGACAAAGGCATTTTTTTCGTCGCCAATGTGTGATGCATTACTATATATAGTAGCTGTATTATATATATAAATTAGCTCCATGTGACGAGAGGGGAAAGGAAGAGAAATTTTGGAGAAAAAATGATTGTTATAGATATATAGCTTTGTTTGTTTAATTTTGGAAAAAAAAAATATATATATAACCGCATCGTTTTACTGCAATATGATGGGTTGCCATAGCTAACGTGGCCATAATTATCACGAAAAAATACGCCAACTTGGAGATGAACTTGACAATCATGTCTTTTCTTTTCGTATTTTGGCTAAGCAAATCCAGTCATTTCACGAATTGGCTAGCCAAAGCCCGATATTCAGACATTGGCAGGGTCAATTTACAACTAAATTGGTGAATTCCCGAAATGGCCGATAAGTTCGCGAACTAGACGATTTCGAACTTTAGTCGTAACATTTATACAGCGCTGCGCAAAAGTTTAGGCACAGGTAAAATTCGCTCTTAAATTTGAAATAAATAATAATAATTTAATATCACAAAGATTATACCAGATGCAGTGGAACTTCGAATAACGTGTGATTCGGTTGACGAGCAAAAACGTTTTACAAATTGTGAATCGATATACGAGTGATGGTTCGCATTAGGAACAAAAAATTTTGCACTTTGCTCATTATTAGTTTTACTTCATCTCAACCGAGCCGGTGGTTTTTCGTTTTCAACTGCACTCGTACTGTGGAATTGTAGGTAATATTGTCCCCTACAGTCTCAGTAATTTTCAACCAGCAATTACGAATATTTAATTTCCAATTTTGATTTTTATTTACAATGACCACCTTGTATGTGATACTCGATTATGCTACTGCAATTCCAGATTTTCCCCTGCTAAAGTAGTAGATCTACTCATTGTAGATGCATCTTTTTGTGATATTTTATCTTAAATGAAGACGAACACTATAGTGGCTGGACAACCGGTCTCTGCAACAACGTAAGCTTCGACGCAAGAACGTAAACTGATTATGCAACCACGAGTGGAATACAAGATTCCTCGAAAGACTGGTTATATTTTTGGAGCTGATGATTGCTAGGAAGCAAATTCGTTTCTGCCTCCACGGGGGCTCGAATCCCGGTCTCTCGTTTACCAGACGAGCGCTCTACCAACTAAGATATGAAAAAAAATATTTCTCCCCGGAGAGTATATATATGTTGAAAGGATCCGTACATGGACGGCAGCAGCAGTCAACTAACAGCTCGTGAATGACATAAGCCACCAGATAGCGACATGCGCATAAACAAAAATGTCCTCTCCACTTGTTAAAACAATATTCCTCGAAAGACTGAATTTTCTTCCTTGTCTTGTAATCATCATCTCCAAAAATATAACCAGTCTTTCGAGGAATCTTGTATTAACAAGTGGAGAGGGCATTTCTACATACATCACACGGAATGTCATCATCCTAGGTTGCCGTTTAGCGTGGGACGCTCGCCGAACCTCGAAGACGCTCCCGGCGCCGAGGGACGGTCGATGCTTGTTGAATGCGGAATTTATAGATTAATCTATAGGTATGTTCGAAGTACGTGATATTGTTATATGGATGGTTCTTGAAGCCACTAATTAATTTCCTTTTGTTGCCTTGTCGGAAGCTGCTTTATATTACTTGTTATTTAATAAAGTTCCCGGACATATCCATCCATCCTTTCGAACACTTCGATATCTCTCTGAGAGATGTGTAGTGAGGTGTGTGTCTGGTCCTTTAGTGCTCAATATGTAATTTCCACTTTCAAAAGCTTTACACAATTTCAGCGATGCTACGAGGTGACTGAAGGGAACAAACCTTACCTTCCGAGAGTTATGTAAAAAACATTTCAACATCGTGCACTGTATCAAGATCAGCAATGAACCCCGGGGGGGGGGGGGTCACCAAGAGAATAGTTGCGTTGATTAAACTCGAACCCAGGCCCTCTTGCATACCGGAGGGCCTGGGTTTGAGTCCGGACGGATACAAGATGGCTTTTTTTTCCGAGTTCACCTCAACATTATGTCCAGAAAATAACTGTTTCCTTGATATTGTGGGCTGAGAAAAAGCCATCTATCTCTCTTTGAGGGGGATTAGTTCTTGAGCATTAACCACTAGTTGTCGCAAAGTTTGGGTGCTTGGGAAAGACTATCGAACTGGAGGCGAGGGAGAACGACATTCAAGTGTGCAAACAACAGTTATAGTCCGTAAGTCGTCCTAAAAAACTATAAGTCTTCTCTAGTATAAAAACTTCTCTCTCTCGTTTGGAACAAGTTAATTCATAAATATTATTCTATTTGTATGTTTATCAATGGAGTTATTGTATTATAAGTTTATTGTGTTGTGTATCATTGACTGAATGCTTTTTTTATCAGTCATTTTTATATGAATGAATAATTGTGGAACGAGTTAATATTATTTCGTATGGGAAAGTTTGATTCGACAAATAAAATTGATTCGAATAACGAGCACGTTAACGGAACGAATTATGCCCGTTAACCAATGTTCCACTGTATATCTAAATACATTAATTTTCGAACATATTATTAATTAAATTATTAATTATTGAATTAAAGTAATTATAAATCGAAATTTTATATTTCTCTATTTCTCTCATATTAGTTATTATATATATATATATAAGTTGTTTTTTCACTAATTCTGAAATTATTCGCTTTTCTTTCATTATAATTCTAAATTTTCATCAATTTTTTCCGGAATTTTTTCTTTGATTTATTCTATAATTCTATAATTATTTCTATCATCAATTCTGAAATTGTGCCTTTAATTAATCCTAGAGTTAACAATTTTTCCATATTTGCAACTATTTTTCGAAAATGTTCGGTGGGCCACAACAGAAAAATCCGAGGGCCTGATTTGGCCTACGGAAAATTCGTTGAAGAACCTTGACCTAAACCGTCATGTAGATTCTTTTATTATTATTTTTCTTTTTTTGCTTTGTTTTGCCTAAAAAATGTACAATCTAAGCTTATTAATTTGAAAATAAAGTAAATTTTTTTATTCTAATAAGAGGTAATTTCTGCTGTTGTAATTTGTATTTCTAAAATATTGTAACAGCTCGATCTACTACACTGTACGTAATTTGAATAAAAATATAAAAAAAAAATAACATGGAGACTGCAATTATGTGTAATTGGAAGCATTTGATTAGAAATCCATGTAAAATAGGCGGAATGGTTTGTTCTATTCTGTAACATCTAGATTTACAAGAAATCTAAAGAAATCGTCGTTGGAAAATGAATTAAACAAGGAAACCGCAAGACGTAAAAATCCATCAACTATCAGAAACTTTATTTCTCGAAACGAAAAAGAAATAGCCGTGAAAGATTACGACTACGGGGAGACGAGAACAACAGCAAACTAACAAACCAGTCGTCCCCTGAGAAGTAATTAAAAATTTACGGTTTGTACTGGCGGGAAAAGAGGCCAAAATAATTACCGCCGTGTCTCCTGATGAAGCCGACAGTAATGCTGTTGCATGGCATCGTCCCTAAGGAGTCAGTCACCAGGAATCTTTGTAGCCGATGAGAGTCATAAATTCTGTGAACCGCGTGCGTTTGCACCAAAAATTGATGTTATACATGTTTCTTAGGAACATAAAACTGTTTAATATCACACTGACTTTTCTTATTATTTCATTTTTCCCCCTACTTTGTTTCTTTTCTTATCCAAAAAATTGTATACTAAAGCCTATATATTTGGCTGGATCTAAATCGTACTCCTGTTATACAACTCCCATTTTTTACGGAACAATTGACCCTAAGATTAGTTCGACAGAGTTTGAAAGAAAAGGAACTTTTCCCCTCGTCCTTTGAAAATGGGTCTGTTCGATAATTCATTTATTTACTTATTTATTGCATGAATGTCAATGTACATGGCGCCAATAATTAGAAGACCCTATTTTAAAGTAGCCTACAGGCGAAAACCAGTCATCAGAAAATTGTGAAATTTTGTGAAGGACTTCATGACAAATTCCCATCACTTCATGAAGTGATGCGAATTTGTTTCAGGCGCGAAAAATAATTACTCATGTCGCCACCAGAGGGCACTTTATTACCCCACCACCGCCACAGTGGGGGTCGGATGAAGTTTGTTTTCTGTAGTTCCCAATTCAATCATAACTTATCACTCACTTCACTTCTGAAATATAGATGGCAGCACTGAAAAATCAAACACAACACTACATACGCACTCAGATTGTTAGGTGCACACAGATACACTTCCGGCACAACTCACTAGGTAGTAAATCGTCCATAGATGGTGATAGACCTGAGTTGTGCTCAGTTTGAAAGAAAGAAAGAAAGAGGGTG
This sequence comes from Pholcus phalangioides, assembly GCF_987345545.1. Lineage (NCBI taxonomy): Eukaryota > Metazoa > Arthropoda > Arachnida > Araneae > Pholcidae > Pholcus > Pholcus phalangioides. The sequence continues at coordinate 15,976,641 of NW_028301611.1, read as the reverse complement.
TTTTATTAAAAAATGATACATTCAGGCAAACGTTTACAATTTTAACAAATGTTAAACACTTTTACAATTGTTACTGCAACAAAACATGTTCCACATGATGGCCATCATTTTCAGATACCCTGTGAAATCGCAAGATGGCATGTTTCACAACTGACCGAAGTGTGTGTGCGGAAATGTTCAGCACGTGGAGTGAAATGTTGCCTTTAAGGTCAGCTAATGTTCTTGGACTGTCAGGACTTCACCAAACGTTTCAAATGTTCCCAAAGAGAAAAATCGAATGTCAGTTACTGTAGAATTGCTGTTTTGGTAAAACATTTTGACCAAAAAATGGCGATCTCGTAAACTTATCGTCATTGTGAGCAGCAAACACATTGAGATCTCCGCGGATGTTTCTAGGTTTTATAACAGATGCTGCGTGACATCACATAAATTTACGTGTTTACTACAGATATTCAAAGTGAAACGCCCTCTGCTGTTGACGTGTGCAACTATTTTTTTTTACCCCCTGAAACAAATTTCCATCACTTCATGAAGTCCTCCACAAAATTTCGCACTTTTCTGATGGCCTGGTTTCACCTGTAGGCTACTTTAAAATAAGTTCTTTTAATCATGGACGCCCTTGTATATTAACGCGTGAACAGTGTTAAACGTCGCAACTCCACATCCTTGAGAGATGACTTATAATTTCAATTTTTCATGGGCCTCAGGAAAAGTTTTTTAGTCACTCCCATATATTCATTTTTCAAATAAATTTATAGCGTGAAAATTATTGAAATTTTAATACCCACAACAAGAGCCTTTTAAGAAATCCCCTTTGAGAGCTATGGATGTATTCATACTTGCAATTGCTATGTAAAGACATGCATCATTTTCTTGCAGAAGGGACACACAGAGCGAAAGACCACATCAACGAAATCGATGAAAAAATGTCGAGAAGCAAAGACAATCTAATAGAAAAAGAAACAGGTAATATCATATTGCCTAATAATAAGATTTAGTATTCAATTTAGTATTATGAATTAGTTAATTATATATATGTCAGGTGAACTTCATAATTCCGGCTATCATGCATAATCCACGAGCATTTTGGTAAGTTTGATAAATTTCCCTAAATTTATCAATTTTACCGGCGATTATGCATGGTACCCGAGCGTCTTTGGTAAATTTAATAAGTACTAAAAAAATTTTACTTTTAACTGCGATACCCAAGCGTCGTGTTGTTGGTAATGATAAATCGTACTACATACATGATTATACTGCACCATGCATGATAACTCATATGTGTTGTACCATTATATCGGGGTGCGATCGTAAAATTTGTTGTCATCATATTGAGGGGTCCGACTATATTCATCACACATACTAGACTCATTTGGATTTTTTTTTCAAATTATCCAATTACACTAGGGCAGCGGTTCTCAACCGGTGCTCCGTGGAGCCCTTAGGGCTCCTTGTGCATTCTCCAGGGGCTCCGCAGCCGCTCGAGGAAAATAAAAAAAACAGTAAAATTTACAAAAATAAATATTTTTAAATAGTAAAAATAAAACAGTAACTTATATTTGTAATTAAAAAATTGGCCTACGGGACTCCGCGAGTCAAAATAGGTTGAGAACCGCTGCACTAAGGTATTATGCATAGTCACAGATAAAGGCGATAAATTTCAAGTGTTTATCAAATTTACCAACGACGCTTGGATATTATGCACAATCACAAGTAAAAGTGATGTTTATAATATTTATCAAATTTCTCGTAAACGTTTTTCTAAAAAAACCTTCTAACGAATTAGTAGTTGATGTCGGAGTATGTCATATGTCGGGGCCGAAATAGTTCACATTATGGGAGAGCAAAGTGGCGTAGAAAAAGATGATATTTTTATTTACGTAATATATAAGCGAGACATTCGTCGGCGTCGAACGAACAGAACGTACAGATACATATAAGAGTGAAGAAGACACAATCGAAAAAATCCATCCATGGAACGAACAAGTACGCCATCTGGAGCGAACCAGACGGATTACATACGTAAATTCGTACTATTCCCAACACTATATATGTACTGAACACATAATCATATAATGAAAATCACCGATGGAAATGAGACGAAGCGCTATTTTGTTAGTACAATGGAGTCTGTATTTAATGAAGTGTTATCGTTTCATTTAAAAACTTCGTTAAATAGACTAAGAATGAAACTCAACTATCCACTTTATAATCTTTAGCGAATATCCTAAACAGTACAGGCTGCCCCAAATTGTTTAAATAGCAGATATCTCTGCAACTTTTGACATTGAAACATACTTTCAGTTAGCCACTTTACGATCAAGGACGTAATATTGCGTCTAAACGCCAGTAAGATGAAGTCAAACAAGTCTATCTGTTTTCTCTTCATTACCACAAAACTTTGTTGCAACCCTATAAAAGAAAGTAGTTCCTTTCGTCTCCGTGATGAGTAGGAAAAACTTCTATTCTAAGGTTAAATAGGTTGTACTATGTATATACTTGTACATAAGAGGGGAAAGAAAACAAGTAGGTGAGGGTGAAAAGAGAAATATACTTCATATCTACTATCCTATATACTTCATACCTTAGAGAGAGTATAGTAATATGCAGTTTTCCTTCCATCTGTTTTTTCCCCCCTTCCTTTTTCTAACATGCCGTTATGTTAGAACAATTTCATCAAAACGTGTATCGTATTTATCGCCGATTCGTCCAGCAGAGATCATCCGAATTTATCGCCAACCGCTCGTGAGCTAAGCGGTTTGAAAAAAAAGGGGAAATTGAAAATATGAAGAAATTTACTTTTTATATAGTCCCCGTGTGCTCAAAATCAAAATTGGAAAGGTGTGGTGTTGTCTCTTCTGAGGCCAATAAAAAAAATTCACTTATGCATTATTTGTTGAAATATTTGAATTCGAATATCAGAAAAATTTGGAAAGAACGGCATAAACGAATAAAAACGCTTTTCCCCCTCATTTATGCCGTTGTTTCCCAATTTTTTCCCTGAATTTTTAACTCAAATAATTCAGCAAATATCGCACTTAGAAACGTGAAGCTTTTTTTTTACTGGCTTCAAAAGATACAGGGCAACAACTTTTTTATTTGCTTTCGAGCACATGGGAATGTACAAAAAAGTTACTTTATTTATTTATTTTTTATCTGTAACTCCTCAGACAAATTTTAAGATTTCAAGTAACTGCACGTCATTTGAAAACTTTTTGTAATTCAAAATATGTTTCTAAAGTCGACGGTTACAGAGATATCCGCAGTACAAACAATTTGAGATAACCCGTGTAAAACAAATTTTGTTCATCGCTTATTGCTAGACAGCAAATTTTACAGCATATCAAATTTGTAGTTTCCGTGTAAAACATAGAACCTATGCTAGAAAAACAACTTTAGGGGTTTCTCTCTCTCTCTCTCTCTCTCTGTCTCAGCTTTTCATGAATACATTAGCTGGTTATTCACCACTGTTCTACGACTCCATGGTTGATTTTGTTGGAACTTCAAATGAGAGAAGTCCCAAAACGTTTGAAAAAAAAAATTCGACAAAACTTCCGTACAACGTATTTCTATAAAACGTTGTATAGAAATTATCTTGCGCAATATGGGAAGTAAATAACATGTAAATGTCATTCAAAGTCAAGGTTTCTATAGAAAATTTCGTTAAATGAAATTTCGTTGAATGGAGACTCGACTGTATATTATGCGCACAATGAACCAATATCTCGAAATGTCTAGATTACACGTGTCTCCTATGTTGATATGTTCACAAAAGGAAAAAACTAACAATTTTATTTCAGTTTAAATAGCACAATAATGTACTGTTCTTACTTTTACAGGAACTAATGGACAACGTCAGGCAACGGCTTGTTCATCGTACGCAATACACGCGCTCATCGTGTTTCTGTGCTGCAGGCATTTGGTGAACGCCGCCACGTAAATTTGTGTACTACGTCTCTGCGAAGCTGATTATAACCAGAAACTGTAAAATATATATTATATATATAAAAACTCCCAAGACGAATTTACGATATTCCTCTTAAATGGTGAGAGAAAAACAAAATCGGGTTCTACTTCTTACGAAAACGCCAGAAAAGGTGGCGACGCTACTACACCATTCTGAAAAAAAACATTGTTTCTTTATAGATAATGATATATAGGATGATACTATTTCGTTTTTTAATGACGATAATTTTCAATCTCTGGGAACAATATTCATTTCTGAACAAGTTTGGTTTCCTCTCCTCACCCCCGTATTTTATATTAGAGAGAATTTAAAATCACATTGAACATGTTAAATCATGTGCACTACGAAAGCTGTTTAAAGGAAAAACATGAAAGAAGTTATAGCGAATATTTTGTAAAAAAAAAAATATCTTTAGGTATTGTACAGTACAAATAAATATGGACGACACTTTTTTATGATATTGTATAATAAGTAAATTATAATAAATACGACATTGAATGTTAATTTGATTATTCTAATATATTATGCGATTCAATATGTTTTCATGTATTAAATGTTTATATCCCCCATATAAGTCCGAATATAGTTCGATAAAAAAAAAAACATTTTGAGCTAAATATATTTCTATTTAAATTCGAGAAAATAAACATGTTTTTTTCCCAAGTATGTTGTTAATTAACCGTTACTTGTGTAGTATTCTCTTTAAATTACAGATTGTTGTGAGGGTCAATCAAATGAAAAAGTGGCGAGAGTCCCTATAGTTATAATATACGAACTAGTAAGAGAAATGTGCAATCCCCTACTTTTTGGATAACTGGTATGTGCCCATCAGTATTCTATGAAAGGCTCAGTCATTTCAGATGTCTTCAAAAAGGGTAAGCAAAAGGACTAAGAGGAGGGTGAGGCAGTGGCAGTACAGGAGTGCAGGACGGGTGTTTCAGCACTTTGCAGCAAAGTTTAGCAAGAAGAATGACCGTTTGCTGCGGCACAAGTGAGCTTAAAACTGTGGACCGGTGAGAATGGGTAATAAATTCGTAACCGGCGAAAATAGAATAAATACTTTGTGACAAATGGAATAAATAATTCGTATATATAAGATGGGGGTAATTTTCGCACCGTCGAAAATGAAAAACATAATTTGTGGACTAATTATTAAAGGGAGGAGTAATTGGCGAATCGCGTAAAATATAATAATAGTAGAAAATTTTTCGAGACCTGACGGTTGACACAGAAATAATAGTTAACGGCATGCAGACAGTATTTTATTTATCTCACTTTCAATATGAAAGGCAGATGGCAGTACTTCTGGAACACGAAATGCGTGTAACTTTGACATCATGAATAAGTTGGGGTCACGTATATACACGCAATAAAATACATTCCGGCTCACGTCCTCGGTCGTTGAAGAACTCAACTGCTATATATTTCCAAGTCATCAAAGAATGATCAAGCTTATAAAGCTGTGAGGGTAAATAGCACCTCCAGACTATTCGTCCTACTACTGAACCGTGCATGCGCCTCGTGAATATTCTTCTGGGAAAATTTTCAATGAACTGATACGTGCCGGAAATTGGCCATAATATTTTTATGATGTATGATATATGCATGTTTCATGTCGTAGAACTACTGCCACCAGTGCCCGTTTCTCGCATGGAAAAAGGGGGCATGTAATCAAGGTCCCATACTTGGCTGCTTTATGTAATTTAACCATTCATCCCTCTTTTCGTAGAATACTGCCAAAAGTAGTATTTTAAGTAAACCTTTTAATTGGTAAGCATTGAAATACACAGAAGAGAAAACTTTTGAGGGGTGATATGTTAAGCAAATGACGTACCGTGAATGCTATTACGTGCCAAAAAAAAGTATATTGTCAATACATATAAAAAATTATGTCATGTTGTGCTTTAGGGAACACACTGTTTTTTATATTTTTACTTAGATTTGAATAGCATAAAAATGTAATTTATTGTTTGCCAACTTACTTTTATATCATTGTTGAAGAATCCACAGCAATATGTGTCCTCCACACATGGTAGTATTTTCCTCCAAATTGCAAGAGTCAAAAATCGTTCTTGCTTGGCTTGTCAAGAAATATAAGACTATGTGTACCTTTGAGCCATTCTCCTGGTAATTATAGAAACGTTATAAGCATCCATCGGCGTTTTTGGGGTTCTAACCCCCCCCCCCTAAAGCCGAGATTATAGTGTTATTTTGCAGGAAAAAAACTTAAACCCTTGAGAATTAAAAACATTGAAACCGTCCTTGAGAAAATTCTGTGTAAGCCTATGTAAACATCTCACAAAAGTATAACTAAAATTGAATGTTTAGGAGTTAAAAGCTTAGAAGCTTCAATGCCAAAATGTACAATGAGTTGAAAAATATAAGAAAACCCTGTTGTGTTTAGAACTATATTAATTACACTGTAAAAATATCTTCAAATTTTTTTTACGTCTGGAGAGGTGAAGGCAGTGTAGTTGAAAAAAGCCTGAAATCATAAATGAACGTGAGAGGGATTTTCAAACTGAAGTGTCACCATTCGATAATGAGAAACTACAATATCATAGTTCAGAGCGTTACTGCTTCATGTTCTCGAATTTTTAATGTAAAATTGAATACCCTGATGAAGATATAAAGTAAACAATTGCCATAGAAAACTTCAGAATTTATTTAGATTGTAATTATACTGTATATATATGACTATTACATAATAATTGTCCGTAAGAGTATACGTGAAACCAAAAGGAGGAACTTTGCAGGTGACACAACAGGTTTTTTTGGGAGGGGGGTGGGGGAAGCAAAGCGCATCTCTTAGCGAACTATTAACAATATAATATTATTAACAATCTTCAAAAAATTATTTTGAATTAACAGAAATTGATTAAGGTAGCATATGGTTTTCTTTCAATATTTTAACTTTCTTTTACAAAATATTCAAAAATACGTATTAAATTATTTTATTGCAGGGAGGGGGGCACGGTCCCACATGTACTCATAGGCCACTATATATAATGTGCATCACACACATACAGGGTGATTGCTTAATTCCCTTAATTCGCATTTTATTGGCGAACCGGTGATCCTAGAGGCATATTTCCAATCAGAATAATTATCCAAGTATCGTGGAGAACGCAGATACGTCATTCACGTTGCAAAGAGGTTGTGTAGTTATTAAAATAAAAAAAATAACTTTTTATATGAACACCCTGTCCTCAAAAACCCAATTAGAAAGATTTTGCCCTGTCTTTCTAGAGGCTAACAGAAAGAAAATTCCACATTTCTAAGTGCAATATTCGCAGAGATATTTGAATCTAAAAATCTGAGGAAAGTTGGAAAGAACAGCATAAATAAGGTAAAGAAGAGTCGTTGGTTTGTTTTTGCTTTCTTTTCCAATTTTTCAATTCAAATATCTCAGCGAATACTGCACTTAAAAACGTGGGAACATTTTTGTTGGCCTCAGGAGAAAAATGGCAACAACTTTTTCTAATTGCGTTTTTGAGGACAGGGTGTCCGCATAAAAAGTTATTTTTATTTCAATAACACTACAACCCCTTGCAATATGATTGACGTGCCTGAGTTCTACACGTTATTTGGATAATTTTTCTAATTGAAAGTATGTCTCTAGGATCAACGAATCGCCGATAAAATGCGGCAAGGGGGTATTAAGTAATTACGCTCTACTATATTAAAAGGGGCCCAAAAAATTAATACATGCGCAGGGCCTGAACTAATGCGAAACATGCCCTGGCTGCCTTCTGACTTTTATATTGGAAAGTGAAAATGGCAGATGCCTGAATTTTCGTGTTTATGTAAGTATCGAGTTGAGGCTATGCCTGTTATCAGTATAGAGAATTCTAAATGGGGGAATATAGGTTAGCCTCTAAGTTTGTTTACTGGTTATGCTTCTTCTCAAAGAATCCTATCTTCGCAAATGCATGATGTCATGCTGATGTAGTGTGCGTAACATCACACACGGATTTTTCTGAAGCCCTTGTCATCTTTCCATTTGATCACACCCAATGTACTGACGAAAAATTCCCAAGTATCAGCTTTATTTCGATTCGTTATTTTAAGATCTGACATTTTTTATCTCAATTTTTCAGTTTAATAACATGAGCATGAACGATAATTATTGTTATTATGGTACTTTACATGCAAACGTGATGATGAATTGTATAATAGCTTGAAATGTAGGATCAATATGAGACAGAAATCGTAATGCAGTGCGTTCCCCCGATATAGTAATGAAATGCTGGTTTCGGAATGGGTAATTTGTTATGATTGATGTATCGAGAATTATGTAAATCATTCCGCTAATGAATCTACTGCGTAAACTAATTTATTTTGATTGAAAAATGTGTGTAAATTAATGTATAAAAGAAATACAAAGGAAATAAATGTAAATATCAAACATTTGAAAGAGTGTGTTATAATTACTTGTCATAGTTGTAATATGTGTGCATCGATAATTCTTATTTGGCAATGTTCAATACAATTCCTGGCAATTTCGCTAATGAGGATTTTTTCACCTAGCATAACTTTGATCTACACTCATACATAGGGTTACCACAGACCCGTCATTTGGGGGGGATCAGGGGGGAGGGCGTTGCTCCCCCCTGGCTTTTGAAAATACACTAAAAATGGTATATATATATATATATACAAATATATATATAAAATTATAAATACATTCAGTACATGTTTTTTGCCCCTTCCTGGAAAAAGTTCCCCCCCCCGTAAAAAGTTGAAATGACGGCCCTGGGTTACCAGAAGCCCTCATTTTTTATGTTATTCTGAGCGTCCTCACCATCGTCCGTATATTCCTGGCATCTGAAAATCCTTCTACTACCTCAAGGTTTATATGTTACGAAGATACACTAACCAACCAAACCATATATTACGGAACATGGATGTATAGCAAACAAATCAATCAGAACACTTCACATGCACACACACATATAAATACTGTATTACAGTAAAAACCTCTCTTTTGCGGTCACCGGCGGAGCAAAAATATTCGTCCATAAAATCAGAGGTGTGAAATGCATGTTGTTATTATGCGGATGAAATGATTATTTGGGCCGTAAAAGAGGGGCGTCCGTTAAAAAATATTTCAATGCAATTACATCATTCAAAAAGAAATAGAACATCGAAATAATTGGATTCAGTCAGGGCCTTCATTGTATATATATATATATATATATATACTATTTTTAGTGTATTTACAAAAGCCGGGGAAGCCCTGCCCCCCCCCCTAAATGACGGGCCTGGATTCAGTATTAAAAGTTTCTTTGCATTTAAAATTTATGAAATTCGAAAAATGAACAAGATTAAGAATTTTCTTCGAGAGAAATGCTTTTTAAACTACTACATACATAAATTTCGGAATCGGATAACCCTATGCCGATATGCATGGCATAAGCAGTATGATCATTGAGCCTTAAACTCCAATTTTTATCCGAACGAATACCTATAATTGAAATTCGCAGACTTGAAATTAACTACAATTTTTACTGCCATCTTTCGGAAAATATTTCAACTAGAAATCCCCCCCCCCAATCATCAAAATCGATAAAGAGAAAATTTACTATTATATTTCCGCTTCTCGAATTTTTCCTTGCAAGTGGAAAATAAGTTAGCCGAAATCATTCCCAATAATAATACTGCCAGCCAGAGGCGCTAACACGAAAAAACTATAAGGGGTCCCATTCACGGATACACGGGGGGGAGTGGCGATCGCCCCTCCACAAGAGCCGACTAATATGAGAAAAATTGGTCTTCTTTATAAAATACGGGACGGATCCCTCAGACCTTTGCAATAAATCTCCCCTTCAGAGACAATACCTGGCATACGAGCCTGGGAGGTCTTCGGTTGTCAGGCGTCCCATAAACAGGGTAATGCACAATGTAAGCCATGGACATAGAATAGTATTCTTATTTTCTTAGTCTATGATGCGAATACGTATTCCCCTTTTTGGTACCCCGGTCCTGGGTTAGTTCTTGTATCAAAGCAGCCATGTGCGGAAAGAGAGTTATTCCAACAAAATATCAATATCTACAACATGGTGGTTTAAGGAAATTTCGCCTCCGACATTTTGCCCGCCCATACAGTGTAAGCATTGGTGTACGCAAAAGTGAGGGGTTTCTAACACACTTTGGGGGTGTTTCACGTTTCATCCCCCCCCCCCGCCCAAGCCGAAGTTATAGTGTTTTTTTGGCAGGACAGAATGTAAACCCCTTCCCTTCACAAAAAAAAGAACCCCCCCCCCCGAGAAAATCCTGCATACGCCTATGCGTGTGAGTGACGAAGTTGTTAGTGGGTGAGTGGCTAAATAAGTGACTATGAGTGAAAGAATGATCAAGTGAGTGGCTGAGTGATAGTATAGTGATAGGAACCGAGAGACACCCAGGCTCTGTCACACTCAGTGATATAAGCACATTGTCCCTGGGGACTCGGGTGCCTCCGGGGAAACCTAACCATTTATTGATCTTGAGAAAGATATATTACATACGTGGGCAGGTGCCATTACGCACCTCGCCAGTAAACAAGTATAAAATTTGTAATCGGAAAATGGTGATTCATGTAAATAAATCACAATTGTAAATCACAGGTTATAAATCACAAAATCATCGTAATAATCATCATAATCGGGAATAGTTCTTGATAAAATTTGATCTGCTTCGCTTCAGGGATTTTCATTGGATCAGTAACTATCACATCAATGAAAGCTGTCAATCTGCTGCTGGGTTGATCTAATCGCTGCACCGTGTAGTTTGATTTGGTCCAAAGACATTCGTCAGTAATTGCTGCCTGTATCCAGCTTTTCGATAAGCCAGCGTAAAAACTATTCTCGACTACTCAGGCTCCTCTTCTTCCTCTTCTCTAAACAGATGTACGAGATCGCTGTCTGGGTGTAGTTGACGTCGTAGTCTAGCGGATCTCCTAACTGGCATAGGTGGCTCTCTATCTGGTTCTGGCTCCGAGACTGTAGTTCTGATATCCTCAGGGTGCTGCTCTAGAAAGCAGACCAGTTTGCGTATTTTACTTTTCGAATCTTCCCGCTTCAGGATGCACTCAAGCCAAGGTATTCGCAAATGTTCAGCTGGCTCTCTGAAGTGGAAAGCCGTAATGGAAAGTATGGTTCATTCTCATACGGTTGCTCGCTCACTCATGTTGTCACTTCTCCATTTATATGGTCACTCATGCAGTCACTCAAACAGTCAGTCACTTACTTGGTCACCCTCACGGTCAGAGTAGGCGAAATGTACCGGGGAGAAATGCCAGAGACGAAATTTCCGAATCCCCAACATGGTACACCATGGTACACCATTACCGTAGCCTAGTAAACGGTAATTTTTTTATTTTTTTTTTTGCATATTCACCCTTATTTTTCGGGCAACTGGCCTGACGTGAAAATTTGGTCATTTTGTTATTTGATGAATCTAATATCATGAACAAGAAAGTCCAAAAACTCCGTCTTTCTTACCCTATAAAATGATATGCAATATTTCAGGACGTCATTTTTTCGATTGTAGAATGACTCGAATACTTCAGCGCTATGAATCGATGAATTTGATGAGCGTTAGCATTTAACATTCATAAAAATAATATCGTAAGCCAAGATCGCAATGTAAAAGCTTGATTAAAAAATATTTTACAAAACTTGAATAAAAAACAAAAAAAGACCAGTAAGCTCGTCTGTTACATTCGAACGAATGTGATCAAGAGGCTTACTGATTGCTTTTTTGTCCAAGTCTTTTGAAAGATCTATTATCAAGCTTTTCTAGTTAAATATCCCGTCAATAGATCCATGAAAACTTCGACACAATCAAGTACAAATACAAGGTCACAACATGCAAAATGATCAACGAGGTGGCTGAGAAAAAAGTGCCCCTAAAACTTATGAACATTGTTCGTTTATAATTAACACATTGGCATGAATATTCTTTGAAGGATCTAGAGATAGATCTTAATTATAGAATTGTTGTTCTTTATAAATTCAGTTTTGATCAAATCCAATTCAATAAGTAAAGGATCTCACACTTAGACGAGGGCAGAAGGAACCTGGATTATGCTTTCTAGACCAGGGATGGCCAACAGCCGGCCCGTATTTTACACAGACAAAATTAGTGCGTATTAAATTAATTTGTTTATCATTATTAAAGTCATCATTTTCCACAGCAGACCTGGTCAATACGCTATTTGCGGTCAGTGAAAATAGTAATTAGAAGAACCAGGAAGTTCAGGCAAAATGCTAAAAATGTTTTTTTGTTTCCTTGTTTTTTTTGGTTTTTTTTTTACTAGTTTTAAACTTTTTTTTTTTTTTTTTTTTTGTGAAAATGTATTTTTGAATTTTTCTAGTTTCAAATTCCTACTTCGATGTTGTTTGATGTTTATTCATGAATTTTAGAGGCCATATTCTATAAAACATAGATGTTTTTAGCGTTGAGAACTTCAAAATATTTTTTTTCGACCCTTAATATGTAGGGGCTTAGTGGATTGTCCTCCAGATAGAAGGGCATAACCGTGTTCCCGTAACAAGTCAAATGCCCTCAGTCTGATTTTCTTCATTGTAGGCGATGGAATAGGTGAGATTTTGAAACTTCTCAAACTGTTAAGTAACCAGTAGTCATGTAAAAAACTAAATGCAGTTTGGTTACCGAAACTGATGGAGTGATTACAAAAAAGAAAAATGTGGATTACCTGCCAGAAAAGAAGTGTTGTTACTAGTGACCTCTGCTGTTGACTTAAAACATTAATTTCTGAATTAATGAATATTGTAAGAATATCTTAATCTATTCTTTTTGGAGAAATTCATGTTTTAAGTTATTACTTTTATAAAATTTAATTCAGTTAAACTCAGTTATAGCGAAATTTTCTTCAGTTAAGTATCGGTTGATATAATTTTTAATTTTTAATTTGGTCAGATAAATTTTAATTCGTTTTGAGTCAGTTTAAGTTTCGATTTTTTGCGCGCAGGAATAAATTAGTTTCGTTTTTTAGCGTCATCTGCCGTGGACTTTGAATACTACTTTCTAATTTTACACGATTTAGATTTTCGTCATATTTGTGTGTTACTATTTTTTTTTTTTCTATCCGAGAAATCAATCTCTCAATAATTTACAAAATATTTAATCATTTTGATTGGTTGTGCCTACTTATAAAATAATCGGGTACTGTGAAATATCGGTTAATACGATCACTGATTTCTACTTCTAAGATTTTCACTGCTTTTCTTTTGCCGTCATTGTATATAGTGGATTTCGCTCATAACGTTCCCAGGAAACGTTTTCCCTCTTAATATGACTTATTTTCGTGGTCCCAAATTTCACTAATACTCGCGAAATTTCCCGTTTGAAACGTCTGCCCGCTTAGAAGGTTTTTTCATGTCTTTTTTTTTTTCTTTTTTTTCAACGTGAAAGCCGGATCGACTGCATTATTTGTCTCGTTACCATTTTCCGGTTCATGATAATGAGCCTGGTAATTCCGAATCGTAAATTTCTTGTACCATTTTTATCAGCCGTGGAGTTTCAAGTTACGCTATTTTCCTATATGTATTTTGTATACGTACTTTTTTGTATTTCTACGCCAATTATTATAATCTTTTATTTAAACAATAGATTCAGTGAGTGCAGTCAGTTTTCAGCCAGTTTGAACCCTCAATATCGTAGCTTTTTTTCGTTAATTTTATTTTTTTCTTCCGATTCATTATAAATGCCTTTTACTTTAATGCCTACTATGAAACATTTTTAGTGACTAAATGTCCGGGCTCAAGTAATTTCCTATGTTCTCATCACAATTCCTTTTCGTACAAACGCATTGCTTTTAGAGGTTGTTATGGACATTTTTATACCTCTTTCTTTCTTCCACCTGGTTGGGAAGTTGCATTTTTGTATTTGTTGCTGAATGCATGTTTGGTGTTCTGCTCACAGTAACGGTACTTTTTCGAAGTGGATGCCGACTCACAATGACACCTCGAAATTTCAATCGACTATATATATATAGGCTGCGCAGATTCCAATTATTCCAAAGAGAAAAAAATGTGTCATGTGAGATGGTATGTTTCATATTGTGCCACCGCACAAGACAGTTTCACACCCAGTGGTAGCATTCCCCGTTGAAGCAGATTAACACTTTCTCAATCCAAAGCAGCAATATTCTGTTCCAAGAAGGTAGGTAACTCACGTCATAAGCAGTGCCGTCTTAATGCATGGGCCCATCCGGGCCCGGGCCCGGCCCAGGGGCCTCAAGAGAAGAGGGGGCCTCACAAAAATGAGATTTGGTTGAAATTTTGTAGAATTTACCTGGTAGGGCCTCAGAAAACCACTTGGCCCGGGGGCCCATGATGCTCTTAAGACGGTCCTGGTTATAAGAATACATGTTTCGAAAATCTAGTTTTAATACACGAACATACAGAAGCACCACGTAATGGTGTGTGTGAGAATCCTTTCACATCTATAAGTAATCTGCCTAGTCCATTTCATCCTGGTACCATCACGGGGTACCCATGATATTAAATATTATCAACACCACTGACGTTTGACAGGTTTTTCAACCAATAATAAAATTGCTTTCGAAGCCTACTGATGCGTGAATCAATTCATTGAGAGTTTATTCGACCCGTGCGGCATCACGGGTTGCCAAATTAGAGGAGAGGAATAAAAATAATTGAAGAAAAATGTACTAAAAAATGTTTCCTTCGTAAAGTTTCAAACTACGGATGTAATGTAATTGAATGAACTAATTTGCAATAGAAACGGTAATTTTTTATACACATTGCATCTACTAGCTGAGAACCAGAAAATTTTTTTAACGATTAATTAAAACTTGGAGCCCAGGGAAAACTTTTAACGACTAAAAAGTCCGTTTTTCACCACACTACTTGTGGCGAACACAAATGTACGAGTTTTTTGGGTAATTCTGGATGCGGCTTATACATCAGAGTGCTATCGCTGGCGTGGCCGTGACACTGCAGCTAACCATTATGTTGGCCTTGAATAATGAGAAGTTGGTCAAACCTGCTCTAGGTCTAGAGACCGAGGTGGATTTATTGTTCAACCTCCTCGAGAATTGTTTGCACCTCCCCACTTCTTCAATTCTACAAATTTTCTTGACCGCTATAATCTGTAATCTCCATGCCCCTCCCCACCGTCGGGTGAGGTTGGCAGGACTCAATCTCCGGAACCAAGTGCAATTGGCGTACTTTTTTGTTTTTTTCGTCTATAAATTTTCATTATACAAGGGCCTGCCCAAGTTTCCAGCTAAGGACACGGCCGACTCAACACAAAACTAAAGGTTCAATTACATTAGGCGAATTTACTAGCTACTCGCTTGCGGTTTTACTGGCTGCTACTAAACTCGCTCTGTGTAATGACGTTAGCAAGTAAAATCGCCGCTCGCTTTGCTAGTGCGAGAAAAGTTGAAAGGTAGGCTACTTTTCTCACTACTTTCCGCCGGCGTTTTTGCTATGTCTGGAGTGCAATATGGGCGTGACTACCTTTTTCCTTCTCGCTTTGACTCGCAACAAAAGAGAGACGACAATACGCAAAAAGGAAGGGAAAGGAAAAGAATTGCTCGCTCTCTCATCTAGTGAGTGATTTTACTAGTCCTGTGTAATTGAAATTCGCTGCTCTAGTTGAAACCGGTTCACTCGTCAGCTACTTTACTTGCCGGAAAATAGCTGGCTAGTAAACTGGCCCAATGTAATCGAGCCTTAACGAAGCTACACGTGATTTTTTCCGTCCGATCTACGGGCATGGCCTACATCATGAAGAAAACATTGGGGGAAGGGGCTGAATGTTGATGGCTGTCCTGTATATACAAGACTCAAGCGCGTACGCGGGAGGGGGGAGGTTCATTACATTGGTTTTTTTTGTAAATTGTTAGTAGGGACTCAGTCTCCTTACAAAATTTATTGGAGGGGGGATCAAATGCCCTCAAACCCTAAGTTCCGGTGCCCATGGACTCCATGTATTTGATCTTATGACATATCGAGTCTGTCCAGGATCTCGTTACGGGGAAATATGGGACATCGCCAATTACCGCAAAAAATTATGCCAAAAGTAAGTAAAGCTGCCTAATATCGCTAATGTTACTAAGAAATAGTCAATTACGGGAAATGCAGAATTCCGAATTGCAGTGAATTAAAATGAATTTTACAAAAAAAAAAAAAAAAAGAAAAAGCTCAAAACATGACAAATATGTGAATGAATGTATATGTGAAGACAGTGATACAAGAGACGAATATATGTGTGAGATAAATATATAATTATGTAAGCTGGAACTGAATAGAAATTCAAGTTGGCTTCGTTGAAAATTACGTAAAATAACGGGACATTTTTAGTAATAAATAGTAAATCTCGAGAAAATTTCTTGAAAATAAGGATATGTCCAGGTAAATACGGGATGTATGATCGCCTTAGAAGAAACTTACATTCGTAGGGAACACATTCCCTGGGTCGGAAGGATAAAGACACACCCCTCCCCATCCGGTAGCACACCGATATAGGTCGACATCGTTACCGATATCGTTCGACGTAGAAATGGCATACATTTGTCGACGTAATTCGACATAGAGAAATTTGGATCATTTCAAAAGACACTAATTATTCATACAAGATATTCTCCTTCAAAACTAAATGTTCTAAAAATGAAAGTAAAACTATTTTAGAGAAAAATAAGGAGATATTGGGCGTAGATTGAGTGCTTTATTGAACCGTTCGATATCGGACACGTAAACATTTCCGACCTCTTTCCGAGTTCACTATTTATCCGACGTCGGACCGGTATCGGCACGATATCCTAACGATATCGTTGTGTTACTTGGGGACGTGAACTCTAGCTGCGTTGGCCTTGTGTTCAGCCGGTCGTGCCTAGCGGCTGTGTTCTGAGATGTTGGGGAAGGGAAAGCACGTTATAAGCCATTCTGTAGACACACCTCTCTGCTCATAATCGGTCTTCTCGTGTTTTTACTGTAACAGGGTTATCAGATATCCTCCTTTTTTCACGTCATTTTAAGCGTTTTCTTTAGTTTCAGAAAATTCGCCTATTATGAGATATGGTAAGCACCTTGCATGGCGATGAGCGACCTCTGTACGAGCTTTCACACATTCGGAAAAAAGTAGCTTCACGATTTAGTAGGAAGGTATCTGGCAACGCGGTGTATCTTCCGGCTCGTTGTTTACATTTGGTGTAGATTTTTCATCGCAAGTCTGCGGCGGATTGAAAATGAGTTCTGAGATGGAGACTTCCTCGCCAACGATTGACGACGGCGTCGAGGAAACGCCAGTCGACACGACGAGGGTCAAGAAGGAGCCCGTGTCCGAGGACGAATGCGCCGTCGAACAGGAAAAGGTTACCGCTGGGGACAAAAAGGGGGCCGTCAAAATCAAACAGGAACCGCGCGATGACGACGACAATTGCGAAGAGGTCCCGGTTCCCAACAAGAGCGACAAGGACGAGGACTCCTCGATGGCCATGATCATCAAACTCACGCTCAAGACGCCCAAGGAGAAGCGAGTCGTCGAAATCGAGCCCGGGGCTTCTGTTAAAGATGTACGTATAGGTACCTACTATCCTAATGTAATATTATCTCGGTAATTTGAGTTGAACGGATCTGGGACCATTTCGGATCATTGAAAACTCAACATTTATCTGGAAAGTGATAGAAAAGGGTGTGTTAACTTATAGTATAATCCCTTCTTTGGCGATGTGTTGGCAGCTTTTTTTTCTTTGGTGAGAAAAACAACCGAAAGCGTGACGAGAAGTCTCAAAGAGTTAGAGTCTTGCTTTCGGATGTCTTTCTTGCGAAAGAAAAATATCTGCGGTGAAAATTCAGTATGAGCACCCTTCTTGGCACTGCTTTGGCGCCAAGCAGTGCCGAGTCTAATGCACCCCCGAGAAAAGGAAATATAGGGTTTTTTTACCGCTCACCTGTCGCCCCCCCCCATCCTGAACAGCACAGCAATAATCCATTAGAAACAGAAATAATCCTTGGGGCACATGCACGTGAAATTATTCTTAGGACACAAACACGTAAATAATCCAAAATGTGCGTAATAAATCGAAATAATCCAACGGATTATCCAAGTATGCCTGTTCACTTCAAATACTTTGGTCAGAATGAAGCTGAGAGCCTGTGTGTCTTGGTTCCTGAAATTTAAGACTATGACCCTCTTGCTAACAGTGAGCGGCAATGGTCGCAATGATCCCTCTTGGTTATATAACACAGACGGAAATCCCCATAGGAACAAGATTAAATGAGCACACTCCCTGTGCTAAGAATCAGGAATGTGAAAAATCGACCATCGATGCTAACTGTTGGCAAGATGACCATAGATTTAAATTTGAGGAAGCGAGTGTTTTTCCACAAAGTAAAGTCCACAGGTGATTTAGATTTCTACGAAGGCACAAATACAGGGAAGGCACTCAAAAATACAGGTTGTTCTGTTAATGGGCCGGCAAACTCGGAGGGTTGTTAGCAGGCATCGAATTTTGAGGAACAAAAATTTCAATGGAACGTGGTATCACAAGCCATGTTGAGAGGGTGAAAATCGCAAAAAATGCATGCAGGTTTCGAAGTCACTCTGGAACGACAAATAGTACAATAATAACTACAAAAAGATTTATTTGATTAATTACTACAAGAGTTGTTGGAAGTGGCGGCCGCTCACGCCATTGCACAATCGACATGATTTATAAACGTTTCCTGGAAGGGCTCAAAGATACCAGGTATGGTTTTGATGTCTGCCGCAGGGCCAACAATCTGTGTTGTGAGATCATCCGGTGTCCACAGACATCGCAGGAAAGTGTGATGTAAGGTGATCCCATAGGAAAAATTCACAGGGATTAAGATCCAGTAAACGTGGGACCAAGCAATGGGTCCTACTTGTCCAATACACCTCCATGGGTATGTAACATCTAGGTGATTACGCACCTTGCTGGAAAAATGTGTAGCCGAACGTAAGTCAGATGCATATCAGCGTATTCCTTATTCATGTAGTCAACCATAAAGACAACTAACTGCTACATGTGCTAACGCATAACGCTAATTTATACATCGTCCACAGCACATTATCCTACCACAGCTCGTGCGTTTTGCGATGCTGCTTACATCAGATATGGTGAGTTAATCCACGAACGCATTTAGCTATCAACCGACATCCACCTTTTGTCTCCTCTGGACTCAGAGCCTGCAGAGGTTTTTCGAGATTTTCACCCTCTAAACGTAGTTTGCGACTTGCGACACCATGTACCATTGAAATTTTTGTTCTTCCCGATGCCTACTAACAACCCTCTGAGTTTGTCGGTCCATTAACAGAACACCCTGTATATTAATAAGCAACAATAAATCAACGCCATCAATTGCAGAATTCTATTAAGTTTTTAACATATTAGATTAGAATTCAATATATTAGAATAGATTTTAGAATTTTGTTAGATAAAGAATTCTATTCATTTCTAATATAACAATACTCTGCCGACCAAGAAAAAATATCATTGCATGGGGATTTATCTTTATATCGAGTATCGTTGTAGAGAGATTTCATTGTAGTCAGTTTTGGCTCAGGTGTGAGGAGGATACTTTCAAGGTTTTGTTATTGGTGAATATAATTCTGCTTACACAGTTTATGAAGTATATGAAGGGAATTATAATTATGCTCTTTTGAAATACATCTCATCATTCCTTCCCTCTGTATTTGCGTTGGTTTTACGATAATTGTATAAAACATTATCAATTATTTAAACCTTTTTCTGTTTTTTAATTTCCCATGGATTAATATTTCTGCAGCTTAGAGAAGAAGCGTCAAAGGCGTTCAAGAAGCCAGCTGGCCAGATAAGTTTGATTTTTGCAGGAAAAGTATTAAAGGATCTAGAATCTCTTGCTGCTAATGGTGAGTACTTTCCTGTTTCTTTTTTTCAATATGCAGCAAATACAGTTTTCAAGGTTTTTAATTTCCGCTGGACATTTGTTCAATCTCTGAACATGCAGAATACAGTAAGTATCTGTATGTTGCAATTAGGTTGACGATAATCAAATCACATTAATAAGTGGATGTTAAATTTTCATCATTATCAAATTTCTTGTCGAAACATATTTGCTGCATTGAAAATGTTACGTTGCATTCTGATTCACTTATTTATTCAGTGCTTAACCCGTTAATGCTCAAGGTGTCCATACATTAGCTTCCTCTGTTTGAGTGTGAGTGGGTTGATGTAATTCAGTGTTGGTCTTTTGAATGTATTCTGTTTAGTCTTTGATCCTTATCAGACCTAACTTTTCCCGCCATGCTGAAAAATTCTAATGTGGGGAAAATACTGTTTTTCCACATACATTATTCACGTGTCATGAAATACTTTCATTGTAATTATTTGTTAAACTCATTTGTTTCTAATGCATTCATCTTTTTTTCATATACATATTTTATATTTCAAGATATCACGGATGGGCTTGTTATTCATGTGGTTATCAAAGATGCTCCAAAAGTAAGTGATGAAAAATACAAATTGGACTTTTTTAATTTTTATAACCTTGATATACAAGGTGTAAAGTTGAGTTGTCTACAGCCTTATCCACCCATCAGAAAAATGTGAAATTTTAGAATTTTGATGAAGGGATGGTGAGAATTTTCCCATATCCTTTATAAAGACTTTCAGAGAGACCTAAACTCTCTCCATATCTTCTGGTGTTGATTCACTGTGTCTGTAAAAAGTTCCGCTTTGTTCACCAACAAAGCATATTCTTATGAATCCAAAATCTGACTTTAGTGGAAAAGAAAATGGTAATGAAGATTCATGACTCAACCTGTCATGGATCTTGAGCGGTTTTCACAACTTTTAGGGGAAATCCAGCATGTACAGTAAAATTTTCATACAAAACACCCACCAGTAAGGAATGTCAGAACTGATTTTATGGGGTTTTTTTCCACCTTTACTCCATCAAGATATTCTCAAAGTTTAGTTTAACAGCTTTCTGGCAGTGAGGCTGTGGACTGCTCTGAACAAGCTAACGTTAATTATACACTCTTTGTATTAACAAATTTTAAGTAGAGAAGTCGTTGTGCTGTATTTTAAAATGACATTTTGAAAGATTTATTTATTTATAAACTATTTATTCCAGCCTGTTTTATTTTATATTTTTGCCACCTTTTTCAAACTAATTTGCAGATTGTTTGCTGATTCAATTTTTCATAGCCCTTTTGTCAATGTAATTTCTGTAGTATTATGTCCTTTAATACAGAAGTGTCAAAATGACAACTCAGAGATTTCATTGTTCTATAACTTTTTTCCAAGAAACATGAGACCTTCATGTTTCTTCTAATTTTCATTATTCATTCTCGTTTAACTATGTGTTGAACTTAGAGTTGAGCCCCCTCTTACAATGGAATCACATACATTAGACTCTCTATAATCTGCCAATGTGTTAGTCACAGCCTATCCACTGATCCAACATTTTTTCTTTGAGTGTAGAGGAGGAAAACATGTCATTGCATGTCTTTGTGCAGAATTTTATGTTATTTAAATAGGCTTTTGCAACGTAACTTCCAGTTATCCGGTGATTTCGGTAATCCGGCATACCCTGGTCTGACATGCTGTGCTATAGAGACACAAATATATTAAATTAAATCAAATATAGCCCCCTGGGGGGGGGGGCTATTAGCATTGTGTGTCGGAAATCACTCATTAAGCAATCAAACATATTTTAAAATATTATTGTTTAAAGTCTTCAATCAACTATACCATTTAAAAAAAAATTAAACTTTGATTCAGGCACGATCATTTATAATTAATTAGACACAAACTTATTTAACATCAATAAATAATGAAGGGAAAAAAACCTAAGCCACTACTCAAAACGTAAAGATCACTTAGCCAAAAGCCACTCAAAATACAAAAACACATTGCTCAACCATCATCATCCTCTGCTTTTTGGGAGCACACAATGGCCAGAAAACGTGTATTGCATTCTTACATTGATTATTAACTGAATTTCAGTTTTGTTCGGGTTGGTGTGGCCACTAAAGAGTGCCAGACCTCTTGGTTCCCACCAATAAATGTGTGTGACACCCCTAGATTTCGAGCACTCTGACCGAGATGCTACCATCTAATTAGTCAATAGGAGAATCATTACTTCTGGAATTTTGACCAAATGTGGGGAACCAGACAGAAAAGGAGTTCTTATAATTTGATGGCAGTCGTCAAGTGAAAAATACAACAGATTGTTATTTGAACTTCAAAAGGCTTTCACCAAAAATAAGAAGTCAAGACAGATTGTTCATCAGCAAAAATAAAGCGGGGGAAAAGAAATGTTCAATCCTATGATGATTAAAAGAAATTAAAAATTTTTAATAGGAAAATGCTCTCACAACAGATATGTGCCAGACTAGCAAAAGCCTGCTCTATTACATGAAGTACTGGTTATAATTTTTTTTTTCATCCCAGTGAACCTGCAGTACAAAAAAATTGTTAAAATATATTGCTTATAGCAAATTGTAATATTTATGAATATTGGATAATGAATGTTTTTTGACGAGAATCTAATGTACATGGTCACATGATCTAAGTTTCATAGGATCAAGAATCAAGGCTGTCTTTCGAAAACAAAGTCTGTAGGTGAAGTTCTGTGCTATTCTAAGAAAAGTTATGGGTGTGTTTTCAGCGCTATCTCAAACCAAAACGGGTTCCTTTGAATAATGTAATCAATATGGGCCTTGTTGCCGACTTGAAAATTGCTTGAGAATGTTTGGATGCTCCATGACATTCCATTCAACTGAGAACTATCCGAAACTGTTTCAAAAGAGAACCTTGACTTCTGATCTTATGAAACTCAATCCTTTGCAAAAGAAATTAGATTTTTTGCCAAAAATACTTTACATCTGATCTATTCATAAATATAACAACTCGTTATATAAGGGAAATTTTTAACTTTATTTTGGTATTGTACGTTTACTGAGATGGGAAATAAAATATACAAACATAGCTGCAAGAACCTGGGGGCTTTTGTTTTTTCTTTCATTCCAAGCACAACTCTGGTTTATTGCCATGAGCAATTTGCTATCGATGGAATTGTGCTGAAAGCATGACTGTGTGTACCTGACAGTCTGGGTGCATATAATGTGTTGTATGTAAATTTTTTTTTGCTGCTATCTATATTGCAAATTGTGAGTGATACAATTGATTAAATACTTGTACAGGTGTAGGCCTCTTGCTATCTTTGGCAAGACAACATTTTTAGCTGATATTTGTATTCATGCCTTGAGGTAGGGAACCACAGAAAATTAACTACAGCCGACCACCACTGTGGCGCTGGTGGGGTTTGAACCCGGGTGTTCATGAGGAGAGTCTGCCACTGTGACCACTCAACCACCACAGTGGTGAACCTGGGGGCTGAGAATATTTGAGCCCCCCAATAAATTTTGTGAGGGAAGGCTTTTGAATTATTTGAATTCAAATAATTCATGAGTATACAATGTAACACACCATCTTACCCCTGCATACAAGCTTGATCCCTGTATATATGAGATACGAATGGTGCTTTTTAGCACCCCCCCCCCCCCACCAGTATTTTCTTCATGTCAGCACCTCTGGTTATAACTTAAAATTCATCATGAACAGGCTATAGACTGTATTTCCTGACCCCGTGCGATTTTGTTTTATCCAAACTTGACGGTATTTGCGTCGAATCCTTTTAGATTCTGAGAACTGAAGCCATGTACATAGCCAGAATTACTGAAAAGGTCTAAATGATACCAAGGAAAATCTATCTACCTAACCATGCCATGCTAAGAGATAAAATAAACACTCTCCATAATTTTGAAATAGAATTTTGAATGTTATTCCAACTGAAATTCCTAACATAAAGGAAAAAATTTTATTTCTAGTTTTGTGTGATACATACTTTTTCTTCTGTTGACAGGCTTCCACCGATCCCATTTCAAATTTGCCATTTGGTCTGAATGCCTATGGTGGCATTCAAGGATTAGCTAGCTTGGGATTTGGCTCTGCGAATTTCTTGGAGATGCAGCAGCAGATGCAGAAAGAGGTAAGTGTGTCCCCCCCCCTATAGTCATTGGAATTTGTTATTTATTTTGCTTGTGTGTCTTAGATTATTAATTACTTGATTATGAAGTTCGATGAGATAGAGCAGAAAAAAAAAATGTTCAGTGGTTTATTGTATGAGGGGCTTGACAAACTCCTGCAACTGAAAATATGGTATTGATGCACTAAGTTTTTATTTGTTTTCATTAAATATGTGTGTGTTGTTACAGAAAATATTGAAATTACATTGACTAATTTTGGCAGACTTTTATAGTATTACAGTAACTGCTGTGGTGGTCGAGTGGTCATAGTGTCAGACTCGCATTGCGAAGACCTGGGTTTGAACCCTGCCATCACCACAGTGGTAGCCAGCTGAAGTTGTGGACCACAGACAAGTTTAGGAGATTCACATTTAATTTGAGCCTGTCTCCCTACAGAAAGAAACAGGCCCATGACAGTACAATTATTTGATCAATACACTTCACTCATATTTAGAAATATTGGTGGCAGATGGCAGCACTACATTTAAGAAGCATTACACAGACAAAACAAACTTCATGTTAGGTTCGCAACAAGTACACAAACTTTCCGGCATGTACCAATTTGTTAGAAATTTTGTAGAGGAATGAGTACGAGGTGTATGGTTAAGTATTACCATAGACTCTCAATAATCCAGCCCAGGGTTTAAGCTGGATAAAAAATTCCTTTTGCAAAAAAAACAAAAATGAGGAAAAAGCTTTAGCAAATTGCTACAATGCTAATGTAATGATTGATGGTTGGATGTCTACTCGTTTCCTACCTCCTGTACACATTTTTACGAAAGTGGATACTACTTCTTTTGCATTCTACAATTTTCTTTAGCATTTTGTGAAAAATGTGACCATAGCTTAAACCCTGATCCAGCTGTGTGTTAATCTGGCCCATCCAGTAATTTGGCATTTTTAGGCAGGTTTTCCTATAGCGTAGAAGAGGAAAACATGCCACTGTATATCTGTGCACAGAAATTTATATTATTTAAATGGGCTTTTTCAATTGAATTCCAGTAATATAGCAATTTCAATAATCCTCCACACCTCCAGTCTGATATGTGCCGGATTAGCGAGAGTCTACTGTAATTCTTTCCAATGCAAATGGAATTGGCATATTGTAGAAAAATTATCAATCACCTTTTTCCTTTTATACTAGGGGCTCTTAACCTCTTCTGCTCCACAGAGCCTTTGTGCTAATGAAATGAAGGTCATTGGCCCTCCTTTACAAAATAGTATTTAGTATACAGCAATGTAAAAAAAATTAATTTTTTTGGCATCCAAGCTCACAGACCTTCTGAAATATTCTATACCCTGTGGGCCCATGATTAAAAATTTCGTTTTATATAGCTGACACTCATTTTTACTAACTTGACCAACTAGTTCATTAGATCAAAATTTCTTAAATGAGGAAGTCATGGCATAGTGTTTGGGATCGTAAGACTAATTTGTAAAAGAAAGTCTGTTTTTGCAAAATCAAGCAGTGGCTGTAGTTTGAAAAAAGAAAAAAAAAGCTTTAGGCTTATTTCATGTCGAAAATTTGCCCTGCTGGTCAGAAATTTTTCCTGACTGCAAAATTTTCTCTTCCAATATGCTATAGCTAATACAAAGCTACATATATATATAGATACATATAACTAATACAAAGTATCAGTATGAAATTATGTTGCATACATTTTAATTTCTTTAAATTTGTTCCAGCTTATAAGCAATCCAGAATTTCTGCGCCAAGTCATAGACAATCCATTTGTGCAATCACTGATGAGTAATCCAGAGTGCATCCGCCAGATTGTGAATAGTAATCCGGAAATGCAGCAGCTAATGGAGGTAAATCTTTCAATTTGAAATTAAGCATCTTGTGATTAAGATTAATTTTTACATGTTTCAGCAGAATATTTTTTGTGAGAAATCTTTTGAGGTCGTGAGGACAATGAAACACTCATTTCCCCTGAAATATAAGAAGATATATTGAGGAAATATTGAAACAAAATGTATTTCATTTTTAGAAATATTGTTTATAAATTGTTATATTGTATTGTTTATAATTTATTGTTAACATCTTATAATATTTATAAGGTGTTACTTGCTTATAGAGACACTAACAGAAACTCCATTACTGGCTAGGAAATCGGATTCAGTGAAGAATCCCTCAGATTCTTTACTGAATGATGTTTTATTAAGCGATCAATTCTTTAGCAAGTTTTTCTTGATTGACCAGAACAAGACTTTCTGTTTACCTCACCACACACTACAAACTGCTTCCAAACATCACATATTGTCAATTTTGGAACACTTAGAAGTTTAAAAGTTGAATTGTAGGTTTGTTCATCCTGGAAAAGTTTTGCGATCTGTTCTTTTTCCAGAGATATTTATCTTCTATTGGGCATTTTCCTCACTTTCAAAGTTGCGAGTAAAGCAATTTAATTAATAAAGGAATAAAACAATTTAATAAATAAAATAAACAAAAATCATCTCCAGAAACATGAAAAATTTGTCTGACTTTTTTTGAAATTTTAATGAATTCCTTTATATCCCGTTTCTTCTATATATATAAAATTTATTTTCTGTGCGTGTGTGTATGTTCTCTTCATATATCAGGGTTTAAGCTATGATCAAATTTTTTGCAAAATGCAAAAGAAAATCTTAGAATGTGAAAGAAGTGGTAGCCACTTTCGCAAAAATGTGTACAGGAGGTATGAAACGAGTAGACATCCAAATATCAATCATTTCAGTAGCATTGTAGTATTTTGCTAAAGCTTTTCTCCCCATGTTCGGTTTTTTGCGAAAGGAATTTTTTATCTAGTTTAAATCCTTATATATATATATATATATACAAATCTACAATTTTATATTGTCACCAAATTTTGCATAGACTATATACCAAATGGGACCCAACTTGAACGATGGGCTACTTTAAAATTTCGTCAGAACAGGGCAAATGCCCCAAATGGGCAAAAAACTGTCAGGCAACAATGGTTTGTGGGCCTCAACAATCACTTTCTGAACGTTTACTTTGGTTACTGTGGTTCCCTAGAAATACGTTTCAGATGTGTATATGCCTTTGCAATGGTGTGCCAATTCTTTACCGCTGCCAGTATAATAGTTTATGCCTTTATAATGGTTTGCCATATTTTCAATACTCCCATAATGAGGCTTTTTGAATAGACATCATAATCATCATTGCTTTGAGGGTCAGGAAAAAGGGGATCCTCATAGAAATCAAAGTTAAAATTGTCGATTTTGCAGTAGAAATGCGGAAATTCGGTGGGGTTTTCTGTCACATCAATAATTTTAAAAACTTTATTGAATTCGTGATTTTTGAAATATTGAGTTTGCTTAGAGATATATGAAGCCTAGCAGATTAAATATGAAGCAATTAGCTGGACCTACTTTTGAGTTGGTCATTCATGCAACAACATTGATTTCAACTTTTTATTTATATCTTCTCAAGCATGAAAATTAATGTCTCCGTATTGTCTTTTGATATTCAACTACATAAATTCATGTGGGTTAGGATATTTTGAAATTAATTATAGGCTCGTTAAAAATACATAAAAAAAATTCCACAACTTTAATTAAGCATTTTTGAAAGCTGAAACAGGCAGGTGTTGATAACTTGAAGGTCGGGGGGGGGGGTGGGAATCGAAATACTAAGCACCCCTTAAAAAAAGAAAAAAAGATTTTATAGATATATATCTAGATTTATTTCATGAGTCACACAGGAAGTCACCATATTGGTTAAATTAGACACGGTTTGCATGTCCCTCAAAGAAAGAGGAAAATATCATGTGATCCGAACAGTTTCATTAAAGTAAACTCTGGCAGCGCCGGGTATTATAGCTAGTTTTCTATAAAATTTACTCAGTCATATAAGAGTTACATAGATAGACGTCATACAACATGAGATTCCGATTTTCATAATATGATTTGCATTTCATTCCAAAGGACAAAATTTGCCATCAGATTTTTTTGAACATAACTGTACATACCTAAAAAGGCAGTTAACATTACTGAGCTTATGCAAATTAATCAAAATACTGTTGTTTTGTGTTTTATCATCATGTAGCCTTTTCTTTAGAATTTTTGTCATATATTGATACAGTCAGACCGTGGTTTTGAATCTATCCTTATTAATTATAATCCTCAGTTTCTTAAATTGTACTATACTGCTATATTACAATTTATACTCCCATTAAAAACTCACACATTCCTGTTCATCCATCATCTTTTCAATTTGGATTATATGTTACTCGTATCTCAATGTCTGTGTACTTGCTAATAAAATATGTTCTGTTCTTTTCCAGAGAAATCCAGAAATAAGCCATATGTTGAACAATCCGGAAGTCCTTCGTCAGACTATGGATGTTGCTAGAAATCCTGCTATGTTGCAAGCTTTAATGCAACCAAAGGAAGCAGTTTCAACCAAAAGAGAGGTTTGTGGTGCTCATTCATCAGAACCTCTATATCTCAAAACTGACGGGAACAGATGAAAACTTTGAGATAGGGAGTTTAAATTGATTTTCAATTTTTTTAACTTATAAACTGAGAAAACTGCAATAGTTTATTTTAATACAGTGCATTCGTCGATCCAGCACATATCAGACCAGGGTGTGCTCGATCACTTAAATAGCTGAATTACTGGAAGCTAGTTTAAAAAGCCCATTTAAGTAATATAAACTTTTGTGCGCAGGCAAATGCAGTGAAATCTTTTCCTATTCTATATTGGAACAAAGAAAATCTGTCTAAAATGATAGAGTTATCTTTAGAACCACCCTGGATTATCGCAAGTCTACTGTACTTAAGGAGTACAGTACTGTACCATTTTTTTCAAAATCATGGCTCTTATTTACAAGATATTCAGCATTACATATATTTAATACTATACAGTAGGCCTGTGGTTCTCGATCTGGGGTCCTTGGAACACTGGTACTTCATAATGCCCCTTCAAGTGTTCTGCGAAAAAGATTGAATGCAGAGTTAAAAAGGGCAGCAACATAAAAATCAATACAATGTAAAATAATTTTTGTAGGAGATTATAATCATTTCATTTTATTCTGTGCACCGCCCAGGCTCTATTGACCATTGTCAATTTTAGCCATTGCCCCGGATGAGGGGGCTGGGCGATGTCGGGCGCTTTATTATGCATATAAAAATATAAAATACATTGAATATAAAAACACATTATTAAAAAAAAAAAAGCATATGCAAATTTAAATATTTCTATTATACAATATACAATTTATTCCGATGAGCTCTTCTGATGTCTTTTTTAGCTTTATTGAGCTTGAGCCCTTTGTTTTTCTCTGTGGCCAAGCGCCAGGTCCTGAACCATGTTTTCCCTCATTGTGTTGGCTCGAGATTATAATCAGCATATGCAGAACAATTGAACATTTTAATTATATATATGATAGTGTTAACTTTTTCCAACCTAATTCATACATGCTCAACTCTTGGCCCATGAAGTTGTCGTATGTGGGCCGCCACTTCAAACCTAATTTTGTTATAATGAAGTGAAATTCCCAGGCACATTTCCAGATCACTAAAGTTACTAGTGGTGCATTCTCAATCACTTAGGTGGGCGGCAGCACATTTCCAGATCACTAAAGTGACCCACTACGCATTCAGAGATCATTTAAGTGGCTCATGACAGATCACTTTAGTGACCCATGGTACACTTCCAGATCACTAAAGTTACCAGCGGTGCAGTTCCTGATCACTTGAGTGATCCAAGACACATTTCTAAATCACTTTGTTGGCCCACAGCACATTTACAGATCATTTAAGTGACCTGCGTGGTTTCAGACCAGTGAAGTGAGCTGCAGCACATTTACCGGTCACTTACTATGAAAAATGGCATCATATAATAGATTGATTGATGTTGAAAAACCAAGCAAGTTACGTCACAGTGACTGGCTCCTCAAGAAAAGCTCCAGCCTCTGGCTCTCGGAGTGGACCACTGCTGCTTTAAAGCTCATGTTGTATTGTAAGTTTTCTACCCAAATTACATCAGAGTTTAGTGTTTCCAGACTAAAATAATACCAAGCTGGATAGTCAAGAGCGTTTCCCTTTTACTGTTCATTCATATTTTCTCTGCATTTATGATAAACCATTGTTGTTTTCATGCTTGTTTAACCCTCTAACTCATAGTTTCCCAAAATTTTTTGTCCCATTGCCGCCTTCGGAAATCTTTTTCTCCCATCGCCCCGCAATGCAATCTAACCCATAGGATCCTATGTTATACCCATAGCTTCTACCGCCCCCCCCCCCACCCCCGGAACTTTCCATCGCCCACGTTGGGAATCACTGCTATAATTGCACAATCTTTTATGATCAATGAACATGATATTTCAACAATGGAATTTTTTATTTTAAAATATGATCCTGCTTCTTGCAAAAGTATATACTGCTACTATACCATACATGCACCTTGAAATTTCCGGGGAATTTCTAACGAATTGGTGCATGTCAAAGTGTTGTGTGTATGGGGTATATCATGTGAGATTATGTACATATATCACATATCACTCCACATATATCATGAAACTATGTATATGTGCATATATCACAAAAATGTATGCTGAATTTTTTTTCAAATAAAGCAAATTATTTAATTACTAAATGCCTCCAACTTAATATAACATCTTGAGCATCAGAATTTTTTTTTTTTTTTTTGTCTTTTAGAACACAGAAAATGAATCTGATGCTCAAACCTCGGAAGCTAAAAAAGCAAAATCTGGCAAGTATAATTTTCATGCATTCTTATTTGAAAATAACCATAACCTCCAGCCAAAAAAATATGAATTTTATTATAAAACGCAAGTTATTATATACCATGTTATATGTAACTCTAGAATTCAGTCAAAATTATTTCTCTCTAATAAATTTGAGAAACTAAATATCTCCTTCCATTGCCAAATTTTATTACTGGTGATTGAAAAACAACCAAAACTTCATCCTATGTAGATTATGGAATCAATTTTCTTTCTTAAAGTAGTGAAATTTACAAGTGTATATTATATGCTGCAGCAAGTTACAGGCAGGAAATTATAGCATTTAATATTGAACATTTGTGATGTCTTTGATCTCAGTGGTATGAGTTAATTTACATCTATCTGCATAAATCCTTAGACTCTATAACCAATGGGAATGATAGAAAAATACTTTTAGTTTTTTTTTTTAATCTTAATGTATATGTGATTTGGCACACAATGGTTATCTTCAGTTCCTAAAGCTGTGTCCACACCTTCAACCACACTATGCCACTGTTGCTCCATGGGAAAACCAGAGGTGGTTCTTGAGGAAAAGCTGAGCACAGGTACAACATTTTGTATCCTTTGCTCTCATCGGAGGGTGATTCACTGAGATTCAGTCCATCGAAGAAATTGGCTCACACTCATTCACATTCGATTTAGACTGTTTTCTTCTTATGTGCATCACTGTTTTGTACAATTATCATTAAAAGCTCTCAACCCCTTGAACCTCGCTCTGTTCAAACTTATTCTGCACCCTTCTGCTCTAGTTTAAGTCCACTATCAGCATTTTGCATAATGTAGTACCATGTAGCTCAGCGGATCTGGACCCAGCCCAACAATGAAACAAAAAAGACTTCATGGCCATCATGTGAATTAGAATTCAATTTTAAAGTTTTTGGGTTTCTTGGCCAACATGATGTATAGTTTTTGTCTTTCACCGTTTCGTCAACACTGGTGGCAAACATTTTCAAGAACTATGTAACGATGGGCAAACAGCTATTACTTACGCCTTCTCCCTGCTTGAGTCGCATTGCTTCATTGGGATTGCTCCGTTGAGCCAGATTTTCCCCAGTGGCCGAAGTTTTTCCTAAGGGCTCTGAATAATGCTAGGGTGTCAATCTCATCATTTTTAAGATGGGAAACCAAGCACTGTTGATTTCCATCCGCTCTTCTTTTCTGTTGAAGTAGTTCTTGTGCTTCAACAGAAAAACTATAGATCACATTGGCCAAAAAAACCTGAAAACTTTAAAATTGAATTCTCATGTACATTATATGTCCCTGATCTGGGGGTACCTGTTAGGACTATCCTTACATCCTGCTCAGGGAACAAAATGATAGTACTCCAGATCAAGTCAGACTTTCAGTTCAATATATGAAATTTTTCTCTTCCCCCTTTTTCTTTTATTCTTAATCTCAACATTTAGTGTCAGACTTGCTAAGATATGCTGTTATACTGTATGCTGAAGAGCTTGTGGAAAAAGGTTTGGCTAATTGTAATAATGCATCAATCACCAGAGGTGCAGTCTTCTCTCTTTACAAATTTTGTGTCACAAAGAATTGAAAAATATAATTAAATGAACCAAATTTTATGGATTGTTTTCACCAATTGAAGAAGGTGATCAAAAGCTTTTTCTTGTTCTTTTTAAAGATAGCAAGAGTTTGTAGAAATTTTGCTATGGCACATAAACAAACAAGAGCAGCTTTTATGTTTCTAAGGAATATTGATAGCATAAAATTACTTTTCTTTTCAAATTTTGTCTTGATGTATGTTAATTTTCTGTCATTTTTGTTTCACTAGATGATAAATCTGAATCCTCTGTAGGAGTTGAGAACAAGGCCCCTCTTCCAAATCCATGGGCAAGCTCTGAATCTGGGGCAGAATCCAAACCGTCATCTGAAAATGAGAAAACCAGCACGAAAACTGACAGTACTACAGGATCTGCATCCCAATCTCAAGGACTATTCACTTCTCCTGGTTTGCAGAGCATCATGCAACAGATGATGCAAAACCCTCAACTTGTGCAGGAAATGCTGAATGCTCCGTACATGCAGACTGTGATGGAAGCACTTGCCTCTAACCCAGATATGGCTACTCAAGTAAGCTGTTTCATGAAAGAAAAAAACCGTACTTTTCTCTTTTATCAATCAAAAGTAATATGTATATTGTTTTTTATGCATAATTTGCATTTTTATCTCATAAAACTAGATTTCAAGAAAGTGAATGATTAACAACTCAAAAGTTTTGATTGTGCATTATGTAAGTGAATTTCAAACTAAATTTTGAGCTACTATAACTATTGGCTCTAAAAGACTGAATTACAGCTGGGCATTGGTGTTTTTGCTCAGTGGTCATCAACTTTTATGAAAGTGGTAGCTTTCATGCAATCTATTCCAAGGTTGGTATGTGAAAGTTGCCATATTACTGGCCATAACCCATGTAGCTGTTAGTGTAATTATATATATATTTTTTAAAATGGTATGCACTTTTAACCTTGTTTTATGTCTAGGGCACCCTACATAACAAACAAGGAAATATAGTGATACTTTAGCAAATGAATTTTATCTTCCAGCCTCGCTAATGAATGTTTTCATTGATATGGATAGGCATGATACACAGCCATCTTATAGTCTGCATTTTCACATTGGAATTGATGTCACTCAAGCCTGATTAATCTATGTCTGCCTTCAAATCACTTTCCAGATTTACAGTCAAACTTGGTCAATTCGAAACTAAAGGGGACAGCAAAAAAGCTCAAATTATCTAAAATTTCTATCTAAAATTTCAATTCAATTAATCTATACTGGGTCTGTAAAATGACTACAAATTGCAACTAATTCATCCATAGGATTATTTAATTGATCTTAGCTGCTATGTTATTTCACCTTTCTGGAATTGCCATCCCTGTAATACTTCTTGACCATACTGAAAGCCTGAATTATGGGAGCAGTTGGTGATATAATCGGTTTTGAAACTATGTCCCAAATTTCACTATTCATTTTGCTGTATTAGGGAAATATATTTTCATTAAAATTTCCTAAAAGAAACTGTTCTGAAGGAATCTGTTTCAGAGATTGAATAAATCATTTCAATGTACAGTAAACCTCCCTTTTACAGACATGAACAAGACAAAAAAAATTGTCTATGAAAAAAAAGGTGTCCGTTAATCAGGAATTTGAAATGCATACTTTAGGTATGCAATGGAAAATTATTATTTGGCAATAAAAGAGGGGTGACCACATCTGAGGGGTCCGTTAAGAGGAGTTTCACAGTATTCAGGCTGAACTATGTTAAAATAGGTATTAAATTACCAAAAAAAAAACAACTAAATATTTACAAATTATTATTTTGAATTCTTATACTATAGACAGTTATGCCTGAAATTGCTCAATAGTCATCCAACCACCTTTGGCAAATTAATTAAGCTTGGATAATCTTCTTACGGATTTAGATAATTTTGGTTTGCCGGTTTCCAATCATCAAAACCCGGGTAATTTTTTTTTCCCCTTAAACCGTATTGCTAAAAAATTAATCCAATGCAAAAAGCCAATTGAATTCTGACATAACATTTCAATATACAAAGGGTGCTGTTATCAAAAGAAGAATTGCTACTTTTTTTTTTTTTGGCAAGTGGTCAAAGTTTTTTTATTACAGTGAAAAAAAAATTGAATTAAACAAGAGATGCATATCATTTTTAAATCAATTAACATTAAATTGAATGGAAAACTCAAGATGAGTTCATGAAAGTTTGAATTATTCAAATTAGCACATTCCACTCTACTTCTATTGATCCTTCAGACAGCTTTTGAGCCATTTCATGTGAAACAAAAGATTAAACTGAGAGAAAATGCATCAAAAAAGTGACTTGAATGTTTTCACCTCATACATTAAGACTTAGCATCAGAAGCTTATCTTTTCTATCTGCATGTATGAGACAGGAAAATGAACTGACCACATTCATACGAGAACATGTATGATCTAAGTTGTGTATACACATAGTATAAAATAAGATCTTTGGGTTTTCCCATTTCCAAAAAATCATCCTTTCACTCTTACAGTGACAATGGCGAGATATCTTGTCTAAATTTTGTACACTTTATATTTCAGCAACCCCAAAATATCTTGGGTTCCAGGGCTCTCATTTATTCTACTTTTCAGTAAAATGCCCTACTTCCCCCCTTTTTTTTTTACCGAATGCTATCAACAAAATTTGTGTAATTGATTTTAATTGAGGCAGGAATCATTGATATATTGCCAAATAATACAAATGTGGTAGATTGCAATCAATGATTTTGCCAAAGCAGAAATTGTATCATTTTTTAGTTATTTAGGGGTGTGTATGTGCACTACATTTAGTTTATTATTTTTTCTTTTACTTAGTTTGAGGGTGCAACAAGTAGGGTAGTCATTAAAAACTGTTAAAAAAATAATAATTTTGTATTTACTACTTCATGGTCTTGGATAGTGAACTACCATTCATCATTCAAACTTGTGGTGTAAATTTGTGCATAGGTGAAACAACAGTTTGCATAACAAAGCAGTTGGATACATAGGCCTATTCTAGGTTTGGTGATTCTGGTGCTACCCGATAGCATTCAATTATCTTCTGTATGTTTAGGGCATGCAGAGGCATAAACAATATTTACAATGCTCAGCAAAGAGCTAGAAATTAAAATGTGTCATTTGTCAAAAGGAATTTGAACAGTAAAATGTAAACAAATCCCATTTAAAAAAAGGATGGACAACACAGTAAAACCATCCGGTTCGCCTTGACTTATTTGCATTGAGCCTTGTAATTTACACATTTTGCACTGTGCTTTTGAAAGTGGTCTCGGGAGAGCATCATTCTTGAAAAACTTATGTCTTCATAATTCACTGTGCTTTGTTGAAGACAGGATTGTGAGAGACTCCAAAAAAAGAATGTAATATATATTGTGAGGATAGAGAAAATAATTATCTGTAGTTGTTAGTACACTATTTTGGCCAAAAATTGTGTTACTGTCATTTTGCTTTGGCCAGAGAGAGTCAATCTTATAAAATACTGAAATTATGCTATATAAATTTTTTATTTAAAGAAAATTTGTTGTTTTTTTTTAAAATTATGCTATGATTGTGACCTCCCTCCACCTGTCCTACTTTTTCCTTTTTTTTTTGAGTTGAAGCCCTGCAGATTCTTATCAAACCCTCTCATTTTGGCAATGACGAGTCCAGCTAGCTATGTGCAACACTCTTTCTCTGATATGTTTTCCATTCCTCCAAATCTATCGATGAACTGCCAGTACGAAGAATCAGCTTTCATTCAAAATCAGAAGGAGAGAGGATGTTTTTCCTTTTCCTCCAAGTTAGTATGGGATTATGCTTACAGCATAAATAACGGAAATATTTTCCTTTTTCTTATTATTGTTCTCAGTTGTTGGGAGGCATTTATCAGCTGCACTAGATTAAAAAATAAATTAATATTCTTCTTGGAAAGCAGGTAGCAGTTTGCAGAAGATTTAGTGATTTCCACTGTGGCAGTTATATAATATGGATCAGGGCAATTTTAAAAACTGCTTAAAAGGTTAACCGATTCTAAAGTTGCTCATCTCTTCTTTCAATCTCAGATTCAATGTCTTTTCATTACAATGTCAATGACATAGTGCATTTTAGTGTTTCATAAAACTTTTCTTCAAATTTTAGGCTGCACCTGGAATGAATCAAACAACAATTTTTTATAAAAGCTTCAGAAACTGCATTTCTGCTAACGAATGCGATTCTAGACCAAATTATGTTTGTCAGCTGAAGTATTACTGAAAATGTAACAAGGATTGACTAAAATTGAAAAATTTTGGAGCCGATATAAATTTTTTAGTTGTCTTGGCTACCTTCAATTCATCAAGCGCTGATATATGATGATAGAAAACATTATTATACAATAAAGATGTAATAAAACTGTTCATGTGATAAACTTCGGTACATTAAAACAGCAAATGTCAATGTATGTTTTCAGGTAATGGTTAATAATCCAATATTTGGAAGCAACCCTCAGATTCAAGATCAGTTCAAAAGGGCGTTTCCTGCATTGATGCAGCAGGTATTTAAAAAAAGAAAACATGTATACTTTCAACAAATCGTAAGAGTGTTTTTAAATAATTTTTGACCTACTGCCATTAATGAAAACAAACAAAAAATATTTCTGATGTTTCAGATGCAAAATCCTGACTATAGAAACTTTGTGACTAACCCCCATGCATTGACAGCAATGATGAATATCCATCAAGGTTTGGATCAACTTCAGCAGGCTGCACCAAACATGTTTAATATGTAAGTTATTTGGAGCTTTGTGTCTTATAGTCTATGAATGGTTATTATATTTCACGGCATATGGTTGTATAGGATAAATAAATAGAAATAACTATTAAAAAATGTACCTAAAATGTGTGGTGGAGTATTTTTACTTCCCGGTGAAATTGAATTTTGTTGTGTGAATCATGCATCTATAGATGTGCATTGGCAAACACTGTTGAATTTTGACTGTTTCAAAAAAATCAGCAAATCATCATCTCAGGCTCTTCAGAGGGAGTGAAGATTCACGTGCCATAGAACAAGTTCAGTCAGTGTTTAATTGAAGACAGAAGCAGGAAAAAAACAGTCCAAGTTCTCATTCATATAGCCTAAATTAGCAAGATTTATTAAGTTTGAATACCATATGCTCGTGTGTAAAGGGATCCCTGACCAACAAAGACTTACCTGGGTCAAGTTTCATTAAAAAAATGTTTCGGCTTATCTTCTCATGCTCTTCAACGGGGAGCAAAGATTCAGACTCCACAGAACCAGTATATTCATCTTCTGATTGAGGGGAGTTAGAAGCAAAAGAAAACCAGCTATTCATTCATATATAGAAAATTAGCAAGATTTATGTATAAGTTTGAATGCAGTTTATAAGTGCTTGAGTACAGTATACTCATGTATAAGCTGCCCCTTTTCTTCTCACACTTGAAAACCATCAAAACCATAACGTGGGTCAAGTTTTTTTGCTGCAAAAAGTTTACCTGTATTCAATTTGCCTTTCCCCCCCCCCCCTCCAGTTTCAGAATGAGTTCTTGTTGAATAAAACAGACATAAGAGTATACAGGGTGATTCAAAACTGAATATACAAACTTTCAGGAGAGCTAGAAAACACAGAAACACAAAACAAAATCACATAGGAATGTATAACCGGAAATCCCTATCTTATCAGCTGGAGGATAAATGAAGATGCAGAAATGACAAGCCCATAATGGGTGGAAAAACTCTTTATTTAACAATACTTTATACGAGGGCAGTGCATGTACACATTAAGTTTCACAACAAGTGCTCAAAGTTCTTAACATCTACAGTTATGTAGCTACTATACCACACATGTACTTCGTCCATATTCCACTGTGGAACCTCTAACGAATTGGTACATATTGGAATGTGCGTGTAGTGAAGCCTGACGTGAAGTTTGTTTATGTGTAATGCTGCCAAGTTATGTAGCTAATGCAAATTTTCGTGAAATGCCAGGTATTTTTGAAAGGGTTTGATAATCAATGTATCACCATTTTGAAATGTGCATAACTGTGGGTGGTAAGAACTTTGAGCACACTTGTTGTGAAACTTCACATGTGCACCTATTGTCCTCGTGTAAAGTATAGCTAAATAAAGTTTTTCTCCACCCATTATTGGCTTGTCATTTCTGAATCTTCACTTATCCTCCAGATGATCAGAATGAGATTGCAGGTAATATATTCCTATGTGATTCTATTTTGTTTTTGTGTTTTCTACCTCCCCTAAAAGTGTGGATGTTGAGTTTTGAATCATCATGTATTCCCAAGAGATCTTTACGATCTGTCCAGGGAATTTGTTAGTGTTGGTAGACATCCATGCACGAACTAAGATTCAAACCCAGAACTGCAAAGTCAGAAACTAGCTCCCTAACCACTGGACTGCCAGGTGGCATATAATGGCTGAACATTAGTATTGTTTTGTAATCCTTTCAGATCATGAAATTCTTCTGAAATTGAAGACGTGTGCAAGAACCAGGCTGCTCCACTTTTTTCTGATTTTCAC
Source organism: Pholcus phalangioides (assembly GCF_987345545.1). NCBI lineage: Eukaryota > Metazoa > Arthropoda > Arachnida > Araneae > Pholcidae > Pholcus > Pholcus phalangioides. The sequence continues at coordinate 15,937,793 of NW_028301611.1, read as the reverse complement.
TTTTTCCTATAAAGGAAAAAAATCCTCTATCTATTGGTGTAAGAGTCGTAACTGCTCCAAACAATGGCTATACAGATATAATGTAAAATGAGCTGTACTGGTGTCCCATACAGTGTAAGAAACAAGACAGCTGCTGGAGCTGTCTTGTTTCTGCACCAAATCGTTTCCATGTGTTGCCGATCGCATCGTTTCCATGTGTTGCATGTGTTGCATCAGCCAGTCATTTTCATCTAGTGATGTTAATGATGATGATTTCTGAGCACCTTTCAAGTGAGTCAGAAAACGGTGTAATAATGACTGTTGTTTTAAGTGATTTTGGTAAAGTACTTTTTTGAAAAATGGGCAAAATATGACACCCCAAAAGTGGGGAGGGGCGGTCATAATGTCTTGTGACTAAAAGAAATGCTGTTGATGGATTTATGTGGAACCATAGTAGTTGAACCTTTGCTGAAAGATATATGAGTAATAAAACAGATGCATCTTCGCAAGGGAATCGGAAATCGAAAAAAAAAAGCGATGGGGATGCAGCTTTTTAAAACATGACAAAGATAATAGTAATAATAATCTCAGACCTTGAAATATAATTGTCGACTCCATCTAGTGATGAGATAATAAAGTAGAAGGATGGCAGCACATGTATGACAAATTATTTCATCATATCTGTGAAAAAGACCGAAAGTCTTCGTGTCCGCAAATGCTATCGTAGACAACACCATTACGTATATCAGCGACGGCAAATGCCATCTTAACCACTTGACTGGTGAAAAAGACCGAAAAAAGTCTGCACGTTGGCAAATACTGTCATAGGCACCAACATTACGTATGGCAGACGGCGGCAAACACCGTCGTAACCGCTTGACTGGTTAATGTGTTAATAAAGTTTTTTTGCGGTACCTATTACGATTTTATTTGTAGGCCTGGCCATCAAATTCCAGTGTTGGATGGAAAGAACCATACACCTCCATTCATTCTTTTTTTTCAATTAAAAAAACTAGGCTAAAATTTTAAAAAGTAAAATCTGTCTGTAGTAGAAGGTTATTTCACCCAAATTTGATAAGCTTTAAAAAGCATTAAGTATTTTTCAAAGTATTTTTTGTCCATCCTGAAAAATGTGAAAAACTGCAGCTATATACCTGGTTCTTGCACCCACGTCTACAATTGTACCATTTTTCAGTATGTATTGGATCTTTATAAAGGAATGAATTCTAACTTGATATCCTTTGAAGGTTTCCCTCGCAACCACCGTTTCATCTGAATCCTGTCTCTACTCCAAGTACTGAAAACAAACCTTCTGGAGATGCAGGAGGAGGCGGGACGGAGGAACCTGCATTGCAAAACACACAAGAATCTTTCAGCCAATTCATGAGCTACATGGTTAATTCTATGGCGCAAAGAAACGTGAGTTAAATCTGATTATGGCATCATACTCATTTGTGAAATTCTTTGTATTTTTCCAATTTAATTGTCAATTTTTTTTGCCTTAAAATTCGAAAAGGTATAATTTAACAATTACATAGCCTAATTGATTGGTTATTTAGTAGTAGAGCAAGGGTGCACAACCTTCAGCCAAATGGCTCCATCTGACCCTCAGGTTCATACTCATTTTCGTAAAAAAATTTCCCTGACTTTTCCTGGTTTTCCAGTCAAATTTTCAAAAAATTCCAGGTTTTTTTTTTAAATCAAAAAATTGATATAAATTAATAAAAATTTTGAAAAAATTAATTATATTTTAAAATTAATTATATTTTAAAATTAATTATATTTTAAAATTAATTATATTTTAAAATTAATTATATTTTAAAATTAATTATATTTTAAAATTAATATTAATTATAAAATTAATAATTTTAATTACAATATCATAATGACATCATAATCATAGATTTTTTACACACATTTATGCTTTTCAAATACACCTGATGGAGAAGAAAAATGGAACACAATTAAGGAATGAAAGATTTCCCTTTTCGGCAATTTCAATGCCCACAAGATTTAAGCCTTTACAGTTGTTTCCTTTGTGACATAATTAGTCAAAGATGTAGTTGGTTTCACTGCATCAAAATTCTTTACAGTTGGCTTGCACTCGCGTAAGCGCTAGAACCGAGAAGCTACGCAATCGGGGGTTGTTCACTGAACTCTGATTTCACGTGCTTGCCATAGTTCTGGATAACTTATCTGCCCATGTTGCGAGTTTTACCGCAAAGCTGCCACCATGCTTTATATGGGTCATTTTTGACTGCTTCGATCCAATCAGCCTACTGACGATCCGCTCAGACAAGTTTTCTTACAACGTATTGTTTTCAAATAAAAATACCCACGTGGAAAATCAAAACATACCCGTGCGTCATCTGTCGTTCCTAACTGAAGTCAACTTACGAAATTATCGCAACTGCGCTTTGCCCCCATGGCTTTCTATGATGCGTAGTTATGATGTTTCTGGAAGCACTAGAAAAAGTTATGATAAAGTCGTAACAATACGCTTTTCCAAGCGGACTTACAAAATCCTCATTCCTCCTTGGCAGTATCTAATGTTTTTTGCGATATATTGCAATATTTTACGGATTATCAATATTTACGATGTTATCGGAATTCCCTTTTTTTTCATCCTGACGGATTTTTTTTTTCCTCATTATTATTTTTGATCAATCTTTTTTCCCGATCAGACGACAATCGTGACGATTTTCCAGGTCGTTGTCTGAAATTTCCAGGTTTTAAAGCAAAAATGGGCAATTTTCCCTGATTTCCCTGACTTTTTTTAGTAAAAATTTTTTCCCCTGACTTTTCCCTGACCCGTACGAACCCTGGCAGATGTCCTTGTAAAAAAATACCAGTAGTGAAAGGTAGTGCCTGAATGGCACAGTGGTAAGATGCTCGTCTTCCACTATGAAGGTTGCCATCAAGGTCCACGGGTTTGAATCGAGAGAGAAATGGCTTTTACACAAAAAAAAAAAACCTGTTTAATTTTATTGTTATATTTCAATTTGTTATCTTTCGAATTACAAACGAGCGTTCCCAAGATCAGCAAAGGTACTATTGGAAATTTGTTCCTTTCAGTTACAACTTCCACCTGAGGAGAGATATCAAAGTGAACTTCAGCAGCTTCAAGCAATGGGATTCGTTAACAAAGAAACAAATTTGCAAGGTAGTTAATATTTTTGTATTTTTTGCTTTTCTTCTCATAGTTTGTATTGCAATTAAACTTGTATTGTTTTTACCTTTTTTCAGCATTGATGGCCACCTTTGGAGATGTTAACGCAGCTATAGAACGAATCATTGGGACTCAGAATTGATGTGGTTGTAGTTCTGACTTTCAGAATTCATCAGTTTGTCTGTTCCTTTCTGTTCATATTGCATGTGAAAAAAATACCAGTTAGTGCCTAGTATAATGGGTGTATTTTTTTCTTTGTATTTTTTCACTGCAGTATCATGTCATCATATTTTAAGTTATTTCATGGATCAACCATGGTCTGATTTGTATGTAATGGAAATCCCATTATCTTGCCTTTTCCATAGAACTCTCGTCCCTGACAGTATTCTTCGTAAATGAATGCACAATGTACTTCAGCTATCAGTTTAGCAGAGTGATACTATCATGTAATCATTTGTCATTTAGTGTAGTTTTTCTTCATGTTAAATGGGATTCTCTTTTATGTTTCTCGCTTTTGCATGTCGTAATTTGTTATGGAAACTTTACCGTATGCCATTAGGAAATTGGAAGCCGATGTTGCTTTCGCTCATCTGATACCATGTTGGATATCTGCTATTGTATTTACATTATTTTTTTTACCTTTGTGGGTTTTATTTTGTATGCTGAAATAAAAAAAGCCCTTGTACTTTGCTCCTATTCAAATTTATTCAATGTGTTTTGACATCACATGACCTGAACCCTTTCGCTACCAATTTTCTTCTCAGAAAAAAAATAAGTACTTTAATAAATCAACTAAAATACAATTATAGATAATATGCTGGACACATATGTCCCATTGATGTTGTAATAATGATTAAAATGCAATAAACAAAAAAAAAACTACAGTGGAACTTTGGTTAATGAGCTTAATTCATTCCGCCAACGTGCTCATTATCCAAATCGCTTGTATATCGAATCAAGCTTACCCATAGAAAATAATTGAAACTCAAGTAATTTGTTCCACAATTATTCATACACATAAAAATGACCAATAAGCATGCCATTCAATCAATAATACATTGACATTCATAAATCAACATACAATATGATTATTAAATTTGTCCACCTTTCTTCAATCGTTTACAGCAATTTATGGACTCCGTTGTTTGTTAACTTATTCTTCTTGTGTGACTTTGAAAAAGAACCTATCCAATGACACTTACTTTTACCTCCTTTTTTAAGATTTTCAAGTCTTATGGTCTTCCCAAGGACACACAATCTCTTTGGCAAGTGTTGTCTCCTGTTCATGAGTTAGCCCCCTTAAAGTCAAATTCAATAATCAGCCCACAGTTTCAACAAACAGAATTCAAGTGTGCATATGTGTAGTTACAATGCTTCATCTAGTTTCGTATCATGAACAGTCACGCTCGCGTATGTTTTAATTTTTCTAGTGAGGCATGCTAACCGTAAATGGTAGGGGTGAACATTACCCACAATTTCACTATATGTATGTGAGTGGGCGAAAGCAAAAAACCAGTTGTGATAACGTGAAATAAATAAACAAATCATGAAATTTTTGCTTGTAATGCAAATTGCTCATTAACCACTTTACAGTAGAATCTCGAAAATCGGAACACTAAAAGTTGGAGTTTCCGGATAATCTGAGGCACTGAAAATTTTCAATTTCCTTCTTTGGACTCACTCTCCCTCTATTTTTGTTTCCTCTAAGAACCCAACCTCATTACTTTTTCCAGGAATACTACATAGTACGACAGATACAGAAAACTGGTTGAGTGGTAAGATACTCATGTGTTTCAGGAAAGGAAAATTCATCTCTGCCCTCTCAGGGACGTAAACTCTGGTCTCTCATTTGCGGGATGAGTGTACCGACTAAGCTATGAAGACATTAGAATTCCCTCTCCTTGGAGTATATGTATATGCTGAATGGCTCTGTGCAATGGACAGTGGCAACATTCTGCTATAATAGCTTGCAGATAGAGCACTCGTCTGGCAAACGAGAAACCAGGGTTCATGTCCCCATGAGGGCAGAGATGAATTTTCCTTTCCTGAAACATTGATATCTTCCCACTCAACCAGTTTTCTGCATCTGTCATATTAACAAGGGAGAGTGACGTCTTTCATCATATACTGCGTAGTGCATACTTATTGTGGAGTAATTTCAGTTTGAAAGGGACAAGACAACCCCCAGCCCTATAATAGGTAACTTGTGGAAAAAATATCAGACTCCCTTGAATGACCATAGACCATTTTAACTTTTGTGGGGGTCGCTGAAAAAGGATCAGCAAGTTTGACCATTTTCTTTGTAATGATATACAATGGCGTTGTCCCCAAATTGCTTACGTAAAATCATTGTAAAGGTAATTGAAAGCTATCAGTGTCTCAGCATCATTCATCATCAATCCCATTCCCAACTTTTCTCAAATCACACACTCATCTTCATGCCCTTCTAGCATTCATTTTTTGAAACACATCATGTGGCATCCATATCTTATTCGGGAATAAAAATACAGTAAGTATATGATAGTACTGCTTTTGCTTGTCTTCTATTGTGAGTAGAACCATCACATTTACAGTATTTTTTTTGTTTTTCTGACAGTTTTTTTGATATTCTGAGGTGGAGGTGGCCTCTGTCCTGTCATGCCTCGGATGACTCTCATGACTCTAGGGCTGGACAAATCCCAGGTTGCCATGGCGACTAAAAAAATTGGAATTAGCATCTAAAATTTCCTTTATGTATTTGTTAAATTGCAGGCTGGAGAGCAGCGCAAAATGTTTGGAATTTATTGCAGCATATCTGCCTACACGAAAGAGGGTCACCATGTCCTGAAAAAGTCGAAAAGAAACATTATTTTGGACCTTTCTATTCAGTGTAAAATTTTATTGGCTCCTAAATTTTTTGCAATTTGTCCAGGCCCAGTTGCAGTAAATAGGTTAAATAACCAAACTCAGGGGAACTTGCGTTTTTCTGAGCATTGCCTTGTGCATATCTAGTGTTGGCCTGATTTTTCAGTGCTGCCATCTATATTTCTGAAGTGAAGTATAACGATTGAATATTTGTACTTGCAGGCTGCTGCTCTATGCGATACAGTAAAAATATAAGAAATGGTACAATAATATGGAAAATTAACCTACTCATTGTTATCTGCTGGCTCACAATCTTTTTTATTTTGTGCGACTTTAAAGAAAAGGAGCCTTATCCAATAGCGGGTATTTGCTTCCTTTTCAGGATTTCACAGACTGAGAAATTGCACCATCATTGGTCAGATTTATTGCTCACACTACTACAGCTTTGAGTAGTTCTTCCCTTCAAAATTGTGTGTGCAAATTCCCAAAACTCTCTAAATATCATTTCACTCTTCCTTCTCTCATATGAGATACTGTCCAACTGTCCATAGGATCTTGCACGTAATGTGGATCCATAAGTTCATCTGCAGTCAACTACTAGGGTCTCCACACTAATAGACACTTCACCCCCTTTTCCCAAGCCTTTTGTGCCTCTCCAAAGGTTAATCCTACGTATGCCCTTGCTTGAGGCACAATGTGGTTTTTTCGAAACTTTCGTAGGGTAAGATGTGTTCTGTTTGCTGAAGATCACGCATAATCTCACCTTATAAGTGTGTGAAATTGAAGAATGATTGATTTAGTTGTGGTCACGTAAGCAAAATAGTTTAGCTTGTAGTGTGAACCATTGCTCATTTATCCACTCAAAATTTGCTTAAAATCTTAAACCGTGTCATTCGTTAACTGAAGTTTCACTGTACACTGGAATATCTTTTGCTGCCACCAGTGCCATCTTAACGCATGGGTCTCACAAAAATGAGATCTGGTTGATATTTTCTAGGTAGGGCCCCAAAAAACCACTTGGCCCGGGGGCCCATGATTCCCGTAAGACGGCCTTGGCTGTCACCCTCTGGGGCCTGGAAAAGTGACGATATATGGGTGGAGTGACTAGCGATGCAAGCAAGAAAGGAAACCAACAAAAAACAATTACAGTTGATGTTTGCGTAATGGCAGTCATCACATATAGTTGCATTATTATATGGAAATTTGGGAAGTATAACTTATTAAATTGCTTGTTTTGAAGGCGAAGGCTAATATAACTTGCGTAATTTCTGTAAGAAATCTATTGTCTTTTTACTCTAGGTATTTTGTGCACCTGTATAGGTCGATTGTAGGCCCGATTGGATTGTCCTAAGATATGTACAGTGAGTCTGACCACCACTGTCTGACCCTGCTGTTGTGAACTTTGCTGCATATGCATGGAAACCATTTTTCTCAGATTGATTACAAACTGAACAAACACTATATTTTTAGCTGGTATTTCAAATTTTCAGCATTAATTGAAGTTGTATAGATTGTCGTTGCTAGTTTGTGCGATATACCGAGTATTCATTCAGCTCTCGTCTTCTACATCATGGTTTCTCTATATTCCAGAGATGTTGATCAGTCAATGCGAGGACAGTTGTTTAAAACCAAACATTTGAGTAATTTGGAGTATTCTTAATTAGCTACCGATGTGATGATGGAATTAGTGTGGATATGTCTGGGTTTTTAACAGTTGGCTGATGCAGAGAATCGAACCAATGTCCTACCACTTGCACTAGACTACAAAGGCAACAAATGTCTCAATCTGCCTTGTGTGCACTGAATGGGACCATTACATGCACATCGGACCCAGTTCAGGCCAAAGCTCACAATTACTGCCATTGCCACTAGATGGCAACTTATCCGAGGATGATGTTGATTCAACTCTCAGTTGAATTTTCTCACTTTTCTAAATATATTTCCATACACCAGCCAGCTGTTAGAAACCTTTGTATGGACAGCGGCCCATCATCTTTTTGGATCTCTGGTCTTGAATGTAGCATAAGGTGGATCCACATGCAGGGGCGTGCGCAGGATTGACCTTTGAGGGTAGGGGGGCAAATGAATGAATGCCAGAACTTTGCACACTGGACTTATCCTGTTGCCGAGATCTTTCAGCCCAGCTTCGCTTTGTGCCCTTTTAGAGGGGATGCCACAAAAATTTTATTTCCGAGTTATCTTTCAAATAGCATTTAAATTAACAGAAATTGCTTAATATGGCATATGAAGGATATATTCTTTTGATGCTTGTTTTTTTTTGGAAATATTTTTTCTTTTAATTTTTCGTTGGAGGGGCACAGGGGCCCCTGAGCATATGGCTCAGCCCAGGCGCGTAGCCAGAAATTTCGTTCGGGGGGGGGACCAAAGTGACAGAACAATGGATTTGGCCATCTTTTTCCCTTTTTTCGGTCATTTTCTCACATTTCGGGGGGGACCAGACCCCCAAGTCCCCCCCCCCTGGCTACGCCCTTGGCTCAGCCTATACCACACTGTGATCGAGGTTTTCAGGAAAATAAGTAAATACACACAAAATGCACAAAGCGAAGATACATTAAGAACATTTTCATAAAGGTCGATTGATGACGTACAATCATCAATCAACACCCCCCCCCCCTCATCAAAAGGCAAGAAATCCAAAATGCTCATGTAATAATGTATGTGGGGGAGGGGGAATTTCACCTGAAAAGGAGGACAAAAGGGCAAATTTTCTGAAACAGGAGGATGCTAGAAATGACAATGTTATCTGGTAACCTTAACCCATGAGAACTCAATATATACGATTTTCTCTCATGCCACGAAATATTTTGCTTCCCACTCAAAACTAAAAAAGATCTGAGTCTCCACTGGTAGTGGGAAAGGCCAGCACAGCCATCTTGATAATCATTACGCTTCGAGTGACGATAAGGATCTCCCAAACGAGTTTTCATGCAAGTATTTATTCGCAGATTTTCTTAAAAATGTGAGAAAAAATCTGATGCGCAAGTTCTCATGCAATAACAAACCTATTGAGTTCTCCCGGGTTAAGGCAGCAGATGTGACGTGCGAATCAAACAATATGTATGGTGAGATTTATTGTATGGGTTCATTGGATCATCCCTGAAAAACAAGACATACAAAATTTTCTCATGTTAGTCACAGCTCTGAGGAGGGGCAATCACCACCCTGTGAAGAAGAGTCAGAGTAGTGCATAACGGTCTTTAAGTCCCATTATCTTGTCAATCATTAAAATTTATTGAGCAATAGGTCAAAAAAGCCCCATGTTCATATCTGAAGACTCCAATTTTCGACGGAAGTTGACATGATACATGAAAAATAAATTGTCTCTTGCCCAAAATGTGCTGCTAACATGGTTTCAAACAGCAATTGCACCAAGTAATTTGGTTGGCATTGGGGTGCCAGAACAAGAACACAAAGTCCAAATGCAATGGGTTGGTGAATCCCGAAGTCACTTTCTTCATTTGCTCCAGAATTTCTCCTTGAGATGTTATGACTTGCCAAAAAAAGAGTAGCAGAATTTCTTTTGTCAGTCATCTTGATTTTCACCATGTTGAAGATATTTGGCAGGCAAATGCTGATTATCTCAACAACCGCAATATACTACTAAAGGTTCTATCTGTATTCATTCTTCCGTAATAAGTCTCAGAACTTTTTGAACATGGCAGTACAAGTAAATCGGGCAAACTTTTCCTTCGAAGAGAACTTTTGTTGTCATTTATTTATAATTATTGTTATTCTGTGAGATACAGTAGAAATTCAGAAAACTCGGCAACTATATATGTTGGTAAATCCACAATTAACTGTGTTAGTGATATGTATCCACAAAGGCATGTGCCAACATTGCCTACCCAGTCCCCCCCCCCCCCCCCAAGTACTTCAATATGCATCTCGGATCATTTTCAAGAACAGCACAAAGTATGCATTTCACCAACACATTGAAGGACCGGACACACCCTGCTTCCCATCTGAAGGAGATATCGAAGCGTTTCCGAAAGATGGGTGCATCCGGAATTTTATTAAATATGTGTATATATGTATCTATATAAATTTGTATAACAAAATAACAAGTCCAATTACAGGAGTATGAATCAATGGAATAATTATAACTCATGATCTAAGAATCAAAATCTGAAGTGATATTATAGCGTCCTTGGCATATCTGGACTCGATAATCAAAGTTCTGTTGTTGGCGGTCTACCTGCGTTCGATGGATGTCACAAGTTATAGTCGTGTAGACCGTACAACGACGAATCGATGCCATGTTTGCGTCACATGGAGTCCTGGTCCAAGTGAGCCAATGTTCGGACACCCAGGTGTTTTAACTCATTCTAGGCACACATTCCTGTTCCATAAGTATCCATCTTAATTTTCCTGGGCAATTAGATTTTCGTCATTCCCAAAGCTACATCGGCTGGCTAGCTGGATTATGGGTGGCATTGATTCACCACGTTAACATGTTAAGTGTTTATAGTTTCTCCAATAAAGTTTGCGTTCAACGACATAGCAGTTTCGTGAATTTCCACTACCCCTATGTGGCCGCAAGTTCTAGACTCTCCCTGGTATCAGCTTTACTGGTCTGGAAGGCTGAAATTCATTCTGCTTCTTCCGTAGTCCACCCTTCTTGTCGTGCAGCAAATATAGGTTATGGTCTAAAAATTGAATCAAATTTTAAATGCGCGAGAAGTTCATCTGACTTTTTAGTATTCTTCTCTTGAATGCCATCATCTGACCAAAATGAAACACTGATGTGTGTGGATATTTGCAGACGTAATGCCATAGTGAGCCTGTAATACCACACTTCAAACATTGTGAGATGATCGTCCAAAGCACTGCAAGTATGTCGGAAATGGACCATGCTCAGTTAAAAGGATATTTTTTGTTCGCAGCTATACACACTTGCACAAAGCCACTCGACATTGTATCTTGTAGCTATCTTTCGTTGAGTTCTTGTTCCATTCAACTTGCCAAAGATGAAGCATTTTGTCTTTCAAGATATTGCGGGTAACTTCACCAACACACTTATAATCATAGTTTCTAAGCTGTGGTGTTTGGCAGGCCCCAAGGCGGATTTCTTGCTGCCCATTGATAATGAATTTATAGCTTCAAACAAAAAAAAATTTTCTTGGTCGCGGCTGGAAGTCTGTTAGCACCACCCAGGGCTATATAACAAGGACTGTTTCGTGACACACCGAAATCTGTACCAGCTGACATCATCGCCCTGACAGTACCAATTTATAGCTTTAAGCTGCCCTGTGTTTTCAAGGACACTAGTTAAATATCAGAGCAGTCACGCTACACAGCAGGTCCAAGGCCACACCCACTGAGTCAAGGTGGCAAAAACAACTTCAAAGGGGTGAGACAGCCCTTACTATATATGCCCCCTTCATTAATCAAACTAACAAACTTTATCGACATAGTAAAAATACTATTCACAGAAATCACAATAAAAAATTAGAAATTAAAATTTATAAATGTTTCAAGTACAGTAGACTCTCGATAATCCAGCTGTGTGTGCTAATCCACCCCATCTGGTAAGTTGGTCTTTTTTTTTTTCTTCAGAGCAAGACCACTACTACTAAACCATACAAGCCACTTGTACCTCATCGATATTCTTGTCGAACCTCTAACGAATTGATACATGTTGGAATGAACGTGTAGTGAAACCTGATGTGAAGTTTGTTTTGGTGTAATGCTTGTTATGTGTAGTGCCGCCATCTGCCACCAGTTTTTTCTAACTATCAGTGAAGTGTAATGATTGAATAATTATTTCATTGTAGGCCTGTTGCTCCGTGGCGAGACTTTTCAATGGGGAGATCGGCTCGCATTTGCACCTCGAAGTTGGGAACCACAGGAAACCAACTTCAGGCGACCACCACTGCGGTGACAGTGGGGTTTGAACCTGGATCCTCGAAACACCCAGATCCTCTGTCACCATGACCACTCCAGTGGCTTCAGAAGAAGGCAGTGACTAGCTTTTTTTCCAAACTTTAAAGTTGGATAATTTTAAAAGTGTTCTTCATTCCCATCTAAATCTGCTGCGTTCCACTCCGGCCCTGTTTCAGAGTATAGAAGAGGAAAAACACATCACTGTATGTCTTTGCGCAAATACTTATATTAGTTTACAACAGAAGACTATCAATGACATCACGTCGCAATCCTTACAAGATCTTTTAGAGGCACGACACCATGTTTATTCGATATGCGGCATATTTAAGTCCCAGGCTTAGTTTATGTTAACAAGCTAGCAATACCTTATGAAAAAAATTATCGCATCTGTTATAATTAGTGCTATATGATTTTATTAGTCTTGATGGCTCGCGAGCGGGGGCAATGTGTATGAATCGCTCACTGATCCACCAACCCACGCAGCAAGCGCATCATAACCCTTTCCCCTTGAATTTAAGTCATTAAATTTGAATTAATTGTCATGACTCTGACAACCTGTAGCTGGGATCTTTGGAGGGTCTGTATATTGAATTTATAACACGGAAAAACAAAAAAAAAAGTGAATCGTTAAGGGACCCCGCCCTTGTGGGAGGCAGGGAGCATTCAAGCAGAGGTGACCCTTCCGGGATGAGTTAATGCTTAATATCAGCTTTGAAAACTGCAAAATGCAATGAAAGTAAGAGAAGGGAGAAAAAAAACTAGAGGTGCAGACGAGATTCGAACCATCAACCTTTCTACCGCAAGTTGCATACTCTACCAACTGAGCTAACAGTCGATGCTAGTCATAATCTTTATTTAATTCATCAAATTCTTAAACATTCACTTGCCACTAATGCGTTCTCAGATCGGACACACACACACACACACAGAGAATAGACATCACTTTTTGTTCTGGCATTTACACCGAATAAATGTCCATATACCTATCTACCGTGATTACTTAAATGGACTGGGCAGCCACGACTTAAAATTAATAAGAAGATCAGCTTTGCAGCCCATAGGACTGTTTGTTCTTTGAAATTAACGAAACCATACATTTATGGTACAAGTATAAGTGGATTCAACTTGGAAGCCCCTGTGAATCAAGTTTGCGTCAGGACCCACAGTTCAAGAATCATTGGCTACAAGTGGATTTGTACAACACGTCCCAGAGCTCCTGTGAATCAAGTTCGGCATGTAACTCAATAGTTCTAGAATTTCTGGCTGCTAGTGGATTTGTATGGCCCATCTCTGAAGCCCCTGTGACCCACAATTTTGGGTCACGACCCATTGCAATCTACTTCCAACAATTTTGGTAATCCAGCATTAGCGATTTTTGTCTACTGTAATTCAAAATACTATGACTGCTAAATAATAATCGTTGGCAAAATATTTCAGCATATCCACGAATCACAAGTGTAAAACTGTTCTTGATTATTAGCAAGGAAACTGAGGTTACTAACATGGACACCATATCAAGTAAAATAAACATCGGGAAACGAACATAAGTTACGCTCCATATCGCGAGATTGTTGTTAGCAGTAAAATTTAATTTTACACAAAAACAAATTTTCCTGTGTTACAGATTGATTTTTTTCCTTTTTTTTGTTTTTTTTTTCGTGATGAGGAAGACATGTCTAAATTACATGTGTCGAACAGAGAGAGAGAGAGAGAAAATTTTGAAGGGGGGCGAGGGTACGAGAATGGGAACGTTCGTTATGACCGTTACGACAAAATACTTGAAGTAAACTTCCTGCTAAGAGTCACTTCAATGCTTTTTTTTTTTTCAAGAGATTTTCAACATTATTCTTTTCTTTCATGCCGTTTCTTGTGGTTTTGTTGTCGCAGCAGTTGCTTCATACGGCTTGATACCATCCGTCGAATCTGTAGAATTCTCGGAGCTGGCATCGTAAGTGCCCTCGGTTGTGATGTTTTCCGTACTGCTATCTGCGCTTCCGTCCTCTGGATGCATTGCCTTGAACCGTTTCCGAGGAGAACTCTCGAAACTGTCGTTACTCGACGTGTCAAGAGCTGGTACATTCAGGTTTTCAGTCTTTTCGGATGAAGCTGTGTTAGTCTTGGTCGAGGAAGAAACCGTTTCCTGGTGTCTGAGGTTAGCGATGCGGCAATCCAGGGCATTGAACAACTGCTCGATCTCTGTGACACCTGCAATGACGAGATAGACTTTGACGCCCTCGTCCGAATCAACTGCCGAAAACTGGAGAGTCTTCTGACTTAAGCGTTTCAGTTTCATTGCGGACCATACTTTGGTATTCAGCATGACTTTGAGACTGCCCTGAACGCGCATAATGAGTCTAGAGTGTAGGACTCCTGCGTCCTCCCGATCGTTGAGCCGTAGAAATCCCCTTCCTTTCTCCTGCCAATTCATTTTCGTCTTCTCAAACACAAACAACTTGCAATTCATCTGTAGAACGTTAGATTCACCTTCCTCGCCAGTGATTACATCAACTTCCTCAAACTTCACCTGCGGGCGCTTCATCTCATACTCTTTGGCGAAATCTGAGAGAGTCTTCTCTGGTTGTTTTTTGCTGTTGCAGTTCTTCTCATCTTTCATATCAGCCGCGTTCTCGAACGTCAAACTACAATTACTGGCAGTCTGCTCTGTAGAAGCCACCTGTTCGCTCTTCAGCGGAGCAGGATCATAGTTCAATGCCCTGTCATGTAAATTGCATCCGAATACAAAACCGTTGCCGCCCTCTTTAGCAGCTTCATCAGGTACGAAAGTTTTGAAACTCCCAGAGCCGATTATACTTGCACCGACAGCCGTGACAGAGGAAGCCGCAGCAAATAGATCAGGAAACTGTGCGGCTGGCTTGTCTCTCGGCGCGAATAGCTGAGAAGTAGTTGTAGTAGTGGTCGTTGGCGCTGTAGCTTGAGGAGGTTCAGCTCGATCTGTGACATTGGACGAGGCGTCGTTTTTAGTGTTTTCAGGGAGTTTCGGGTACTTCTCTTCAGGCTTCATTAGTTTCAGTTTTTCGGTCTGAGCTGACAGTGCTGATGGCCTGAGGAATATCTTCGTCGTTGATGCCGCCGACGCCAAGCACTCGCCGTTCGTCGGTTTTGGCTTGCTGCTGTCATCGCTGTTGGCGGCGTTGGCGAGTGGAATCGAAGTTGCTGAACTCGTTTCTTCGGGTGAGCTTTCCGGGGTAGACATTTCACGTTGCGACTAGTCACGGAAGAAAAGCAAAGACTGTAGCAGCGATAATACTATTATTAAAGGACGATGAAATGTCAATCACTAACCGAAACGCATGGACACCAACAACATGGATGTCCAAGAAGGTGTCTCAATGGCGACAATTGAATTTCGAAAATAGTCCAATCACTCAAAAAATTACACTTATAATATACCACTACGGAGATCTGCGAGACACAAAACAATGATTAAAATAAAATCTTGGCTTTACTACTGAGGAAATACCGCGTGTAGATAAGTTCTATTTTCCCTTGATTAATAACTTTATGAAATCCTATGCAAGGCGTGGGAGCGTTAGCGAATCACAAATAGCGATAGAATGTACATTGGAGAAATATGAATAAGAATCGCAAAATCATTGGACCAATTGAAGATGCATAGTACAGATCGATTTTTCGGATGTACCATATTACCCGTTTTATTTCCAGAGATTTCAAATGTCCTGATTGTTCCTCAAAAAAAATGTTTATGTTAACAATGGAATTTTTCAAATGTGAACATTTGACTAAAATCATGGCGGAAAGTCATTACCATCACTTATACAAGATGTGACCATACGTCCTGTATCTCAAATGTCAGTCATGTTTTTTTCGTTTTTTTCCGGCTGTCCCATCTTTTCTCAAAATATGTCTTGGTTTCTCCCGTTTTCTAGTCAGGGTTTTCTTGATTTTGTAATTTTTTTATCAGAAACCGTTGATAGAGATGATTTTCATAATTTAAAAGAAACTATGAAATGAATGCTGATATATCATCTGACCATACGTACCGTATTCTTTATTGTCGGGTTTTTTTTTTCCGTTTTTCTCGCCATCCCGACTCTTTCCTGTTCTTTCCTTGCATTTGCAATTTTCAAAAAAATCGTTGATACAAGTATTTTTATAACTCAATGAGGCTTTTTGAATAGATGTCATAAAACCATCCTCAGCATCACCTTTGAGGGACAAGTGTAGGATTGAGAAATCAATGTTATTGCCGATTTCACCGTAGAAATGCGAAAATTTGGTGGGGTTTTCCGCCAGATCAATAATTTTACAAATAGAATTGAATTGTTAATTTTCGAAATATTGAGTTCGCTTAAAGATACGAAGCCCAGGAAAATATATATAAAATAATTAACATAACCTACTTTTTCGTTGAATATTCATGCAATAACATTGATTTCAATTTTTTTGTTTGTATCAAGCAGAAAAATGACAATTAATCTCTGCATTGTGTTTTGATATTCAACTGCATCAATCCATATAGTTTAGGATGCTTTAAAATTAATTATAAGCCCATAAATTACATTGAAAAAATTCCGCAGCTTTAATCAAGCAATTTTGAAGCAAAAACGGTCAATAACTTGAACTTTAAGAAAATTTTGAAATATCTAGCGCCCATCAAAAAGAAAAAAAATAATAATTTCTAAGTTTCTTTAATTTAGATTTGTGTCTTTCATGAATCGCGCAGGAAGTCGCCATACCCGTTACCTTGTCCACGGTTTGTACGTCCCTCAAAGGAAGAGGAAATATCACGTGATCCAGAAAGCCTCATAACTGAGTAGACGTGTTGACATCAAAGTGCAACCTCTCGATAACGGACACCCATGGGACTAAAAAAAGTTGTCCGCTAACAGGGAGTGTCCGTTAATGGGGAGATGCGATATACACAGTAGAAACTCGTTTATACGACTTTCACATTTTTAGACGTTTGGCTTTGGTCGCAATTGCTTCCTAAAAATTTAAATGTTAAAATGTATATGTGTTACTGTAAAAATGATACACTGGTGGTTATATGCATAATCACCAATCGTGTCAATAAAGAAAGTTTGGTGGAAGTTTATTACGTTTATCACTTTTATCGGAGATTATCTCAAATGAAGTAGGAAAATCTGATAAATATGGAAAAATGTATAGCCTTTCTTATTTTCACTTTTTTACCCATATATCATATGTCCACTGCACATATTTTTCAATAAAAATTAAATTAAGTGTGAAGAAGATAAAAACATTCATAACAACATTATCAGTCCTGTAAATGCTGGCTTTCTTCACACATTATCTACAAACAAAAACAACATTACCATTTGAATTCATCATCCTTAAGCGAGAGAGAGAGAGAGAAGAGTTATGCTCAACTAACTATTTGACGGTTTTTCATAATTTATCAGCACGAGCTTTTTTTTTTTTTTTTTCTTTTCTCCAAACCTAGCACAACTCTGGTCTATTGCCATAGGCAATTTACTACCTAGTGAGTTGTGCCGGAAGTGTAAGTGCGTGTACCTAACAGTCTGAGTGCGTATCTAGTGTTGTGTATGATTTTTCAGTGCTGTCATCTATATCTCAGAAGTGAAGTGAGTGATGTGTAGTGACTGAATATTTGTACTGTTTGTAGGACTGTTGCTCTCTGTGGCGAGACTTTTTAACGGGGAGATCGGCTCGCATCAGCACGAGCTGGAGATTAAACGTTGAATATGATAAATTCTCGGTTTATAACCAGAAAATTAATAAATTAGACTTTGAAAAAAAAATCAGCGTTGGCCTTATTTTACTGTCCGCTATCGAGAGTGTCCGCGAACAGGGAGTTAAATACATTATTCAACGGGACCAGAAAAGTGTCTGTTAACGTGAAGTGTCCTTTAGGAAGTGTGCGTTGAGAGCAAGATTGATTTTTAAAATAAAAAGCAAGGACGTTTCCTCCTTCTCTTAACCAGAACCTTTTCCGCCGCTCTGTCTCAGCAATGTAAGCAAAGATATAAAAATATAAAAAAAAATGCCAATGAATATTTTTCACCGAAACTCCTTCTCCTTATTATTTATTTTGCACAGTAAACAACATTCAGAGCACAAAGTAAAAATGTTTACAAATATTCAAAATATAGATGGATAACGATTTTTTTTCATGGCCCACGCTACTTTTCGTGTTTTTTGTAAAGAAGGTCTTATCTTTGTGGTAAAATGGTGAGTGCGCTTGCCTAGTTTGCAAGAGGTCCTGGATTCGATTTCCGGTGGAGAGAACGGAACTTTTTTCCCAAAGTTCACCTTGGCATAATATGCAAGAAGTCTATTGATTTGAAAATGAAAATGTTGTGGTAGCAGTGTTTACCCTTAACTTGAGGGGAAAAGGTTGGTGGGGGAGGGGGGGGGGATTGAGAGGAAAATAAAATTGAATCATTAACGAGAAACAAAATATCCGTAATTCTGGGACCACCAACTAACTTATACCTTTTTCCAAACTTTCAGGACTGAAAAACGGCTATTTGACATTTTTGTAGTAATTTAGCACCTTTTTTGGAGATAATTGGCATTTTGAAGGTTTTTTTAACAGCTGGCTGATGCGTAGATATGTTTTGGAAAGAGAGAAAATTCAACTGCTTAAAGCGGGGAATCGAACCCACGTTCTTTCACTTTCCGGATGAACGCACTAGACTACAGAGGCAACGAATATGTCAATCTTTTCTTGGAGCTCGTGTGCACTGAACGGGACTGTACATGGACGGGACGGTCGGACCTAACTCAGGGCAAAGCTCACAATTTCTGACAATGCCACCAGATGGCGACTTATCCGAGGATGATGTCACTCTCCGGTATACCATACGACGGTTTTTAAAGTGAAAATATAGTGTATAACAAAACAAAAATTTAAATTTTTAAATGACAAACTCTCTATTAAAAAAAACCAAACTAAAACAACTGAAAAACTATTGCACTGTCTTTTCTGAAGCCAACAAAAAAAATTCCACGTTTCTAATTGCAATATTCGCTGATTTATTTGAATTCAAAAATTGCAGAGAGAAAAGTTGGGAAAATAAAGCACAAACTAACGGACGACGCTTTTTTTTTGCTCGTTTATGCTGTTCTTTCCCAACTTTTCTGCAATTTCTGAATTAAAATATCTCATTGCAAAAAATATATTGCACTTTGAAACGTGGAAGAGACTCGAGAAATCTTCAGAAGATACAGGGTAAAAACTTCCAAATTGGGTTATGGGTTAGGGTGGATCGAAAAGTATATGTGAACTTTTGTTTTCCGAAATTAATTTTGGCGTGGGGTAGGAAAGTTGTGTCTTGGGTATATTAGTTTGCGTAGTTGTAAATTAATGAAATTTTTTTATAAATTTTGCAGAATATTAAGGTATTAAAGTATAAACTTATAAATAATAATAATTTTATAATAATACACGAAGTATAAATTTAAAAATATTACAAAAGCAATAAATCATAAAACATATAAAAATTGAACTTATATAATGGCTTTTTAAATTATATTAATTTGAAGATTTACATATTTCTAAATGTTGTAATGCTTTTTTGTATTAAAATGTTTTATATGGCTTCTTGATATTATCCTATTCAATATGTAGTCGTGTCTCTTCCCCACACACACTTTCCGACGCCTCAAACACTAGACGAATGCATCATTCAACTGCTTGGGTATGGCATGAATATTTTCCTAATTCCTTACAACTTTTACCATGGCTTCCAACTTTTTCTATAGTAAATAATTTTATATATTTAATAATAAGCAGCAAATGATTTTTCATTCTCTGCCTATCCTATTTTCCCTGTGAAATCGATTATTTAACTCATTTTTTTATTTTTTATTCAAAATTTGCATAAAAATTCATTTTTGGCAAATATTTAAGTGTCTTGGGGCACCGGAAGAAATTTATTGAAGTTTAAAAAAATTTTGCATTTATATGCTAATATGCTTAAAAGAAAACGTTTGCACCCTAAGCCGAATCTGCTATCAACATTTCGATTTTTCGATCCACCCTATTATTGGTGTCAATATAAAAATTTAGAATTTATATCTTGCGACACACTGCATTTTTACTCAAAATACAGTGTATAAACTGGTACAGTATTTTCGAACACATTTTGAGCGTTTTTTAAACTGACTCCATTCCTCTACAATGAATGATTGGCGAGATAAAAGCCGAGTTATGACACACCCTGAACTGTCGCGCTAGGTTTTCTGTCTTGGTATTCCAATCAGGCTTTGAAGCTGAAGACGAATACATGTAAAATAAAGGAAAAAAAAGGGAAGAATATTATCGAGTGATATGCAGTTGCCGGTCTATTACCTTTCCTTGAAACATCCGTTTTTAACCCTGGAAATGATTCCTTGACGAACACTTGATGATCATATTGATTATGTGAAGGGAGAGGCGTAAACAAACATGTAAAACTGACAGTAAGAAAGCAGAAAGAAGTAAAAATAAATACATTTCCGTCAACACATGCTCGGTCATCGAAGGGTGCATCCATTTTCTAGGGTCTACTGAACATCATGTTATGCGTGAAGTTACTCTAATGCTTCAATCTGCAGCAGGTTGAAGGGTGAGATATGGGAAGGTTCAAAAGCTGCCCCCGAAAGTAATTTTTTCCTCTTTAAGACAGCGTGATGGCTCTTCGCCGGCTACCAAACATACCATCATCTCCGGTAAAGTGCCGTACCGGGTAATCTTTACTATGTTTTTAACCACTATCTTCACATCTCATAACCTAACAATCCGTTCTTTTGAGCGTGACGCTTTCATCAGTTCGGACTGAGTATAGCACGCACTCTAAAAATAATACACAGTACAGATAGATCTCGTGTATGCGGCACAAATAACTAAATTCCTGGTAAGGACAAAATGCGTCGAAAATTTCAGAATAACGATTTATTTTAACAAGGAAGACAGTCTGGGGCCAGTTTTTTTTTTCAACCGCTGGTCCGTGGGAATTGGCTGCCGGTCCGCGAAATATTTCATCAAATTCTTAAAACCACTAGCATGTTGGGAAGGATGCTTTTTGAAATTTCTATTTATGTGAAAATACGAAAACAAAACAATGTTCAGCCGCGTTCAGTAATTTAAACTAAATTATTGATCATATTGATTATGTGAAGGGAATTATTATTGATTAGGGATTATGTGAAATTATTAATTTATATTTGATGAAAAATGATTAATAATGCACACAGTGTGCAATATTTTTTTTATTGATATTATTTATAAGAATTTTCATGAATATTCAAATTATTTTTTCGATGAATATGAATCTTCAAATTATTTTTTCGATGAATATGAATCTTCAAATTATTTTTTCGATGAATATGAATCTTCATTTATTCTGAAATTATTAGTTTCAATTATTCCGGAAACATTAATTATGAGTTCTCAAGTTTAAGAAATAATTTCTCTCACCATTATTGAATTCATTTCTTTCGGTAATTGTCAGATAACTTCTTTCATTAAATCTAAAATTTTTTCTTTGAATAATTGTGAAATTATTTATGATGCGTCCTAAATTTTTTTGTTAATGATATGTTTTTAATTATCTGTAATGAGTCCTAAAATTTATAGCGTTGCAGGCCATTGCATTGAAAAGACCCCTTCCATAAATATAATCGAACAATAAAGCCAATTTGAAATTCGCTTGATGCGACAGAACGGAATCGAAACATTATTCCGATGCTTATGATGAAATTGCTTGATGCGTCAGAACGGAATCCAGACATTATTCCGATGCTTATGATGAAATTGCTTGATGCTTATGATTATGACGAAATTTTCTGGCAAATATTTTTGAATGCAAAAATTTATTTATTATTAATGGATGTTAATGGAGCGTGGAATGTTCAATGATTTTTTTTTCTATTTTGTGATGGGACGTGAAAAAAAAAAAAAACCACATTTTAAATAAGCAGACATTACATAAAAATAGGATATAAATTTCATATAATTATTTCATTATAAATTTTATTATAGATATGTTTTATCCTGTTAGATGGAGGGATAAGTATATCCCAATCTTCGCATAAGCCGCTGCAAGAAAATAAAATAAGGGTGTTTCCATAAAAATTCGTAGTTTGAAAATTCATAAAATTGCAGGAATTGTGATATGTTCAAATACGGTTCTCGCTAAAGGACGAGCTTCAAATTACTCTCGCTAAAGGGAATTTCCTTTTGCTATGGGAAAAAATTCAAACTTTTGTCGATAGAGGGCGCGAAAGCAAATAACTGGAAATATGCAGATAAGAGTCCCATAAAATCGCACAATTATCAACTCTTTTCAGAATTTTCCTGTCACTGGCGCTTATATAAGGTTTTTTATAGAGATGTTGCCATTGTGGTGGATGAAGCACTATTGGTGAAGCCGCGAATCGCACTAGCTGATAGTGATGCATACAGTCGATGCCGCTTATTAGAATCACGGGTAATGTTGTGATTCAGTATTGCTATCAATTTTGGAAAGAACGGAACGGATCAACATCATAACGTGGATAAAAATGTACTTGTCGTGACTTCGGATAATGTTATTAATGGAGTTTTTTTTTTTCCATTGAAAGTATTTTTTTCGCATTTGGAAGCCAAGAGTAAACCAAACTCAGCTTTCTTCTGCGGGGAGTTATCGTTATCAGACTGCAAGACTGTGTAGGAGACTAGAAGATGTTCTCTTCCCCCTCCCCCCACCCTTCTTGACAAACATTTCTGTACTTAATGTCGTAATCAGTCAATGCTGTGATTCATACGCCTGTGGAGCTGCTTTTGCAGTGGCCTTCCTGTAGTGAAAGAAAATGTATGGACGAAAAAAAAAAGTAATTTCCTTCAGTTCTTGATCAGTTTCTCTGGGTTGACCAGATTTAAATTTATTTTTCCGTGAGATTTTCTCAAGGGATCTATGAAACGTATTGTACATAAAAAAAAACAACCTTACTTCGTGATAAACATTAGACAGCTCATTCTAGCACTTCAAAATTTTCGCTTCACAAAAATGAAGTATTTTAAGCTCTTATAAGCTGCTCATAAGCTCTGTACCACGTACCACAGCCTACTGAAGCTTCATGAAAGTTTCGGACACAGAAGAGATTGAAAAATGGTTCAGGTCGAATCATTTCTGATTTACTTTCTTGCAGCGTCGTCCATCGACAGAAATCTGAACCAATTTTTTTAACTCTGTTCTCAGAAAAAAAAACCCTTTGTGAGAATAACCACTTTCAAATGCACCAATTCCTTCAATTTTTATGAATTTGTTTCTCTGTTTACCAACTCATGGCAGTTATACTCTGCATGGCTAACTGCGCATGGGCTGCTAGGTCACCAACTTTTTCTAGAATGTTTCTTTACTGAGCAGAAATTTTCGAAAGAAATATCAAGCGAAAGTGAAGAAAATTAATTAGGGATGAGACGGGAGGGGGAAACAAATATGTCGTAGGAAGTACCGCTCACATCATGGAAATTGAACAGACTTCGAAATGACGACCGGAGAATTCCCTTCGAGGTCATCCAAGGTATTAGACCGCTGACCGTCCGGTTTTGCTTTCACGCATACACATATGCACGTGGGGCCGACGATCTTTTAAACGTGAGGATGAGAAAGAAAGAGTGTGGACGGAGGGGGTTAATAAGTGCGGAAGAACACGTCTGGCCGATTTTACTCTTCAGGCAAGTGAAAAAGTCAGTGACCCTTAAAAAAAAAGAAGAAGAAGAAAGATTTAGTCATTCCCACACAATGATAATATCATAATCGATGATATACTGGAAATAATAACCGAACATATTGGTGCTTCATATGAAACAGTTACTTTAAATCAGAAATCTTCAACGTTTCTGATCTTGCGGGACAAATTGAATTGGTTGAATACGGGCCAGCCAGAGAGTAATAAAGCAGTATTCAGAATTGCAAGGTGGAGTTCAAATCAAAATATCGAAATAGCTTTATTACTTTATTACTGTGATGTGCTATACAGTGAGTGTACAGTAGTGCCTTTAGGTAGCGGGAAACTCAATTTGTTTTATTTACACAAAATCACAAGATACAAATACAAATAGATAATATACAAATGCAAACATAAATTACACAAACAGACACAAATGCACACAGCGGAAAACACTATTTCTGCTGGTTTTTTTTTCTTCAAAATTTCTCAGATTTTTGAATTCAAATATCTCAGCGAATAAAGCACTTAGAAACCCCGATTTTTTTTGTAGGCTTCTGGAGAGACGCTTACGGTATAAAAAGTTATTAATATTTTTTTTATTTTAATAATTATGCAACCACTTGAGACACGAATGACGTGTTCTAAACATCATTTGGATAATTTTTCTAATTGGAAGCATGCCTCTAGGATCAACGGCTCGCCAGTAAAATGCGAAGGAGAGCTAAGTAATCACCCTGAACATATATTTTTAACATGTATGTTGGTAAAATAATATATCTTAAGCCACTAGATCAATTCCTTTCAGACACATTCTGTATTGCATAAGTTATATTTGAGTATATCCATGCATATAGAAATTCTCTTTTAAAAAAAGTTACTGTCAACTATGTAAGTAAACTCATTTAAGTTTAATACAATTGAACGACTGACGTTAGTTGACCCGAAAATTGCAAAAAGGAACCACGGCTATACGCGTTTCGGAACGATATGGAGTTCCTTCATCACTAGCGGAAATAGTGAAAAATATTGTAAAATACTCGTTATAGCAGGAGTTACTCGCTGTTATAGACAAAAGATTTGAATTCGACTCTTTTGTCTACAACAGCGAGTAACTCCCGCTATAAGGAGTATTTTACAATATTTTTCACTATTTCCGCTAGTGATAAAGGAACTCCATATCGTTCCGAAACGCGTATAGCCGTGGTTCCTTTTTGCAATTTTCGGGTCAACTAACGTCAGTCGTTCAATTGTATTATCTAACTCAAAAGGTAGTTCATTCCTCATTTAAGTTTATATAAGATTCTTGTATAGTTTCTGATTTTTTTTTTATAATTGAACAATCTTTTATATTTCTTCACAGCAACATTCTAATATGCAGGGCGATTAAACTCATTGGAAAAACTTTAACAGGTGATACAGGACACCGAAAGAAGCATTTTCGGTCATAGAATCGTAATAGCAAAGGCGATATAGGGTGTTTTTAGAGAGAGTGCTCAATAGCACGTCACCAAAAAATTAATATAATATTTTCTCGACGAATTTGCTGCAACAAACATTATATGCAATATGCATATGCATATTCTTATTGGATTTTAAATTGTTTTTTTTATTGGTGCAAGGACCATCAAGGTTATGCTACGCCAAACGGTGATTAAGCAGTATAATGACTTGTGGCAGACTTTGCGTTAGCAATCTTGCACTATGAGCAGGACTAGCATATCACAATACACTGCATCCTCGCGTGGTTTATTGCACTTATTGCAGCAAATCAGTCAGTAAAATATTATATTTGTTTTTGGTGAAGTGATGTTGAGCACTCTCTAAAAACACTCTCTATCTCCTTTGCTATTGCCATTCGACCGCACATTGTTTGATGAAAAATGCTTGTTTATGTGTTTTGATTTGATCTCTTAAAAATTTGTCCCATGAATGTAGAATCACCCTGTTGTTTAAGCACCATCGACCCGAGAGGGAGAAATGGACGGACGTTTACCCATCCACCGAGACTGATTCCCATATCATACATACAATTTTAAACCGATTCCATCTGATGTCTTATGAGATAGACACGGAGAAAAACTCTTTCATGCCTATTTCAAATCAATAACGATGTAATTTCGGCGAGTTTCCTTCACCCATTCCCACATGAACATAACATGGGGGAAATGATGTAGAGGAAATTGATAACAGGTTACTAAAGAAGATTGAAACTCTTTCCCTCGGCACTCTCTTAAATCCTATCTTGTCGGTTCAATACATTATCACAAAAAATGTGAAAGAAACAACGAGATTTGATAGCGAGATTGACAGTACGGGAATTCTGTGTGTATTTTCTTGTACTATCATTAATATTTTTGTTTTCGAGCACATGGATTTGATTTCTGTGTAACTAAATTAAATGGATATTTAATTAGCCAGCATATTATTTTTGTTAGATCTTTTAATCTTCATCTGTTGTCTTAATCAGAGTATCTATCTCTCTGTATCCTCAACATATAAAATCGTGTCATCTGCAAAAGATATAATATTCCCATCGAGGATTTATTTCCCGAATTTCACAGAACCTACGACCGACATTCTTCAGAAACAAAATTGATGATGCCACACAACACGTACATGCCATATTCCGATGTACACCAATTCGTTAGAAGTTTTCCAGAGCAATGTTTACGAGAAATTTGATAAATGCTTAAAAAAACTACCACTTTTACCCACGATTATGCTTAATAACTAAGTGTCATTGGTAAATTTGATAAATATGAAAAATATTGGCATAACCGACAATAACATTGATATATTTAGGAAAATTTATCTAACTTATTAAAATTCTCGGAGATTGTGCGTAATAACCGGATATATATCACATTTTTACAGTAACGTATATATTTTTAATGTTTTATTCGAAGCTGATAAGATGACAAGTTCTCACATGTAAAAAGTTTTCTTTTACAACATGCCATTACCAGAACTACTAAGAACATTTCTTAATGGTAAGAAATGACATTTATATAGAAAGCCTTGAGATTTTAGTTATTATGACCCAGAAACCTGTTTAGAAGTTTTTATTTTCCAATGATTATCGTTGACCAACTTAAGAACTAGTAACGTGAAAGTGTACCATTGTGGAAGATAAAGTGATCGATTAAAAAAAAAACACACATAAACAGAAAGCTTTCATTTTCCCATTTATTTGTTTGTTTTCTACTTATAGAATCAGAATTTTCATTTCAATCCATTCGTAATCGCTGATGAATTGTTACCAGCGTGAAACATTACTATTTCATGAAGTATTTAGATTATGAAAATTGGGACAATGAATGATATATTCTCACCGATGCATTATAATCATATGATTTTGTGTATTATAATTTATGTTTTGTTCAATCATTATTTTCTTAAGGCCATCAAATTTTGACGTTTTGTTTTTGGCAATAACCTCAATCATATTTAACATTAAAAAATTAAACAATAAATAAAACATGTTGAAGAGTCAAGTTATTATGCTATGTTATTACACAGTTTAATGCTACGGCTATGTATTCTTGTCTTTTTGGAAAATATTCATTTTTAAATCAGGAGTCTCTCTAACACAAGGATCGCGCGCTCTGTATGGCTCTTGAAACTAACTTATAGCAGTCTCTCTCTCCGGTGAAACTGGTTGCATAGATGCAGAATTCATAGTAATGCTTAAAAAAAAAGAAAAAAAACTTCAGTGAAGAATTGGTAGAAGAAGCAATAAGTAAATTGAAAATTTATTAAAGAAAACTTTTCAGAACTACTGAGAGAAATATTGTCGGACTTAATGGGAAATAATAACGGAAATAATAAGAAACAATGACGTAATGAATGAAAAATAATGACATAATTATTAAGAAATAATGACATAATTATTAAGAAATAATGACATAATTATTAAGAAATAATGACATAATTATTAAGAAATAATGACATAATTATTAAGAAATAATGACGCAATTAATGAGAAATAATTTCATAATAATTGGAAGAAATAATTTTATACGTTTATTTACATCATTTCGTCTGCACTGACGAATTTCTCAGACTGGGAATCAGAATCAGAGTACTAGTACTACAGAAACACGAGTAGAATCAGGAATTTTGCACACTGGTAGAGAGAATGTAACAAATGGAACCAAAATGTGCCAAGATATGACAACTTCTGGTATTTAATATTTTTGTACATGCATATTTGCTTTTTTATTTTCTGTATGTTATTATTTTAATCATATAAATAAAGCTCCGAATCAACCAGTATGACAGAAATTGATAACAGAGCAGACTTCTCTGAAACCCCCTTCTCTCTCAGATAATCTTAGGCATAATAAATAATTTTTGCATTTTCCAACATGTTTTTGAGACGAAAAAAAGAAGAAAACATTAAATTCCGTGGTTTTCATTGGTTTTTAAAATTTCAGGAAGAACACCTGTCTTTTTCTTCCTTACTATGACTATGATGTTATGGCACGCTTCTATAGGGCTTCATCAATTGCGTTGTAACTGCAATCCGGTCTGGTGAAAAGGACTGTATTGTGTAATCTGTATTTTCACGCTAAAAATTTTCATCTTTAAATATTCTTGTTTTTTAGCATGTCAAACATACATCAATTTCATTACATATAATAGGCCGAATAGAACAATTCTTTACTTGATTACAATGCTAAAAAAATCATGTTCTTAAGAAAATGTTAATGGGTTTTAGGGTATATTGGGGCTGCTGATTCCGAATCTAGCACTGGATTTGTCACATTGGTTCTAGTTTTTGAGATAAAGTTAAAATCAAATTCCAATGATAATGCCATAAGCAGCGTACAAATCACATTGAAACTGAGCATTATAAATGCATACAGTAGATCATTGGCAAAGATATTTCAGTGATTTCAGGCGATTTTGGAGCACTGATTTTGAATCTGGCATTGGTTTTGTCAGATTGGCTCTAGTTTTTGAAGAAAAGGGGAAAATCTTATTTCAATGGTTATATCATAAACAGCGTAAAAATCACACTGTTGAGAGTATGCATTATCTCAAAAATTAGATTCAATTCTGCATAACAATGCCAGATTCGGAATCAGCAATACAAAATGCATCTATGTCTCTAAGATCACTGAAATATCTTTGCCAATGATTTACTGTATTTATTTATTACGCAGTTGCAATTTGATTTGTATGCTCTGTTTATGGTAGTTAATTTCAAAATTTGATTGAAAATTTTGAAAAAAAATTGCCATTTTGAAATTTAATTTTCACTTTATCTCGAAAACTAGAGCCAATCTGACAAATCAAACGCCAGATTTGGAATCGGTGTCCCAAAGTCACCATAAAATCACCAAAATATTTTTTTCCCAATGATTTACTTATTATGCAGTTTATTCACTTATCTATAACGCACTATGTATTTATTTATAGCGCACACTTGTTCAATGTGATGTGTATGCTATATATTTATGTATTACCTATCACCGAAATTTAATTTTCACTTTATCCTGAAAATCTAGACCTAATCTGACAAAACTAATGCCAGATTCGGAATTAGCGCCCCCAAAATCTTCCTTAAATCACTGAAATATCTTTGAGAAGGAAAATCAATGTTGAGAGCAGTGTTTATCACTTAATATAATCTCTACTTTCTCACAATAATCCCCGTGATTATGCTCGACTTTCAGAAATGTAGATTTTTCGCCGAAAATCGCGTAACTCCGAAATCGTGCAACTCGAGGTAATGCAAGTCGGGGGGGGGGGGGTATTACTGCACATTTTTTTTTATAACATTACCTATTGTCCACCATAATCTGAGAAACCGAAAGAAAAATTGGAGGGAAGAGAACATGTTGAGATGTTCTTTACCTCTTCTTACAACTTATGCTACAGGTCAGCTATAGGGCAAAAAAAAAAGTATTTTCTTTTTTGGAATTCTTCAATGTTACGGACTAGAACCACTCCATACCAGAACCTGTTAGCCCTCATCAACTCACTTAGCCACTTCGAACTGCGAGGAGAAAATTACCCGTAGTTACTTTGGAAAGTTCATATACACACACTCAGTCGCACAGTTGGCGTGTAAAGAGAGTTACATGCGTGCGTAACATGATGGTACATTGAGTTGAACTTGTATTTTAGTTTTGGTTTTTATTGTTTTTTTTTTCCCCAATTGGCGTTAGTGTTTGTGATCTCCATGGGTGTCTTTCTTCATGTGCTTTCTTCCGGTTCCGTTTCGATCGACGTAACATGTGAGACATGAAGCATGTTGTATTTCATTTTTCCCTCACTCGTTACATAATGTTCGAATTCTGATGAGATAAATGTGTGTCTGATATAATATTTATATTATTTCCTGGATACTTTTTCTGGATACAGTAAGTGATATTTAATATTATAATTTTTTTAGGATACTTAAATTTTTTATCATTATTGAATTAAATTGAATATAGTGAAAACTGTATACAACGATATTCTGCGGGCGTAATCTGAAAAAAAAGATCGTTGTAGAGGGATTATCGTTATATCGAGAGTTATTGTCATCACGTGCCACCAAATTTATGCTGTTGTTGGCATCATTTCTAAATTTGCGTTGTTAGTACCATCAGAAAATGTGCTGTAAAGCATTTATTCGTCGTGAAAAACTGTAATTAATTAGTTGATTAATAAGATCCATTCATTTGTATAGCCCCTGTATAGAAGTTTAAGGTGTTGCACTTTTTTGTTTCACAGTGAAAATTTAATTACCAATATATAGCTCTTAACATCAATATTTTCGGTGATCACGTGGTGCAAATCACCGATGTTAGTTGACGCTCTTGGAAGAATGAGAACAAGTGACGAAGCTGAAATTAAATTCAAGATGATTTTGAGTGAAAAATCCAAAAAATATCGTTAGATTTTATCGTTAGATCGAGAGATTTATCGTAGTAGAGGGTACCTTTGTAGCGAAGTTACACTGTATTATTAAATTTAGAAAAGTTAATATTTTTACATTGCTTCCAAAGCGAGTTATGGCATGGAAATTTAGAGAAAAAATAATTAAAAAATACTGATGTATTTTAGAATCTTATTATCCTCGCCATCCTGAACTTCATACTTTATAATATTGCGTTTAATAAATGAGGAATTATGCAAAAATAATTATAGAAAATGAAAAAAACATGTAGAAATTTAACTATTATTTTTTTTTGCAATGTTTCCCCTGGAAAAACAGTCAATTATTAATTATTCTACTACTATTATAACGAAATTGGGGGGGGGGGCGGATTGAGCTCGTTAATAATTAAAATATTTAAATAATGATATCCAAAAATTATTTTTACCATAATCAATTTAATATTATGACAATAATTTTATTACTTTTCACGGATTTTTTTCAAATTATAATTAATATAATAATAAATATAATTAATATTTCAATAATTCGCGATTATAAGAAAAAACCGATACTTAAAGAGGACTGTTGTGGCTTGATCCGGTGCCATGTAAACCAACTCAATTTTTTTTGTGGTGCTGTTTCTCGAAGTGTGCGTCGTGTCTTGAAGGTATCGGAGGATACCTGATGTATGTATTTAGTAGGAATCGGAATTCAACCGACTATTTACATAACTATTAGGGACGTTTGAAGGTATTTGATATCAAACGCAACTTATGTCCCTTAGGGTAAGGCCCCACGGGACTATAAACATTAGAGACAATGGACTCTATCACAGGTTATCGAGGGCTGGAATGGGAGAGCCGCAGTTACATGACCATTAGACAAAGGATCGATGAAGGTATGAGGGCTAATTAAGTCATGGATAACTGGCATTACGCAAGAGAGTACCGCCACTGTCTAAACAATGAACTCAAACAATGAACATTTTCAAGTAAAGATGATAAATGCTTGAATTTTCCATGTTATATAAGTATCATGTTGAAGGTTTGCTTACTCTCTGCGGAGAGAGTTTTACAAATGGAAGACCGACTCGCATTTGCGCTTTGAAGTTGGAAAACCAACTTCAGCGGCCCACCAATGTGCATCAATATGGGTTCAAATCTTAATCCTCACAATGAGAGTCATACATGATGCCTACACGACCGCATGGCTGCCGGATATAGAGATACTAGATTAAGAGAGCCGTGGATATCTGACCATCAGACAAAGGACCCCAATGGATGAAAGGGAGAAAGATTAGGAAAACTGCAGATATATGACCGTAAGTCAAGAAACCCTATTGGTGAAAGAATTGGTGCTAATAGGGCTAGATGGAGAGAGCTGCGGATATATGAGCACTGGACAAGGACTTCCCCCCGTGGGAAAATGAGCTGCAGATATTTAAGCATTTGGGTAAAGGACCCGCAGTTTAATGAACAGTAAGACAAAACGAATAGGTGAATGAGAGTTAGGGTAATAAAGAGGTTTACTATGACAAGGGAAGGGATCTGCTAGTAAATGAAGGGGTTGCGGTATGATTAAGTGAACAATGGTTAATAATAATAGCCCGTAAATACGGGCTAGGGTATGAGGCAACAGATTTAAAATCATCAGTTTTATGGTGTAAAAGGTTAGATGGTGGGAGGGCTATGATGGAGGTACTAGGATAAGGACTAAAAGTAGCTGTGAGTAAATGGTTTCTTCGATCAGGGAGAGGGAGTCGCGAGAGAATGAAAAGACCGACCGATAAAACAGAGAAACGGAGTCCTAAAGTGTTTTTTTAACCTGTAAGTCACGTAATGCTCCATAAAAAGAAATTAAAAATATCTTCGTTTTTTTTTCTTCACAGCTTTCTCTAGCTTCTCACCCCCCAAACACATTTCACGGCTGCCTTAGTACATGCCAGGGCCAAAAGTGTGGGGGGGGGAAGGGTCAAGAACTACTTTTACACATTATAATTAATAATTTTTTCAATCAAAACAGGTACCAGGTGCTTATAAATAAACTGACACTACTCAGACGTATGTAGCTCCCATGTAGAAGGAGGTATTTTGATGATACTTGGTATACAGGATTTTAGAACCATGGGTTGGTGGGGGGGGGGGGGAAGAAAGAATCAAATAACTTCAATTTTTTACCACCAGGTGAAAAAGTGGCACGTTTTATAGTAGTTAGCGTTTTCCCATGGTTCAAATAACGTATATACCAAGTTTCGATGAAATACGTCCGCCACAATGGGTTATATAGGTCGATGATGTCAGTATAATTCAACTGACAGCTAGTTACTCAGCTTAATTATACTGACACTATTCCGACCTACGTAGCGCCCGCGGTGGTGAACGTATTTCATTGAAACTTGGTATATACGTTATTCAGACCATGGGGGAGAAAATAACTGCGATAAAATAGCGCTACTTTTTCAACTGGTGGCTAAAAATTGAAAAAAAAAAATTATTGCATTTTCATATATACTCCATGGTCTAATATATCCTGCATACCAAGTTCCATCAAAATACCTCCATGAGAAAATGGGCGCTATATGCATCTGAATAGTGTCGGTCTATTTATAAACACCCTGTATTTCACATTGATGTTATTCGACATTCATTTTCCGACATCATTCATCAGAGAGAAATATCAAACTCATACTCACATCAAATTATCATCATTATATATTAATTTTAAATATTATCTGAACACTACCGTTATTACATCATTTCATGGGCTATTTAAGTTTGAGGTGATGTCAATGTAAATATATGAAGATGTGATAAGAATTTAATGTAACTCATTTAACGATAATAAAATCATCGTGGAATTCATGATCCGTAACTGGATAGACAAAGTTATTAGTCTATAATCTCGGTAATAAACACATCTGACAGGTTTCTGTTGAGCTTATTTTTGGTGTCACGCGCCAAAGTTCATGCCTAGTATTGTGAAAGTACTGCACCAGTCCGTGATACAGTCAGGGTGCGGCCGGTTAGAAAATGGGCAGAGGGTTTTCAAGTGTGTTTTGAATCAGTTCAAAAGCAAAATTTTTGGTTGAAATATTCTTGGATCGTTCGAATCGATGACCAACGGACGTTTACGAGAATCTGGTGAGTATATACTGTGTTCAAATAATTATACAAGAATGAACTGCATTTTGACACCCATGATTAATTTTGGGAGCTGTCATTACATCACACGGCTCTACTTTAATTTTATTTCAATGATTTTAGGGTAATTTTGGAGCGTTGATTCTCGGAATGTGAAATTGGTTTTGTGAGATTGGCTGAACAAGCCAATGAAATGAGCTACTTCGTATATACAACTGTATGTTACGGTAAATGTGATAAAAAAATCTAATTCATATCCCTAAAATTATCACTTTTATCGGTGATTATGCATAATGTTCAAGTGATGTGTTGTTGGTAAAGACGATAAATCGTACTGTATGGTATGTTATACTGGATAATTAATATATGTATTTAATCATTATACCTGTGTATGATTGTGAAATTCGTTATCATTATATTATCGAGGTACGATTATATTTATCCCGCATACTAGGCTCACTTGGAATTTTCTTCAGTGGTGAGAGAGAATTTATCAGATTCACCAATTACTCCAGGGTATCATGCATAATTACTGATAAAAGCGACAAATTTCAAGTAT
This sequence comes from Pholcus phalangioides, assembly GCF_987345545.1. Taxonomy (NCBI): domain Eukaryota; kingdom Metazoa; phylum Arthropoda; class Arachnida; order Araneae; family Pholcidae; genus Pholcus; species Pholcus phalangioides. The sequence goes on along the minus strand of NW_028301611.1, from coordinate 15,903,660 downwards.
TCGCCAAATCTACCAACGGCACTTGTGTATTATGCATAATCTCCGGTGAAAGCGATAATTTTGTTAGTACTTATCAAATATACCAAACGAGGCTTGAGTATTATGCATATTCACCGGTTAAAGTGATAAGTTTATCAAAACGATTGGTAGGGCATAATAATCGATTTAACACTTTTACCGTAACTTACATAAGCTTTCTTCTCCCAGTAGGAAGTTCACCTTCTCAATATCAATGAATAAAGACCACTGATGTCTGATCATGATAATATAGAGGGTGATTATTGAATTCCCCTTGCCGCATTTTACTGGTGAACCCTTAATCATAGAGGCATACTTCCACAATTGGAAAAAAATTATCTAAATATCGTGTAGGTACGTTATTCATGGTGCAAGGAGTTGTATAGCTATAAAAATGCAAAAACGTACTTTCAATACGGTCAACCTGTCCTCAAAAACCCAATTAGAAAGTTGTTGCCCTGCCCATACTGAGGACAAGAAAAAAAATTCGCGTGTCTGAGTGAGATAATTGCTGAGATATTTGAATTAAGAAATCAGGGAAAAGTTGGGAAAGAACAGCATAAGCGAGGGAAAAACAATTTTTAATTCACACATCTTAGTGACAATTTCAATTACAGACATGGAATAAAGTGCTATGTCTGAGAGAGAGAGAGAGAGAGATTTTCAAATACCATATGAAATTTGAATAATTTCTTGTCGGGTGGGGGTACAAATGCTGATTAATTTCTGAGAAGGTGGCATAAAAACCGAATTATTTCTTAGAAAACCGTGTTAGGGGAACTGCTGAATAACTTCTCTCTCTCGCTCTGTTCGAAGGCTCTATAAAAAGCGAATAATATTTCTAACGGCTGTATAAAAACTGAATGAAATTTTTTTAAGGCTTTTTTTTTTTAAATTTCAAACCGTACACCACCCACATTCTGACAGCATTCGTCAATTAAATTTTGACGATAATGAATTTTTGACGTCAATAATTTTTAAAATATTTTTTGACATTAATAATTTTTAGATGTACAAAGACTAAAGAACTCCATACACGTTGTATGAAACTGAATATCTCATCGACGGCTATACAAAGCTGAATATCTTCATCTACGCTGTACAAGAACTGAATAACTTCAACGCTATGAAAAATCTGAATAACTTCAACGCTATGAAAAATCTGAATAACTTCAACGCTATGAAAAATCTGAATAACTTCGACGCTATGAAAAATCTGAATAACTTCGACGCTATGAAAAATCTGAATAACTTCAACGCTATGAAAAATCTGAATAACTTCAACGCTATGAAAAATCTGAATAAGTTCTTCAACGCTATGAAAAATCTGAATAAGTTCTTCAACGCTATACAAAAACTTGATAACTTCTTCCATTTGTTGTTTAAAAAAAGTATGAACAACTTCTTTAGCGTTCTGTTTAGAAACTGAATAACTTCTTCAACGTAATACAAAAACCAAACACCTTCTTACACGTTTTACAAAAATAGTGAATAACTTATTCTACGCTATACAAAAACTAAATAACTTTGTTGACGGCGGTATAAAAACTGAATAACTTGTTTGAGTGCTGAATGTAAATCAAAAACACCAATCAAATAAATTTCAATGTTAATGTTTCAAATTGATTCGCGGACCGATAAAAAATATCGTATTGGCCCGAATCTTTGAATGTGATATCCATCAATGGTATATTTTCCAACATTATAATCGATAATTCTGTTTTATTTATACTTCTCTAATTTATCATGTCTCATATTTCAGGAATTCGTCATATGTTGGTTGGTTAGGACATTTTTTTCTTCACCATGATATGAAAGAGACGCAGTGTTTGTTTACAGTGACTATGTTGCGGTCATATCTAGGATTTGTTCTTGTGATTTCTATCGAAAGTGCCAAATTATTCATATAATCACGATAGAAATATACGAGTAACCGAACCGACCAGTTATAATGTGGTACAACGCTTCCAATGGATATATAAGGACGGATAATGGCGGTAAAGCTGCCAAGAAACTCAGAAAGTTTATCATCATACTCGATAATGACAGCCTGTTGTACCTTCCGGGATCTTTTTTGTCAGGAAGTGTACTCATAGAACTGGATGAGGATACGCCAGTTACCGGTGAGTAGATTATATCTTCCATAAATCACCAAAACAACCCTCATTTTTCAGTTTCAGTTTTGCTTTTGTACAGTGAAACCTCCATATAATGATACTCTGCGGACCAAGAAAAAATATCGTTGTAGAGTGGTTACCATTATAAATCGAGAGGTAGCATTATCATCAAACGCCGCTAAGTTTATGCTATTATTGGCATCTCTTCTGAATTGGTGTTGTTGATAACGCCATAAAAAAAACTCATTTGCAAGCATTTTTTCCTCTACAAAAAAGTTGTAATTGATTCAGTTAGTTGTTCTACATTGTAAAGTTGGTTTACCGCACAGCAATTTTGTGTTCTACACACGAACTAGCTTCACGGCAACTTCACTTAAACTTTCGTACGGTACATTGTGCAATACCGATATGCCTGCCATCTTTCTTTTTTCCCCTAGGGGTGGGGAGCTATACAACATCTCAGCATGTTAGAGTATCTATAAATGAAATGTCAATGGCAAGTTTCCGGTGCACATAAAAAAGTGTAATCGTTTGAAAATAGGAAATAACTTTTAAAAATGACCTGTAGGAAAACGTTTTCACCAGGTTGCGCTAGCATCTCTGAACTGAGACTTCACGAAGACTATTAATTATTATGCCATCCCAAATCAACGTTTCAGAGCTCCATCCCAGTGGTCGCACACAGTTGTATGTGGTTATCATAATGCCAAGAACCAGACGTGGCCCAGGCTCTGTCCCGCTAGGGATATATGCCATTTACTCTGTTGAGTTGAGCCATGCTGATTATCATGTGTGATTATGTGAAACATTTATTGTCAAAAAAAGTTACATACACTAAAGAGTAGTCACTTTGTATATATATATATATATATATATAAACACACAATACAAATACACAAAAATTCATATAAATACAGATATATTGCCACACTATAGTTCATTCATTCTTAATATAGTAATATCTCCGAGAAAAAGGCCGATAGAAATTTTTAATGGTGATATCCGTTTTCAGTAGATCAAAACCAGTTGAAATTGTGCATTTTCATGTCAGATTCATTTTCATCGCTGTCCACAGACACCTCTCGTAAAGCACTTTTTTAACACATTACATGGTAATATCTCAAAAAAAAAAAAAAAAAAAAAAAAACGAGCCAGCCAATGAAGCTTTTTCATGGCAATATTCGTGTTCAGCAGGTTAAAATAATACGGAATCGCATATTTTTATGTCGGACGCAGTTTCATTGTTGTCAAGTGTAATTAGAGAATCCACGTGATTAGGTTAACCTGCGGACTACCTAAGAGCATAGTAGACCTTTTTGTCACTCTGCTAGGACGTTCTAAAATTCTACTTGTATTACTTGTTTTGGATACATTTTTCAACAACGGGTGTGACGTAATGTCGCAAACGAAAGAGTGTGTGGAAAGGAAAAGTGTTTGAAATTGGACGAATCATTGGAATGAGAGAAGCTAGATAGAGGGATATCTGTATATCATTATCTTTTTAGTCTGGATGTAACAGAACAGAGCAAACATCGACCCATATCCAAATATTCTCAAACATTCTCATAACATTGGTTCAAATAATTTGGCCTATCATACAGGATTTCAGTTCGATTCGTCTTCCTCGGCGAATCAGATTTCCGGGTGGCCTGCATGTGAGTAGTAGCATCGCCTTGAAAGTGCGGCCGAATGGATGGATTGTCTCACATATTTTCAGTGAAAATAATAAAAGTATAAGTCAGAGTTGTTCATAAAGTCTTAAAAAATATAATGGATTTATAAGAGAAAAACACAAACTGGACGGTAAAGAAAAAAAAATCAGAAAAGATTACCAAGTTTCAGAAATCTTCATCACGTGAAGTTCTTCAGCATATCAACTAGTACAGTACCTCATTGTACACAATTAATCGATGTATCCTAGGAAGCGGCAACATTGTGTGTGTATGGCATAAAATACATGCGTTCGTTGCCAAAATTTTATGTGTACCACAAACAAGCCCGATTATCATGGACTTGTTCACACATGCTTTTGAAGGACGAATATGCGTAACAAATGTTTCCTCTGATGAAAAAAAGTTCAACTCGAATGATCCCGCAGAGCTGGACGAATGTGTTGACCGGCATGTCCAGGACATGTAAAAATTTTGACCGTGCATGGACAAAAAATTGAAAAAATTGAATATTTTTCTGTTGCTATCTATCAAATAAAAGCAAAACTATCTATTATAATTCTTGAAATAAGATAATTGTTGATTTTAAACCAATGTGCGGCATGAAAATGACTATGATGAGGCATGAAACTATAATTTTTTATTGCATGAAGATAACCGTGTAAATTTTATATGCAGAAATACCGTCATTACGTATTTACCGTTTACTACTACCACTAAACCAGACATGCACCTCGTCCACATTCCTCTGCGGAACTTCTAACGAATTGGTACATGTTGGGATGTGTATGTATAGTGAACCTTTCTTGAAATTTACCTGTTTCTGTGTAATGCTTGTCATGTGTAGAGCTGCCACCTGCAATCAATTTTTTAAACTATGAGTTTTCTCTCAACTCATAGTCAGTGAAGTGTAATGAATGAATAATGGTAACGTTGTAGGCCTGTTGCTATTTGCGGTGAGACTTTTTAACGGGGAGAACGGCTCGCATTTGCGCCTCGAGCCGATCTACGTTTACTGAAAAACAACTTTTTGTAAACACTAAAAACATTTTTTTAAATTAATATCAATTAGAGACATATAATTACATATCAATAAGTATTCGAAACACCATGGGATAACATGGTTCATGTTACTAATTACATATAATTCCTAAGGACATTAGGTTAGTACATGTCAATATGGAAAATAAAAACAAATAAAACAAAATACACTTGTGTAGTTTGATTGAGTATTAAGGTGATCATTAATATTGAAACGAGAAAAAAAATTAAATCAAGCAGAAGTGTCAGATCGTGATGTGAATAGTTTGTCATTAAGGCACTTATCTTAAATTGGAAATCAAAAAATATACACACACATATATATACAGGGTGATTATAAAAAACCTATCCCGACATATGGGCCCCTAACTATCATACCATTCACAGAAACTGAATGAAATTTTGGCATAAGGTATTTTGATGTATGCGCTCAAGAATGATATGGGAAATAACAGTGTCACTCTAACAGTTACGGTTACAGTGAGAAAATGTCGAAAATATCAAATGGCAACACCAAGTTTTTTGTATTGGAATGTGATCTCCATTGTGAAAAACCCTAAATAGCGTTCGAACGGCAACTGTAGCATGAAAATCACCGGCGGTAGATAGGCTAAAAGTGAGGACAACCAATAAGGACAGAAAAGCAGCATAAAATAAAGCATTTTATTGTGTTTCACAAATTTTCCACATGACCTTGTGGAGGACTAATCAGGCTGGGATCTCAGCCGAAGAAATGGTAGGACGAATGAAACGAACATTAATGCTCTGGTGCACGGCAAAGTCCTTTTTACTTTATCCTTGCGTAGCTCCGGGGATTTTCGTGCTACAGGTGCCATTCCAACGCTATTTAGGGTTTTTCACAATGGAGATCACATTCCAATACAAAAAACTTGGTGTTGCCATTTGAAATTTTCTCACTGTAACCGTAACTGTTAGAGTGACACTGTTGTTTTCCATATCATTCTTGAGCGCATACCTCAAAATACCTTATGCCAAAATTTCATTCAGTTTCTGTGAATGGTATGATAGTTAGGGGCCCATATGTCGGGATAGTTTTTTTATAATCACCCCGTATATGTATGTACATGTGTAATTGAAAAAAAAATATCATACACACAACATGGTGACTTCATGAAAAATGAACTTGGTGACTTCTTTCCAAAAGTGAAAAATTATAATTAGCGGTTTGTTAAATGTTGATCACATTCTTTTAGAATTTTCGTATGTCTTTCCAAATTCCGATTAAAAAAATGATTTATTTGCATAAAAAGATATCGAAAGTGATGTAATGCTTTTTTTAATCGAAATTTTGATCACTTTCAATATTTTTTATGCAAATAAATCTAAAGTAAATATAGTGATAATATTTTTCGGGCATGTAAAATATCTATTCAGGTATGTATTGAGTTTCATGCATGTTTTTTTGGGAGATGCCAATCTCTGTAACCCAAGTGGCTGGAAGTGTAACTGGCATGATTTGAGACGTGAACTCCGTCTGTCCATGCAAGAGCATGCTGTGAGTAAATACGCGTGGTCTTTACTTATTTGTGTTGTCAGAGTCATGCTCGTCTTGTATTCCTGCTGGTGCTGCCATCTGTCATACATATTTTTAAGTGGAGACGATAAATGCTTGAATTTTCATGCAGGAGACAAAATTGTGCATGAGAGTGTCTATGTACATTTGTTTCTGTGCATAATACATTTTTCTCCGACACGATCCCGCCCTTGCATAGGGATAATGGCCGAAATTGGCTAAAGCCGACAGATCCTGGGCCGTGTTCAGTTTGAAAGAAAGAAAGAGAGTAGACAGAATTGGCCGCTTTAGTGGTCGAATAATCATTGTGACGAACTCACATCGTGAGTCCTGGGTTCAAACCAAGTTGTTTTTTTTTGTGGTTCCCAACTTTGAGCCTAAAATCTCGCCCAGACAGCAAAAGGCCTACAAACAGTACAAACATTCAATCATCACACTTCACTTCTGAAAAATAGATGGCAGCACTGAATAATAAGCCGGCACAACACTGGATTACACATCCAGACTGTTAGGTACAAACACTTCCGGAAAAACTCACTAGGTAGTAAATTGCTCAAGGCGATAGACCTGAGTTGTGCTTGGTGTGAAAGAAAGTAGACAGGAAAGAGAGGCATCTGTTATGGTGTCAGGAAGCTTCACGTTCGAGTTCCAATGTTACCGTTTCGAGAATGCCCCAACGAATTGTGTACTTTCAGATAGCAGTTAATATACCCGAAAAATTTCACATGGAGGGCTGGACCGTTTTAAGAGCATCGTGAGCCCCCCGGGCCAAGTGGTTTTTCTGTGGCCCTCTCAGGAAAATTCTTGAAATTTTCAACCATATCTCATTTTTGTAAGGCCCTCTCTCCTCTTACCATGCTTTTGAGACCGCACTATATAGCTGCAATTTTGGGATAAACACAAACGTGATAATCTTCTCTGGTGTTTTTTTCCTTGACCTTCCAGTTTTTCTTTTCGATAGAACCACCACGTTTTAGTAAGACTTTGTGAATAACAGACTTCTATAATTTTTTACTGGATATATGTGAGACAATCCATCCCTTCGGTTAAAGACGCCATATTCCCAAGGTTTCCTTACAAGAAAAATTATCATTGCGTGACATTCATGCATTATTTTTGTTCAATGTGGTTTGTGCAGTGGCTATTTATTACTCCACCGTTCAGCAATAGCTGGAAATTTTATTTTTTGGTGATAAATTAGGATATCTCATTCAGTATATATACATCCTAATTTCTCCCGAATTTCATATAATATATATTTTTATTTACATTCGTAAGTTTAAAACTAATATTATTTACAACGAATATATAATTTTTTCACTCCATTAAAATTGAATTATTGTCCAGTCTTTTACTACACCGTTTCGAAGTAGGCTGTCCATGTTCTTATCCATCTTCATGCAAATTTGTTAAAATTCTATGGGAAGTCGCACTTTTATGCATTTGTCTCTAAAATTTTGAGACAATTTTTAAATTTCGTATTAATAACTCAAATTGCAATTTTGTTATTCATGTCAAAGTTATTAGACAGGAAAGTACCAAAGGATGTTTAGAGGTGTCGCGAGTTCGATACCCGGTTCGTCCTTGTCACAAAAACTTTCCTGATACAGGGGCACAACAAAAACGGTTACAAAATTTCTGCGGTGACATGACTGCAGTAAAAATTGCTACCGCAGGGAGTCCCCCATCAAGGGGTTAGTGCCCCAACCTCTCGATGAGTATAAAAAACAAGCCTGCCGTTCGGAATCTGCAATAAATTGTAGGCCCCGGTCTTTAAAAATATTGCCCTTGTGTGCAGAAAATGACCGTCGTGCGACAAAAATGATCAAGTGATCATTCTATGTTCTTTCAAGACGCACTATATATTGTTAAATTTAGTTTTATAAGTGGAAATGATTTTTCGTATTGGAAAATATCTGCAATATATAAATGGGAAATAGTATTAAATGCAATTATTTTTAATGAGAGTAAAATTTATGTTAATCGATATAAACTCATTAGGGCATATGTAAGAATATTTGCAATGTTCTTAGTTGGAGGTTGTATCTTGCATGAATATTTTAATTTTTTCGGGCATCTTTTTTTTTCTTACAGGATTATATTTTCATATAGTCGGTGAAGGAGTCGTGAGACTATCGGATCGAGGTGGAGCCAATTATAATGACAAAGAGAATTATATAGACTTTAAAATGAGGATGTTGGGTGAAGGTCCACCGGTCGGAGGTAAGAAATAAATCGAAACATTCATTGCCATTACAACCGAGCCATTAACTTTACAATTCGTCGAACCTTCAATGTTGAATCAATTTTTCTACAGATTCCGCGAATACATTTATTCAAAAATGCGGCAGAAATTTTGATGACAACTGGCGTATTTCGCCGTATTTTGTATTTTTCTCATTGAAATGGTATGTAATGTAGTTTATCATGATAAACTTTTTTTTCCGTTAAATGCACTATTTTTGTTCAATGTGATTTTCAGTAGCCATTTATTGTTCCACCATTCAGTAATAGCTGGAAATTATATTTTTTGGTGATAAATTAGTGATATCTCATTATATAGTGAAGTACAGGGTGTTTCAAAAAGAATCACACGATTTGAAATGCGTATATTACGAAAAATATTGAACACATAGACACAAGATTAATTTTACATTACAGGGTTAATCATAAAGTTTTTTTTGTACAAACCAAATTAAATGTGCTCAATATGTCCACCTTGGGATGCACGGCATATGTCTATACGGTAGTCAAATTTGTCTCAAACTTTTGCGAGCATGTTTGCATCCACTGCGAGTCGATTTCTGTGGACTACGTGCGAAACTGTCGGATGCGATCCACATTTTCGTCTGACATGCGTGGCCGGTCAGGGGATTTCCCTTTACACAGACAACCGTGTATCGGAATTGTTTAGACCATCGACTAATATTCTGAGCGGTAGGAAGTTCAACACCAGGGGGTATTGTCGACGAAAAGCACGATGAACAGTTGTTACGGACTCACACTTCACGAAGCTAAGAACACGAAACGATTTCTGTTGTGTAGTCGCCATCTTGACAAACACTGAAGTGGTGGCCGAAGAAAGAGCATTAGCGCTACATGTCGGCAAGTGCGTGAGAGAAACTTGAGATTTCCTTCTTTCTACCTATACATTATTCGATCAAAATGGATTAAAAGCTGAATAGTTATGATTTTTTGAAATCGGATGATTCTTTATGAAACACCCTGATTATTCACAATTTCCACCGTGTTTTTCATCACGTATTTTTTATTTACATTCATACGGATAAAACTAATATTACATGTAACGAATATATAATTTTTCACATTCAATTAAAATTGAGTTATCATATCTGCCTCTCCCAACATCGCGGAACATAGGTTCAGTTACGCTGAACTAGAATTTTCTCCCGTGTAAATTCTAATTCATTTATTTTTTCACTAATGAATGGAAAACTGCTCCAGCAAGTTTTTTTTTTTTCGAACGAAAATTCGCCAGTCACGACAAGAATTTGGGCCTGAAGGCCAAGGAGAAATGAGCGGTAATGAAAGAAACAGCTTCGTAAACACTCGTTTTTAAAGAAGGGAAACCGGTATTTATACGTGAGTATTATACGTATATAACATTTTCTTACCTCAAAGGTAAAAAAAAAAAAAAAACCGACAAAGTATCTCTTTGGTAGAAATCTCACTCATTTGCGCAAACACTTTTTACACTTAAACGACGGAAGTGTCATTCTGACCGCAAAAGCTTATTTGACATGCGATTATACCCAAACTGTTTATGTCAGATTATTGAAATTTCATGACATTTCTCATTTCTTGCTTACGGTTGGTAGTGCAGAGGTTTTTTCGTTGGTATAGTTCGCACTTCATAGCGCTTCCCCCTGCAATGAGGAAGGCACCTGAATGTTTTTTCCTTCGCAGTTTTTTTGTATAGCTTATGAGTTCTGCTAAGAAACCGAATTCACGGATTACTTCCTATCATCGTAAGGGGCCATTTCTGATCTGGTTAAGGCTCTTAAATTCCTAAAATATAAATGTTCTGGGAGTTCTTAGTTTAGGGTTGAGGGGAAGTTCTACGTTGAACGATGGTAGCATTCATTTTGAAACCTATAGAGATACATAACTGATATGATTTCAATCTATGCTAAAATGGACAGTATTCTTATACGAACGTTATTGTAACGGGAAAATATTTATATTTTTTGTTATTTTTCACAAGTACAAACATATTCACAAATACAAACATACTCACAAATACAAACATACTCACAAATACAAACATACTCACAAATACAAACATACTCACAAATACAAACATACTCACAAATACAAACATACTCACAAATACAAACATACTCACAAATACAAACATACTCACAAATACAAACATACTCACAAATACAAACATATTCACAATTCAAGCATACGTTACACAAATAAAAACATATAACACACAAATGCAAGCATGTAAAACAGAAAAATGCCAGCATATAACGCACAAATAAAATTTCTTTTATACACATACAAACAAGCACTCTGTAGCCTCAAGGGACTGAAAAGTCGACTGAGAAAAAGGAAGAGAGAAGAATAATTCTCTCTCTCTCGACAATTGATAAACAGAGTAAATCTAGGTCTTGCTTACCATGCACACAGAGAATTGAAACCACGGAAAAAAAGAGATACCTGCCAGAAATTATGAGATTTCATAACTCTACTTATGAATGTCGTTGATGTTTTCGATAAAATCAGTTCATTCTGTGCACAATGCGATCGGCATCGAAAAGCTCTCTTACGTATTTACACTATTTTACATAGCTCAGGATTTGGCAGCTATTCACGTTTTTTTTTTATTCCGCTCATTCAATCTCTTCGCAAATGTCTCAAACATGTTTCGCACCTTGTCAGTAGACTGCCAAGTGAAAAGGAAGCGATAAATTGAAAAGCTCAAAAAATCATAGTGAAACCTCTTTTTTAATCACAAAAGCGGATTCTTAACATTCAACAACGAGTTTGATTGTTTGCAAACAACTTGTGCAGTCAAGTGAGTAGGAAGCTAGACTGTGCAGGTCTTTGTTCGAATTCCGGTTCGGGAATAGATGTTTATTAAATCTAACAAATTCTCAGCTGGACAGATCATACGGATCTATTGGGAATACGGGAGAATCAAGTTATTATTATCAGTTATTACGAAGCAAATCAGAATTTGAATTTTTGTATCCGATACTTTTTTTTGACCACAAAGGTTTACAACTTTTTCAGTCCGTGCGCCATATATGGTATTTTTGCCATTTGCGGCCAGAAACTTGTATATAAATAGTATGAAGTGACCACGTAACCTGTATTTTACGGGACATGAAACTCCCGTTTTTTGCCTTATTTTTAACAAGGGCTAGTTAAATATTTGAAATTAAGAATTAAAAAAAATGCATGACTTGTTCAACCTACATAATAACTATTACTTCTAAAATCCGTTACGTTATGATAATTATGACTCTGATAATAAATTTCAGAGATACGTAGAGACAGTCCTAGAAATGGGTTCGAATCCGACCTGCGCCAGAAGGCCATAATTTTTCTTAGATTAAGACAACCATAAGTATTCTTTATGGGCATTGTACATAATATTTTAGCATGTGTATGTATTGTTTATAATTTTTGTTAATTGCATTTTTAATTGGATTGCTGTATTTTTGAAATATATGACATCCATATTTTTATGGGCATCTTTTTCTCAGTCACTTCATTGGGCATTTTGCCTGTTGTGGCGTTGTATTTGTATTTGTATTCATATAACATTCGTTTCATACTTTTTTTTCATGAAAATCATTCACGTTTTTCGAAATTTATTTAAAAAAAACACTTTTACCCATTACGAGTTGTAGTAGTAATAGTAGCCCCCTCTTCTTCCCGTAATTGGCAGTTTTTCAGCATTTTTAGCAATAATTGGATAATTTTTCGGCTAATATTGGCAATCTTTTGCCAATTTTGGTAATTTTTTTGCCGGTCTGCAAATAATTTCTTGTATGTATCCATATCGTGTCTCCTATTCATTATTTGCTGTGTATGATTTTTTTTGTTCAAAAATTATTTGTTCCATTTATTTATTTTCCGTCGGTCTGCAAATTATTTATCCCATTTACGCTGGTGAACAAAAATGTTCAACTGCTTTCACCTGCCCGCAGCTGTAAAAAAAAGAAGTTAAAGAACGTTTGTCTGACCGTCATGCCAATTTTATCCACATGGACATGAAAAAGCAAATGTTGCGGTTGAAATTAATTGATATCATCTCATGCGATTAAGATCATGATAATGAAAATAAAAAATGGCGAATATGAGGAAATACACACATATTCAAACTTTATGAAAAATGTCAGAAAGCTGTAGGATGCTGGTTTAATATGAAAAGAACAAAAATCAGGGATGCAAATGACAAGTAATTAATAAAGATAAGAATTTCTTACATGTTAAACATCTTGAAGAAACCAAAATTAGGAATATTTATACCTTTCCAGAAAATGACGACATAGATAAAAATAAGGGGTCGGTTGTATTTGAAAATCCTAACAAAGCCAGTTTTGACCATAAAATACATTAAAAGTTCGGAATTTAATAGTAGAAAATGATTGTTAAATGAGTGTGTTAAATAAAATTTCAGTGTCTAGCTGACTGATTGATTATTTTTAGGACTGGGAATCGATTAAAATATTTTACTGGTGAATCAAACAATTGTATTCGATATATATATATATATATATATATATATATATTTAATCGAATTTTAATCGAATAATGTCAAATTCATTCATAGCAAATGTAGTGTTTTGGTAACTATATAATATCAATTGATGCTATAAAAATATTATATATAAATGTGAAAGTATGTATATCTGTTATTTACACAAATCTACAGTTTTAGACCGATCATCGCCAGATTTTGCATATATACTAAACAGGACCGGGATTAAATCGTAGGCTACTTTAAAAGTTCGTGGGGAGCTGGTCAAATGCCCGAAATGGACTAAAAACTGTCGGGCCACAATGATTTTGGGGCCTCAACAATCACTTTCGGAACAGTTACTTTGGTTACCGTGGTTCCCAACAATGCGTTTCAGACGTGTATATGCCTTTACAATGGTTTGTCACATCTTTAATGCTGCCATTATAACAGTTTATTCCTTTATAATGGTTTATCATTTTTCCAATCCTCCCAGTAATTAAAGAAAACCCGAAAAGCGCCGGGTATTATGGCTAGTATATTATATTTATTTCACGTATCCACTCACTGAATGGATATATAAACAAATATAGAAATAGATTAAGAAATAAAGGCCCTGCTTGAAGTTATTTAATATAGTCTTCCCTTTCTCAGAAACATTAATGTGTGAATTTTTCTGGAGCTTAAAAAACAACTTTTCCATATTTAGTCTACCCATGTTACTAAATATGGAAAAGTTGTAATTCATGTTTCTGGTATATATTCATGTTGGCATTCATGCTTCTGGTACATACAAAAGGGACGATATGCTGCATATGTGCTTGGCATATCCTGCAATTTAATAAATTCGATCTTGTCGTTATTTTTTTTCTTGTCAGTAATTTTCGAAATTATCACTAGTTTTCGTTCAATCGACTTGTGTTTCCTCATGTCGTAAAATTTGATAAAAATATTGATTCAAATATTTTGAAATACGATCATTCATCCGAAATGTTTTGTATATGAACGTAATTTAAAACATTTATCGGTTTAGTCTAGTAAATCAAGTTTATAATTCAACTTTAAATAAAAATCTTAATCAATTTTTGATCAGAAATTGATTGAGTCGACTAACTCAATTAATTTTTAACTTCGACTAACAATTGATCGATAAACCGACCCGATTAACCAACCCTAATTATTTTCTTAAAATTTCATTATTATTTGATGTGAAAAAATTTATCCCATGCTCTACTTATTTTACTCCACCCTATAGGGTGAAGATGCCGCAAAAGTGAGGTCTAAAAAATGCTGCATCCAACAATATTTTTTAAGTACAGTGTATACGCAAAAACTCTACTCTCTAAGAATGTAATGTAAAATACCAACAAAAGAATATTCAGTTTTTGAAAAATTCATGAGATTATACCTCACAAAAGATAAAAAGTACCTCTTTTTATGACCACCTGATCTATTTCATTAATTTCGAATTTCCGTACGAGCTCGAATTATTTTTCTCATTAATCTCAAATTTTCGTAGGTTCTGGAAATATTTCCTTCATTGATTTCGTTCCAATTGGTTCCAATTTTATTTTTAGCTTCGGAATTAGTTTGAGTTATTTTTCGTATTCCTCAATTTCAAATTTTCATTAGTTTTTGGATTGTTTTTTTTGCATTACTATTTTCTTTAATTCATCAATGCTCAACTTTCAATAATTCTCATTATTTCTCTCATTATGTATTCCAATTGTAATATTTTTATTTTTTAATTCATCAATTTTGAATGCCCCCCGTTAAGCAATGGTAAAGAATCTAGCAGTTTTAAATTACAATAAAACATTATATACAAATTCCAATTTCCATTGTATTATCGAAGAAAAGGTTAAGAGAGAGGAGAAAGCGTCAACTCTTTGCAAAGAGCGATAAGTCATCGTCAATTTGAACCTATTCTAGCCTCGAGATGTGTTTTTATTTTTAAACACAGTTAGGTCCTAGGTCGAGTTCTTGGAGCTCGCGTTCCAGACCATGATGATGGTGATTCAAACTACACTGAAATTTCATGTTGTAGTCGTAGAACTCGTTTTTGTGTTTCTTCTTCTTGTTCTAGAGAAGTGATTATCCTCATTTCCGCGTTCGGCCAAGGTTGTGATTTCCATGCAGGAATGGAAATAAATTATTCGGTATAATATTTTCAATCTTAATTACTTGGAAGTCTTTTACACTGCAAAATGGAGAAGAAGAACCATTTGATATAGTATCTACAGTCAAACTCGGTAATAACGACATCGAATATTCCGCGGAATGTTGTCGTTAAGACTCAGGTGTCATTACAACCGAGGTTGACGTTTTTTCAAAACTTTTTCAAGTATAAAAAATAATCAGATGCAATAATGTGCTGTGCATTAAGAAACAAAGTCTAACTGTTTTTATAGAAATTTTCCACACTTAAATTTGTTCATTAAAATACCACGATTTTTTTCCCCCGCCAACTTCGATTTATCCAAAAAATTTGAAAAAAATCTTCGCGAGAATCTCGCGCGATAGGAGTGAAACTTCTTTGTTGTTTAAATCCTAGGCTGCGAAAATAGTGTGGGAACACTCACTCCTTCCCACTTCACCCTAACCCAATTTTTCTTTTTTTCCAAACGGTATACATCAGTGGTTCTCAACCTTTGGAAGCCCGCGGCCCGGTTGATTTCTTTTATGCGAGTGGAAGGCCCGGTCATACACACTCCTAATGGGCGTATAAATGGGTAAAAATGAATCAGTGAGCTATTCACGGCCCGGTTTGACTGATGTTGGAGGCCCGGCACCAGGCCGTGGTCCGGCAATAAAGAAACACTGGTGTATATCACCCATCATACTAAAGGGGACGTGGGACGTTCTACGATTCCTGCGGTGTCACGGGGCTGGAGAGGTAATAAACTGTCTTTGTCCGGTATAAAGCATCCAAACACCCCCCCCCCCCCAACTTTATTTACTTTCACAGACGAATCTCTATTGACATCCCCCACCACCACCACATCCCATATACTTTCGGAATTTCACCACACAATCAGTCATTCTACGTAACCAGTTTTGAGGAAAAAGAAAGCGTTCCATTTTCTGTAACGGATTTCTTTCCCCCCTCAAATATTTCACTCTTATGTCCCTTAAAGAATTTCACTTAAATTAGAGAGAAAACTCAAGGGGAATTCGTAAAACTTTAAATTATCCAAAATTCGATTTAGCCAAGATTTACTGTTTGTATATTTCTATTATTTTATTAGTATTAAATTTTTAGTTCAAGTAATATTCTTAATTAATGTACGATTACTATTATGATGAAATTGTCACATTAGTAATTTTTACATTTCGTAATTGTTTTCGTGAATGCATATGTGGTACAATTTAAATAAATTCTCAAGGTTTGTATGTTTTTTTTTTGTCCCAGGAGGTGGAAGAGTAATGATTTTGTCACCAGGTATTCACACTTTCCCGTTCAAGCTGGGTTTACCACTCGGCCTACCATCGACATTTCTGGCCAAACACGGCTGGGTGCAATATTACTGCAAAGCTGAGCTTAAAGAAGCCTCAGGCCTAACTCATAAGAACCAGCAGGTCTTCATTGTCATGAACCCAATCGACTTAAATCTGGAACCGTCGCTATTGATGGTATGTTAAATATCAATACGTTGGGATTTACATAGAAAGTAATAAAATGGTGGATAATTTTTCTCATGAAAAATATATCCAATGGAAATTTAAAGTCTCCCTAAATTATACTGTTTTACTATTTCATATTAAGGGGTGTCACGACCCCTAAACTCGATTTTTCGGAAAGTATTTTTGAAAATATATTACATTCATTTAAAAATCGGATGCAAAAAATTTCATGTCAATCGGTAAATCAGTTCTTTCAAAATAAAAGAACTACTATAAAAGGGATAACTAATAGAACTACGAAAAGGTAATGAATTATAGTGTGAAAGACACTAAACGCGATTTTCTCTAATTTCAGTAGATTAAAAATTACTTCACCAAAAATTCTAAAATTCTCAGAAATGTTTATTTACATGTGTTAGCAAAAATATCTGATTATTCATTAGAATTTCATGTTTCAAAAAAAAAAATGTATAGAAAATTTCAAAAATCTGAAATTTTTTTGTTAAATAGGGAACACTGTTATATATATACTTTGACACATTTCTGTTTTCAAACATTTTTTTCTCGATCAATTTTTATCGTAAAATTTCGCTAAATATTATATTCTTTAGTATCTGTATACTGTATGAAACATCAGGTAGAATTTAAAAATCACCTTTGTATCTTACGGTAATCATTAAATACGAATTTTTGGAAAATCCAAAATGCTCCAAGGTATAACAAGAAGTTGTAACCACCGTTGTACCTTGAAAATTACAAACACAAAAAAAAAATGCAAATGTTATTGGAATCTATAAATATTATATATATATACGGGGTGATTATAAAAAAACTATCCCGACATATGGACCCCTAACTATCATAGCATTCACAGAAACTGAATGAAATTTTGGCATAAGGTATTTTGAGGTATGCGCTCAAGAATGATATGGAAAACCACAGTGTCATTCTAACAGTTACGGTTACAGTGAGAAAATTTCGAAAATAACAAATGGCAACACCAAGTTTTTTGTATTGGAATGCGATCTCCATACTGAAAAACACTAAATAGCGTTGGAATGGCACCTGTAGCACGAAAATCCCCGGAGCTAGGCAAGGAAAAAGTAAAAAGTACTTTGCCGTGCACCAGAGCATTAATGTTCGTTTCATTCGTCACACCGTTTCTTCGGCTGAGATCCCAGCCTGATTAGTCCTCCACAAGGTCATGTGGAAAATTTGTGAAACACAATAAAATGCTTTATTTTAGGCTGCTTCTCTGTCCTTATTGGTTGTCCTCACTTTTAGCCTATCTACCGCCGGTGATTTTCATGCTACAGTTGCCGTTCGAACGCTATTTAGGATTTTTTCACAATGGAGATCACATTCCAATACAAAAAACTTGGTGTTGCCATTTGATATTTTTGAAATTTTCTCACTGTAACCGTAACTGTTAGAGTGACACTGTTGTTTTCCATATCATTCTTGAGAGCATACATCAAAATACCTTATGCCAAAATTTCATTCAGTTTCTGTGAATGGTATGATAGTTAGGGCCCATATGTCGGGATAGTTTTTTTATAATCACCCTGTATATATATACATTGTACTTGTAGAAAAATGTTTTTAAATATTTAGTTCTGCCAGTTCCTTTGATGCTAGGTGATTGCGGTAAGAGATACAACCTCGAGGATGTCAACGTTTGCTATATCTGGCACTAATGGACAATAAAATCTTTACTCACCTCCAAAGGAAATTCACTGAGTAAAAGTTTTTTTTGGATGCATCCCACAGAGTAATCCTATGTGTCTTTCAACAAATTCAATTGGCAAAATATAAAGGTGTATGGAAGAGACGAAATTATGGTAGCTGAAGGTTTTTGTAAGACAGAAGGGTGAACTGAAAGTTTAGATACAAATTGTATTTAAACGCAAAACAAGAGAATTAGTAAGTTGAGGGTAATCTAAGTTAAACTGGAAAAAGTTTCGTACTGTTCCATTCCAAGGAAGTATTGGGGGTGGGGGTCAGAAAAAAATGATCAAAAGGATCAAATTAATTAAGTTAATTTTGGACAATAGAGTCGAAGTTCTTTTCATTGCACAAAAATTTACGAGAAAGAAAAAACTCAGAAATTTAGGGATAAACTAATAAAAATCGATGATAAACAGTATCTTTAGGTCAATTATAATCAGTATTGGAGGAATTATTTATTTTCTGAATACTCGAGACCAAACTTGTAATATCTTCATTTTAGCAACCTTTCCATTGTGAAATCGAAGAAAATATAGGCATCCCATGTTTCACGGCTGGTCGCATCATCTGTAGGATTAGACTCGACAGAGGTGGTTACGTGCCAGGTGAAAACATTTGCATATTTGCTTCCATCGAGAACAGCAGCAGAGTCACCATCAAGAGGACAAAGGCCATTCTGACGGAGGTAAAATTGGAAATCTGAAAGTTTCTCTACCGAATTAAAAACAAATATATTCGATATTTTTTGATGATGATTTAATTACTGTTTCATGTTCACAGACCATTCAATACACGGCAAAGAACAAGCTTGTGCAGAGTGAGACCCGGGAATTAGCCTCATTACAGAAAGGTAGAATCCTGTGCGGCTCTAATGACCAGTGGCAAAACGAAATGCTTCATATTCCGCCACTGCCACCGACGAACTTGAGAGGATGTCATTTGATACGCATTCAGTACGACGTCTACGTGAGTAGCTTGCATTTATGACCAATCCTTTTATAAATGAGGTCCTCTAACGACTAACTAAAAACAGGTCCAAGCCCACATGAATTCCTTCCATACGAATTCTGGGATATTATATTATTTTCAAAGATTCACAGATAACAGTTTGAACTTGTCGGATGCTTTGATTTCTCAATCTAACACGGCTTCCGATTTCATTTTTTGGGAGCAGAACAAAAGGCAAAGTTTACCCAACAGACAAGGTAGTTTTAATAATATTTGATGTGGCACCATCTGGCGGTAGGAAACGATCAAATTATGGCATAGCTTTCCCTATGCTACTACAGGCAATACCTTGGTCATGCCCTTAGGTCGTGTGGGTGTAGTGATGAACTCACAAAACCGCATCTTGATGACCCGGGCTCGATCTCGCAGGCATCACAAGGATGGTCAGAAGAAATTGTTTCTACAACTCCGAGAATAAAGGTAAATCTGTAAGCGGAGAGCATCAAACCCTAAAACGATACAGATATTCAGTTATAACATTTTGGCGGCTCTGCGATCGTGTGGGTACCGTGCCCTACTTTCATCATGAGGATCCAGTTTCGAACCCCATTGGAGGTGCAGTGGCACGTAGTCGGCTCTGAAGATGTGGTGTTCCAACTTCAAGAAGTGAATGCGAACCGGTGTCCTATTTGAAGAAGGCACTCCGCAAAGAGCAAGCAGATCTTCAGGTGTGTGTGTGTGGGGGGGGGGGGAGGAAATGTGCAGAATAAACTGCAACACCAACTCTGACCATATCACTATATTTCAATTAACTGCCATTAATGAGATGGGTTGGAAGTGAAAGCATTGTCTATCGATGGTCGCCTCAAGCTCGTTAGGGGAAATACCTGATCTATATCCTTCCTCGGGTTTGAACTTGGGACCCGGACAGCAAGCTTCACGGTGGTAGACGAGCACCTTATCACCACGCCGCTCGGGCGCGAATTGAAGAACCAAATTCAAACCATATTTGGGATAATGTGTAGAAAAAACTTATTTTTGACACATACGCATGACCTATACAAATTTTCGAACTTTCTTGGTCAATTAACAGGTGCGGCTTATACCACAGCGGGGTGCAAAAAAGATGCCCAGCATGGCATGGGGGAGGATTTTGTCTCTAGCCACCCTTGCTCACAAACCATGCAAAACGGTACCCTACTAAATTAACCACAATGACAAAAAAACAGGAGTTTTGCTCGGTTTGGAATAGTGATTCCCAACGTGGGCTTACACCCAGAAGCGGGCAATTTGTTTTTGTTTTTTTTGGGGAGGGGGGGTGGCGCTATTTGAGAATTAGTTTTTTCTATTAAGGCTTGGGACATTTTATAACATCCACTATTTCATATCAATACAAATTCTAGTATTACTCTAGAGTCTAGACCATAGTTTCCCAACCTTTTTTGTCCCATCGCCCCCTTCTTCCGAAATGCTTTTCTCCCATCACCCCCTAACGCAATCTAACCCTTACGATCCTATGTTATACCCGTAGCGTCTACGGCCCCCTGGAACTTTCCATCACCCCCAAGGGGTCGTTAACGTCCACGTTGGGAATCACTGCTCTAGACCAAGGGTGCACAACCTTTTCAGTCCGCGGATATGACGCAAAAATTGATATTTCTACCACTTGCGGGTCATTTAAAGTCAGAGATAGATGACGCGACACAACAAAACTAATTTATCTTGGCAGGCTTCACGTTTACAAAATCGGAAGAGAAAATCGTATTAACCGATATTTCAGTATATCAGATTTTGTAATAAGTGGGCTCACCTTTCTTAAATATTATTGAAATGATAAATTACAGCACATATTTGAAAAAAAAAAAATATTAGAAAATAAAAAGGAAAAATATCGTTCACACATAACACATAAAATAAAATGAAAATAATATCTATAACTGCCGATAGATGCCTCTAGTGACACCGAAACTATTTTTGATTGGAGTGCGCAATTGACGAAACCGAAACTTGAAGCGGACGTTTTGATACAGTGATTGTGATTATTCGTCCACGAGAACTACATAACTTAAAACCATTTTAACTGATATTTGACTGTATTAAATTTCACTCTAATTAATTTTAATTGGTAGAAAAATTAATTAAATGGTAACATACACTTTAATTTTTCTTAAAAAAGACAGATATTTCTTAAATACGCATCCAAGTCGGAATTTATTGTTTCAAATCAACAGCAGATGACGCTGACAAAATTATTTTCCTGGCATGCGAATAGACATATCTTTTTAAGGTATTCGATTACCTATTTTAGCACTTTTCTATAAGATGTTACTGGAGTGAAATTTAATAACATATTTTGATAGAGAGGGTTTCAAAATGGGGAGAACAGTAATAAAGGTTTTACTACCTATGTCACTTTCTATGAAAACGTCATTTTTACGTCAGAATTTTGAGCAAAATTCATGTGATATTCTCGAAGCAAGATTGAAAAAAAAAATTATGAATGAAAAGTGTTTTGTTATTTTCACAGTATACATATACGTTCAGCTAGTGATGATGCAGGTTGTGAACCAAAATTTGAAAGGTTCTATGATATCCATAAGTTCCACCAAAATCTGTTGATTTGTGTGTGCGTTTCTTTTTTTTTTGAAATTTCATTTGACATATTGTGCATAAAAACACTGTTACGAGACAAATACGAGTGATAGGCCTTATATTTTGGTTTATCACCTTAAAATAATATATATGTCAGAATATCACATTAAAGTTTTGTAATGATACAAGCAAAGGATTTTTACAAATCATGTTTCAAACTCCAGTAAAACGTCAAAAATGGCATTGTTCGTAAAACGCGTTTGAAGTTTTTATTCAGCGATTGCTTAATATAAAAATGCAAAACTAAAGTGGGCATTGGTCAGTTCTAAGCATCCTATAAACAAAATAATGCTTGTTTTGGAATGACAAGAAATGGAGATTTCTTATAAAATAGGAAACGATATTTTCTCCTGAAATGAAGTTTTAAACGTAATAAGATAACTTCATCGTTCTCTTTTAATTCTTATCCGAATTGTACATAGTTTTTATATATGACCACTGGTTACTCGATTAATATTTTTGAGTAATTTCAAAGTCTCCCCCCCCCCCACATCACTCCATCACCTATACCAGCGTTTCTCAACCTCTCAGTATTTTTTAGGACCAGTGAAATGTCTGAAACAATTTAAACTGTATTATCACATTTTCTGTTATATTACGGAACATTCTCGTACTTCCACTTAATTTTCGAAGTTTATAAAATGTATTGTGGTAGTTATTGCGATAATTTTAATAAATTTCCAACTCATATACTGTATTTGCAACATTTGCAAGTTTAAATTTTTTTTCGGCTAATTATTGCAGTTCATTTCACTGCGATTCCTAACAGCTCTTGCTCAATCTTCGGTAATTCCTAAGTTCTTCAGAAATTTTAGTTACAGTTGGGGATTTTGCCGACTTATAGCAACATTCTCAATGACGTCCCGCATTTTTTCTCTCAAGATTCTAGATTTTTCTTATTTTTCTTGATCAAATAAGCCAATAAGCCATTATCAACGATTTTTTTCCGGTGAAATATACATTCCTTCTTCTGTTTTACTGCCATTTGTAGCAGCTTTTCACCACCATTCAGTAATTTTAGCAAGAAATTTTTCCTAATTTCTTCTAAATTGCATTTTTTGGCATCATTTAGTCGATGAGATATGGTTATCATAAGGAGAAAAAAGTCTAATTTCTTATTTTAGCCCATAAGGATATTACTTGTATCAATCACAACAATTTAGTAATCTTTTCAATCAGAATTAAATTACCCAGTATTCCCGCGGACCATAGGTTGGAAAACGCTAACTTACAATAACGAAAATTAGACTGAGGGCAATCGACATGTTGTGGAGACACGTTGGAAATTCAAAGCTATACATTTTGAGGTCAATCGAAGAAGACCCATGCTGACGGATATCTAGCCCAGAGAACGGAGATTCACTCTACAATGATTTTTTTCCGCACAACGATAATTTTAATTAACGTACAGTCGGCCCTTCTTAATTGGATATCAACACACACAATATCCGATTGAATGTGGTATCCGATTATGCGGAGCACAGCTAAATTGCCATTTTGAAACGTTAGTATAGTTTGTATATTGAAAACTGACTAAGGATCAATATTATTAACAAAGTTTCTCGAATACAACAGACATAAAAAATGAAGTGAAATACAAATACAACGCCACAACAGGCAAACTGCCCAACGAGGTGGCTGACTTAAGAACATCATGGATCCCCGAGCCTTTTTTTGGAGGCCCTACCTACTACTGCTACGCCTGTAGAGGTAGAGAGTACCTGCTCTCAAGTGTGTTTTTTTAATCTTGTCCTACTAACATGTTTTACATCAATTTCGAATGCTTCATTCAAAAAAAGAAAAACCATAATATGTATAGTGGTTAATGTGTATTAACAGTTTACACCTGAAGCGCAATATTCAATTAAGCGGGGAGATGTTGTTTAAATTATCATATTAAACAAGGAACTCTAGCATTGTCTCTATGGCAGAAATTTTGGTGCCGAAGGAATTCACCCGTATAAGCGGGGTATGTATTTAAAATTAAAAAAATACATGACTTAAAAATTTAAAATTCCGAACCAGATAGAATCGAACTGTTGTCCCTTGCCCTGCCCTAATGGTTGATAGGGGAATTACACACTGCCCAGACAGGTCTATGAAGAAGAAAAGAGTAGACGGCTTTTTGTAAGTCAAATTCGTACACACACGCCAGTGTATGTCATGGTTTGCAGAATTTAGCCAGAAATTTTACATTTTTCACAACAATAAAGACCGCAACAATATGATTTAGAAATATTGCACAAAACTTCAATTAAAATCAATTGCGAATTTAATTTGAGTATTGAAGTCTGAAAAAGTTAAAGATTAATTCATAAAATTAGATATATTCATCCGACATTTACATTTTGTTAAAATAGCGAAGTTCATTTCTTATTGAGCAGGGACGTAAGCGGGATCGACATTTTGGGGGGGGGTGCTCAACTTCCCCCCCATAAGTTAGAGATTCGTTGCGATTATTAACGTGGGGACGCGTGTCTGGCTTTTCTACTACTCTACTTCGAGAGCAGTATATTGTTAAAGCAACATTCAAAAAAAGCATTTAAATTAATATTGAGTTTTTGTTTGGTTGTGGGGGGGGGGAATTGTACCCTCCCCGCTGCGTACGTCTCTGTCTTTGAGTGCACTGTTCCCCAAGTGGCCTACCAGTTAAAGTTTCTTATAAGATGACCTTTCAGTTTAGTAGAGAACATTTGGAGCACAAAGTATTAGTAGCTGGTAATGGTGTAAATCGTTTGAGATGCATAAAGATGTTCAAGCCATTATCTGAGTGCATAGTTTACTTCAGGCAATTGATCTAGGGAATGAATCCAGCATTCTGATTGGTGACAATGTGGTCGTATCAGCAGTCCCGAACTCGTGAGCCGATCTCTCATTTAAGAAAGTCTTTCCACAGAGAGCAATCAGGCCATTGGCAGAGATAGACAGAAGGCACGGGGGGTGGTGGCATGATGATGATGATGATACCAATTCATATATATGCATATACATTATATCCGTCGACTCCGCCGTTGACACAAAGAATGAGGGGGCGTTGCACCCTCATGATCCCTCCTCCCGTAACTCAGTCCATGAATCAGACCTATAACATTTGATCCATTAATTAACACTGAAGACAGATGACAGCACTTGACAAGCAACACCTAACAAGTATCCCACAAAAGCATACTTCACATTAGGTTCACAGTAAAACACACACGCACATTACGACATCTACTTATACATTAGAAATTCCGTAGAGGAATATGGATGAGGTAAATGCGCGGTTCAGTAGTTGTAGCATCCTGCTTGTTCACGTTCTGCTCGTGGCGATTTATATGTAGCCTGAGAAGTCAAAGTCATATTAGACTAGTAATAAATATTTTTGTGTGTATTTTCAGTTCATAATAGAGCCAAAAGGGCCCGACCGTCCAATCAAGTTACAACTTCCAATCATGATAGCAACGTATCCTGTCAGAGGGAAAGAGTCAACGCTGAAAAGGCGTGGTAGGCCCCCACCGTATCCAGCTGTGCTGCCAGTGTTTAGACCGTGGCTCAAGTCAGAAGCTATCAAATAGAGCAATATTTCATCGAATTTCTATAGGACTTCTATTGTGTGAGAAAAAGAAACAAACATTATCATGGAATGAAAGAATGGAAGTTTTCACAGTCGGTTTTGTTGAAAGAATTTTCCGTGCTATAGAACCGTGGTCCAGTTTAATTAAACCAGAAACCGATGATGTGTACCGTAGATGGAAACATCTAGTTTAATTCTGGACCACGGAGTTTCAGCCGGAAAAAGAATAAACAAACAGTCATACGAGTAAGAAGAAAATTTTGATTCTTGTTATTGGTCGCAATGGATGACGAAGATGGCTGTAATACGTCACAGTTGGCGGTGTTCTTGGAGAAGTTCTAAGGATGAAAGTTGAATGACAATACTTTGCTGTTTCACCCACCGTTCTTTCTAATTTTCTTAATTAATGAAAGAAATGGTGGAATCTAAAATAAAGATAAAAGTGCCTGCAGCAACGCGAGGAAAGTAGGCAAAAGCAGAGAAAACAAAATCGTCCTTCTGCCTTTTGCCTTAAATTTCGCCAAGATTTCCGCCAATGATGACGTATTGTACCACGTCACTCATTACGACCTATCACTTGACACTAAATTTCTCACTTATTCGTTTTTGTATGGTTTATAAATATGCAACCCGGAAACTTTTTCCAATTGTCATGGATCAAATTTTATGAAATAAATAGTAGTCTATGCAGATTCGTGCGTTCATAATTTCCCATGGTTATATTGTACAGCTGTATTGGCGTGAACACACATGCCACAGGAATTCTTGATGGGAGTGCCATTACAAAAATAAAGTGTATATTATTTATATATTTAATATATAATATACTGATATTGTTATATGATATATACAAACGAACATATAATATATAAATCTAAAAATTTTATTAATCGTTATAATGAGTTTCTAGATCTGAAATTCTCTGGAAGAATTTGTTTAAATCTCTTCATCGATACTTTTAATGATTAAAAAGAAATAGAAGCAAAAACAATACTTTTATAAATATATGCCATTTGTCATAAATTATTTTGCGATTCAAAAAACGACAAGTTATGTAAATTTATGATAAAATTCTATAAAAAGATGTTGTGTTGTAATCTCGATTTCATTCATCGTTATATTTTCTTGTGCATGATAAAGAATTTTTATATACATTGATTTTAAAGAAATTTTTGTTCAATCTGACGCATATCGCATTCTACATGTCAGAGTATCATCATAATTTGCGTCATGTGACCACACGACCTGTTTGATGGTAGTTTTGATCGTCGCGACATTTTTTTTTTCAAATTTGCAACCGCTTCACCCGCATTTATGTGTACCAGGATGCGTAATCAAGTAATTCACAAATTGATATGAAAACTCTTAGAGTAGTAACAAGTACTTTCGAAGAATATTGATAGATATCAGTATCATCATGTTTGTGATATTCATTTCAGATCAACTCGTGCAATTCGCACGCAAGCTCGATTATTGTACGATATCGGAGGAACAGCGCGATGTTTTCCGATTTTTGTTGGTGGACTTGACGCAAAACATTTCCACAAAGGCATGTTTCCTGTTTATGGAGTGAGGTGTTTGCCGCGTAAAGCAGTGACGAATTGGGTAGAGAAATTTTCCCAAAGTCGCTCAAAAAGTTCGTGACAATGATCGAAGCGGATGCTCCATTTTCATTGAGACAGAATCAGAAGTGCAGCAGGTGGAGGCATTGATACGGGCTGATCCACATACAGCTCGCCTAACAGAGGAGACAATTAAAAAATTCCGTTAGGAACTTCTTTAACATCTATCTTACCGCCCCGACCTACCCTCAAGCGAATTTCATCTGTTCAGTCCACTAAAAAACATTTTGGGGGCAAACACTTTGTGAATGATGAATAGGTTCAAGATGAAATCCTATTGTTGCTGAGACAGCAACCCAAATAATTTCATGCAGCTGGTATTGGGGAGATGCAAAAAAGTGCATGGATATTGGTGAAGATTATGTTAAGAAATAAAAACAGCTTTGAAGTGGCAATCACCTATTACATTTTAATTACCTTTTGTAACTTACTTAATGGCTCTTCTAGGAATACTGTTTTCTCAACTTTCTTCCATTTTTTGAACTCAAATATCCAATCGAATATTGCACTTAGAAACGTGGAATTTCTTTTGCTAGTATCAGGAGAGACAAAGCAACAACTTTTTGATTGCATAGGGTGTTTGTACTAAAAATTAACATATTTGGTTTAAATAACTATACAACCCCCTGGCAACATGAATGACATATCAGAGTACTACACGTCATTTGGGTACTTTTTCCTAACTGAAATTATGCCTCTAGGATCAACGGCTCGCCAGTAAAATGCCATGCACCCTGTTTCATATTGCCTGAATTTTTTGCCATGCACCCTGAATTTTGAAAAATCCCTCGTTAGTGAGTTTTTTACATTACAGAATAAAACTATCGACCATAAATTTTATATTTATAACTTCAGCGATTTCGGCTATGCGATGATTGCTTATATAACCTTTGAGGCTCTCCCCATCACCAACTTTAGGGGATAAATTTCAAAAATTCCCTTCTTAGTGAATGTTTACGTCATGAAATAAAACTACTGACCAAATTCCATCAATATAGCTCCAGAGGTTTCGGCTCCTCACCGATGGATGGAGTCTTCATTTCCCGCCCATTTCCATTGGTTGGAAATTATGGCGTGTGGCGATATATGACAGCAGTTGGTGTGAGGTAAAGTAGCGGTTTCGGCTCGGCACGATTTCTCTATATAACCTTTGAACCCTCTTATGACTCCCCATTAGGGTTCGAATTTTGAAAAACCTCTACTAAGTGAGGTTTCACATCATGAAATAAAACCACTGATAAAATTTCATTAATACCCCTCCAGCGAGTTCGGCTCAGCGATTAGGAATCAGTCAGTCCAATTAGTCAGGTCATGTTATTTAATATGTATACATCATAGTTTCCCAACCTTTTTGTCCCATTGCCCCCTTCTCCAGAAATTTTTTTCTCTCAGCGACCCCGACGCAATCTAACCCATAGAATCCTATACTATACCCGTAGCTTCTACCGCCCTCCTGAAACATTCCATCGCCCCTCACGGGGCGTTAACGCCCACGTTGGGAATCACTGGTATAGATTGTATTCCATGTAATTAGTTACATTTGTCGTCAACAGATGACATCGAATACTATAATTAAGGAACTTTAACGTCACCTGATGGTGATAAATGTAACTATTTTGGCAATAAGTGTTTTTGACATTTACTAAAATCCCGTCATTGTATGCAAAACTTTACGATTACGATTGTTGTACACTATTGAAAAGCTGTGCTAATCAAAGTGTATTTTAGTTGACAGGTTGCGTGATTTTGTTTAAAATGAAGGATTCAGGATGATTAATTAATTTCTTAAAATAATAATTTATTTACAACACGAAACATAATAAGACGAAAAAAAGCGACATGTGTTGTTCGCTTGATGGTCCGGTCGCCAATCTAGCGATTTCACGTGTGGCAACAGGATAGCAACGGCTTTACATGTGCTGCAATCTGTGAGATACAAATCAAATCTCTTCACAGTATTATTAATTGGCACACACAACATATATATATATATATATATATATATACGTAAGCTAGTTTCCACACTTCCCTTAAAACAGCGGTTCTCAAGCTTTTTGAATGGAGGAGCCCTTTTTTGTAAAAAATTTCTTTTGCGGATACCCAGTAAGCCTATTTTTTATTTATTCATCAAAGTTACTGATTTATTTTTATTGTTTAAAAATATTTATAATTATATATTTTTTTCAAATTTACTGTTTTTATTTCCCTCGAGCGGTCGTGGAGCCCCTGGAGAGTGAACACGGAGCCCCAAGAGCTCCGCGGAGCACCGGTTGAGAACCGCTGCGTTAAAACATACACTTCTCGAGGAGGGGGGGGGCATGTTTTAACTGAGCTCGATTGTATTTAAACCGAAAACAATGTCAGAGTGGAAAGAAGTAATGCTTACAATTTCATTTTCAAGCACACTAACAAGTACTCAGTGAAATTACTCTTTCCCACTTCAAAAAGTGTAAATTACTTGAGATTTCACGAAAAAGTAGTCAAAAATCGAGTTTCAGTATTTACTCGTCAAAATTGGCAAGTTCCGTAATTACGAAATACATTTACGTTTCGTATAACGTAAATTCCATAATTATCGAGATCATTTCGTAAATACGATATTTACCTATTGTTAATCACATAATCTCAAGACACCATAAAACAAGCATAAAACATCTATAGGATATGTGCTGCCATCTGGCAGATTTTATATAAAATCAAGATACAAAGTTTCACTTGAATGGTGCTGCCATCTAGCAGACTTCATATGAAATAAAGATACAAACGTTCTCTTGAATAGTGCTGCCATCTTCTGACGAATAGAAATAACTCAGTAAAAAAAAACCTTTACGTACTTTTACGTACATAAATGTCCCATGCTCGTTTATATTCCTATATACTTTTTTTTTGAAATTAATAATTGAACATTTTGTTTTATTTATTTCATGCCAAGAAAATAATTGTGATCCTCTACTCTGTTTATATTAACGATATTTTAACTACTGAATATTTTAATTTTACCTTCTAATTGTGATCTTTCGGAGCGCACGCATACTGCATTTGTACTTAGGACCTGACGTTGCCAGTGCCGTCTTAACGCATGGGCCTACCCGGGCACGGCCCGGGGGCCTCAAGAAAAGAGGAGCTCTGACAAAAACAAGAACTGGTTGAGAAAAATTACTTGGCTTGGGGGGGGGGGGGCATTATAGTTTTTAGTAGGCCCTGGAAGTTGCACTTGATTTTTGTTTACTCTACACATACCCATACTCAATGGAAGAATAGGAAAAGAGGGGTGGGGGTTTGGTTTCTAACCCCCCATAAGCCCAGATTATAGTGTTATTTTGCAGGTAAAAAATTAAACACCCTCCCCCTTGAGAAGAAAAAAAATTGAAGTGCCCCTTTTAAAAATTCTGCGTTCGCCTATGCTCATGCTTTACTCGTGGATGAATAAACATGTCGACATTCATCACAACGAATCAGTAAGGCTATTTATGCAGTCGCTAGATAACCTCTTTAGGCTCGGACACGACGAAGGAAATTAAATTCGGTTGTGTTCAACTGGACATGCCTCACATTCATGAGTCAAAAGTTCGAGTCGCTAAGACTGCAGGCCTTCTAAACAGAGTCTGTTAAAAACGCTCTGCACTGAGCGTCAATAACAAAGCCATAATGTATAAGTCATTAGACCAATCATGTGTTATGTGCAGAACCATGCTTTTCCACAGCGAAACACTCTGTCATCAAACAATTGCAAGTGCAACAAAATTAAGCAGTTCGGTGGTATACCGGGGCACAATGTTGTGTGTATTAGAAAACTTGACATAATGAGATCTTAAAATCGAAACCATACATTGCTATTTAGTCAAACTTTGCCGAGGATGTTTCGATAGGGATGAAACATTTAATTACGGTTACAGCTCCTGCCATCTGTAATCGGAGATACAAAATAATCTGATATTTATTAGAGAAACTTGTGTCGTAATTTATATTACCAGTAGATGGCGATAGAAGTTCTGTTAATGAATTTCTTCTACTTTCAAATGAATTGAACGGGTGTCACGACCCTTGAAGTCGAATTTTCAAAAATGACCACGGGCGGCTCGTGAAGTAGGCGCGAAATCACGTGCCTCCCCCTCCCCTTGAAAGTTTCAACTGATTAATTTAATTCTTCAAATGAATTTGATACTAATTCAATACCATTGAATTTCTTTATTTTTTAAATGAAATTGTTAAATCAGGACATAATTATTTTCGGAAGGCACTGAAAAAAAAAAAATGTCCCGTAAAATACGGGTCAAAGTTCGGCGGATCTTTTCGTGAGAGAGCTCTGTATTATCCTTTCCTTTTCATGCGCTATCCGTCCTGCACCGATACCCTGACTACTGAGAAACACGAGAGAAGGGAGAAAGTAAATAGTTTTTTGCACAGGTTTATTATCCTTGTTTTGGTCCCGCTGGAAAACGCGCCGCGAATATTGATGATACAATCTATCTTTTAAATCTGTTGTGTTTTAAATTAGAATATATTTGAGTATAAAAAATAATATATATTCAACTTTATCATTATACCTTTTTAATTAAAATACAGTATTCAAAGAAGTGAGAGATAGAACCGCTCACAACCCTGGACTGATGCAAAGCACCTTACTTCCGTAAGTAATAATTAATTATTAAATATTTATCACTTTATATGATACATTATATATATTAGAAATACACACATACTGTATTTACTTCAATATTACACTATATACAGTCCATTACGTACATTAACTATTCGTATCTCTAAATAGCTAGATAGAGAGTGAAAAACTCTATAAAGCAAGATTTCTGCAGTTCTTTGAAGGTTTTGACAACATCTGTGTGTATAAACCCATACTGTTTTCTTCCTCTGAAAATGACGATATTCATCTCATCTTCATCCTTTTCTTTTTGTGATTTTCTCTGCAATATTTCAATGAAAAAGTCAATATTTGTCGTATCATGTTCAGTTTGTCCATTGTGTTTTATGTTTACGTAATCTTTAACCCTGCAATCACGGAAAGCAGCTTGCATACAATTTTGTAAGTCTTGCATATATCAGTAAGAAATTCGACCTTTGCACTGATTTCTCCCGAAGAAAAGGCTGCTTTTCTGAAAGCATTTGTAACAATTTTAGGGAGCAACTGCCTTACTAAGTATGGCTTATTAAAATTACAGCATCAAGTGCGGAAACAGCTAATGTAGGGGCGGATGTAGCAGAATTCACATTGGCAAGCAAAGATTTCATAAAAAAAATTCCAGTAGAGCACTTCAAGATTTTGCGTGATTCTTTTGGTCTATTGTTTTGTGAAGCATTCCTATGAAACTTTCTGTTAAGAGCGTGCAATTTTCTTTTCCGTTTCCGCGTTAGACAGGTTCCGTTCAATCCAGGTTTTTTTTTAATGCGTGTTTTAGCATTGAAATCACGGAAGTTTCAGTTGAAGACAGGTTTTCGCTTGATACAAGTTCCGTTAAAAACAGGGTTTACTGTACTTGACTACATATTTTCACAGATAGATGGCAGTAAATGTTTCAGAATCTGCTCCTTCCTGAATATCCGACCAGGAGCCGCCACTGCAAATGACACCAAAAAAAATGTTTCATTTAATTGTAAATAAAATACTAAAAATTGCATGTGAATCAGTGAATTTGTTATAGTATAGAGTATAGAAGAAAAAACGCTTTGTACGCAAATTCCTCAGATTGTTGTTTTTGAGCTCATCCGTGTAGTCACTTAATAAAGACCGAAATGAAAACGTTTATAAGCGTATTTCGAGCATTTACCAACTCGTTATTACTGGTAAAACCTAGGTCTTACCAGTGAATCCTAGAATTTACCTTCGGGCTTTTACCGTAACATACACACAGAACTGTTTCATCTGCAGAAGGCCTTCAAAGCGAACGATTATACGATAAAAGTGATTCAAAGAACCTTAGGGCCTCGCATGAAAAACAACAATATTAACGATGAAGATCAGGAATCCCGAGCCAAAGCCTATTGGCCATTCATCCTTAAGGTCACCGATTGAAGTGGGCAAGTTTTGGAAAAGTTCAACATCAAACCCATTTTCAAACCCACCAGAAATTTGGCACAATCACTACGATCTGCAAAAGATTCAAGAGACCCGCTTTGCTGTGGCAGGTGCATACCGTGTTCCATACTCATCTGGAAAAAGTATACATAGAAACAACAAAAAAGATGTAGGCCAACCAAACTCGGCCTACTGCTACAAGAATAAAGGAGCACTAGAGAAGTTGCCACCTGGGAAAAAGGGGAAGGTTCAGCCATTGCTGAACTTATGTGGGAAATCGGTCATAAATTAAGTTTGAAAATACCGAGGTAATGACGTCCGAGGTGCACTACCATGCTCGTCTTCATAAAGAGAGAAGCCATTGAAATATTCAAGCACCACAATATAAATCGGAAGGGAGGAGACGGTGAAGCCGCATCCCACTTGAGTCCCGTCACTTCAGTGGCACTGGAAGCCGAGATGCGTCCCTGAAGAATTGGTTAAAAATCTTAATTTCAGGTTTTTCAACCAATCCGTAACAGCGCTGACTTGCAGAATCGGGAACCAGCGTGCACTATGTTTATAATCTCACTTTGTTGTCGTTTCTTCCTTGTCAGTGAGAGTGTGCGCGCGACCATTTAGTCATGTTTTTGATTGAGCTGCGAGTCCGTGTGTATTATTTTGTGTTTATTAAAGTCGACTCACTTAATGTGCGTTAAGACCTTACAAACACATTTATTTACACCTACAAGCACCAAAGCTGCCGTTTGTCATAAGTATTCTTATCATAACTGTAAGAGAACATGGAGCTATTATTGCTTCTAATACTCTTATTTTGTTCTTCAAACTTATAAAATTAAAGCCCGGTTTTTTTGTTTTGAATTGAGGTTGAGCACCCTGGGATGGCAAAAAAGACCGTTTCGTAATGTTGCTACGTGTGGGCCCAAGAAATCCATCAATTTGAACTAGACCCTGTGTTGTGTTATTTTTCTCAGGAGATCGTTCGAAATCGGGTTTCTGAATCATGCTCAATTGCTCTTTCATCGAATGTTTACATGACTTTTGCACATCAAGTTGTCATGTTCTCATCATAAATAACTACACAGCAGTTACATCACCATCTCACATACGGAAAACATTTCGCCAACAACCTTAATTCTTACAAGTAGGGACAAAACAGAATAAGAGAAGGCAAAGAGAAAAACATAACAAAAAACAAAAAAACTTAGACAAGAAGAAAAAATAAGATGGTTCGTTGGAACCCTGATTAGGAAGAGTCGGAATCCACCTTATTTCCTCGGTGGTCAGTCAATGTTATACACTTGGCTGCTCCTGAAGTACTAGAGTAATGATGCCATCTTACGTACGGTAGTAGATGTAAGTGTGTATGTACGGTCAGATGCAATTCTCTTATTCCATGAGTGAGGTAAGAGGAGAAGAAGGAGGGAAAAAATAGTGAAAAAAATGAGGCACAGCCAATGAGGGAAGAATTTCTTGGTAACCGCGTAGAAGAAGGGACCGGTGGAGGGCGATAAATGCATGGAATAGTAAACCTGCAAAGTGCGTATCTGTTCAGCACTTTAACAACTCGCGTGTGTTGCGTTTCTTTTGCCTCCATCATATGATTTATATGCCTGTATTTTGTTTTTAGCTTATGTTTTTTATATATATGCAATTAATCGAAGTTGTATTCTCTCATGAAAAATTCAATAGTTCATTTTTCTGTATATTCAATTTTCTTATTCACTAGGGATTATATAACATTAAATATTGAAAAAAAGATATTTCTAATCCTAGGTGTATTTATTGTTTTTTTTTTGGGAAAAAAATTCCATGATTTAGTGCTTTTTCTTGGCGTGTGTGAACTGTTTTTCCTTCTGCTTTTTCAGTGCTGATGATTTATTTCGAACGATAGTGGTGACTTTCTTTTTTGGTTGAAACACGACCCAGGGAAATGAAATTTGTGACTTATATCGTTAAATTCATATTCGAAATTTACCGAAAGAGAAAAATCTACGAGAAAATAATAAATTTTTTTTAAAATGAAAATTCCCTCACTGGAAAAAGACCTAAATGAATAATATTTTAAAAATAGTGAAATTCATGAAAACTTTATCAAAACTTTATCGTGATTTTAGACCATTAATCTAACCTATCATCCACTCCAGTGCTTTCAAAACTATGGGTCGCAACGCTCCTTAAAGACTGCGACAATAAACTAGGGGGTCATAAGATAATTTCCAAAATAACAATGTATTGATAACATATTTTTTCATCTTTCTTATCGATAATCAGTATATATTAAACCAATACAATATCTAGTCTTGACTGAGCTATTGTAATATGAATATGATAAAATTCTGAATCTGCAATAATCGATATATGCTTAATTCGAAAAATTAACTCAAATATGTTACAGACGCAGTCAGACTTCTGGCCAGTTTTCCAATTGGCCGAGAGTTTTATCCAATGTCCGGCCAAAGTCAATTCATTGAGTGTGAAGTATTGCCAGATGATTTAAAAGACGTATTCACGCGTGAAAAAAAATCTAATAGAACGGTGAATTATGATGAATTGCAATAAGAACATGATTCTTAGTAGTTCGTCAGCAGAATTTCAGTCAGCTTTGATGTAAAAAACTCCCGTAACAAAAGCAAGCAAAATCTGAGCATCCATTCCCCCTTCAGCAAAATTAAGTTCTGCCCTGCTTCCATCCTACCACGTATTAAGATCAAAGGCGTACTCGGGGAGGGGTTGTAGGGGGTTCGTGCCCCTCCTGTACAAGACGTTATTTTATTTCTAAAAAAATTAAAGGGTCGAAAGAAAATATCTTCATATAAGTTATTATAATCAATTTCTGTAATTTCTATGCTATCTGAAGGCTAATAACTCAAAATTTCTGTTTAAGAAATTAATCACGTCCCACACATGTGTCCCCCACTAAAAGTCGACCCAGCGTACGCCTCTGATTGTCATTGCAATTTGAGAATATGAATACATACTGTATTACTGGAGTCTGGTTTTAGTTTTGAGCATTAATTGACGGAGTAGTATATATAGGTGATAGAGAGAGAGAGAGAGAGAGAGAGAGAGACAGTGTGAGAAAAGTAAAAAATGCCATTAAGAATATTTCATAGTTTCATAAAGGTTGTTTGTTGACGTAATCATCATTCAAACCACTTCTGCCCCACCCCGCCATTGAAAGTAAGCAATTCCGGAATACCCCTCAACGCTGACGTAACACTTGAATGGTTCACAAGCAAACGCACCTGCAAAGGGAAATTTTCGATTTCTCGCGAATACGCCAACGTTGGAATTTGTTTAAATGGTTGGTAAATATCTTCAGGATGGACTCTGATACATTGATACTGGCATCGATCTCAGATTGTGTCATAAAATAAGCAACACAAGGTTTTCGTCAGTCCAGGAGGTTCTTACTGAAATCATGCAATACAGTCCAAGTTCAATATTCCTTCAAGTACCACCGGAAGTCCTGTCTCAGTTAATTCTACCGGTATACTGTTCGTTATAACAAAATCTTTGAATACAGAAATAATTTCAAAATTATGAATTCATTTGAAACTAAAGGGTGTGCTGCTGAAAAGGAAATAGTATCTTTAGTGATTTGAATCATTTATTCTATCAGCAGGTGGACCTTTAACACGATACATACATAACACGAAAATTCGGGCACATGAATTTTTCACTCAAAATATGGAAGGGAGATAGCAGCACTTTTCATACACGAAACGAGCATAACTCTGACAACTTTAACCAATGAGAGCTCATATATACACTCACACATAACACGTTCCTGCATGAAACTAGTTCGTTATAAATCCTCCAAAGAAATGTTTACGGGGCTCATGAACAGTTATCACTAGAACGACCGGAGAAGTCATTTTGGCTTTTTTTTTTATTTGGAAAAAGCTATAATGTCGGCAGTATTTGACGTACATACTCCATTTTTGGCGACTTTTCATTATTTTTGTACTTATCTCTGAGTACAAAAAACTTGTAGACATTGGTGATTTTCTGCGGGAGATATCGACGTTTATACCTAGAACGGCAGGGAGCAATAAATTTGACTGCTATATGTAAATTGCATACGTTTTCTCCTTTCTCCTTGGGGTGGGCATTGATGTATACTTTTTGGTTTTTTTTTGTTCCCTATCATTCCCTGATGGCATACACAACACAACATATATTCACGAGTAACATATCAATAAGAAAAAATAAATAAAATAATGCTATTCGTTGCAACATGTTACTGGGCAATCTAAAGTCTATTGACAGGTACAGTATGTATGTACC
This sequence comes from Pholcus phalangioides, assembly GCF_987345545.1. Classification (NCBI taxonomy): domain Eukaryota; kingdom Metazoa; phylum Arthropoda; class Arachnida; order Araneae; family Pholcidae; genus Pholcus; species Pholcus phalangioides. Next base: position 15,866,105 of record NW_028301611.1, on the reverse strand, counting down.
CACAATCAAAACCCTATATGTTACTGAGCTATTAGCCTCTGTTATCACACTTGAGGAAACTTTTTTTTCTAGTGATCGTTCACCTGACAAGATGGGTTTTTTTCTTAGTTAGAGTTATTTCATAACTCTTCATGCAAACATCAGCTTTGAAAGCTTTATTCATTAGCAGAGGTTTATTCACAATGTGTAAAAAGGGATCTTAGAAAAAGGATGTTTTAGAACAAAATTGCCTAATTTCATCAGTGCTGAATGATGTTTCGGACAATAAATCCTAGTCTGAGGAGACTTACGATGCACAACGACTCTGACAACGAAAATCATGATTTTTCTGCTATCCCGAAAGAGAAAGTAATGATTCTGGAAGTGACTGTTCTCTGAATTGGAGCATACTGATGAAAAAGAAAGAAAGATGTTTTTTTTAAAATTTCATATTCCTCATAATTTAATTTGTAGTATGAAATTTTAATAGTGCCATAGTTTTTCCTCGATAATACAAATTTACTGAGGTATAACAGTATTTGTTATCTATAGCATGAACTGAATAAGGTGAATAAAAAAGACATTGATATACGTAGAAAAATGTGTAGATCATCAAAATGGAGCAATGTACGATGCGATATAAATGCAATATTTATTTGTCTTTTTTCATGGTAAATCATGTCCACAGTTTCCCTTCAATTTTTTCATACTTATAGTTGGAAAGTCATTTTATGGACACCCTGTATGCTTAAGAAAAAGCAAATTTCTTTAAAATTAACAAACTAACCACCGGTGATGATGCTTGTTATTTTTTGTTGCAAAAATTTGGTGTGATTGAATATATTGCAGTAAAAAGTAACAGTGAAAATGACTGCCAGAGGCACTTTTAGGTACAACGTCTAGTCCAGCCCTTCTAGTGTTAAGTAAAAGTAGTCTTTTGTGGCAGGGGCAGAGAGGTGTCCTCTCTGTACAAAAGAAAGGACCATCAGTCCGATCGGGGTCCCCCTACCCTGTGTTCTGAGGAGATGTAAGCAATTTGGCCAAATAAACGTAGGCCACAGTGAAAGAAAATACTAGAAAAATGGAAGACTCGGAGGATGCAATTAAGCCGGTAAACCAAAATGAGTTAAAATAACAGAAACAGCAGTTTTGCCATAAAAAAAAGCAACATTGTGTTTCAATCATGTTTGAAATTAAAATTCTAAAACAGAATTATGATGTTTTGAAAGCAAAATGATTCTTTCAGAAAGTGATTAATCATAATTATCTTGCAAAAAGAAGGTACCGTGCCTAAATATTAGAAGAAAAGAAATCTCCATAGCCCGAGGGAGATATTTCTCATGCTAATAAATTAAAACAAAGTTAAAACAATGAATAACCACAGAGAAAAAAGTTTTTCGATTTAACATGAAAATCAAACATTTAATCACTTTTTTTTCGCTTCTTGAAAATTTGCAATCTCTTTAAATTCGGAAAAAATCACATCTAACATAGAAAAAAGATTAAAAATACGTCGATTTGTAATAGTTAATATATTTATGTTACTTTCCTTTAATCACAAAATAACATCGAATACATTGTTTGAGTTTTTTCTGCTTCAATCGCTAATAAGGAAACTTGATCTTAGCCTAATATAGATTACGTTTGTGACATTTGTTCGAACTCTGAGTTTCTAACTTTGTTTCTAACCTTGTATATATCTTCCAGGTATATATAGTGTATTTTATTTATATTTTCTCTTATTTATCTATCCCTCATCAGGAGAGTATTCGTAGCATTAAGAAAAGAAACGAAAGCTCCAATCGTCTACTTCCCCACCTTCACTTCGCTTTACCTTAGTAAAACTCACCTTTCCTGTTCCTTTTTTGCTTTTTTTTTTTGGTTTATTCTTGGAAAAGAAGATAAAAAAAAGGTTTTTAATTTAGTTCCAAAATACGTATTTGTTTTCATAGTACTCGTTTTTTTTTGTCGTTATTATCTTTCTCTAGCTCCAGGTAAGAATGGCGAAATAGTATATGAGAAGGAAAAGATAAAAGAGATAGATATCTTAAAGAAAGATGAAGTTATGAAACAGGGATAAGAAGAAAAAAAAAAAGAAATGGAAACATAAAAATCGGGATACGAACTACAAATCCTGAGATATATCCAACTATGTTCTGCTTCTTTTATTTTGTTTTTTGGTAAATAATGAAAAAAAAAAAGACATGAAAGGTATAGAAATTTGAGCTTGGTTTTTGGGAAGTAAAATGTAGAAGGAACGCAAGAGAGAGGTTGTTTCGTTCTTTTATTCGATTTAGAAAAAAATAATAATTTTTGTTTTTACATTCTCTTGATTTTTCAGATCCTCGAATCTGTATGTTTCATGCTTGTTTAACACGAAAAAAAAAATTATTCATAAATAAACAACCAAATAAATAAATACAGATATAGGCATCCGAAGAGAGTCCTTATATTTTCTTTTGTGGGTGAGGAGACGTCTTAAATGAAGCGAAAATCAAATAAATTTGAATGAAGAAAAATATTTTCTTCTCTTCTTTGTGTGTGGGTATTGATTTATTCAAATTTTTTAGGAAAATAAACAGATTATGTTCCATTTTTTAAGATGCTTTGCCGTGAATGTGTGGGTATGAAGACCGATAATTTCTCCAATGATGGTGGTTTCTCGGTCGAAAAAAAAAATCACATTTATTTATTATGTACATTATTATTTAGTTGTGAAAAATCAGTAGGGGAGATTGGGGCTAGTTGGAATACAGCTTGCCTTTTCTATCGCAGTGAGCAGTGAGTGCTAGTATCGCCATTGCCGAACAAAATGAGTATGTTGTATGATCCATTGTAGTTTCAGTGTGAATGGAATTTCCAGAGAACAAGGACAGCAAGTTTCCTAATTTTCTGCCAGAAGAAAGTATTAACTTTTTCTTTCAAACAGTTTCCTTTTTTTAAGTTCTTTGAAGCCCATGAATATGGTGAGACGTTTTCAGCAGATGTGATATTGAGAGTGGCGTCAATAGCGTTTTGTATTCAAGCGCTGGAATGAAACTTTTGTGGAACAGTAAGGCACCCCTCGTGTGTAAAGAGTCATCATGTTCGAGCAAGATGGCATGCAACACATATCATGCACACACTTACCGATTTGGTATAATCGCAGCAAAATTGTGCGAAAATTAGAACCGCCAGTTCAAGTAAGCGTTCGATCTAATTTATTGGTGGACATGGCGCTGTGAATGATGATTTCCTTGTTCTTTTTTGTGTTTTTATGTAATTTTTAACATTAGTTTTCTTCTTCAAAATATTAAATGTTTAACATGCATATACATTTGTTCTGCATTGAAAATATTGTAGTTACTAACTGAAGATTTTTCCTCAGATCCTATTAACCGTCAGAGTATGGCAAATTACCCCAGAGAGGTTTGCCATATCTGCAAACTTGCCCCATATCAGGCGTATAAGCTGGCATAGTGTAAAAAAAATAATGCAGATTTGACAAAATCAGCATACGATTTTAAGTGATATTAATTTTAATTTTCATCAATAATTGGTAGCCAAGGAGCATCGCTATCCGCATCATTGGTTACATTTGTTGTTAGTATTACAGGAAAAATAGAAAAATCAAAAGTACTAATTATGTAAACTAGCCCCGGTCTACCCTACTTTGCAATAATAATTCTAACAATTTCTTACAATTATATCATCGTGATTAGCATCTCTTTTATTATAAAACTCTTTTGAAGGAGCCTTATTTTTACATCAAATAAGCACCCGCAGATGATTTACAAAAAATTCATCGACAACAGTTTGATAATAGTGAGTGGTGACATATTGATGTAGCGAGTGAGTGAACGATTGAGGGAATGGATGAGCGAGTGACCGAATGAATAAGTGAGCAACCCAATGAGCAAGTAAGTGAGTGAGCGAATGATTGAATAAGTAAGCTATGAATGAGGACATCCTCGTTCTTTTTGATTATGTGTGTAACTTTTGTTTTTACATTCGTTTTCTTCTTTAAAATAATGAGTGCTTACTATTCACATAATTTTTTTGTGATTTTTTGTATGGAAATAAATCATTCATAGTTACTGACTCGAGTTTATTCCTCTGATCCTATACACTATCATGCTATACCAACTTTACCCAGGGATTGTGCCACCTTTGCTCCACATCTGGAGTAAGTTGGCATAGTTGGAACATTTTTTAAAACAATTTTTGATGAATTGAGCATGCAATTTTAAGTAATATTATCATAATTGAATTGCAGCTAAATAGTAGGCCTACCGCTATCCCCAGCATTGGTCACATTTGCCGTTAGTATTACAGGAAAAATCAAAAAGTAAAACCTATGTTAACTAACACCGGTCTCCCCTTCTAACGTTTCTATTTATTGATATGTTCATGTAAATGATGTCCGATGTTTATTAATCATTTACGACGCTGAAACGTGCAAGCTCAACCCCGTATAAGACGTTTCCTTGATGTACATGAAAGTCTTTCCAAGATTTCGTTTCTTCGAAATCAAACCCTATTGAGCTGAGGACAGTCGAAAACAATGAAATGCAAATGTCGATTCGTTCAAAAATTCCATAGGCCAGCAGGTAAAAAATAGTCACTAATGACCAAACAGATAAAAATAATTCCGTTAAGCGTAACCTATTTTTATTTTCAATAACCTTTATTCCGATATCCAAAAAAATTTCAAGAAATTCCAGAAACAAAATCGATGAATCTTTGAACTAAATTATTGAGTTTAAAAGAAAAAAAAAAGGAACGAATATGTCCGAAAATGGAAGTTCGATTTAAATTGTTCTTGACGGTGATAGGCAGTATGCAGATAACCACAGATGGAAACCAAGCAAATTCGAGCTACTTATTTGCATACATATTACTTTCGTTTGAAAAGTACGAAGAGGCTTGAAGAGAAGAAGAAAAAAAGTAATAAAAAGTGAAATAGTAGTAAGTGAATTATAATAATGAAAAGAGAAAAGATAAGGATATCGCTTACTTCAAGGAAGGTTTTAATTTTCGCATTGTTCAAGATTCTAAATGGTTTTTTTTTTTGTTTTATTTTGTTTTCGTTTTAAGGAAAAGGAGTTCCGGGATTAGGCATATAAGTAGAAGATACGAATGTGCCTGATTCTTTTTCAAGAAAATAAAGACGTTAAATAAAATAAGAAAAAAAGCGAATTATTTGGTTTTGAACAAATTTTCTTTTATTGGTTTTTTTTTCTTTATTTTAAATTAATTTATTCCATTTGTTCGAGAAATTAATTGGAAATTCCCGTTTTACCTAAAACGAAATTTGTTATACTGTAGCAAAATGCGTTCATATGCTTTGAATTAATTTTTTTTTCCCTGTTAGAAAATTTAAAATTTTTTTTTGCAGTTTATTTTATTGATTATTTAACTCTATGAAAATAGCAGTAAGAATTATATTTGTTTAGAGATTGTAACCTAGCTTAAGACGTATTAAATGCATTTTGATTAAAGTTTATTCACGTATTTATATACAACGTGATAAGAGAATTATTGCGAGAATTTTTGTAATTCATTATCATTGGTAAAATCGATACACTGATTGCTATGAATGGTAAATTAATTTTTAAATATGTTAATAATAAATGTTTTATTGCTAAACTTGGGGAAATTGTTTTCATCTTCTCTTTAAATACTGAACTTTTATTTAATGGTGATTATTCTTTGAAATTAAAGGTTAAAATAGTAGCGCTAAATAATTTTTTTTGTTATATTATTGTGTAAATGAAAAATGCCATACTTCCTTTTCTCTATTTTTTTCGCAAAACGATGCCTAAAATAATAAAGTTATGAGTGTTATACCAGCCATTCGAGTTCGAAATACATGCTTTGCTTATAGAGGAAGCGACGCATATTTTGTCCAATAAATTTTAACTGTAATAAATCACTTGTTTAAAGTCGAGTTTGACATGAAATATCAAGGATCCGATACTTATACGACATTTTATTTGAATATTTGGCTAATAAACTATGTACAGGGTGATTCAAAAATCAAGGGTAAAACAATGAGGATTGATATAACACATAGATGGACACAGAGAACGCCTACCTGTTCAGAAAATATATTGTTACGAAAATTATGTAAATAATCCTTATTTATCATTTATTATGTCATTTTTCACCTTTAATAACTATTAATGCATTTCTGTGTGTATCTCGCCACACTGGCGAGTCTGGCGACTGTTCCGATGATTTGCCGATGTCATAGTGCTAAGAGGAGTATAACGATCTCTAGAATTCTCTGAAGAATATAGAATATAGAATTCTCTGGAAGCTTTTCTCTGTCTGTATAGGGGTCGCGCCGAAGTGGAACTATGAGTTTGTGGAAATTTCTGGGAGCGACATCTCTTGTACGTGAAAAGTCGCTCTCTGTTTCCAGAATTTTTCCTCAAAATGCCTGCTTGTGAATACGTGTACATAGCTGTTTTGGGAAATAAATCTATGTTTCCCTTGAATTGCTTCGTACTTTGTCATCCCGAGTGCATGTGAGAGACATTACCCGGAACAAAACTATATTATTGACATAGGCAGGAAAGTGTAGGTGGGCATCCTACCACCCCTCCCTCCCCACCATTCGAAGAAACTTTATCAGCTTATGAGCACACATCTGAAGAAGCAATTTTCGCCATACAAAGTATACCCTTAACACAAGTGGTAAACCATTAGATGGTGCTGTGATTGAACGCATAATGGGCGGGTTTTGCAACTTATCATTATTTCCGTCGTAAATCATAATTCTGCAATCCACGATAGAGATAGGAGTACGTGGCGTCGTCACCTTCCTAGCAAACACTGTATCCTACATGCGTCTGGCAAGGGAGCTCATTTCACACAGTGACCAGTTCGATCACACAAAGATTTTTTGATGGGGCACGATGCTGTCGGAAGACATTGTCTGTATACACCTTGGGTTTTCATATAATTCCTGTCCATAGCACCATACAGTTAGATGCATGTTCACTTTTTACTGATTGGCGAAGCGAAACCAGTCACCATCTTCTTTTCCCCAATCCAGCCTGAGACTACTACCGAAAGATGACGCCTTTATTTCCAATCCAACTACACTGCTCAAAACAAGTAGGGGAGCAAGCAAAAAAGTGAAGAAAACCGTGCGAGACAGCCACGTATTGGCATACAATGGATAGTACACGCGTATCAATGCGCAATACAGAAAAAAGACGTAAAAAAATTTGGAATTAAGCTTTAATTCTTTGAAAATATGGAAAAAACATGAAAAGATGATTTAGGGCAACAATTTGGTTACATGTAAACGATAAAACAAAGTACTGTTTAGACATGATGCATGAGTTTTAATAGGGCGTGTGGTCTCCTCGAACATCTAAGACTGCTGCACACCTGTTTGCCATGGATGCGATGAGGTTATCGATCAGACTTTGGGGAATACTGTTCCACTCCTCAAGAAGTGCAATCTGCAAGTCTCGGACAGTAACAGGCGGCCTTGGTCGCGCAGCAATGCGTCGTTCGAGCACGTCCCAAACATGCTCGATTGGATTCAGGTCAGGAGAGCACGCTGGCCATTCCATACGCAGTATTGTTTCAGCTTCAAGCATGTTCTCCACCAGACGAGCTCTATGCGGTCGGGCATTATCATCCTGGAAAACAAAGGAATCTCCAATGGCTCCTTTAGCGTAAGGGATGACATGAGGTCGCAGTATCTCGTCTGCATACCTTCGGGCCCATCAAAGTGCCATTCCGAATGATATGCAGGTCCGTACGTCCGCCTATGCGGATTCCACCCCATACCATCCAACCAGATCGTCTGTATTGTGACCTTTCACGAACGAATGCGGGGTTATTTCGAGTTCCCCTGTCTCTCCATACCAGAACACGTCGGGTGCCACACTCCAGACTGAATCGGGACTCGTCTGTAAACAGCACTTGGCTCCAATCATGTTGCTCCCAATCTCGATGTTCAGCAGCCCATCTTCTTCGGGCCGCACGGTGGCGTGGGGTCAACGGAATGCAGACCATTGGCCTACGTGCATAGAGCCCTCCCTCATGAAGCCAATTACGTACTGTTTGGCTGGACACCCTTCGTCCTGTTGCCAAGAGCAACCGTCTTTGCAGCTGCGTAGCATTCTCTGTTCTGTTTCGACGGGCTGTTAACCTTACATACCGGTCATCAGTTGCTGTAGTGGTGCGTGGCCGACCTTGCCCTGGTCGACGTCTAACATTTCCTGTTTCTTGGAATCGATTCCACAGCCTTGCAACAACACTTCTGGCGACTCCAACAGCGTCCACGACACTACGTTGTGTTTGCCCGGATTCCAGTCTGCCTATAACACGCCATGCCATGGATTCCGGTAAATCACGTTGTTGAGACATCCTCAAGTCATCTTGTCTCAAAAAAAAAAATACTGCGCAATCGAATTTCACAGTTACGGCAATAAAACAGACGTTTCTGCAACAACCCGATTTCTGCCCTTATCTCCTTTTTCTGGTTTTTGACGTCATGAACTTTGATTTGCATATGAAGTTTTCTTCTTCCGTTTCCTGCTAGGCTTTAAATTATGGATGATTAATTTTATGTTACTTATCGGTATACATCTTTGCGTAATTTTGTTAAAACCATGTGCTCCCCTAATTGTTTTGAACAGTGTAGTTCGGAAGTAAATTGCTATATGACGATGTGACGTATTTGGTGTGATAAACTATTAGCAACCATCCCCTTTTGCAAAGCACGATAGAAATAACGATAATTTGCCAAAAACACTGCTTTATGCTCTCAATAATAACTCCATCTAGCTTTCTTATTCAAATGAAGTCACATTAGACGTTTTTCTATTTTCCCCCCTTTTAATCCAGTTTCAACATCCGTTCCACCTGGAGTGATTAATTAACATTAAAGAAGAAATACGGGAAGAACTGTATTAGGCCTGTTAATTCGAAAAAACCCAGCGGATATACACAATTACATTCACGTTAATTTACTTCATTATAGTAACACAGTGGATTTTACCCAGTGAAAAAAAAAATAGTTTTTTTAAAGGATTTTGGGGGTGCGAGATGGAAAAAAAATCAACAAGTTGGGAACAGCACAACGACGGCAAAATCAAAATTGTCAGTTCTTTGTACAATATGAATCATATCGACACTTCGATACCTCAGTTCTTAAGTTTTTAAGTTTGGTGGGTGAAATTTGGATGCTTCCAATTTGAAGGGGTATATGCATAGGACACACGTTTATATACAATTTTCAATGTTTTTTACACATTACTTTTTCTGCATGCTATAACCAAAATTCTGATTTAGAACAATTTTTTGTGACATCAGTTCGAACTATTTTCAACTCTGGAAGAAAGCTTCACAAGTAGTTCTAATCATTCCGCGAAATTAAGTTTTACCACTTTTGCTGATGAAAGCAAACTAGAAATCACTTGATTATCGGTGATAATATGCAGGTTGCCCCACCAAAAAAAATCTGAGTATTATTATGAAAAAAAAAAGAGACATAAGTCACTAAAAGTGACCTTTACAGTAATTTTAATTTTGTTGTTAAAATTTTTATCACAGTTAATTTGCGGATAATTAATGTAATTATTAGGGCTAAGATATTTATGACCTAAAAACCGACGGAATATGCTCCATAAAAATGCATTTATGCCCTAAATATAACTTAAAATATGCCGTAAAACCTAAACTTATACCTTTATAAATAGAATGACCATATTTCCTTGAGGGAACTACGGTAAATCGCTCATCCATTGTCCAAAACAATGCCAAAGGCACACAAACAAAATTCCCAATCGTTGCTAATATTTCCGAAAAAAGTCACCAAACATTGCCAGAAACGATATACATTTTGCATGAAGGATACATTTAGTATTGTAATTGTGGAATTGTAATTTATTACGTACTTTAATTTTTTTATGACGTATAAATTATAAAAGAAAAAAAACACACATTTTGGATTTTATAGGCGAGGCAGCGTGGAAATTGACCTTTGCTGCAGGGGAATCCGCGGTGCCTTACCTTCACTAAAGCGAGTCCGCAACATCAAAAAGGTTTCGTGGAACACTGTTGTACAGTACAAATACATACACTTTCCACAAATGGACAACACATAATCATAAAAAAAAACATAGACTAAGTTCTTACACAAAAATCATAAAACTTAGTTTACTTTTTATTGACAAATGATCACTCAAATGTGAAAAGGTAATATTCATTAATGTGTTATTGATTGTGAGGGTTGTAATTCATCAATGTATTATTGTTTTTAAACTATGCCAGACAATCGAGAGTAATTATTATTAATGTGTTCCATAATCATTTGATAACAATAAATCTGCAACAGTCTAGTAAAACGAAAACGAGTATTAATAATATTTTCAGCAGAACTTCATTCAACCATAGCAAAAAAAAATGTATCACAACAACACTAGTACGGCTTCATATAGTCTTTGGACTTTGAATATTGAATTTTATGTACTATATTTTATATATACACACACATATAGCCTATATATTTATTTATATATTTTATATATTGAATATTGATTTATTGTTTATCTATGTCTTCGCAAGTTATTAAAGTAACATAGGCGTTGCGTTATTTCGAATTGGAATCTCTTAGAGATTTTCCCTCATGAGTTCTAAAGGAAAAGAAAAAACAAGCACCATTATATAACAACGACGTTTGTTTATTTCCAAGTCTAAAAAAATGAATTTTATTTTATTTTCACGTAAGATATGTCACTGAATTTGTTTGAAAAACGTATTTCGTGAGAAAGCATAAAGACCTAAACAAAAGGAAAAAAATTCACATAAAATATACTGTATTATCGACAGCATACAAATCAATTCCTCCATGTCATTTCCTCGAGACGTTATTGTGTAGATATATATATATATAAGATTGGCTCCATAGAGTGTGTAGGTATATATGTGAGTAGGAAGTCCTCCAAATGCCGCCATCTTGGAATGGAGGCCGGGGAAGACGTTGGGTATGCGCCTGGAAATGAAAAGGAAGGAATGAGAAAAGAAATATATTTTGTGCTCCTCATGACTTTATCTATCCCGTTTTTTTTATACTTATTGCCAGGAATTTCTGCCTCCTAAAACTCACCCCCCCTTTTTTTTAATGTACGGTGGATGCTTGAAAAAGGGGATTTTCTAAAGGGGGAAGCAGGGTCCGTTTCCTTGCCGTAACACGTGCGATACGGGAAAAGGAGCCAATGTGACAGATAAGCTTGATAGATGAGAGTCGCTGATCTCTTTACTTATTACGTTTTCACCCCCTCAATGTTGGGATATTTACCCCTAGGAAGCATCCACCTTTTATTCCTCTCGCCCTTTCTCTCCCCGTTCACCCTTGGTCTTGTTATGAAACTTGTGCAAAAGAGGGAATGTCAGTACCGTGGCCGTGGATCTCCTGAGAAAATATAGAATTTTCTTTTGTCGGATATAAATTTTGAAGGGATTTTTTTTTTTAGTGGAGAAAGACGTCATTTCGAGGTTCTGACGGATGGGGTATTTTAAATTTGGCAGAAATTCACAGGATTCTTATAGTTTGCGTCCAGTCGTTTATTCATTATCGAAACCTGTGAAACATCAGTAGGCTCTAACTTAACTGAGTGCGGACAATGTAAAAAGAAAAATTGGGAGAAGAGTACCCATATCAGTAAAAACAATAAAATAGAACACACACGAACAGCAGCAAAGGGGGAAATATAACCCTTTGGGAAAACACGCACACACACACAAATGTTATTGAAATTAAATATGTGGGGGAAGCTCATTATAGCTAATCAAATTATTAAAAATTCAAAGCCGCAGGGCCCATCAATGGCTAGCAATTCCACATTTAATGTTTAAATCAGTAATTGGTGAGCCCCCCCCTCTTCCTCCCAGCGGAGATGCATGCTTGTATACGTCGATGTAAGGAGTGATGAAGATTCCTAATCTCATCTTGTGATACATTCTGCGAGGCAGATTGATTGTTGCTCCAGATTTGCACATTTTGGGATGCCCGAATCTGGCAGCCTACCATGTCCCTTGTTTGCCAACGAAGAGCATCAACAGCATGAAGGCGTTTCAGAAATATGCGAGCCGTATTTTGCCTGGCATTAGTTTGCTGAAAATTGCTCCAGGATGACGTGGCATGAAGGGTAACGCGACCGGCCGTAGATGTCATCAACATATCGTTGAACTGTTAAAGTTGTACGCAGGATGGCAAGAGGCGACTTTTTCGCAAGAGATAGCTCCCCACACCATCACACTAGGGGTAACGCATGTATGCCTCTGCAAAACAAAGACTAAATGGACCGCTGGCCCCGGCTTCTCCGCAGAGGAGTCCGATGACCATCTACTCCAAAACTGAAGCGGGATTCATCGCCGAACACTATGTGATGCCGGTCTGCTGGCTGCCTTCATGATCGGCAACGACATCACGCGGGACGACTTTGCCAATGTTGTGGGGTTAAAGGCAGACGTCTTAAAAGGCACTGTGAGAGTAACCCCGCCCCAGCCAAGCGGCGTGAGATGGTGGAATGTACTACGGGTTGTATGAAAGATGCTTTAGCACGTTGGATAAAATCGTTATCATTCAGGTTTTTTCAAAAAGTTTCGAAATTACTGCTCACTGTATCACCGATACCTTTTAGAATTTTCGCATAATTTGCACTGTATATCTGGCAATACAATTTTGAAAAATAAAATTTATGTTCCTTGCGCTCATGCGTTATTAATAATCATTTACTAAAACCCGTATCGCATTGATTAATAATTGTCAGCATGTTCTTATATTATGTATTATAATTAACAGTATGCTCCATGTATAGGGTCAATTCAATTTTTCAATGAATTTCTTAAAAATTGGTTATAAGTAAAAAACACATGCGATGAAAGTTTGCATTTTTATAGAAAACATTTATATTTTCAGGAATATTCACGCTATTCGCACGAAAATATGAATTTCGAGAAAAATCTCACAGAAATATCGCAAATAATCAGTACAATATGTGGCCAAAACTACTCGTCATTTTCAGCTTTTTTCTGATACAAAAGGGTTGATCAAAATTTTTCTTTCCTATTTGATTTTTTGCCGATCCCCTGAATGAACTCATGGCCAAATTTTCACTGAAAATGGTGAGTACTAATGTGAGGAATATATGATCGAAATTTCAGAGCGATTCGTTAAGTATTTTACTAGAATTTCGAGAAAATGTCTAAACTCCTAAGTCGACATGGACTTTTGGCTATATAGTGTATTCCCGAGTTTTTCTTCGTTCTGTCCATCCTTTTGGATTTATACAACGTCTGCACTCGAATGTCATCTACAGTCGATAAATGAATTTACATTTATAAAATAAATGAAATTGTAGTTAAGCATTGCAACTTCTTTTTTATTGAAACACTGCTGAAAAGTAATTCAGAACTACTTTTTATCAAGCTTTTTTATTTAGGTGGTTGGTGCACCATCTTGCCTTCCCATGCTTTGTTATGGGAAAAATCTCTTTCCTTTAAAGGGATATTTGGAATTTCTATTTACTTTAGGCGCTCAATTTTTTCCCGAAAAACTATGGATATTTTTACACAGTTTAGCACGAACATTTAATATCTTAATTGTTGGTTATTTTCTTCTCGAATTGTAGCTTCAACAATATACTACTTTTTTCAAAAATCACCAGAATATACCCATATTTTGTGTCATAAAAATTTATTGAATAATTCCCATGGTGAGGTATGCAACACCATAGTGTTGAGAGACAAACAAACTTTCATTTGCATGAGTGTTGTTCGTAAAAAAATTTCTTATCTAACAAAAAACTTAGTTTTCAGAAAAGAGCATTTTAGTGGAGAACATTAGCATGTATAATGCCTGCCAGCAATTTAGATTAAAATATTTCTAGTACAGGTAGGGCAAAAACTTGAACAGTTAGACGCAGAAAATTTCTCACTAGCTGAAAATTGAAAAAAAATTGAAAATGAATTTTTTTGGAAAAGTTTGCGTGCACCAACCCTCCTAAAAATATTCAAGTGGGATCATTCTAGCAATGCCATCTAAATGTATGTACGACCCCCCGTATTCAGAGGCGTAATAAATACTAACTGTATACCATTATAATGAGGAGGACATAAGAGAAGAAGAGCTACCACATACTGGACTCTTCAATAGGGCAGATCAAACTGGATTAGACCCATACTTGTCTTCATTCTCGAGAGAGAGAGGAGAAAATTGTCTGTTCGGGAGAAAAATTCCTGGTAATTACGGGAAGATTATCCGTAGTCGTAGTCGTCACTATTTGAATATTCATTTCCGGAATATTTCGCTATTTTATTCCCTCATAGGAATGAATTCGTAGAATAATTTCGCGGTTAATAATTCACTTTTTTTTGCTTCTCCTAACAAATTACGCCATTTTGCACACGGAAAGAAGTAAATTTCACTTTATCCCTAAATGAAAGGGAGAAATTGCTTTGATCTCTATGATAGTGATGATTATATACATATATATGAACTTCTTGTTATATTAAAAATATATATATCTTTCGTCGATTTTTATCTACGAGAAAAGAAGAAATAAAATTATATATAAAACTTGATAGATAGAAGAACAAATAACAAAATTGGCTTATTTTTCTTATCATATAATATTTCATTCATATGAATATACTAACACAGAAAGATTGAGGAGAAAGTCATAAACTGGATGGATGTACGTATATTCTTTATCGAATGCTGGCAGCGTGATTCGAAAGTATCGGGAGGGCAGAAAATTTAGTAATTTCAAAAATCATATCCGAAATCTGAGAATTACAAGTTCAGTTAGTTTTTTTTTTCATTATAGATTAAGAAGTCTTCTACCTTATAATATGGTGAAATTTTTTTCTTATATTAAAATATCATTAAAAATGCTATTTACATTGTACCCAATTTATTCTAAATTTTTACCACATATATTTGATAGTGCATGTTTTGCTATACTAGTACAAAATTTTACCTATCTTCAATGCTTTGTCTAGTTAAAAAGGTAGAAGACCCTCCTTAAGTGAATTTTAATGGTCCTTTTTGGTGGAATGGAAGTAGTTAAGATTATTTGGTAGTATTCAATTACTTACATTCATGGTATCACATGTTGTGAAATAGAAAATCACAAATTATGAAATTTATCTATCTTTAACTAACTATGATTGAATTATTTTAAACTTATGACATGTGGACCAACGACGCACCACTTGGGTATCATGCGCAATCACCGGTAAAGGTAATACCTTTTTTGTATTTATTAAATTAACCAACGACACTTGGGTACTATACATAATTACGAGTAAAAGTCATTACTTTAAGGAAATTTATCAAGATTACCAAAATGCTTAATGATTATGCATAATAACTGTTTATCATGTATAATTATATATATCCGGTTTTACCATATTATAGACCCTCATTCAGGTTCCACAAAAGCTCATTTACGCGACGCAGCTAACTCTCGGAAGTATAAATGTCGGTGAATTGCACTGTGGCGATAGACCAGGGCTTTGTGGAGGAAAAAAAAAACCGTTAGTGTTCACAGGACGAAAAACAACACGCTCAATTACAAAGCAACAGATTCTGGATGGACAGATCGTTTTTATTCGACGCCACCAATATTTTGCTTAATATTCTACAGAAATTCCAGACAACAGTGATTTTATTACGAATGACGAATACCAACACGCAAGTGTTATCCTTTCAAGTTCAAGGGAGAAAATAGCATTTTGGAGTGTGTTGACAAAATTTCGGATCCTACATGCGATGATATGTAGCCAAGTGTAAACGGCACTTCTAAAAAAACAAAGAACGGCAAGTCGAGAGTCATCCTCCCAGGCTGTTTATCACCAGGAAAAGATTCTCGGAGCAAAGCCAAGCGTAAATCACAAATGACAGAAACAATATATGTATAACAAAAAACAGCAAGCATATGATATAATGTGACATTTATTTCTCGCTTGGGTAAATATCCTCTCAGTGCACTTGTGATCGGTTACAAAAATATTTTCGATATATATGGCTTTTATACTCAAACAGAAACTTGATAAAAACGACAGAAAGGTTAGGGGAAGTCTGCGAAATACGCGTGTTGCGATTTAAACTGCCTCGTAAATGTTCTGAGGGAGTTTATTCCAAATGTGCGTTCATATAAATCAGAATTTGTTTGTTCCAGTGTACTGTAAAAGTCCGTTATATGACAGTTCACAATCAGAGGGAAGATTGCCGTTGTAACGGATTTCTCGTTGTAAACGAATTTTATGTTTTTGGTGTGTCGGGACATATAAATGGGGAAAAACGAACTAGATATATATATATAAATTTACCTTTCTATTCTTTTTATATTCATCTAATTTTTCTGAACTTCTGAAATATGCATCTATAGTTATTTGCTTATGTATATAGAGTGTTGATTATATGTATAAAAAAATTGACGATGGAAACGCAAATTGTTTTCGCAATTTCTTTTTGCTACTTTATTATTTTTCGCATTTTATTAAAATATAATTTTTTCCTATTGCTAAACTCTTTCTTTTTCTTTCCATTGCAAAAAAAAGTCTTAAAAACCATCTTACTCATGCAATTTTGGCGTAAGCCGCAAGATCCGGCAGCGAAAAACAACTTAGGATAGAGAAATTGATTAAGATCTGTTTTCCCCGTGTCCAGTTTTAAAAGATTTCTAGAAAGTAGGGAGGGTATAGGATTTTTTTTTCCAGCGAAATAACAACGATGTCAAAACCAGAGGGTCATGCACCACCTGCTCAACCAACGCACCTAAACGTAAAATTTTGTTTTTCTACCTCCTATATAGATAACAAGGGAAGATGAGATACAGCTACAGCATGCGGTCCTCTTACCTTTTTGAGAAGTACGGACATGGCCTGTTTATAAGCTTCTATATGAACAGAAAGAAGAGATTTTTTTAAAAATGTCACGTTTTTCGGTAGATTTCATGTGTAATTCGTAAATAAAGGAGGAAAGAAAGCATGCTTCTCTGCGAGGGGTTTACCTTTTTCGCTAAAATTTGAACACGAATGATTTTTACGAATCTCTCCAGATGTTTCAATCTGTTGAGTAGAGTCTATTTTATATGTTCTTTCTGCTTATGTTCGTTTTAAATTTTAATGCATCCAGCCGTATTTCAAATATACAGGATGCCCTAGATTTCCCTTACTATCGGTGACTTTAGAAGCATAATTCCAATTATGAAAAGATTTCGAGTGTCATGTATTGTTTTTTAAATGGAGTTGGTGAACGATCTTGGCTTCCGATAATTTCCTATGGAAAAAATCCTCGGCACTTAAAGGACATCTAAACACTTTTCTATTCTCTTCGAAAATTCAAATTTTTTCTGAAATTTTGTGGATAATTTACATACAATTTAACGATAGTTTTTAAGATTTTAGTTGCT
Organism: Pholcus phalangioides; assembly: GCF_987345545.1. Lineage (NCBI taxonomy): Eukaryota > Metazoa > Arthropoda > Arachnida > Araneae > Pholcidae > Pholcus > Pholcus phalangioides. The sequence goes on along the minus strand of NW_028301611.1, from coordinate 15,848,694 downwards.
GTTACTTTGTTTTAGAATATCCATTTCAAAAACATGCAATTTAAAAAAAAAACATCACTAAAATTAGCAAGTACAAATACCACCACAAATGCTACAAAAAGCAAATTGCCCAACGAGGCGGATGAAAAACGGTAGCCAGAAAATATACGGCTTAGATATATAGCATAAATACATCAACCCAGTGTAAAAGCATATGTCACGAAAAAAAAGAGTTGTGAAGGGGTGAGAAGTGTTGGGGAATATTGTGGTGGATATTAGTATTTGCAAATCCCAACATGTCTTCAATAACAGCCGAGAACTTTACCTTCAGCGTTCCACGTATGTGCTAATCTCATAAAATTTCTCGATAGATGTACCCAACATATCTGCCAGTTTTTAACAGCAAAACAAAGAGGGTTAAGCCTTCCGACTAACGGGGGGGGGGGGTACCGCGTATCTGTATTGGGGACGGATACACTACTCAGTTAGTTATTACTAACCAGAGGTTCAGATGAAAGAAATGGTTTTAATATCAATACCAGAAAAATCACAATTTATGAAGCACACCATGAAATACTTTTCACAGAATTCTAATAAAGAGATGATTGGGGGGAAAAGGGGGCCACAGGAGTTTCATCGAAGCGGTTCTTGCTTTTAAGTGGCCAGTCCTGGAGGGAACACAAACGGTTGTGGGGGGGGGGAAAGTGTAGGTTTTATAGGTCCACCTGGATGGTGAGGTCAAGATCGACGTTCAAGCAATTCCACTCCGACATAGATGCCATCTTAATGCATTTTCCCAGAAGTGGATAAAATCACTCAGCCGTTCAAGCAGTGCCGTCTTAACGCATGGGCCCACCCGAGCACGACCCGTGGGCCTCAAGAGAAGGGGGCTTCTGAAAAATCAGAAGTAACTGAGTTTTTCAAGAATTAGGGCCTCAGAAAAATCTCTTGGCCCGGGGGCCCATGATGTTCTTAAGACGGCCCTGCGTTCAAGTAGCATTAATGTTTGACACATGGCGTGTGGCAACACGTGATTAATACATTTTTGACAACGTGCAATTTGAAAACTTTTTGCACTTGGAAGTGTACTTCTAATGTCAACGGTAGTAGATACAGTCAACTGGACCAATAATTTGAGTCACCGTGTATATATTGAATGTATAAACTAATATTCCAATTAATATGAGCTCGATTTGATTGCAACTCTTCGGTAAAAATATTAGGTTTCCCACAACTTTTCATTTCTGTTTTTCGTAAAGTGATTGATTTTTAAAAATATAGGCTCTTCGATAATTCCGCTAATTTATAACACTCAATTTTTTACTGCAACTCCAATTAAGAAATGAATGTGCAAACGTTATCAAAAAAATGCATGTATTAAATAAAAGAGAAAGATCCTAATTTAATTCTCATTCTTTATGCATTGAACATATAATACATAAACAGATGATGAATAAATTTATCACTGGGAAAGCATTAATTTTTAATTTCCTTTTCAATTTATTTTTTCCTCTAATCATTTACTCTATTTATTTTCTAACCACCTACGGTACTTAAGTTTCAACATCGGGAACCCATTATATTTAATCTTCAAACCTTTAAAACAGAAAAAAAAGGATTTTCGTAAGAACATCGCTACTGGAAACTGATGACTACTGAATAATTGATATTTTCATTTTCGTGAAAACATCCTCATTTGTCCCACGAAATTTCTCTGATAAATTTGAATTTGGAAGAGATAAAAGAACATTTTCTCTTATTCTTACAGGAAAGTATTCAATTTCTCGAAATTTCACGAACTCATACAGTTTCGAACGAAATCAACAATCAGGAAATATGTTTTTTTAAGAAAAATAAACATAGACATAATAATTATGTATACATGCAAATATATGTATAATTTGTATATATATACACATTCTAAAAGAAATACTGAATTTAAAATTAAATGTGTTGAAAAATTCAAAATCAAAACATTTCAAAAGCCAGAGTATAGCGCTCAAGGCAGCTGTATACACATAACTAGAAATGAAAAAAATGACAAAAATACAATAAAATAAATGGAACAATGTATAATAAGAACTTTTGATAAAAGAAAGGAATTCAAATTTAAAGTTAATTTTCTATCGAATTTCATTTCCAATATATATTAGTATTTTAATTCTGAAAAATACAGTTTTTGGACAACTATCAAAAATGAAAAAAAACATGCAATAATGTAAAGCATTTTCTTAGTGCATTTCCTGACTTTTTAAATGTCTTGAGTGGCAACGGTTATCCGTCTTCCCCTCTACGGATTTCAAACTACACCCACGTTTTTGACTTGCCAGTTAACGCTATGTGGCTCACAATTTTGTTACCATTAAAAAGTTGAATATCAGGTGGGATTTTAAATTTTAAATTTCCTATTATTATCAACTTTTTGAACACACTTTTGTGCAGGCGTCCATTAAATACTGTGCTACTAATGTATTTTTCATGTCTTTCTAGTTTTTTTTTTTTTCTAAATTTTTGTATTTTCTCATATTTGCTTTTTTTCGACTTCCAAAGCTTGTTTTTGCAAATATGTCGGGGAAACTGATGGTAATTCTATGCTTTTCTTTGGCTTGCAGAAACATTTTTGCTTCTTGGGATAATGTGGGGATTCCCCCTTGAGAACAACATCTTCATTGTTCCATTTATTTTATTGTATTTGTTTTCATTTTCTTATAATTATATATATATAGTATACGCAGAATCAAATTTTGTCTGATAGGGTAGAGTTTTGTGAAGAAAATATGCACAATATTATTGTATCATATTGATATTTGTCGTATGCTATACATATACCGAGTAGACTCCCAAATAAAAAAGATTGTTCAGGAAACATTCAGTTAATGCTCCGAGATACTGATACATTTTCAAAAATGAATTTAAAAAAAAATTTCCAACTCATTTTTGTTTATTCATGTCATTTCATTTTCTTTTTAATAAATAATAAATATATTTAAATAAATATATATAATTATCTTTTTGCAAAAATTTGATCCCTTCAGAGAATTCCTCAACAAATGATTATCAGAAAATGGTACAATCTGGAGAACACCAGTAAATATTTTCAAATTTGATTGCGCGTATGTATATCCGTTTCCGAATGGTATTAAAAATGAGTTACTTTGTTTATCCACCACGTTATATATTTTCCGTAACATAAAATATTATAAAATACTATAACATGAATTATGATACTATTTTATTCCATAATATTATTTCACATCATAATATTTCCTTCATATTTTTTATCTGCCTTGATATATATTTTATACAGGGTTTAATATCATGATGTTTGAATATATATAAACACTATTAAAAGAAATCGTGCGAATTTTTCTTCGATCAATTTAATGAGAAGTATTTTAAAGAATGGGATACGAGCATTTTTATAGTTAACACTCATCCCGACAATATAATCAAATTTTAATAGATTTCGAGGTAGAACTAAACCTGAAGTTTCTAAAGTTTTTTGTATCACCAAATTCCAATTGAAACTTGAATTAAGTTGTTTTTGAGCTAATTTAATGTTAATAGCAAAATGCAATTAGCGGTGTTTATATATTCATCACTCTGATATTTTCTCCATTGTAACAAATTATTTGCATTGTCATTTCAAAAACAACATTAATGAGATTTTAACTAAACCGATGTGATGTGTTCAAACAAAATCAAATCAATCACCATTTTTCAAGATTGGAATCTCAATTACTTTCAAGAACGAAAATATATTTTTTTTCTAATTTATAATATTGATGTTTCCGAATGGAAACATTGGCCGTTCAGATGTCAATGAAAGCATTTGACTGAGGGTTCCTTACATCTATTAAATTTATACGGAGCTATATGTACAGATCATGGACTAAAGCTTAGGGAAATCTCAAAAACGTCTACGTAGTTTACCTTGATTTCCAGAAGGCAATCGATCGGGTCCCACATGATAATTTTTGAAGCGCTTTCATGAGAATGGGATTGGGGGGGGGGCAACTTGTGAACTGGATAGAATCGTGGTTGAGAGATAGATCACAATGTGTTGTGGTGAATGAAAAATTTTCTAATCGGTCAAGTATGAAGATATATTCATACAAATTCAAATACAATTCCACAACAGGCAAAATGCCCAATGAGGTGGCTGAGAAAAAAGGTACCCATAAGAATATGGATGTCATATATTTCTAAAATACAGCAAACCAATTAAAAATGCAATTACAAAAATTGGAAACAATATATATATGATAAAATAGTACACAATTCCCATAAATTAATATTTATAGTTGTCCAATACTCTAAGTATGGATAACTTCTCGAGTTACCCCAGCATTTTTATCGTATTTTTTTCTAAACGTGTGAATTGCGTTATGGTTTGCTAAATCCCATTTGTGAGTGAGGGTAATACGATAATGTAAGCTTCAGTGATTTTTGGTGAGGCCTGCATGATAAATTCTGAAAATAAGATAACATTAAAATACTTTGAAAATTTTAAAGGAAAAAAATAATGGTCCCCACGGTATATCCAACGGAAAATATATATAAATTTTTTTTTTTTTTTCAAAGAGTCAACTTCTTGGCCATATTCCAAACACGTGAAGGTTATATGGCCAATAAAGTCCTACACGTATATATCTCAGCAAACTAACAGTCATTTTCACGAGAACTTATTTCTTTAAAAAGTTATTAAACTAAGAAAACTTTTGACTTAAAATTAAATAGAAAATAAATATATTTCATCCAGAAAATAAATTTCGTAAGATTTAAGAAAATTAAAATAATGAATTAAAAATATATATCCTTTTCTTCTTACTAAGTGAACATAAATTTCGGGAAGGGAAGGTTAGAGACATTGTTCACAAGACACTTGTTACAAAAAAAAATTCATATTCGCTCATGCGCAGTGATTATAGCATACCTGGCCATAAAACCGACCTTCCAATGTTGTAAAGAAACCTATGTAACAAACAGAATTTTATATAGTTGGAAATTACTATTAATGTAGTTTAAAAAACAATAAAAACTACACATTCAGGAACTAAAATTGTGGAACAATGAATCTGAGAAGAAATGTAAACATAAGAAAATAACTAAACTTTGACGTTATTTAATTAAACTTGAAATAATTAATTTTTCAAATGAGACTTCAGGCACAATATGGTGAGCTGGCATGAAACAATCATCCAAACAAAAAAAAAATTAATTTATATGTCCATATAAATAGTTATACAACATAAGAACATCAAATTACGGATAGCGTCTGAAATAAAACAAATATAGAAAATTGGTCATATATTGACCAACATGGCCAACCTTACGGCCAACAATAAAACCCTTGATATGATTTCGTATACTGCTCTTCGATCTACCGACAAGACAAGTGAGTTCTAATTATTTGTTTTCTACTTAAGACAATATTACATTTTCAAAATATATTCTTATAAATCCGTTTGCCTAAGTTCTATTATATACAGCTTTTCTGTAGCAATTAAAGTTTTTAGGGACATAGAGTGTTTGAAATAAAATTGACTATATTTTATAGAAAAATATAGAACAGGTGAAAGGAGAGAGAGACACAATGTTCACTAAATATATCGTTCCACGATTTCGTGAAACTGGAATAAATTTTTAGGAAAATGGCAAACCCGAAATGCGATGCGGAGCAAACCATAATCGAATAAAAATGAAACAGAGAAACTTGATATATAAAGGGTAATTTAATAAAAATAAGAAACTTTTCACCAAGTACACTGAGGTTCCAGAAAAACTGGTTCAGACGCAAATAAAGGAGAAATGCAACCAATAAACATAACTCGATGCTGTCAACAGCGCCTGTATGAGAAAACTGGTAGCTAGCAAGGGAATAGGGAATCCTATAGATCGGTTTCTGCTGCTAAAAATGACCAATTATTACAGTTTTAGGGACTCAGAACGTGGCTTATGGGATGGATCACCGCATTACCGAAGTAGAGATGGCATTTGGATTTTCACGCACGACAATCGCGAAAGCATACTGGTGAATTTGACAAAAATCCGGAAAAATATAAAATCTCCGACAGAGGTGAAAGAAAGTCATCATGACCACTGATTCATGATAAGAATCGTTTTATGAGATAGACGTGCACACACATACCGCTGTCTTAAATCACTACAGATTTCAATGTTGGGGGCATCAACACGTGCCAGCATGCGAACTGTACAACGGTCACTCCTTGATGTGGGATTTCGGAGCCCACTCGAGCTCCTTTGATGACTTTAGAGCCGGATGGCACTTAGACCACTTAGATCGCCTTACGAAGATATCGGCAATTGCCTCTTCGGACATGGGGAACGTTCAATAACTACTAAACCTACACATGCACCTCTTCCATATTCCTCTGCGGAACTTCTAACGACTTGGTGCATGTTGGAAAATGCGTGTCAATGTTGTCTGTCAGTAATGATCAGTACGTAACTTACACCCATCCATATCCAGTGTGCATTCCAACAGAGTTAGACAATTCCAAGAGCGGACAATTTCTGCGACACAACACACGCCGGAAATTGCTGCCGAGTGGCTCCACGAACACTCTTCTGACTTCAGCATCTTATGTAGGCCGCCTAAATCCCCTGACATGAGCATTATTGAGCACACGAAATACCATGCAACGCGCTTTACAAAATCAGCTCTCATCGTTATGGAATTGTGGACTGTTCTGAGAGAGCAATGGCGTGAATTGCATCCAGGAAACTTTCACGCATTAAGTGGAGTTGATTCGAAGTCGTACTGCAGCATTTCTGAGTGCTAAAGAGGACCTACACGATATTATACAAGTAGGTGGGTGTACCACTTCAGTGTATTTTCGTATTCCACATTTACGTTTTCACGAGAAAATTAATTTCATTTTATATAAATAATAATATTCAATAATTCCTTCCAACAAAGCCTTTCTTAAGAGCTCACCATATCACATTCGTCGATCGAACTCAATGTATAATTTATGACGTTGATAATTTCGGTCTCCACTGAAATGAAATCATTGAATTTGATACCAACCTTGGAATTTATATGTATGAGAAATACATAAATTGAAACTTTCAAACTTGCATGCATATATTCCCATGATAATATTAACAACGGATTTCTCGCTTCAATATACAACTATATTCTCAAAATAATTATTCTTAGTAATAATATGGTTTCGAATGCAGAAATGGCAAACTTCATGCCTTATTAAAAACATATAGTAAAAGAAGATGATTAGAGGGATAATTGCCAAAATTACGAGACCATATTATGTCATGAAAATTGCAAATAATTACAAATACCTACGCTTGAATGTTATCTAAATACAACTGAGAAATACTAAATGTGTTAAAATGTTATTACCTTAATAATACTAGTATTTTGATAAAATTGATGAGTCAGTCATTCAATTAAATGATGGGAAATTATTTAGAGGAGAACTGAAATTCAATTTGCTAATGAGTTCAAACGAAGTAAAGAACGTGGGGATGATAATTGGCTCAATCACTGAATCCCGATCGATATTTAATTTCTAGAACTTGACAGATCTCAGTGGAATAATAAGATTATGCATGAGTGTAAATAAATTTGCCTGAAAATGTCTGTTACTCTACTGATACTAAAACGATATTGCTGTTTTAGTGATTAGTGGCTGCTCGTGTGAATAATATTGTGATGCTGTGACCAAAGTATGAGGTTTCACCTGGAGGTTATTTGTATAATCGGGAAAATCGAATTATTTTAATCATAGGGGGGATCGAATTATTATTTTGACGACACGATGAAATGAATGGTTTAATTGGAAACTTTGCTCTCGATATTTTACCCTGACATTTCTTCATGCCCTGAGCGTATGAGCGACCAATTGAGTGACCGCATAAGTGAAAAAGTGAGTGATCATATGAAAATACAATGAGTGACCGTATGAGTGACCAAATAAGTGGGTGAGTGACCGTATAAGTGATGAAGTGAGTCGGACATTTACCCTTTGCCATTTCACCTGTACTGACCACATAAGTGACTGGGTAAACGACCATATATATAATCACGTGAGTGACCAAGTAAGTGACAGAATCAGTGACGAAGTGAGTAACTGTATGAATGATCAAATGAGTCAGACATTTACTTCCTGACATTTCACCTGCATTGACCATATGAATGACCGTATTAATGACCATATGATTGTGGTTATTCGCATAGTCATTCACTTGAGTGACCGAAGTTTCAAATTTAATTTAATTCAAGTAATGCATTCAATAAAATCAGAAACGAACTTCTTGAAAAAAAAATTGAATAAAATCAATTTTTTCAGATGAACAATCAAAGATAAAAAAAAATTTTCAGATGAAAAATTAAAGATAATATATTTTTTCAGATTAAATACTGTCAGTACACTACTATATAAAGTTTAAATCAACAAATTTCTGTGAAACTAAGAATTTTTAATATGAAAATTCAAGAAATATTTAAATAGCTATATATTAAACTTCTTGAAATAATTATTTTTAATTTCAAATTTACAACTAAACGTTGATTTTGACAAATTTCGATTTCAAGAGAATCATTGTAGATTATATCATCAAATAAACAGCAATCGAAAGCAATGGTTGTAAAATGCATAAAACCGTCATACGTATTTTGAAAATATTCGTGAATTCACCGAGGTGAGTAAATTCGAATGGTAAACACAATCCGGCTGGAAAAATATTCTTGCAAAAAAAACGTAAATAATCCTGACAGACATTCACTTCAGTAAAGTTTGATTTTGGACTATTTTATTCCAAAACACCGAAGCGTTAGAATTTGAACTGTTCAATGCACAGAAAGAAGACGCATTTTGTAGGAGGATGAAAAGAAATAACAAAAAAATGGCACGTCGACATTCAAACTTATAAGAAAATTCATGTTTTTTTCCCCTCCTTCAGAATTTGTATTACTCAGCAAAGATTTTTGCTGAAAGGTTTTTTTTTTTCACTTTATCGGATTTGGATTTTTTCTTTTTTGGAGAAATCCAAGCGGCGCTAAAGTGCATCCTTCAACTGCGAACAAAAGAAACATAGTAAAAGGGAAAGCTATGAAAATTTGTATAAAGAAATCTTTTCGTTCTTCTTATTTGAGCATACAGCGAAAGATGAGATTTAGATGAACGTATATAGATGGGGGTATAAAATATTTTTCTTGCTTTCACTGTATATATTCTGAGTTGATGCATCTGCACATGTCGCCGTATTTCCTTTTAATACGGAACGTAACATTTTGATGCGTATATTGGAGTTTTAAAATAATAGTTGAGCATAATATGTAAGTGTATCGGAAAATTGATATATTCAGAGATTATAGATCACTGAACAAGAAATTCTCTGTGGCAGAAGTGTTAAACGCATGGCCTGTGCGTCAAATGTGGCTTTCGAAGAATTTTTGCGGTGGCCCGCCGGTGATAAGGCTTGCATAGTTACAGAATTCATAGAAATGCAAAAAATCGGGGAGGGGGAACGTCAATGGAAAAGCCTATTCCAGAAATATTTTCCTTTCACCAATTCTTTAATAAATGTTTCACCAAAATACGGAATTTAGTTTTCGGAACACATCTCAGAAATATCGAGGAGTAATTGACCAAACCAAACCAAACCAAATCAATTTATTCATTTACAACATACAGAGACTTAGATTAGTTTAAACAAAACAAAACATATTTATCATCCAGAGGCTGTGATGCCTGTACGGATGATTGAAAATTTACATGATAATTAATGAATAAAATATATAAAACATACGACATGAACAGAAACATAAAACAAAAAAAAGAGACAAATATACAACATAAAAGAGACAAATATACAACATAAAAGAGACAAATATACATCATAAAAGAGACAAATATACAACATAATAGAGACAAATATACAACATAAAAGAGACAAAATTAAGAAGTAATTAGGAGTAACTTCGGAATTAATCAGGAGTAACTTCGGAATTAATCAGGAGTAACTTCGGAATTAATCAGGAGTAACTTCGGAATTAATCAGGAGTAAATTCAGAATTAATCAGCAGTAAATACAGAATTAATTAGCATTAATTGCAGAATTGATGAGTAATGCTTCAGAATTTATGAGGAATAATTTCAGATTTAACCAGAAATAATTTCATAACTAACCAGAAATAATTTCAGAATTAACCAGAAATAATTTCAGATTTAACCAGAAATAATTTCATAACTAACCAGAAATAATTTCAAAATTAACCAGAAATAATTTCAGAATTAACCAGAACAAATTTCAGAATTAACCAGAACTAATTTCAGAATAAATCGGGAATACTTTCAGAATTAACAAGGAATCATCTTAGAATTATTAAATAAACAAACAGTTTTGAAATTTATGAAATAAATTGTTCCATAATTTTTGAAAGAAATGATTCCATAATTATGGAAAGAAATGATTTCATAATTTTTCAATAAAACGGGACAACTCTGTTTCCCCCCCCCCCACGTATAACTGGTTGCAAAATGTTCAATATATCTCTCATTCCATTTTTTTCTTTTATTTCATTTTATAAAACGACTCCCTTTATATTCCTTTCAGTTAAAATCCTGAATGTTTTTTTATTCAGCCAATGTAAAGCGTTAGGTTGGAACTGTGTCTAATGTATATCGCGAATTACGATGCATCTTTTAATGTACAATGCCTTTCATAGATCCCTTAAGAAAGTCTCATGGAAAAATAGGAATTTTGTCAAATGTAAGAAACTGATCAAGAACTGAACGGAAAAGATTTTTTTCCTCGTCATACATTTGCTTTCACTATAGGAAGGCCATTGCAAAATGCGATCCAAATTCTGACCACAGCGAATACTACGGGCTGATAATGACATTAAGTACAGAAATGTTCGTCAGTAAGGGTGGGGGGGAGAACACCTTCCAACCTTCTACACAGACGTGCAGGCTGATAGCGATAACTTAGGGAGAAAAAGTAATTTTCGTTAAATTTTAGCTTCAAAATGCACAAAAAAAAGTTTTACAGAAAAATACAACATTACCTGAGAAGTCCCAATAACTATAAAAGATTTTTTTCCCATATTCTGGTATTGGTTCGTTTCGTTCTTTGCAAAAATGATGACAATACCCGAATGATTACAATATCTGAGAATCTAATAAGCGGTTTTGACTATATTTAAAATTTTTCGAAAATGAAAATTTTGCGTTCAGGTACGGGGGAAGGTGGGATTCACGTAACTATGCATATATTTACTAGTATCGTGATGAATCTTTGAAAAGGTGTCAGCTGACGGTTTATCGTGTAAAATGTTTCATCTATTCTAGGATACAATAAGTAGCCTACTAAATACACTATCCACATTGCTGGTGAAAAGAGATTACGATAATCTTTTTACTATAAATTTACACATTTTCAGGGATAATTTACAGAAATTTCATTCAGTAAACCCTTGATCGTTTCCGTGAAAACCCGATGCTTGAGCTAGTACAAACAGCGTGCCCGAAAAGGCCTTCTCAGGTTTCCTCTTCTCAACCGTTGGCTATAGAAACACACTTCCAATTAGAAAAAATAGCCAAATTACGTGCCATATGAACTATGTTAATTACGTTAATTACCTTACCAGGAGAGCCGTATACGTAGCGTGATTAAAAATTTAATAAATCAACATCTCAAAAAATATGCATCTTCACACAACATCCAGTTTTCTGCATATATCTTGCATAAACAAGTGGAGAGAGACATCATGTAATGTAAAAAACTTATACGGTCTCTCTCAGTTTTCTAACTTCCGATTAGAAAGGTTTGTGGTTTGTTTCACCTGTGCTTATATATAGCCAAAAATTTCCGAGTTTCCAAGTGCATTATCTGGCAAGATATTCACAAATGGCTGGAATTGAAAACAGCATATATTATGCTTTTAATTGCCAAGCATTGAACTATTTAGTTCACTGTTTCGCGTGGCGAATATTATGTGTGGTGACATAGTCGGACTCAACAACTCGCATAACAAACTTGACCAGTGCCCCCCCGATACAATGATACAATACATGTATGAATTATCATGTACAGTATATCGTACAGTACGATTTATCATGGTCACCGAAAACGCTTGGGTTTTGCGCATAACCACCGGTAAAAGTGATGACTTTTTTAGTACTTATTAAATTTACCAAAGACTCTTGCGTAACTATGCATAATCGCCGATCACCGTTAAAAGTAATAAGTTTGGAAAAATTTATCAAACTTACCGAAACGCTCGGCAATTATGCATAATAACTGATTACTATGTATAAAACCGGATTCATCATATTTACCATAACAGCTACATCACATATGATGCGAGGTTCATACTGGATGATAAAACGCAGTATACTTCAATTGAAAACACAATTAACAGCAATAAATCTAATCAAAACACTGAAATGTACTTCCATAACAACTAAAAATCTGCTAAACTTCGATAAAAAACCAAATAAATCCATTACGAATTTCCAAATAAAGTTCTCATGTGATAGCATTATTCCAAAATAAATATGAAATGCATAATAAGTGATTCAATTTTATTATTACCACTGTGAATATGTCAATAATTTCCCTTAAGTACAATTACGAGGATTAAAATTCTTCAGTAAGAGTACTTAAGCCTCCGGGTGCTTTTGTTTTCCCCTTTAGAAAATTTCGAGGAAAATGAATCTTCTGTACAAAGGGAGGGCCGAGAGATTAATATAACTTTATTGAATATTAATTATCAGTGAACTGGAATGTCCAATCTAGTCGTTTCCGTCTCTTTCAATTGAAACCTTTTGTATTCGCATTCACCGTGATTGTAGGAAAACTATTCACAAAAGACGGAAACTTCTTGGAAAATATTAATCGTATAATTTTCTTTTTTTTCCCTGCTTCTCCTATGTTCTGAAACTGCGTCATCTTTTCCCGGACTTTGTGCGAAAAAATTCGCACAGTACAGTATTGTCTCTTCTTTTATACCGTTCTGTAAGTGCCTACTGAATACGCTCTTTTCAAGTACGAATTATGGATACCTATTTGTCAAATAATATCAGTTGATTGGAAATATTTAATATCCGGGACAAAACCTTCCACGAAATCATTCCTTTCCTGATTCGGATATTGTAGTTCAAACAAAAACAAAAAAATCCTTTGTGTTTTATTAAATATAACTTCGATTTGTATTCGAGAATAATCCCTCCCCCTCTATATTGCATTCACGACTGATTTTCTTTGTGAGGTTATTTCATTGTTGTATTGAATAAAAAATCCTCTCAGATATGAGACAAGTCTTTGTGAGAACCTAGGTGCACAGGTCTTCAATTTTGGATTTCTTGAGTGCTTACGTTCGGATAAGGACTCGCGAATTATTCTATATGAGATTGGCATCATCTCTTTATGGTAGAATGGACGATATTTCAAGAGCTGGGTATCTTTGCTGCATACTGTGCTGCATGTAATTTCAAAAATATGATTCATAGATTTGAGATTTGTCGACTTTGTTGTGTAAAACTAGGAGGGGGGGGGGAGCAAGTCACATTCAAGGATTTGTGCCTTCTCTCGTTCTAATTTGAAATGTTGAAAACCAATTACTTAAATTGCCGCCCCTATGGGCATGCAATCCTGGTCTATAGTCCACTTGGTCTTCCTAATATAGATATTTCTTGTAAGATTTCTAACTCCGATTGGTGCATTGGAAATAATGATGGAATGACTATCTCGTCTCGGAAGAGCAAGAGTCGGGTCCAACCAGCACCTCCTAGAGATAGAAGGCCTCTGCACTGTATACCATCATCGTGGCGGTTTTCATGCAGCTCCCTCAGTAAAAGTCCGCACAAACACTCGTTGTCAAATTTCTTTCTTCGTTGCAGTTTGACTACAGTCCTTGTGAAATGTGTCCAGCCATACCACACTTGGTACCCGAAAGATGGTGATCTATGACGGGGCAGGTCGAAGCTAGAGGAAACTCTGATAGAGGATTGCAGTGGTTTTGACGTGCACATCGATCGTCGATCCTAGGTATAGGGGCAAAAGACTAATCAAACCATCTAGTAGCTGGTTCCCCCCGAAGTTTCCCCCAGGATAGCTGTAGGAAATACGCAGTCAGGTGTGTTAAAGCCATTCCACACTGACGAGAGGTAACACTCTTCTTTCTCGGACAATCACGCGAGACATGACCCAGGTATCCACACCAAAAAACCCTCTGGGTTCCCAGCTCTGACGATTCTGGATGAAACATTTTGGACAGGAGGGAAACTACTCTTCAAAATTATGTTTATGGATAACACTGTGCCTAACAGGTAGGTGCAGGCTAACCTGCAAGGTATTAAGGAGCGTGTGCAGCGGGTTATACAGTAAATCATACAACTTTACACTACTGCATATTCATTTGTTCTTCTTATTGCATTAGACAGGTGTTGAAAATAACTCCTGTGTAAACATAATTTACACTATCCATATGACATATTCATGCTATTTTATTTCATTATAATTTTTGTTATGTCCGTATTGTCTCAGCAGATCCAGCCAGTCTATATTTGCTTAGATAGTCCGGCCCCCTACAGTGTGGGCGGGCAGAGTGTGAAAAGAAAGAGACGACGACGAGAGAGAAACGAAACACACGTCTAGTCAGACGAACGACATTTTATACAAGCAAAAAAAAGAAATAACTATACTACAGCAGCGGTGAAGCGAAGGGAAAAAGAAAGTCCCCAAAAGAGGGAAACGCTGCGTATATGGGGAAAGAACATGAATACATACACACAGTAAAAGGGGGAAAATGATATTATTCCAACACCCCCACTTCATTTTAGCCCGTAAATAAACATAACATTTCTTAATTTTACAATATCAAGTGCTTTTGTAAATCCGTCGGCTGGGTTGACTTTAGAGTCTATATGTTGAATGTCCAGATGACCTTCACTGATCTTCTCGCGAACAAAATGATGCCTGATGTCGATGTGTTTCACGCGACTGGACACAACATGATTACCGGCGAGTGATATGGCACTTGCGCTGTCACAGTACAAAGTCATGCGTTTGCTGACACAACCCTGCAATTCGGTCTTGAGTTGCTGTAGCCAGAGAAGTTCTTGAACGGCTGAGCTTATTGCCATGTACTCAGCTTCTGCTGTGGAAAGAGCGACCGTTTGTTGTTTCTTCGAATTCCAGCTGACGGCTCCGGCGGCATTGCAGAAGACATAGCCCGTAGTTGACTTCCTGTCATCTTTATCTCCAGCCCAGTTGGAGTCGGTGTAACCAATCAACTCCCCTTCGTTTTTCTGGAACACGAGCTTCTTGGTGAGAGTTCCCTTCAGATAGCGCATGATACGCTTCACGGCAGACCAATGAGCTTGACCAGGGTCGTTGGCGAATCTGCTCACCACTCCTACGGCGTAGCTGATGTCTGGACGAGTTCCTTGTGAAGCATATAGTAAGGATCCCACTGCTTCTCTGTATGGAACCTTTTTCATCTGGCTGCGATCTTTTTCATTCTTCGGCGACATGTCTCTAGTGAGATCTTGATCGGAGGCTATAGGTGTATTGACCGGCTTGCTTTCTTCCATAGAAAATCGTTTCAAGACGTCTTCGATGTATCTCTGTTGGTCCAGAGTTATCACTCCGTTTTTGCGATCTCTGATTATCCTTATTCCGAGTATATAGTGGGCTTCACCTAGATCTTTCATCTGGAACGCCTGTTTCAGCTCCCTTGAGATTCTGTTCTTTTCGTTTTTGTCATTGGAAAGAATAAGAAGATCGTCGACATAAACGGCTACGATGATGATTTTCCCGTTGTAGTTCTCAAAAAATATGCACGGATCTGCTTTTGACCTTTTTAAACCTGACTGCAACAATGCCTGACTTAAGTTGTCATACCATAGTCTACTGGCTTGTTTTAACCCATAAATGGCTTTCTTCAGTCGACAGTGTCGTTTTGGAAAATGTTCCGTGTCTGGAAGTTCCATATATATCTCTTCTCCAAGTTCCGGATGGAGAAATGCTGTGACCACATCCATCTGATCTATGTCCAGATCATGCTGAGCTGCTAGAGAGATCAGGAATCTAATGGAGCTGTGCTTCACTGTTGGCGAAAACGTTTCTTCATAGTCCAGACCATATTTCTGTGAACATCCCTTGGCAACGAGACGAACTTTGTATTTTTCTATGTCACCATTGGCCTTTCTCTTTGTTTTGAAAGTCCAACGACTTTTGATAGGTTTTCTTCCTGCTGGAAGATCACAAAGTTCCCACGAATTGTTATGAAGATGAGCTTTTACTTCAATATCTAAAGCCTCTCGCCATCTCTCTGCTTCGGGGCTGGCCATAGCTTCCTCTAATGTTTCTGGATCTTCACCACGACACAAACTGGCTTGATGCACAATGAAGCCGTCGTTGAAGTGCCTTCTGTCAGGAATACGACTGCAGGTTGGAAGTTCCTCATCATCGCTGTCTTCATCCGTCAATTTCTCGGAGAAATTCCCCATGCGATGGTCGTCACCTGCTCTCATCACTTCGAATCTCTTGGGCGGGATGCCTTTAGTTGACCTTTGTGAAACACGAATTCGGGATCCGTCACCTCTGGGATTGTCCTCTGATGTGTTTCTGGATCGCTCCTCCTGAGTTTTTATTTCCACGGAGCCAGTAAGTTCGGTTTCTTGAACATCATCTTTACTCGCGTCGAAGTTGTCGCTTACTTGATGTTCTACACAGAACCTGACATCTCGACTGATTACGACCTTTTTCGATGATTGGTTGTAGCAGCGATAGGCTTTCGACTCCTCGTCGTACCCAAGGAAAATCATTTGTACCCCTGTGTTATCGAGTTTTTGACGCCTCTCTGTTGGTACATGAACGAAACACTTCGATCCAAAGACTTGTAGGTTCTTGATGGTAGGCTTCCTGTTCGTCCACAGTTCGTAAGGAGTTTTCTCCTTTACTCGAGTTAGAACTCGATTCAAAATGTAGTTGGCAGTCATCACAGCTTCACCCCAAAAGTTCTTCGGTAAGCCTGCATCGATCAGCATGCAACGTGCCATCTCGACCAAAGTCCTGTTCCTCCTTTCCGCTACCCCATTCTGCTGTGGAGAATAAGCCGCAGTTAGCTGTGTTTGCACACCTTTATCAGCTAAGAATTTCCTCAAGTTTCGGTTTAGGTATTCACCTCCTCGATCGGATCGAATCACCTTTACTTTTCGACCGAATTCATTTTCAACAAGATTCAGGTACCGTTTAAGAGCATCGGATACGTCCGATTTTTGTGCCAACAAATGTACTTGAGTGTACCTCGAATAATCGTCGATGAACGTGACAACATACCGCTTTCCACTTGGTGTGATCGTTTGCATCGGGCCGCACACATCGGTATGAATTAGATCTATCGGTGCGCTCGACTCACTCGTGGATTTCTTGGGAAATGGTAGTCTCGAAAGTTTCCCTTTCATGCACGTATCGCAGGACATGTTGATACCACAGTCAATGAGTTTCAAATCATGAACAAGTCCTTCAGCATGCATCTTCTTGATGGTTTCTACATCTCTATGACCCATTTTTCGATGCCATGTGTGTACGCAATTTTCTTTATGTCCAGTCACTGTATTTACTTTATGTAACTGACAAACCCGTAATCTGTACAGATTTCCGACAGAGTCAGCAATACCGATCTGCTTTCCATCTTTATGAATTTCACAATAATCACTATGAAAGTTCACGGAAGCATGATGCAAAGTTAGCTGACGAACGGATATTAGATTACTGACGACATCGGGAGCATACAACACATTCGAAAGTAACACTTTTGTCACCGAACCGTCTAAATTTTTCAATAGCATATTCCCGGAACCTATGCCTAGCACATGAACTGTTTCGCCGTTTGCGACTTCAATATTATCTTTATATGAGTTATCTAACGACGTGAAAAAATTGATATCGTTACTCACGTGGCGCGTGGCACCAGAATCCACAATCCAGTTTTCCGACCGTATGCCTAGTGACAGCAAGGTATCCTTTTGCTGAGCGGCGCTCACTTTATTTTCACTTGAGCTCCTGGATGTTTTCTCCGGATGATTCCTTTTCCACTCTGCGTATTTTCTGCATCTGTTCTTGACGTGGCCGGGCTTCTTGCAAAAATAGCACTTTATGGAGTTTTTCCTCTCGATGTGGCTTGATCCGAGTTTCATCATTCTTTCGGTGAGGATACTGCCTGGATCCGCGTGTTGCTGCCTTCTTTCGTATTCGGCGATGACCTTTTGCTGGACAACAGCGAACGTCAACTCGGTTTCGGCACGTGTTTCCAATGCGGTGATCATCGGGTCGAAGCTCCTTGGCAGGCTGCTGAGTAGCATGGCGGTACTCCATTTATCCGATAAGGATTCCTCGCCGAGGTCCCTCAGCTTCAGAAAAAGCTCTTGCATGCGGACGACGTGCTCGGGAACATTTCCGCCTTCTTCTAGTTTCAGGGAACAGATTGTCCTCATCAGGTGAACCTTGTTGGTGAGGGTGCTCTTCTCGTGATACTCCTTCAGGGCGATCCACATGTCCTTCGCGGATTTACTATCACGGATGTGAATGAGCTGATCATCTTCGACAGTTAGTCCAATGTACGCTTGTGCTTGGCTGTCGGCTTCCTCCCATAGATCGAGGGTCCTTCGATTCGCTTCACCTGGATCCGGCCTGTCGTTCTCGATGACTTTCTTGAAAAGTTTCTCTTTCATTAGCAGAAGTTTAACCTTATATTTCCAGTTCGAATAGTTGTGATTGTTCAGCTTGACAATATTGTCCTTGATGCTGGCCATTATCGTTGCGAAGGTTCCTGATGCACACGATAAAAAAACGAATGGAAACTAAACTTCTAACGAGATACGACTACTGCGTATCGGCGCGCGGAAAAAAAAAAAAAATTGAAAACGCTACCGTCTCCAAAGATACGTCTCTGGGTGATGCTCTGGGCCCATAACCTGTGGGCGGGCAGAGTGTGAAAAGAAAGAGACGACGACGAGAGAGAAACGAAACACACGTCTAGTCAGACGAACGACATTTTATACAAGCAAAAAAAAGAAATAACTATACTACAGCAGCGGTGAAGCGAAGGGAAAAAGAAAGTCCCCAAAAGAGGGAAACGCTGCGTATATGGGGAAAGAACATGAATACATACACACAGTAAAAGGGGGAAAATGATATTATTCCAACATACAGTACATTTTTAAACATTGAGGCAATGATTATTGAAATTAGATATCAATTTTTGTCACGTTGATAATTTTGGATCTTACGATAAATTTCTGTGCCCATAAAACCGAACGATCGTAACATCGTTGAAATAAAACATTTACGGTAGTGAGACAATTTTTCTTTCTATCGGCATTGCGGTACATCATCCAAACTATCTCATTATCCACATACGAATAGAGTATATACCGTCCAACTTATATATATATATATATATATATATACATGTATGGTAGAAGGAGAGAGAGAGAGATAGAGAGAGAGATAAATTAATTACTTTTCTGATCTCGTCGGCTTGCTTATCATCAAACAGCTTTCCCTTTGTGCGTTCGAGGAACTTCACATCACGGTCTTCCGTGATGGCCGAGGGCTTTCACAAACCCCTCTCCGCAAGCCGAATCGCTGCTTAAGCTACGACGTTGGAAACTCTATTGCTGTTTATTGCACAAGTGCTATAACTCTCTTCTCACTCTCTGTCGATCTACTCACTACTTGGATTATAGTGGTGATTCGGACCCACTGACTGCGTAGCTCTGCTAATCAAAGTAACGATTATGTCTTTCCCGCTTCTCCTATCGGCGGATTTGTTGTGTGATGGTATATCCCTACCATCAAATTGGTCTCTCGGCGATCGAGAGGTGGACTTCATTGCAATTATGGCATACTGGTGGAAATTATGTGGCTCTCACTTATAAGGTGCTATTGATTCTAACCCGTTCTGGTACTTGGTTCGTTAACGCGATGAAGAGAAGTGGATTCGGACTGAAATCTCAGAAATGTAGATATTCATATGTGTATAACAATCACAAAGGATGCCGGAATATATCCACAAACAATGCCTGAAAAAGATTTGTAGACATAAAAGTAATAATGAAACAATAAGAAAATTATCATCCACCATAAAGAGCTGAAGAATTCTGCTGTGATATTTCAACACTTTAAAATAATATTCAAAAAGGAATATGCATAACAACATGATTTTTTTTTTATTTGAGTCAATCAGAAAATATGAAGGGATGAAATTTGCGCTCTTCCTTTATCCCAGTGTTTCTTAACATTTTTGTCGCCCATGGCCTCCTTTGGGCTATAGCAGGGATCTCCAACCTTTCAGACATTTCAGGTCAAATTCAAATTTCCCATGAAGCCCGCGGGCTACCACTCCAAGTCATATTATGGTATTTGTAATTGTAAGATATAATTTAGGACTATAACTTAGGACTTCACGTACTAGATTTTTGGCGGCAAATATGGATTATCTCTATTTGACGAATCGGCGATAAATCTGGTAACCTCGTCCTAACCTATCCGCACGATTGAAAAAAGGAAGGGGAAAGGGGAAAAATATAAAAAAGAAAAAAGAGCGTATTATAGATAAGGTAGACAGGATTTTATTTTGTCTTTCTTCACCCTCTCCCTACGTGTTATCTCACGCTATTACGTGCATATAGTAGAAGGATACATTATATGCGTGAAAAAAATCACTAACAAAGTTGTATAAAGAAAGGAGGGAAAGAAAAAAACGACTTGAGTTGATAGGGGTACTATAAAGATTCGTGACGGTGAAGAGAGAGGAAAGCACTTGTATGAATTCATACCTCTGACGTTTGGGGGCAATATTACGTCCGTCATCGTAAATGAGTTAATAATTACTTAATATAATTTATAGTTACGTTTTAATAGAAAGACCAACGGAGGGGGCCTTGAGGAAAGTTGGGGGCCCAAAATAATTGAAGTATTGTATTCATTGTTGAAAAAATATCATCAGTTATCAATTTTAATTACTTGTGGGAAAAATTATTTCTGCAACCAACTTGCATATTGTTTTTTAAAATTTAATTACATTTAATTATTCTGAAATTATTTCGAATGATTGTATAATTATTAATTTTGGTAATTCTTAAATGATTTATTACGATGATTTTCAATTACCTATTTTTCAATATATCTTGAAATTATTTCCGTCTGTAATTATGCTATTATTTTTTAACACTTATGGATTAATTTCGATTAACAATTTGGAAGTGATTTCTCTCTCTTCCAACGATTATCAAGTTATTTCTCGCACAAATTCTGAAATTATTTATAAGAAATAATTAAAAAAGAAGACAGTAAACTTTTTTTTTTGACAAAGAAGTATCATTGTAAACAGAATAAATCAAATTTATTTTTGTATTGAGACGTGTGTGAGAGTATTTAAAAAAAATCAGTGCATTCAAAATTTGAGAAATTGTTTGTTTGAAAACAATCTGAAATTATTTATTTGAAGGGAAAAAACTAAAATTATTTCTTTTAGTAACTCTGGAATTATTCTTCTGGTAATTAGAAATTTCTAACAATTTCAAAATGATTTAAATAATCCTGGAATTATTCATTCTATTAATTTTGTAAATTAATTAAAAAAATTCTAGATTTTTTTTTTTAATTTTCAAGTTGTTTTTTGCATTGTGGGTTGAGTTGCATCTCTCAAATTTAGTATGTTTATTTGGATGACTTTTCCGGCCTGAAATATATCAAATCGGGGGGGGGGGTTCACAAAACTGTTTGAGCTTTGGGGTCCCTCATCTTGTTAAGACGGCCCTGTTAATGGATCAAATGCATCACGACACTGGAAAAAGCAGTAGCATACCGGTTTAATAATATTATAATATTTTAAGTCAATCGCCTTTCACAATGATCTTAGTCATTTTCTAAAAATGGCCAGCGAGGAGTGATTTAAAACTTCTTTTTATATATATCTTGGGTTCAAGTAACCCCTCAAGGCCCTTAGTAACTCAAATTTATGGTACCTTCAACAAACATCGCATAAACTCGTTCTAAATCAACGAACGACATAAGCACGACTAAAAATTTATTCAGATTTCTCTTACATAATTGTGATGATAAATTCTAGAGGAACATGATCAGATACCTCAAGATAACATCGCACCCGTTCAGTCGAATGGCAATTATTGACCGTGAATAGTCCCAGAAAGCTTCACAATCATTCACGTTGGGGGCAAATAAACTCAGTGATACTGTTATTAATGAGATAAATTTCGCGCGGGTCTCTGGAAATTGAAGAGGGATACATTAATTTTATGGCACGGAGAAGGATAAAGGACCGATTAGCAATCTCGCCAGATATACGATGCGGCAATCATTCTCTACCCAAACATCAGTATTAATCCATTTGGGCGGAAAACGATTGAATACAAGAACCCTTTTCGTCGAAGCATGTGTTTCTCGATGTTTATCTCCTGCAGACACTTCAGATCATTCACTCAGGCATCTGCAACAAAACTGAAGTGAACGTAGAAAGCGATAGAATGAAAATACTCTGTAGGAAATTCTGATTCAATCTAATATCAAAGTATATGTGCGTCTGTGAACACGTTTCTGAACAGATAAGAAGCTTTTCATGGGATTATTTATTTATTTATTAATTTCAGTGAAACTCATGATGATTTTGCGGAATTGAACTTGGATAGAAAAGTTTTCTAGTCTTTACCGGCAATCGATCCCGGTTTTTAATTAGTTTTAGAATCCGAAAAGTAAAACCAACCAATGCAAAATAGAAACACAACTTTTACTTTCCATAAATAACACGCACAGTAGCGTTACTAAATTATTTGTTTATTTATTGAGTGATGCTTTTTTAAATGCAGCATATTTTGTTACCACTAGAACAACGGAATTGTTCATTTTGATCGCACATCGACTTTGACACGCGATTACATCCGAACGGTTCATCTCAGGTACTTGAGAAATTCCTCTTTTCTCAGGAATTTCTCAAGTCCTTTGAGAGAAAGGACTTTTCTCATCTTGCTGAGGCTCTTAAACTCCTAATGTATGTATGTATGTATGTGAACTCCTAGGTTTCTTAGTGTTTGATGGTAAAATAAAGTTATTCCTGTTACGACGGTAGCGGCCATTCTGAACATTATAGATATACAGGGTGAGCAAGAAAAATCCGTAGAAACTTTAAATATTCTTAAAAACCGGAAAAAATTCCGAAATGAAAACGGTTATCAGGGTTAGCTTCGCTAAGTGACGGAAATTTTTTCGAGAGAGGAAAAAACAGCCGATAAGTGGCACTATGGTTATATTTGAGATCCCGTGTGTATCGATCCGGTCCATCCAATCTGTCGGAACTGAAATATGTGATCCGCCGACGAGTGTCATGGATACATACATACGAGCCTGCTGCACTCTGCTGTTGCTGGATTGGTGACTCGCGTGCAATATGCTATCTCCTGTGGTGGTGGTCATGTGGAACACATAAAGCTGTACAAAATGATCTGGAGGCATTCTGTTCGTTATTTGCAAATATTATCTCGTTATTATCTTTTCTTTGACGTGTGTAAGTCAGCACCACCTATCGGCTGTTTTGATTTTTTTTTCCTGTCTTAAAGGAACTCCCGTCACCGAGCGATGCTAACTCTGCAAACTGTTTTTTATTTCAGTTATTTTTCAGGTTTTTATGACTTTTTAAAGTTTTTATGGACTTTTTGCCCACCATGTATTTAACTAATATGATTGCAAAACATGTTGAAGTGAACAATATTTTTCTGCGAACATTTATATCGAGGGAAAGGACAGTTATTCTATCACGGAGTTTGCTTTTATAGAGTACTAATTTTGCATCATTCTAAGGTACATTTCTTGTCAAGTTCGTCGTCATACGCTATTAAATACATTTAGCTATTTTCTGGATGTTTGTAATTCTATGCGTTGCATTAGCTAGTATAATATCACACGACGAAAGGAATCTTCATTTTTCATGATTTTACCCATGCACAGGACTCTACCCAGAGAACCGTGGCGATTCTTACAATTTTTTGTTTGTTCACACTATTAACTCAATATACATATAGTTGCCCCGGGGCTTTACCAGAGATTCCAGCCTAGGGACCTTGTTGGATTTTGTAGGGAGCCAATATTTTACTACGCATTTTAACTGAGCAAAAAAAAAAAAAAAAAAAAAAAACACTTTACAGTTGGTAAGCAAAGAAAATCCAAGTCTTCTATATCACGCTCAAACGAAATTGAAATCGCGAACAAAGTAAACTTCTGCCAGATAATATGAAATTCCATTGCTCTTATTAAAGATTGCCGTGGATGTGTTTCGCCAAAATGAATTCATCCAGTTTATAATACTAAGGAGCATGAGTTACACAAGCTCCAAAAATCATAGTCAAACTTGTTTGTCTAATTCTTGATTCATCTTCTAGGTCTATTAGAAGCAGCCAGTGCTGACTCAGGCACTTTATCCTTTTATTCAGTTTCTTACCACACCTGATGAAGTCAATGGAAGTAGGAACAAGGGGTGCGAGGTTCGCGTATATCCAACGGGTTCCACTTGCCCCACTACAAGACAAATGAAGGTGCGGGGAGTCCAACCTGATTAATTCCTACTCTCCTTAAAGAAATACCATAAACCTCTTGAAATAATATAATAATAAGCGAAGAACTTTACATTTTGAAATATCGATATCAGATCAATACGAACTTTCAGAAATAGTTAAAATAGAGTAAGGCAAAAGACAAATTCAACCAGAATCCGTTCTCAGAAGTTCTGAGTTTTACAAATCATATGGGGTTCCATTTATCCAGAATTTCCACTTGCCTCAGTGTACCTTAAATAAGTTGCTATAAAAAATGTACAGAAAAATGTCTTGAGAGATCTAAATCCTGAAATACTGAAGGGGAATCAGACAGAAAGAAGCAAAAGGAAAACAAACAAACATAAGAACTGTTTCTCTCTCATAGTTATTTTTAGCACTTCGTCTTTTGTTTTCTTCTTCAAACTGATATTAGTTTTTTTCGAACACTTTAATCCCGTCGTGTACTAATGCCGATAGACACCGAAGAAACATGATTATTTGGTCATAGTTTTTGTCTCCGAATCCTACTTTTATTGCTCGATGTCTTTAAAGTATTTTTCTTTTCTTTAATTGTATTTCATCCGGATTAAGATCGCTAGTACGTGATTGAGTTTCGAAATGGTACTTAACGTGCTACTCTCTCATTACTTTTTATGGAGCAAATATATAGATGTATACAGTGTAGTAAGTAGTATATATTTATGCTACACTGTATATATCTGTACGAATGAAATGTTTCCAGCGTCTCGATAAGAAATACAGCAACAATATATAAGGACTATAAAAGAGTTTTGTAGTACAGTTTAAGTCCATTCCTCGTAATTCTATCACACATCTGTGTCTTACTAGCATCTCTGTGAGGATTCTTGAGATAATGTAAACCCGTGGAAACATGAATATCGTGAAAATCATATATTTGTCGGTGCTTCTGAGTTGGAGTCAATAGAAAATAGAATGTTGAAAATAGTTTTTCGACGATAAACGCATTGAATATAAAGGGATTATATCAAGAAATTTCATATGTATTTAGGAGTTATGTTTAAAAGTCATATCAAAAAGGAGCCCTGCCACCATTCTGAATGAACGGAGTTATCTGTTCGTTCAGTACAGGGTGATTTAGAACTCATGGGGGGGGGGGATTGAATGACTGATAGCACACTCATCTGAACAAGCAATTTTCATCTCAAACTTCATGATCGATACTCAAGCGGTGAATCACTAGATGGTGCATTCATTGAATGCATTAAGTTTACACTTTTCGGGCCGTTATGCCGTGTTCGAGGCTTCTTTGAAACAGGCGTTTCCTCCACTTTTGCGGTGGAAGTACAGTTTTCGACAAGCATGGAGATGAAATCAGCTCCTCTGATGGCCGTTATCCACTTACGCTTTTGCTGCAAAAGTGAAAAATCAACCTCGTCGTTGTGGCGTTGAGCAAGTTACTAGTCGATGTTGGTGGAACGTTTCGGATTTTGATTGTCACGCCCACACCGACAAGTTACTTGCTCGTCGTCATAATGACGAGGTTGACTCTACCGGTCTTTCAGCAAAAATGTAAGTGGATAACTGTCATCCAAGGAGGTCGTTTCGTCTTTTTGTTTGTCGGAAATTGCACTTCCACCGCAGAATTAGAAGAAACATCTGCTTCAAAGAAGCCTCGAACACCACATAACGGTCCGAAAGGAATGAACTCTATTGTAATCTCTGGCAGTGAAGGCTTGCTTTCTCTTTTCAATGCATAATGTGTTCGTTTTTCAACGTATCACCATTTATATCGGGAATTGCAGACGGAATGGCTGGTTTAAAGAATCACGAAAAGGCGGACATGCAGTTGATGAACGGTGCTGCGGACGGTAATGCTCTTTAAGCTCAAAGACTGTACCTAGCGTGTTTTCCGATAAGACATGTAGAAAGATAACTTCCAATTTACTGTTAAAAATCCGTACTTATGCATTAAGTTGAAAATTCATAATTCAGTAAGTTGAAAATTCGATCAAAACACTTCGATCATATATTCCCCGACACCTGTACTCTTCCAATGTGAACATATTCAAAAAATCGTCTCTTTTCATAGTTTACGTCCCATGTGCCATCAAGGACACGCATGGTTCTTCTTTGCACCAACTCTCTGTCTCTCTAAGTATGTGTTCTTCACAACTGTACAGTATGCTGAACAATGGAAGAGTATCACTTTAAGGGAACGTAAAGAGACCTTTTTGAGAATGCAACCAAGCATTTTATACGCTTTATCGACCATGCACCATAACCCATTATCACTATAAAATACCATTGTTTATCGGCACTACATTGACAGATGGTTCCATAAACCTCGAAACCTCCCAATCCCGTAACTCTTTTCATTCAGGCTTTTATCTCTTACTACAAGTCTATCTAAACCCTTCCCTCACACTTAAAGCTGCGTTCTCTATTACCCTTATACATGTAAAGCGAAATATATGTCTTCCATACTATACTAACAAATATAACAAGGATAAAAAGTAATTATTTGCTATACCTATGAAATTAGAGAAAATAATTGAGGATTATAAATTTTACCGTAAGATATAGTTACAGTAGATAATCTCGTCACACACGATATATATACTTTATATACTGTACTTACAGCGTAAGAAGCTTGAAATAATTATTATTATACAATAAAAACAAGAATAAAAACATGCATATGCACAAATGCTTTACATTGAACAGGTCATCATGATAACTATGAATGTCGCACGAGTTAAAACTTGTAATCGAGAAAGCGCGTGGTCTATCGAAGTCTATCGGACCTAAATGTTCAGTTCAATGACATGATTGAAGCGATGGATTTTTTTATTTATTTATTTATTTCAACTGAAAAACAATTACTCAAAAGTATCCTGCGATTTCGTTTAAGTTTCATTTTTCGCTGTCTTCATCTGCTTTGTTAGACTTTGCATTGTCAACGGTCGTGTATCAGGGACGCTGATAAATCCTTTGACATATACTTTGCACAGTCTTCGAGAATTTCTACGTCATTTATGACGATCTAAATGACCTTCCACCGCAGAATTCGATTCTAATGGGCGAGGGCAGCAAGTGGGTCTAAGCCAATCATTCGAGACATATTTTGAGAATGATGCAAAAACGTGAAATTTGTAGCAAGACGCGATTTTGTTCCTCTTATAAAGGAAAAAAATTATGAACAAAATGAAATGTGTTTTTCATCCTCACAATAAAGATGACTCAGCTACTGAAGAGACGAAAAAGCTGACGGGCGGGGGGGGGAGGGATTGAGGAACCGAGTTCATTTTGAAAGAAAGAACCTACGCTGGGCCTGGTTAAGAAGAAAACAACTGCATAATAGCAGAAAAATGCGTCGGATCTTCTTTTAAAGGCGACGCTCTTACATAAGCAGGCACGGCAGGTGCGTTCCAGACGGCGTAGTTTCCATAAATTGTTACTTCCACGTGAGAGAATCACGAACATCACTGTCTTAGACCAACACATTATAACAGAAATTCTCCTATAAAAATCAGTAACCCAATTTGAAATATCTCAGTATTGATCTCTGATTTCAACACTCAATCCCGTATTCTATATGAAGAACTCTATTAATTAAATAAAAGAGAATCGTAGTTTTCACAGGGACTAGCATTATTCTGATTCAGAATAATATACAAAGAAACGTAAAACGCGTAGAATTTGATTGTTACGGAAGGAAACACAGAAACCAAAGCGCTCTATACTTTCATGATTACTTAAATTTTCCTCAAAATTATTTCCTTAAATAAGTTCTAAAGTTGAAATTTTTTTTCCGATTCATTAACGGTAAAGTCTTCTAGAAAAGAAGAACTTACAGTTTTAATTTTAAAAAGTGCATTATTCTTATTATTATAACACATTTCGAAATCCCGTTTGAAATTGCATAAAATGTTTCACCTTCACCTAAAACTGTAGTTTAAAAGCCAGCCATAAACACCTCGAAGCAGTCGCTATTACGGGAGCTTTTACGCGGTGTAACACATACGAGGAAGGACGAGAAATTTTAAACATTCAACGAAATCGTTTCATACCCACCATACACAGGTTTCTTGGTAGATTGCAGGGGGGTACTTAGCAATTACTACTGAAGAGAAAATGCGAGGGAGAGAGAGAGATATTGTGAGAGAACATTGCCTTTGCTGTGAAACAGAACGAGTTCTCTAACGGCTAATCCACGTAGTTATTCTCTCACGAGACAAGATGTGTGGTGCCATCCGGAATTGGTTGCTGAGAGAGCGAGATCTGCGTAATGACCTATTTTTATATTACGTATATGCCAATGCCATTTCATTGACTTCGTGAGATTTGCCACTCTTTCATTCAAATGTAAGAATCTCTCGAGAATCAACCACGGGATTCGCTTTAGGAAGCTCAATTCGTTCCGATGTAGTATACAGAGTGTTTGAAAAAAGAAAAATTTTCCGAAAATAATAACAAATCTACGGTTTATTTAAAAACTCAAATATATGACCAGCAAATTTGTGAAATTGCTCTGTGTAATAGTTGAACCCGTCCCGCCTGAAAAAAGGTTATTTAGAAGGAAAAATATAAAAATACTTGAAACAAATATAGAAGCACCATTTACGCAACCCTGCCATGTCCAATAAGAATACATGATTACCACAAAAATTAGAACTGTGCCTGGTTTTAATTTATACAAAAAATTGACGCGATTTTAGACAAATAAAATTTTATTGGTCGAATGGTCGGCGTGTTTCGGCTCTACAATGGAGAGCCGTCATCAGGACATCGTGGTCAGAAATCACATAAATGAGTCGTGGAGGGGTGATGTTTATGTCTGGTCGTCCGAAGAGTTTGACTTTGTATTTCCGGAGTCCGAGTGGTCTTCGGATGCGAATTGGGGCGCCATCTGTTGCAAAGTTTTGAAAATTCTGTCTCGACTGAGGTTGATAAAGCCTGTCAAAGCGAAGGAATACGCCACCTAATTCGTCAGCTTGGACAGGATGGCACCAAATCGGACACGGGCATCGAGCACTCTGGGGGTTTCAGGGGAGCACCATGGTGCTCGCGAGCAATGGGTTGAAGATGTTCGCGTTAGAAGTTCCTGATGGAATGTTAACGTGGGAGTGTTTGTGGTTCTCAAGATGGAAAAACCCTCAGATTCCAGCGCATACGCATTAGAAACGAATTTGTGGCATGCGCAGAAACCGATATTTGAGTGTATTGGTATTTCTTTTGCTTTACTGATGTGTGTAGTTAGTGCTTTGTGCTCATGAATTTGAGGTTAGTTCGTGTATAATAGTAATACTGATTATAGATTTATGTTGTGTACAAAACAAAACAAAGATCATATGTCGAGATTCCAGAGGAATGGATGGTAAAATCATCTCCTTTCATAGTGATTAACTGTACGCACGAAATTTTTAATGCCTGGACAGATATTTTATATTAAGAAAGTTAAGTTATAAGAAAGAAAGTTATATTTTTAGCATATTTTTGGTATCACAGGTTTCGTAGGAGGAGGAATAATTCGTTATAACGATACTTCGTAGTATTGAATTTCAATATATAAGCTGACTCTTCTGTATATTTCATGGATTTAACTACTATCGGCAGCATACGAATATATATTTGTTAATTATTCATTTATATTTTACTTTAGTTTTTGAAACAACAGAGCATATTTTCGTAAGTTCGTTTACTAATAGAAAATCACTACGGAATAAAATTTCAGAACTTTTTTTAAAACATGATTAATCGTAAGAAGTAGCCATCTTTATATTTTGATTTACTGTTAGTTGCCTTCGTAATCCGACTTAGAAAGAAATACAACTACATTAATTATTCAGTGGAAAACAAATAAAATAAGCACTTAAGACACATTCAGTTTTGCATATAAAATTGTATCTACGTTGAGTTTAAAAAAAAAATGAAACAAATAATTTAATTCACGGCAGTAGTAGAATCCGCCAAAAGCAATAAACATTTCGGATATCATTTCTCGATAATTTTTAAGAGGAAATATTTCCATTTCATAATCAAATTAGAACGTGAATTTTTCGTTTTTAAAAAAATAATAATAATAAAGTTAATTCTAGATGCAGCTGCGTCATCGGAACACGAATTTTAGTTAAATAACTTGAATACAGAAAATGCAGTACTAAGGTAAACTATAAATGAATAAAAAATGCAGCAACCAAATTTAATTTTTGTTTCGCAACGTTGCTTTCATATTTGGAGAGTCTGATGGATCATTTACTGTTAAGAAATAACACGTATTTTACTGAATGGTTCAAGTCGGAGCGGCAAGATTTGGTATATATGAAATAGGAACAGTTTATGATGGCGAAAATGGTTTCCATATTTGTGTTCATGTTATATTTTCGAACCTTATTCGCTTATCATATTAAACAGGAAAAACTATCTAACCGAGTAATTACATGATATTTACATTACAGTAATTCACATGACATTTTTTTTATATTATGACGAAATTCTTATGTCCCGTAAAATTGTTGAATTCATTCTCTAGTTGAAAATGTGAATACATCATTAAAAGCCACAACAAACGAAATGCCCAAAGAAATGGCCGAGTGAGCGGGGAAAAATTAGATAAATATAAGACACTGCCCTTAAGAAATTATGGTTGTTTTCATCTTAGTGTGTATAGCGTCTCGATTCATCCCAATATCGTATTTGTTTAAAACGTATCAATTGTGGTAGAAATCACGACTCTCGAAGGTAAGCTGTTTCATTTATTCTGTTTAGAAAAAATTTGGCGAAAAATTTCCCTTGAGACACCATAACTTGGAGTTGTCTCTCACCAATGGATGCTGGTGTCTTCTTGCCGAAGCACTCGTTTGACTATGTATGGATATTTCATGTTCGTCTTCCACTTGAAGTGCAACCTCTTATATTGCTTCTGAAGAAACGGGTTTCCTTCGTCTTCTAGGACGAGTAAACAACGAGCCGTTTGCAAATTCCATTATCATTTTTTGGAGTTTTTAACATTGATTGCATCATCGAATCCCCTTCAAAGTCCGAAATTTTGGTAGAGCAGCTACAGCGAAATCAGCATTTGATGAAACAATTTTACTAGCAAAACGCGATGTCGTAAATTTAAGATCATTGCGAGTAGCGTGCAAATTGAAAACAAGATCTTCATGAATGTTTCTAGGTTTTTTAACAACTGCTACGTAACATCGAAACAAGTTATATGTATACTACAAGTTTTCAAAGTTATATTCCCTCTGATGCATGTGTGTGTGTGGCGATGTTTGGAACTATTTTTTCCAACGCTGAAACTAATTCCCATCCCTTTATTAAGTTGTCAACAAAATTTTGCCATTTTCTGATGACAACTTTCGGTAGTAGGCAGCTTTGGAATAATACTCTTCAATTACGGATAACCTATAGGAAATTGAACTTCATCACAAGTAATTTCAGTGTTCATGAACATTTTTTTTTTCAGAAATTTCCTAAATGGAAATTTGCAATATTTCCCTGAGTCAGTTCCGATTCTCTCAGACCGTTCTTGATTATGCAAGGATGACGTCACTCTCCGCTTCCTTACGAAGGATTTAACAACTGGCTGTAGCGAAGATATATTTTAGAAAGAGAGAAAATTCAACTGCCCCTGCGGGGAATCGAACCCACGTCCTTTCACTTTCCGGGTGAACGCCCTAGACCACTAGATTACAGAGACACCGAATCTCTCAATCTTTCCTTGGAGCTCGTGTACACTGAAAGGGACCGTACATGGACGGCCGGACCAGACTAGGAAAGATTGAGAGATTCGTTGCCTCTGTAGTCTAGTGGTCTAGGGCGTTCACCCGGAAAGTAAAAGGACGTGGGTTCGGTTCCCCGTAGGCGCAGTTGAATTTTCTCTCTTTCCAAAATATATCTTCGCAACAGCCAGTTGTTAAATCCTTCGTTTTTTTTATACATTCCTACTTTTCCAGTAGTACGGTTTTTCAATTAATGAATTAATTATGTTTTATAGGACATTGATGGAATGGGACCCCTAATATCCTATACAACCTATTTGAAAACTCTGTTTCTCGTGATGGAAGTCATTCAAAATAATTTTGCTTTTTTTTTGGTGAGTAAACACGTTAAATTCTTCAAAAATTCGAAAATTGTATATACTGCCAGAATTTTCATCTAATATGAAAAAATTTCCAAAAAGTTTTCGTTCTCTTTTTCTTCTTGGCGGACTAGAACTTATTAAAAATGTCTCATTTCATCGGTACAAAAAAAAAGAACGTATAACAAAGTACATGTTTTACCCTGTAAACCGAATTTAACAATCAAACAGTTCGAGAAATAATTTTTTTCCCTTGGAATAGAAAAAAAGGAAAGAAAACCTCACTGGAAGTCATTGTCACAATTTCAACCAATTACGAATATACAATACTGCGTGTACCATTCCCTCCGAGAAAAAAAAAATATATTTACTTAAAATCTATTAATTTTTTTTTGTAACTTCAGCACAACGCAGCCATTGAAATTGACATTATTTTTTCCCCCTAAAAACATAAAGTATTTTTCTTATATATATATATATATATATAGATCTTTTCCCCCCTTTACCATATTCTTTTTCTTATATATATATTTTTTTACTTTCTTATACGCCTGTGTTTGCTGCAAAGCCCAAGCTTTCACGCGTAACAGCTTTCCTTGACACTTTGCTAAAGCAACAGTTATAAAGTAACTTATAATTTTCCTCGAAAGAAATCGATTTGGCGGCGGCCGAGCGTTTGAAACTCACTTTTTGGGTAAAAAGGGTGATTTTTTTTATTATTATTTTTTTTTTTCACTTTCCCTTACCCTTGATCATTTTCTACTCCCATCTCCCTTCCGAGCGTCAGGGAATAAGTCACTTGTGTTAAGAAACTGTAAAGCGAGACAGCAGAAATAAGTAACGGGGGTGCTCCGAAAGCGGGTTCACAGATTAAAATTTCGGGAGATTCTTCAAGTAAACTGACACGAACAGGAGTAAAAAAAAGGAGAAATAAAAAGGGTTTGGATTCATGCACACACGCTCCTGTGAACAAATTTCAAGTCCCAAATAAATACGATGTAATGTAAACGCTAGGATACCAAATTTTATCCTTTAACTTAACCAGGGGCCTTCGAGCTTTCAGAAACGGTGGGTCAAATTGAAACTTCTCCCGGAGCCTGTGGGTCACCAACTCGTGAAATTTACTGACATCCCAACTCAAGGCAACAATGAGAGCCCTGAGTTGAACAGGGACAAAAATAATTGAAAACTTTGATCTATTCTGAAATTATTTATTTTTAATATATTACCAATTTCGATCAGTTCTTAAATTTTTTTTTTACTAATTCTGAAAATAATTTGGTTAAGTGCTGATTAAGTTAAGTAAGCCTAGATTATTTTTTGAACCTGAAATAACACTTTAAATGATTCTCTATTATGGTACCAAAATTATGAAAAAAATATATTTTTCTTCTTAATATATCTTGAAACCCTTTCCTGTTTCTTTCAATAATTATGCAAATACCCCATTGATTGTAAAATAATTTATATTAGAAATAATGAAATCATTCATTTTCAAGTTAAATTCGTACTGTTATTTCTTCACTAATTCTGAAATTATTTGTTTGAAAAATTCTGAAATTATTTGTTTGAAAAATTCTGAAATAATTTGTTTCAAAAATTCTGCTACCATTTCTTTCAAAAATTCTGCAATTATCTATATCAAAATCCTAAAATGATTGATTTCTTTCAGTAATTCTGAATTTTCGTCAATTCTGGAATTATTTCTTTCATTAATTCTAGATATTTAATCGTTTCTCGCTGTTTCCCCTCATTTTTTGAATCGGCGGGTCACAACAATAAACTCAGAGGGCCAAATACGGATAATTGGACATTCATCGAAGATCTCTAAAATGAACTGTATAAAAGAGAGTTATTTTCCTCTCAAATTTCCTATAATCCAGAAATTGTGAATTTGATGATTGGAAGTGCATGGGGATTATGGAAACAAAACATGCCAATGCAGATTGAGAATGAACACGTTCTAGATATTCATAACTTTTTGGTTGATAGATAATCATGTTTCATTAGAATGTGATATTATTCGAATGCCTGAATCATATACGGTTTTAAATGCGTATATGATTAAGTATGGGTGTGCACACGGTGTCCACCGATTTCCGATTTTGCGACTCGACGCCTTTACGGATTAGTTTAAAAAACACGAAATTCAGGTTTTGAATCAATCAGAAACACTGCCGATTCCGAGAATCAGAAACTAAAGTACACTATATGTATTCATATCCTATGATTTAATACCGATTATCGGAAATAAGCACGTCAAAGAAAGAGATATGAGGAGAACCTCATGAAATATTTGCAAAATATATCATTGAAATCAAGCCTATTGTAATCATGTAACAAAATAAAATATTTATGTCCTTTAATATTACTGGATTATCCGCAGCAGTTTGCATTTTGCTTATTCGTTCATGTATTGATCATGTCTGTAAATATAGATGTAAGTTTATATCCTTTCGTTACGAAACTCTCAAGGAAATTCTTTCGATCCATTAAAATTCGAATGACGTGTTTCGTATTACGAATATGATATTGATCGATTAAATTTTTCGAAAGAGAGAAATGTCAAGAGAGAGTTTATTACTTTAAACGTCTTGTATAGAAATGATTCGAGGGCTACTTAGTTGTGTCGACTACACAGGTATTTGGGCATTCAAAATTCAGTAGCTTCAACTAAACGATTCGATGCTTTTCCCCATTCAACATTTAAAGATAAAATAAGTTTGACCTATTATAATCGTAAGAATATTTCAGTACTTTAAATTTTTGTCACTCTGAGCTGTTGCTGCATGAAGACGGCAGATGACAATTACTAACAGTAGTACACGATTGCTTGAATAATTTACAGCGCTGCGTCGCCTTTGCATAGAAATAGGATACATGATTCTACCTACACTAATGCTTAAAAGTTAAGCCAAATCAAACATGCTTATAAAAGCAAATGTTTTAGTTCCTATTTGTTGGAGTTTACACAGATCATAGGGTGAAGCAAAAGTCACTCTCTGGTGCAATTACAAAGAAATAGAAAATCGAAAATCGAATAAATGACATGGATAAAATAATCATATAATAAGCCACAGAAAGTTGAAAGTTGAACGAAGAAGTCGGCCAATATGAGATATGACTAACTACGTATGTTGGATGCATGGGCTCGACAACGTCGATCCATACCAATAATAAGATTACCAATGGCGTTTTTCGATATCTGAGCCCATTTAACAGAAATAATTGTTCGCAGCTCATCGAAGCTTATGTCATGGAGAATTAGTCGAATATTTTACATAGATGCATAACATATTCTCTATTGGGTTCAACTCAAAAGAAATGGGTGACTATTCCATACGAGTCAGCCTTTCAGACTGAACGTAAAGCTCGACAACTCAAACTATGTTGACTTTTGCATTATTGTCCATAATCATGACACCAGGTCCCATGCAGAAAAAAAATGGTCCCAGGATGTCATCTCGATAGTACACTACCGTCTCTGAACCTCTAGTGAATACATGAAGGTCAATGCGGGCGCCAATAGCAATTTTTGTCCAGATCACCATTCCGTTACAATGGAGAATTATCCGTTTGTTGCTTAACATTTGAGCGTGTGTATACATAAAATCAATTTTAAGAATATATATTGGATACTTGTTGGTTGGTACTGTGATCTCAGTACTTCTATGTATAGAGGCACAGTGCCCAATCAATATTTTTCAATATAAATATACATGGGAATGTGTTTATCATAAAAATACCGTGATTTTCTGACTATAGTACAGCAGGGAATACACTTTAAAAATATACCCACTAATATCACATGGACCACCCCTTTTTTATTCGTCAGCTTGAAATAACCAAAGATATACTACGCATGTCATCAGCAGACTTGGTCGGGTTGATACAGTAGATTGTATAGACAAACGGACATAATTTTGCTTGTTTTTTCCATGAATAAACGGGACGATTCATCAGAGTTTACATACAAGAATGATTATTGGCTTTTAGACGAAGAGTAGCAGCACTGCAGAAACTTTTTTCAGGAAAGAAAAGAAAAAATTAATTCCTGAACTTGTGTTTTCTGAACAGTTCTCAAGCTGCTGTAGTGAAATTGAACCAGTAATGGCAAGATGACCTATAAACTACACTGCTCAAAACAATTAGGGGAGCAAGCAAAAAAGTGAAGAAAACCGTGCGAGACAGCCACGTATTGGCATACAATGGATAGTACACGCGTATCAATGCGCAATACAGAAAAAAGACGTAAAGAAATTTGGAATTCAGCTTTAATTCTTTGAAAATATGGAAAAAACATGAAAAGATGATTTAGGGCAACAATTTGGTTACATGTAAACGATTAAAAAAAGTACTGTTTAGACATGATGCATGAGTTTTAATAGGGCGTGTGGTCTCCTCGAACAGCTAAGACTGCTGCATACCTGTTTGCCATGGATGCGATGAGGTTATCGATCAGACTTTGGGGAATACTGTTTCACTCCTCAAGAAGTGCAATCTGCAAGTCTCGGACAGTAACAGGCGGCCTTGGTCGTGCAGCAATGCGTCGTCCGAGCATGTCCCAAACATGCTCGATTGGATTCAGGTCAGGAGAGCACGCTGGCCATTCCATACGCTGTATTGTTTAAGCTTCAAGCATGTTCTCCACCAGACGAGCTCTATGCGGTCGGGCATTATCATCCTGGAAAACAAAGGAATCTCCAATGGCTCCAGCGTAAGGGATGACATGAGGTCGCAGTATCTCGTCTGCATACCTTCGGGCAGTCAAAGTGCCATTCCGAATGATATGCAGGTCCGTACGTCCGCCTATGCTGATTCCAGCCCATACCATCCAACCAGCTCGTCTGTATTGTGACCTTTCACGAACGAATGCGGGGTTATTTCGAGTGCCCCTGTCCCTCCATAGCAGAACACGTCGGGTGTCACACTCCAGACTGAATCGGGACTCGTCTGTAAACAGCACTTGGCTCCAATCATGTTGCTCCCAATCTCGATGTTCAGCAGCCCATCTTCTTCGGGCCGCACGGTGGCGTGGGGTCAACGGAATGCAGACCATTGGCCTACGTGCATAGAGCCCTCCCTCATGAAGCCGATTACGTACTGTTTGGCTGGACACCCTTCGTCCTGTTGCCAAGAGCAATCGTCTTTGCAGCTGCGTAGCATTCTCTGTTCTGTTTCGACGGGCTGTACATACCGGTCATCAGTTGCTGTAGTGGCGCGTGGCCGACCTTGCCCTGGTCGACGTCTAACATTTCCTGTTTCTTGGAATCGATTCCACAGCCTTGCAACAACACTTCTGGCGACTCCAACAGCGTCCGCGACACTACGTTGTGTTTGCCCGGATTCCAGTCTGCCTATAACACGCCATGCCATGGATTCCGGTAAATCACGTTGTTGAGACATCTTCAAGTCACCTTGTCTCAAAAAAAAATACTGCGTAATCGAATTTCATAGTTACGGCAGTAAAACAGACGTTTCTGCAACATCCCGATTTCTGTCCTTATCTCCTTTTTCTGGTTTTTGACGTCATGAAGTTTGGTTTGCATATGAAGTTTTCTTCTTCCGTTTCCTGCTAGGCTTTAAATTATGGATGATTTATTTTATGTTATTATCGGTATACATTTTTGCGTAATTTTGTTAAAACCATGTGCTCTCCTAATTGTTTTGAGCAGTGTATAAGAGGCCTGTAAATTGCAGAGCACTACGAGCCATTGATGAAGAGGGGAATGATGGCTGCGGCAATGCGTTAAGGACAATCAACATGCTGTCCTGATTCGACTGTAAACAAGCATACATCGGAAACAATCTTCACGTTAGGGAACAACAGATACACGGCACATTCGAACATGCATCAGTTCGTTAAAAAAATCCACAGAGGAATACCTACGAGGTTGATGATATAGTTGAAAGTAGTAGTCACCACATCACGTAATTTTCAGAAAGAATTAGAACTTTCGCATATTTTTGCACCGTACTTTTATCAAAAATGATCATAATTTTTCTTTTCCCTTTGATTCATTCATTATTTCCACATACGAGGTCTGTTCAAAAGTATGCGACCATAATTTTTCGTTCTTAAACCAATGAAGCTAGGAGGGTGTATGCATGTGTATGTGGCTAGGTGCATGCATTTGGGCAATCCTGGTGCGCATGCTTGGAGTTTCATGTGCTTACAGAAGCTTTCAGTCATCGGCAGACCGCTCAAGAATGGGGAAGTGTAAGCGATGTCAAATTTTCATTTTTAACAAAATAGCATGAAAAGATCATTGGAATAGTCTACCCGTACAGACTATTCCCATTATTATTTTCTCTCGATATACTGAATTTCGCACACATGGATCAGACACTGCTGTGGATTACACGCAAGAAATTATGATACTCAAAAAAAATCAAACAGAATTTAACATTGCAGTTACTCCAAATAGTGTACGTTTCTACTGCTCCACAAATAACGAAATTTCAACCTCATTTCATCATAATATTCCTTTTTTTCCCGTTTTTAATAGTATTACATAAGAGTGCAAACCGAAGTAAATCCATCACCACTAAATAAATGAAAGAACACTAAAATTCAATAAACTTAATCTTCACCATTTTCCCAAGAAACAACGAAGACAAGGAGGAAAAAAAAAGACAATTTCAATATATCTCAAATATTTACCATGTGCCCATTTCTTCAGAATTTTTCTCCTGCAACGACTTAATCACTAAGAACGTATATACTTTATTATCCCTAAAATAAGAAACAAAACAAAACTAATAACGCATTTTTCTAGTCGGATGGTAAACTAATTAAAAAAAAAAAAAAAAAAGGAAAAAGCTGAACAGCACCAGAGGCAACACCCTGAGATAATTATTCGAGATTTAAGACTCCATCGTAATCAACATTAAAAACTCAGACTCATGCCATGACAAGCAATTAAGAATCCCAAGCTCCCGTCTGATTTTCTCTTTCTCTCTCTCTCTCTCTCTCACACACACACACACACACACACACACACACACACACGCATTTTCTCTTTATTTCTCAAGCCTCAAACGCGTTCATACCATGAAACAACCCATGTAAATAGAGAGGCAGGGTACCAAAGCAATATCGCAATGGAAATCACAATTTACTGTTTAATCAGTTAAAGCTTTAGAAATAATAGTTCTTTCTCTTTTTAATCCAAGGCATCGTTATTCATTCCGGCAACTAGTTTTAATGTTTCTTAATGATATAAGAAGAGCAGATAAAAAAATAAATAAATAAAGCTATAAGAAAAGATTCCAGATACATAAAACTTAAAAACGAAACGAAAGTCTATTAAACTGAAACTTTTAAGGATAGAGCTATATGCCTTAAACAATTAAGGACCTAGGATATTCCCAAGTCTATTTTTATAAAGTGTATAGACGGATAAGAAAAATTGCTTCATAAGATGGCCGTGGAAATGTTGCATTTGGGGAAAGGGTGGGCTTTAAAGAAAATAGAAGCAAGGAAGAAAAGGCTATTACCATTCCATCTAAGAACGTTAGTTGCAAGTAGATCCGCTACCAGCTAATATTATTGGATGCGTTACATGGGGTAAAAGAAGTATAACGTGTGTATGTGTGTAGACGTGCTAGAAAAATAAATGAGAAGACCAGTGATCCTTTTAGCTGATGAGTGTAATTAATTATGCGATTAATGAATGAAGTTACTTATTTTTTTTTCCCCGATCTACGTATTTAAGAAAAAGAAAAGTTTAATCATGGCTCGAGAAGTTCATCACGCGATTGCATATATTAATATATTACTTTTTTATTTTATTTATTTCTTTAGTGAAGTTTAGATTAAGAGGGAAAATAGGACAGGAGAAATTGATTGTGAATATTTAAGGCATTTATCGGCTATTTTTTTGAAAATTGAGAAGGCAATTTAAATGCTGGTTTACTTGAAAGAATTCATTTTATGTTTTTGAAAGAAATATATTAATTACATCTAGCTTCTTCATTTTTTGTTCTTTGACAATGTGAATGTATTTTCATATTTCACCATTCACAAGGTGTCCTTCGGAATGAATATATATCGTTTTGAAAAAAATAAAGACTTTGATTTTTAATTCGTTAGATGAAACTGTAAAATTCTGCACCAGAATATATATATATATTTCTATTTCGTCTTCGGTGAATGCTTTGCTAACCACATTAATCCAATTTTCATTGTATCCAAGCGTTGCTTTCATTAGTATATTCACTATCCCATAATTGACTTTGCTCGTAGTGACTATCTGTCTGTTAGAAACAACTGCATCTGCTAATTTGCTGGCTACTAAAATTCCCGTGTACGTGTTTGTTTACGGATGTGTATTTGGGCACATATCTATAACACCAAAGATACTTATATTAGCTATTACTCACATGGGAACTACAACAGCATTTGACCCAGCAGTGCGTGCGTTTAAATCTGTACGTTAGGATGCGAGTTGGTCGCAGTGTTCTTCGCCCGCTGTCCGTGGATGGCTGCTAGCTCGCAAACTTTCTCCGAATTCCTACGGTGACAACGTGATTGGGAAAAATGTATTATTGCTCAGAAACAGCGCTGAAGATATGTATATACTTTTTTGAAATCTCCAAGCAACGGACGAACTAGTTTGCCTTCTTAAAGACGACTTAGTTTAGCACTGACAAGCTGATTATTTTGTAATGTCGATTTGGAAATTGAACACCATACCCCTGGACTTTTGAAGTCCGCCAACAATAATTTTGTGATTGTTCAAAGGAGGAGCAATTTTCACTGCCATCGGGGAGAGATTCACTGTGAGGTAGTATGTAAAGACTGCAGTGTTGCTGGTGTTGGTAATTCGGACAGCTTCCGAAGAATTGTGAACATCCGGAATGTTGTGGAAAGTGCGGTTGCCAAGGCAACAAATTAGCACACTGCGAGATTGCTGTTAAATGTGCAAACTGTAATCACGTGAATAAGGCAAAAAACTAAATCTCGAAACTTAATATATTTGCACTAGTAATCAGTGCAAAACATTGCAAAAAAGAGGTGCGAAAATTAAGACTAGTATTAATTACGAACCTTAAAGGATTAGGATAAAACGTGGCCTCTGATATGTCGGGTGAATAGCGAAATGTAAAAGATCAAAGTAACAGCATGGGTGTTGCGCAATCATTTATATACTTTATATATGTATTGTAAATAATTAAATTAATTTACCCTCAATAAAATAATGTATTTGTTGTTAACTTAACTAAATAATACAAAAATGGACCACTGTAATATTGTAGGCCCTCTCCTAGAAACAATAAATTCCAAAAGAGAGTAAGAGTCTTTATACGGTAGATTTGGGAGGAGTTATAGTTGGTAAGATTTAAGAACATTTTGGCAAAGTTTAATTGAAAATTCCGTTTCAATTGCCAATTGAAACAATGTCCATTAATTAACTAATTGAGGGTTGAATCAATATTAACATATTTTGTATTCTGATGCAAGCTGCATTATTTTATACCCTCGTACTGAGCAGAATTGCCCT
Organism: Pholcus phalangioides; assembly: GCF_987345545.1. NCBI lineage: Eukaryota > Metazoa > Arthropoda > Arachnida > Araneae > Pholcidae > Pholcus > Pholcus phalangioides. Next base: position 15,806,530 of record NW_028301611.1, on the reverse strand, counting down.
CACGCCACCCAATCATCGATTTATGTCTTATATATTCCAGAATTGGTCAAGTTTGCGTTCAACTTTCCTTGTACTCCTTACTTTGTACCTGTTGAAAATGGAAAGAATGCGTTCTCAGTTAAAAAAATACATTTGATAGGGGGTGAAGTGATTTCTGCCATGTCATTTAAAGGATAAACAAAAGAGCAGAGGATTTCCAACTACTAAGAAATTGTAATTCGACACACCAAAAAGCAATTGTTTAATTCTGAGGTAAAAATAAAAAACACATAACAACCGGTATTATAAGGTTTATACTTTGTTGCGTGAAATTCACACCGGAGTTCAGCATGATTATAAACAACATGTGGTTATCATAATCACATATACATTTTCATGCTGCACGGTGGTTTAAAACCAACAGCTAATTTTTCTAGAATCATCATAAAGAATAGTGTTCTTTTTCATTTGATAGGTGGTAGCAGGGATCCAAGCACAACACATTTACCCTGATGTATATTATATACTTCAACTTGAAAAATAAACGGAAAGATGCAGCATTGTAATATTCTATTGCTTATTTAGCTTCGCTATCAACTATATTCGGTACATTACACACTAAAGCGTTTTCGGTGAAATTCTGCGGGACACGTAAAAAAAAATTGGTAACCAGTATTATGGCACATGAATTTTACACTATAACTGCTGTTCCCACTTTGACGCGTGGATACGATCCGATCTCCACGGTAAAAACATCAGCACCAAAAGTAAGGGACCTACAAGGGTACAAGGGTACAAATATCCAATCACATTGCACTTTACTAATAGTTTGAAAAATAGATAGCAACACTAAAATGTTAACGCACAACACTACTTACGTACGATAGAACGGAGTTGTGTGTTCAGTTTGAAAAAAAATAAGTTTAGTTCTTCTCTTGCGTATAATCATAGAGCATATTATTGTTATACTAGACCCTTGCTATCTAAAATAATAGCAATAATAATAATAATAACAATTGCACATTGTTGAGAGTTTATAAACCCCAAAATTTCCTATCCTCCAACAGTGCAGTCGAATCTCGTTTTAACGAACACCGTAATAGCGAAAATCTCGTTTTAACGAGCACTTTTTAATCCCTCAGATATGTTTATATCGGAACAAAGCAAAAACCTGGAATTTCTTTATAATGAAATTTCGTTATAACGAAGTGATTTGTCCAGGTCTCTTAGAGTTTGTTAAAATGGGATTGGACTGTATCTTGGTCGCCGAAAAATCTCATCACTCACTCCATCCGTGTCTTCGAGAAGTACTTTGTTCGAACCATTTTCGCAGCTAAAATGATTCATTTCGTCTTTATAAGAATGAGTAAGTGATTCTGGGCAAATTTTTGAAGTATTCTAAAAATCCTGGGACATGTGCGTTAGCTTCGACCGGGCCATTTTTTTTTTCTTCCTTTATCACAAAACTGATTTATGACCAAAGTAGAACTATAAAGATAACGACCTGAAATTCACCTACTTTATAAAATGAAGTTCACAGAATATGAGCCAAGTTATTCCAAACGGTTGACATATTTATGTTTTGGAGACCTTCGTTTGGGACCGGCTATTTCAGTTGTTTACACATATTCCAATCCTGCAATATTTTCAGTCAAAACATCTTTAACAAACTGATATCGTATTTTGTAGTATTATGATATATACAGTGCATAACTTTCGGTTAACTTTATACAACTTGAATTGTGAAAAATAATTTCGGTTTCACAAAGATGATGAATTCCTAACCCTAAATTATTTTTTCGTAAACAAATTTTTGCTACTTTCACTCCTTCGGTGAATAACTCACCGAAAATGTCATTCATATCTTATTCCAAAAATAAGAGGAAAACGTAGATAATCAGATAGTAAAAACTCACTTACTTACTAATTTCGAAATACTTGATACGTCTCTATATGGTTATAAGCCACGAGTCAATCATTTTAGTCACAAAAATAAATGAATATAAGTCGTAATACATTGTAATAAATTGCATTAAAATTAATAAAAATAAATCTGACTAGAAATGTCGTTCCTCAGATGGAATAATAAAGTGCGAAATAAAGAAAATTGGCTTTATATAATTTGCATATATATTAGAAAGTTTCTATTTTAATCTTCGACAATGTACGAATATAGTAAGGAAGAAGGAAGCTAGAATCAAATTTATACTTTCTTTCTAGTTTCGAAATGAAATCCCAGTTTCTTAATTTGATTCTTTATCTTCAAGAATATTTCTTTTTTCTTTTTCATATACATATAAGAGTCTGTCTTAAGCACATTACTAATAAGATTTATTAGAATGTGTTCATTTTAAAATTTCTGTTTAGAAAGAATTATCAAGAAAATGTATGTTTTTTTTCCCCTTATCCGGATTGCCTTTCCGTCTGGCCTTAATGTTATACAATCCTGCACGTGGAGGAGTATTCCAAATAAAGTTTGGTTAATTGGATAGAAATAATTGTCAGTTCTGTTCTTAACGCTATTGTGAGTGAGAGAGAGAGAGAGAGAAAATAAAACAACTTGAAAATGTTTTTAGAAGGAAATGAGATTTTCCAGTAAAAATGCTTTCAGAATTAGAAAAGCAAAAATAACATTTTCCCTGGTTCAAACAAATACAGTTTTTAAATGTAATTTTGCCTAGTACAACCCCCCTCCCTCCGCCCCACAAAATAAAATAAGAATTTATGTTACGTTTTCAATGTTTGTGGTTCTGGCTTACCTCAGCAATGATTTACTCGCGCCTCCTATACCATAATAATTTCCCCATGGTTCCTTTCACCTCGATAATTAACCGGTGGCTTGTTTACCTTACTCATCGTTTACCAGTACCCACAGTCAGTCCCCACTTTCTGCGGTTTTTCATCCTCGAGGAACAAATGCGAGCCAGTCTCCCATTTGAAAGGGTCCTTCACCGAGAACAGGCAGACCGTTACTTACATAACGTTAAGATTCAAGCAATTACCATCTTTACATGGAAATATGGAAGCCATACGTTCGAAATGTTCTGATTCATTGGAAATTCTGCTGAAGAATGTGCATGTACAGTTAAGTAGTAGTAGTAATGTCCTCAATCAGCCACGGTGGTGGTCGACAGAAGTTGATTTTACGCGCTTCCCAACTTCAGGGCACGAATGTGAGTCGATAACCCATAAAAAATCTCAACACAGAGAGCAACAAACCTATATACTACATTGAAAAGTTGACGACAGCACTAAAACTTTGTGCACAACTCTCTAGATAAGCATTCAGACTGTGAGGTACACATGCACATTTCCAGCAAACTCATCCGTGGTAAATTTTCCATGGCTACAGATTGGAGCAGAAATAAAGGAAGGTATAAAAATATACTCGGTTTGGAATAAAGGAAGAAAGTAACCTTATTCAACGTTTGTTCATCTTTCTTTTATCAGATGCGTTATATAAGTATAATTCATCAGTGGACTCTAGAGTGGGTTATCATAGTTTTATATTCTATCCACTCAATGGCAGTAGCGTACTATTCAGTGTTACGCCGGGATTGGGCTCGATGTTTAGGTTTGGTTTGTCCTAGCGCAGCCAATATTCACCAACTGCCTTGACTTTCTTATCTTTTACCAGGACTTCACTCAGACGTCGTTTAAGAATGACTTTTTATTCATCATATTTTATCTGTAACATGCAGTGATTATTACTACTTGAGGAGATGGCAATCGAGAGACACTCTATCAGACAGGCTCTATCACACTATTAGCAATGTAAGCACATTGTCCCATTGGGATTCGGGTGCCTCTGGGAAACCTAGCCATTTATTGTAGCTTCACCAAAATATATGCTCAGTGTGACAACGGAAAGATGGTCCCTGACCTTGTAAGAACTTCTTCATGAAGAAAGAGTGTTTGTTTTTTAGTAGGGAGAAATGGAGGGGACAGAGAAAATGAACATCTTCCATGGTTGTGTGTTGCTGGAGTTCTTTTTATCCCCAATTCTCCGTCTCTTTTCGTGATGAAGGTCACACAATTTCAAAAGTAATCTTTCCTTCATCACACTATACATGGGCCATCCATGCACATCACCAGCCAACAAGTGTAAAAAATTAATTATCGCAAAAATTATGAAAATTATAAATTTTTCATAACCGGTAATATTCCTTGATAGTCGATACAAGTTGATCAGCTTTTCAGGGATTTCCGTTGACTACTTTTGTGATGAATGCGGCTTCCTATTGGTAAGTGAATCAATCTGTAAAAGGGTTGTTCCTGTACCGCATCGTATGATGCACTCCACAAAGTCACTAGTAGGACTCGGCTATGATCTAATTTATTTATAATGACCTAATCGTCCAGCATAGATGCTGTTGGACTTTTTACGCTGATTTTAGAAATTCTGACAAAATGAACTTGTTCAGGCCACAGATGATAAGCGCACGTGCACACAACACTTTCACACATGAACTAATTCATTAGAAATTTTAAAGATGAATGTATACGAGCTGCATGCAGCGTGTAGTAGTAGCAGTGATATTGATTACAACAGTTAAGATTTATCTGCATCTCACTCTTTTCTCAGTGATCATTTACCCCTTACCAACAGCTTTCTTCTCCCTTACTTTCTTCTCCATGTACTCACGATGCTTTCATGATGATTGTGCGAATGGTCGGATAAGGTCTGATTTCTGCTAATCATTACGTTGGCAAACAAAAATATCCTCTGTCCAATGTGACACTATTGACATAGTTTGTTGACGTCACTAGGACACATAATTTGAGAACCGATGACGAATAATAACACAAAATACATGTAAATAGATAACTTAATCTGAATTTAAAAATATTGCTGATGTCTTGTAACGGAATATTTTGGTACGTATACATATTATACGATATTCATTTGGAAACTTGGTCTTAATCTTCTTAAAAATGGACTCAAGTAATCGCAAAATGTCTTTATTGACGTTACACTTCTTTCCTTGTACGCACATTCTATGGCGGTTGTTATCATCTTCTTTTGAATCTTATACAATCAAAATTTTTGTTTTCAAGTGAGATTTTTCCGGGAAAACACCCATTTCCAAAAAAGATATTGAAAAGTATATAATGCTGTAAACATGCTGGAAATAGTATTGTTTTGAATCAAATATGTGTTTTCCTTCAGCTTCCAAATAACAGAAACAAGAGTATTTCACGAATGCGGTGAACTCCACCTAAATGCTGATGAGATCATAAAAGAGAAAACAGAGAAAACCTTCAGTTTTCTCTCTTCCGTAAGAAAAGATTGAAGATAGATATTAGTTTTTTCCAATATTTTGGATGAAAATCTGTACATACACTTTCTCGGTTTTGTTCATAAAAATAATCCGCTTTCCTTCATGAACACATGAATGTGCATCTATTACTTCGTTTCTACGTATATTCCCGTGAAAAAAAAAAGAATCATGAGGGTAAATCGGATACAAATATTTCATTTAATAGTATGACGTGAATGAAAGAAAAATATATCCAAGAAAATGTAGTTCATATCTTTTATTCATTTTTTACTTTTGCATTTTGAGCGCAAATATAAACAGTCCACGCGGCTTAATGTGATAGCATAGGGACTCGGGGTTTCTGATAACAATAACCAAATGATAACTATATCCGAAAATGTCTTGTTTGCAAGTATAGTAGCCATACATCTAGAGTGGTCAAATGGGGATGTATGGTAAATTGGTATTGGTAAAACAAGACAACTTTATTGTTCTTTCCCACATAACTCGTTGCAAAATGTTCAATCGTTCAATTTTTTCTTATCGTGTTCTTATAAGGAACTTTTCTTTCCCTTGATCTAAAATACTACATTTTTGTTCATTCAGCTGTTGTGAGGCATTGGAATGGAAATGTCTAATTTATATCAAGAATTACGTTAACTTTTTTTTTTAAATGAACAATGCGTTTCTTAGATTCCTTGAAAAAGTCTCTCTGAAAAAAAGAAATTTGGATCTGATCAACTGAATGAAACTGATCAAGAACTGAAGGAAAGGGCTTTTCTTCGTCATGCATTTGCCTCTACTTCATAGAAAGGCTATTTCAAAAGCCGCTCCACATGCACACGCAGCGAATACTACGGACTGATTACGATATTAAGTGCGGAAATGTTTGTCAACAAAAGAACGAGGGAGAAAATACGTTCCAGTTTCCGACATTATCTCTTACGAGTTGAATGGTGTCACTATCCCGGATGCAACTAGGGTCACCGACTTGGGAATTCTCATTGACGAGCGGCTTAGGTTTTCTGAACATTGTTCAGCGGTGGTCAAAAAAGCGAATAGAATGCTTGGTCTCATTTTCAAAAAGGTCTCTTCGCGTTCTCCTAAAGTCATTCTTCCGCTTTTTCGAGGCTTAGTTCGTCCTGGACTGGAGTATGCTGTAAGGTTTTGGAGACCATACCTACAGAGGGACATAGGCTTGGTTGAAGGGGTGCAGAGAAGAGCTACGCGTGTCCTTATTGGCACACGGGGCTTGAGTTATGAAGAGAGACTTCATTTTTTGAATATGTTTACATTGGATGAACGCAGGTGTCGAGGAGATATGATCGAAGTGTTCAAAATTTTCAATGGGATGGATAGGATGGACCATGAACTTTTAGTACACCGCCAATCGACTGCTTTTACAAGGGGACAATACAAGGTTATGGTGTCGCAGGGAATTTTTCTCTAATAGGGTTGTTAATAAATGGAATAGCTTACCCCCGGCGGTAATAAATTGTAACACAATTGATACGTTTAAAAAGAAATACGATAAACATGTTGGGGTAGATCGAGAAGCTATCCATACTTAGAATAAGACAACCATAAGTATTCATTATGGGCATTGTATAATATTTTATCATGTGTATATATTGTTTATAATTTGTGTTAATTGGGTTGCTGTATTTTTGAAATATGTGACATCCATATTTTTATGGGCATCTTTTTATCAGCCACCTCGTAGGGCATTTTGTCTGTTGTGGCGTTGTATTTGTATTTGTATTGTCTACAGCTTTGATAAATACAACTTACAGGAAAAAATAGGTTTGGTTAAACCTTAGCTTCATAAAATGCGCAAAAACAAGGGGGGGAAAAACTGATTTAACGGTAACTCTATACTAATTTTTTCCCCCATATTAAGATATCGGTCCGTTCCGTTCTTTGCAAAAGTGATAACAATACCCGAACCTTACATATGATTCTAATAAGCGGCGCCGACTGTAACTCTATTAAAAATACTCCAGTATCGTGTGACTGATATTTGAGGAACCTATATTTTATTTCAATGGCACTCAACTATCATGAATTATCCATCAAAAGTGCAATCCTCAACTTGAAATTCCCCAAAGTATATTAGCGTTATAAAGCTCCAATAGCTGATTGAGTTGAAGCAATTATCGTATTATACGCTAATTTCCCATTATATATTATTCTAATTGAGACTCCAAGATCGTGATAGCAATGCTGAAAGCAGCAGAAATTGTCGTAAGAGTATTTTGTTTTGTGAGCTGATGAGAGATTACGCGACTGCTCTATCCTGTTATTTTTCAAAGTTTTAGCATAGAATTTACTTACGTTGCCAATGCTTATAATCATTGATTTTTGAAGAAATGCATAACGTGAATGTTTACAATTGAATGCGTGGGTTTTAATGTTTGCAAAGGGCTCTTAAAACGTTTACTACTGCAGCAAGCTTTAAGATAAATATTCATAATCGCCACATATGATGAGTTCTTATTCTTTCCATTAAATATTTTCAATTTGCTGGCAAATGTCACAATTAACTACGACAGTTCTTCGTCTGTTATAGAGAGCGCTTGGCTGGGATTTCGCTAATTTGTTTAAATGTTTTTGTTAACATTTCTTTCTTTTCTTGCACTTTGAAGTTTGCAGACAATAAGAATTTTTTTCTAACTATAGTTTGAATCACAGAGAATGTAGTGGTATATCTAAAAGTGATTATTACTTCAATAAATTTATTTTATGTGGAACGTTTAAGGCTGTGTACGTACTTTTTAAGTCAATGTATAAGCAATATAACTAAAATAGATTTTTGGCTTTCTATAGTATAGAAAGAAATAGAATTTAGAAAAGCCAGTATAGAATCTATACTTGACAGTGTAAAATTATCAGCTTGAAAAAATGAATCGAACATTTAAGGGTAAGTCTCTGAAAAAGATTCGAATTTTGAGTATGCTAATTTAATATTAAGAAGACACCAACGAATAAGGCAAATACACAAAAATAAAAAGTCACAATGCATTTCAACACCACTTATTCGTTGGTGTCTTCTTAATATTCTCGGGCAAAGTTGATCACCTCTTCTATGCTAATTTCATGTTATTTAGTCATGTGAATCAGTCGGCCGATTTTTATCTTGAAAAAGAAAATAAATTACCATAGGGTAAAAATAGAGCATGTGTGCCTGCGATTTCACCTAATTTGTGAAAATGTTTTGTTAGCATTTATTATTTTTCTTTGCCTTAAAGTTTACAATATACAATTTTTTTTTCTAACTATAAATCGAATCACAAAAATAGCAGTTATGCATTTGAAAATATTATTACTTCGATAACTTTATTTTATGTGTGGTTTACAAGACCCTGTATAAGCAGTACAATTGTAAATATATTTTTTGAATGGTTTTTCTGCCAATTTTTCGTCAAAAAAATTGTCATAAACTAAGAGAATCATAATCAGCTCGGAAAAAAACTTGAGGATTTAAGGCTTTATCCGTGCTTTCTGAATCCGGATGAATCGAAAAATTGGACTAACATTCATTCATTCAATTGTTCATTCGTTCACGTGCTCAATTGTTCATTCGTTCACGTGCTCAATTGTTCATTCGTTCAAGTGCTCAATTCTTCGTTCATTTGAGTGTTCAATTGTTAATACGATTGCTAATCGATTGAGATTATGAAGCGAAATATTAAAAAATACGCGGCCATATGAAAACGAAATAAAATGCTATTTTTTTGACTGTCAAGAAAAGTTTACATTACACTTTTTTATGTCTGAAAGAAAAGCATGGCGAACAACTGTTTCATACATATGGACATTTTACTGCTTAATATTGGTGGTACTAAACTGTTATCATTTTTATTTTGCCAATATAGTAAGCACCTCTTTAAAATACCTATGTATACTTTTTTAGAATAGATTGCTCTTATAAAAATTCTATGAAATTCGGTATGAAAAATTACAAATTTAGAGTCAGAAATGGCAACGATCTATTGAATATGCCGTTTCGTAGTGCCAAGTTATTTTCTAGTTTGCTACCTGGAAGTTTAGAATTTTAAGCCAGTTTAATCTTTTTAATATACAGAACAGCATCAGCAGAGACAATCGCAAATTATGTTTCGGAATCCGTGTTGATCTACGCTGAAGAAATGACAGCTGTGCAGTAAACTTCGTAACATCTAACATGATCCTGGAAAAAAAAAATCACCTGAGGCATGCAAACCACAATCATCAAGATACGCTGAAGTACACGCTTTAAGAGACTACCATGTTGTACCCAATCGAATGCCTTCTTTAAATCAAGATTAACTACGTCTCCCGATTCGTTAGAAATTCCGCAGAGGACTATATACGAGGTATATGACAATTTATTTTGTACTTCAACATTCAACATTTTCCAGTCGCCAGCACTGTACGTGTCCATCATCAACAGAAGAGCAATCTTTTCTGCAGTTTCAACATACGAATGCATGAAATACGGATGATTTCAGTACTAGAATTCAATTTGTACGAAGAATTTAATTCGAACGTTGATCAAGTGATCCCGAACACGAAATCGGTCACGAGCATCCAGCACTCGTGGTGATCGTGACCAATGAGTTGAAGATGCCGGATTCAGCACTTAATGCCATTCACCAACCATCCATGTATGTCTGTCTGTCTACGCGAAAGTTATCGACAAAAAGTAGCAACGTTTTCTTATGTAATGAAAATAAAAATTAATAATGATATAATTATTATTATTTTTTCTTTGAAAATTATACTGATTTTCTTTCGTTTAATAAATGACGGTAATTTCAGCAAAACCCAGCGTAGTTCAAAACCATAATGACTGAGTAAATTTGCTTGCGATTTTCCCTCAGGCATTGCTTTTAAGAGAGAAATTATGATTCTTTTTATGCGTATTTTTCTTTCATTTGAAGGCAATATATTGTAGAAAATGGTATTAAATGGAAATGCATATATATACATTTCAATCCATAATAATGGAATTCACGTAAAAAAAATAATTTCAAACTGGAACTATCCTATTACATTCCTCTTATGGTTTTTCTTAAAGAAAAGGTTGACTGATCCTGAATAATTAATCATCCTTCATTCAAAACATTTATTTTTGAATTAATAGCAAAAAACAAAATCATTTTACCGGAAGAAAGATTTTAATTTATTTAAAAACAATATTATTACTTATGAATAGGCTATTTCGGAATGAAGCATTACGTTTTCTGTTGAATCTTCCTTTTATGACCTCCCTTTTTACGTTCAATTCAGATCTACATAATAGATAAACAATTTTTAAACACATTGGATATGCATTAGATTTTCGTACCTCTTTGTTATAGTAATGATAAATATTTTTCCTCTTTACATGAAATTTTGAAATAATTTCGTTTCCGTATTTATGAATTATTAAATTTAATAGCACATAAAATGGCAATAATATGTAAATTTACATATCTGGGGATTCTCCTGAATTGGTAAATACATCACGATGCTTATGTTTCTAATTTTTAAAGCGTGAGTTTCGATAATTTTCAGAATAGAAGAGACTATACTATAGCGCTGTGGCATTTAAAACCCACTCAAAACGCTTTCCCGTTCGACATTTTCGCCTACTCGAAATGTTTACCAATGGATGTAGAGCGAGAACCTATGACGCGTGAATATTTGTGAAAAGGGATTATGTTCCGGAATAGGTGAGGAAAATCTTTTGATGAAAATTGAATTGAACGATATTTAATATGAATAAACCTCCCATACATATCTCAGTGGCGCGAACACCAGAAAATTAAAGAGAAGTCCGGAAATGGTATTTATTCGGAAGAAAGTAAGAATTATGCACGGTGTTCTGTTAATGGACTGACAAACTCAGAGGGTTATTATTATTAGACACCAAGAGGAACAAAACAACTGCAATGGGACATGGGGTCGCAAACTGTGTTGAGAGGGTGAAAATCGCTGGGCGACAAAAAGTACATTAATAACTGCAAAAATATTTATTTGATTAATTATTACAAGGGTTGTTGGAAGTGGCTGACGCTGACGTCATTGCATAGTCTACATCGACGTAAAAACGATCCCTGAACATCTCCCGTAGTAGTGTCGAAGGTAGTACGTTGCGGAGAACGCCTCATCTGATATTGCTGTTGGTAAATCCGCTTTGCCACGCGTCCATTGCCATCTCCTCTACCGTAAATCCGATGCATATTAGCAGATTCCTTTTTCGTATAGTCAGCCATCACGATACTCAATGATACAAACAACTAACTGCCACACGTGTTTTTATGTCGACCGCGTGATCCTACACCAGCGCATGCGTTTCGCGATGCTGCTTACGTCAGATATGGTGAGCAACGTGGTTTGCGATACCATGTTCTGTTACAATTTTTGTTCCTCTTGATGCCTATTAACAACCCTCTGAGTTTGTCGGTGCATTAACAGAATACCCTGCATATGCACATCGCTTCCAAAGCCCGAAATCAGCAGTTCGTGAAATGGCTGGAGATACTTCGCCAATGTCCTAAAAGAGAAGTCATTTGGGGTCATCGCCATTTGACGTATTTTATCGTGGTAATTATGTCCAAGTTAGATATGGCAACCCATATGTGATGTATATTAAACACAAATGAATCACAAAAAAGCTGCTTGAATACCTTTAATAGTCAGTTTTGGGTCAGGTATAAAGAGGCTATTGTATGTTTTTCTCAATTTTGAAGGTGTCTTCAGTACGTATGACTCAGGTGACGTAGCAAGATAATATGTCATACAAAATTTGACAGAAAAAACTACATGTGTAATATATATTATATGCAGGGTGATTCAAAACTCAACGTGCAACTTTAGGGGAAGAGTAGAAAACACAAAAACAAAACAGAATCACATAGGGATGTATGACTAGAAACCCCAACCGGATCAAATAATAAGGATAAACGAAGATGTAGAAATGGCAAGCCAATAATGGGTGGAAAAACTCTTTATTTAGCGATTCTTTACACGAGGACAGTACGTGTACACGTTAAGTTTCACAACAAGTGCTCCAAGTTCTTGCCATTCACAGTTACGCACGCTTGAGGGCGCTTATTGGCTTTCATTTCTGCGACGAAAAGAAAAATGGATTGGGCCCAACTTGACCGTCTTTCATCCTCACATCGAACGTTGTGAGGGAGCTCCAGCCACTTCTCAGATTCAGTCGGCCAAAGCATGAGTAATTTCTGAAAATCTGATTTTAGCCAAATCTCTCGGCCTGTTCGCGAATCGGCCGCTCTTTAGGCTTTGGCAGTAACACATATACAGAATCTGATACCGTTAAATGAGTCGAATAACAAATTGGAAAAGGGTACGGATTTAAAATTCTCATAGAGCTCTCAATGAGGAAAAAATAATGTTAACTATTAAAACTTGACAATATTTTTGTATTACACCGAAAGATATTTATTTTTTAACATCAAAATGGAAATTCGACTAGATATCTAGTTTAAATTATTGACTTTTCGGAACTATTCCGAAACTATTTGTTCCCAAAAAATGCATTTCAGACATGGTTATCCCATTGCTTCTAGTATATGGAGAAAACCTGAGCAAGCGGCAGCAATTTTTACTAGTAAAAAACATTAATACTTGAAAAAAGTGAGACGTTTTTCAATAGAACGAAACGATGAACCTCTTCGCTAATTGTACGAAGTACAGATGACTGAATACCAAACAAAGATAATTGGAAAGAAAAGTCACATTTCTCAGTGGGGAATCAAACCACGCACTTTTCGGGAGCGTGTTTTACCATTAGAGTACAAAGGACAGGCATTTTCGTTCCTAAGAACACTGTGTTCCTTTGGATGCCCGGAAAATGCGAGGGTGGTTCGATTTCACCAGAGGGATGTGACTTTTCTTTCCAATTATCTTCGTTTGGCATACATTCATCTGTACTTCATATGTTTTTATAAACGGTTATAGATATGCAAGAATGACATATTATCTTGCTACGTCAATTGAGTCATACGTACTGGAGACACCTTCAAAATTGAGAAAAACATACAATAGCCTTTTCACACCTGACCCAAAACTGACTATTAAAGGTATTAAAGCAGCCTTTTTTTGCGATTGATTTGTGTTTAATATACATCAATATCCTTTGAAATGGAAAAAAAAAATTAATTAGAATCGCTATCTTTACTAGGGCCATTTGAGTTAGGAGCATGTATGTGTACCTCAGGTCTTAACTTGAAACAATAATCATTAAAAAACCATATAAAACCGTTAAAAATTTACATGGGTGCATCTCTGGAATGAAGAGGATAGAGCTAATATGGAGTGGCAACGTTGAAATTCAGTTAAAATTCATTTCACGAAATTTATTCTTTTAAATTACGTTCTTCTCCTTAGTCATCCACTTTGAACTTTCTAAAATGCTAGTCGGTGTCATGGTCTCTGAGATATATTTTATCACTTACTTTACCACTGCTTTCAAATATCTTCTTCTGAGCAGTTTTTCGCAGTCAAATTGGCCTTTCCCCGTCATATTTAGTCTACATGAGGACACGTAACAGGATTTGAGCTAACCTTTTGAATTATATATGGAAAGTCGTGTGAAAACATGCATTACGTTGCTAGATACCAATTGCCTCCCTCATTAAAAATATTAATTTTTGCTCAAATTGTGTGTGTGTGCGTATGACACAAGTTTTCCATTGGTAAGAAGATATCTCTATAAAGATAATAACCTTAAACTCAACTACTGGGAAAAAATTAAGAACCTCATTTGCCTCGGTTGATAGGACAGATTAATCTTATAAGACGGGAGTCTGTTGAACCGCATTTATTTTCGGCTGAACAGAAGCTAAAAACAGATTCAGCTTTTATGTAAAGTCTGCTTACATTCTGTCTTTACAGTGTCTATTCTATGCAAAAAGTTCCTCGCAGTTTTCCAAATAACAATATTATTGTCTCAGAGAAACCATTCATCTGCCGTACACCTGATTTAAAAAAGGTCGTTTTTCATCTGATGAATTTTAATTTCCAGCCGAAGCCTGTTTCAATCCCTGCGAATTCAATGAATAGTTGAAAAGTCACTTGATGCCGTTCTTCTGAAAATTTAAAACAAAGGAAATTCTCTGTTTACTCGTTGTTCTATTTAATGGAGTAGAAAGTGAAGTCTTTCAAAACAAAAGCATTTTTTTTCCTTACAAAGAACTGGTTCAAACAGCTGTTTTTCTTTCTTTTTTGTTCCTGTATTACAGGGGGGTCTGGCAAATCTCTTCGGCAGATGGTTTTCTATGAAGGATCGAGGCTCGTTTAGGAGAACACATTAAAGAAATCATCTTCAGCAGCCGAAGTTAGGAGAGAGAGGATGATTCGGTTCGACTTCTTTTCGATTCTACAACCTCCATTTACTACGCCCACGAATTATAGTTGAATCTGAGCCTCTTTTTCACTTTTGTTTTGCTTTGTTTTGTGTGGAAGGAGGCTTGAATTTCTATCCTTTATGTCGTGTTGTTATTGACTTCTTCCCCTCTATCGGCACTTACCTTATAAACACAGTTATCGGGTTCGAACTCCTGTTCCGAATTCGTGCTATTTCCTTTCTTCTTATAAATGATTGTTTTGAGTGAAAAGTCATTAGGAATTTTCGTCGGAAATTTACGGACATATGACATCGAAAAATATTTTGTTTTACTTTTTTGCAGTCCCCTGTTTACACGTGACCTGCTTTGTGTTGACATTGGTACATGTTCGTACCTAATTGCTTTCGAGTTCACATCATACTCATGGAAGGACAGCAATTAGTTATTTGTGTTCGAACAAGTTTTTTCCTTGTCGTATGACTTTTTATATGAGTTCGTGAAATTGAGTTGTGGTTTTTTTTTTCGGACGAACAGATGGAGGCGGACGTGAAACAAGTCATCTCTGATTTTTTATCTATGTTTTGAGCGTTGCTAAGAAATATAGAAGATATTCGAACCACCTAGAATTACGGAAAACATCATTTATAGCCATGGGTACCAAGCTTTATATAGAAGGGTAAATATTTCTTTGTCTGTGATGTAATCTCAGAAAGAACCAATGAGAAAATAAAATAAGAGTAAGACCACAAAACTTCTAACACGTTTCAACACGCAATAGGTGTCATCTATCAACTTAACCAATACCACGCTAACCGGACTTCACATTCGAAATGGTTACCTAATCCTAAATCCTTCCTCAGAGGAAGGATTCCTTACATTCTTTTAAGTCAAAAGCCGTAGTAAGAATGAAGTTGGGTGATTGCATGTAAGACTAAAACAACATTCTGATTGGTTGCTTTAGACGAGTGGCTTCCAAACATTTTGGATCACGGAGTAGACCTTATTTAGGAGCGAAGTTGACGCACTGAAAATTTCGAGACTTTTAACCCAGATAACACATAGGTACCTCAACAATATTAAGGGCGGAGATACGTTTTCGAATGGGAAACCGACTGATACACATTCACGTCTCCCATACACGACATTGGAAAAGACCAACTAGACCGCTCACTGACAATATTTTTACTTACAATTCTCATCACTGCGCATGCGTACTTCTATTGGGAAAGAGGAAGTTCACTTTTTCTCTGATGCAGGGTACTTATGCAACTGAGATGTGGTATGAACATCATTGATTTGTTCTGCTTATATAGTAGGGTAACCATTATTACCTTGCTAACCTTCGTATATTAGAAAAAAATTTTAATTCAATGTATCTGAAATAATAAATGATTTAAAAAAAATTAAGAAGTGTCAGGAAAAAAAGAGAACAATAAAAACATTGCCGCAGCTATTTTTCGAGCATGAAAAAGAAGCGGAATTCGTAGGGAAAATAATGAGTTAAAGAACCTTTTAGTATTAAAAAAGTGACACGAAACCAAACGAGATGGCATTAGCAGTGAAAGTGGAAGAACATCTAGGACAAATTTGAGGCAAATGAAGCAAACAACTCAAATGCATACGATACGCCCTAATCGCGACCATGTCATAAAGGGAGGGTAAGGAGTAGAACAGAAAGGAGAAGGGCGGGAACGGAGAGGGGGAGGGCAGAGAATAACACAACAAATTAGCCATTCCAGGATATGTGCCGTTGTTCTCGAGTGTAATTTTGCAGAAAGTCAGGCACCGAGTAGTAATTTAATGGAAAGGTGGCTGAAAGAGGTTTGCGGGTAGCGCCGGGTCGGCGTAATTGTTACAGAACTTTAATCTCTGAGCACAGAAACAATTTTGTTAAATTAGCCCCGTGCTGTTGCACAAGGACGCGAAAGTGAGAGCTGTACCCCCCTCTCTCATTCAGATCTCTCCCTTTTCTCTCTCTTTCTTATTCTCTTACACATTCAACACCCTTTTTGCAATGGCGGCTCTCCCAAAAGAGATTTTACCTCAAGATGTTTAAGCATTTCCTTCACAAAACTTTGAAGTTTGAGCATGCGTGGTATATAGGGAGCTGTTTGAGCATCGTATTAGATCGCAATAATCAGTAAGTGGATCCTGAGAGTAGCGCAGCACATCTAGAGTAGAGTCATAGTTGCGAGGAGACAATACAGAAATGAAGCTGAGGAGCCGCAGATGAAAACGTCGAGATTCAGTTCATACATATTTTATTAAGAGACGGTTAATCCCTCCCAACCATTAAATAATGACTAATTTGAAATGAATTTAAATTTTCACCCTTTTTCAACAGCGATTGAGGACACAATATTGATATCGTACCGTGTTTCTTTTCTCATTATAATTTTCAGGTCGATTGACCAGATTTTTGCGGCCAATCCAGAAAATCTCATCAAATAACTCTAATCATTGATGCAAACGACGATCAAAATTTATTTGGTTTGGGCTGATGAGAAGAGAGAAAACTCAAGTTCAGTGCACACGAGCTCCAAGGAAAAACCGATATATTTGCTGCCTCTGTAGTCTAGTGCGTTCACTCTGAAGCGAAAGGACGTGGGTTCGATTCCCCGCAGGGGCAGTAGAATTTTCTGTCTTTCAGCGGTTAAAAACCTCCTATGGATAGCGGAGAGTGACATCATCGTCGGATAAGTCGCCATCTGGTGGCATTGCCAGCAATTGTGAGCTTTGGTCTGAGTTAGGTTCGACCGTCCATGTACGGTCTGGTTCAGTGCACAGGATCCCCAAGGAAAGATCGAGGTATTCATTGTCTCTGTAGTTTAGTTGTCCATTCAAAGGACGTGGAATTTTCTCTCATTTCTAAATATATATCTCTTCGCATCAATCAGCAACCTTCGTATAGATAGCGGAGAGTGACATCATCCTCGGGCGAAATTGATTTTACGTAATGTAACAATGGAGTTCAACCCCCCCCCCACCCTTCACTACTGCGATGAATGGATGCACTCGGTTTCCGAACAAATCGTACGAAAAGTTCGTAAACCGAGTGTTGACTGTATCCTCACAAATTCTGAAATCATTGGTGATTTACTTAGTGAAGAATTTTAAATCTAACTTACTTCATTTTTCGTTTAATTATTTCCTTTTTTCCATGCGTGTATGCGGAATGGCACATACAAGGTGTCCTGTAAGTGCTATTGCGAAATTTATCTCATCAACCGTCTGTCTCAGAGGTGTGATTTCAGTTTAAGAAATGGTCAAAAGGCGTTCAAAAATTATCTCGTACCGATTTTGAAAGTAAAAATTCAGTATGTTGCAAAATAGAAAATCTAAATTTTTATAAGCCCCCTCCTCTAACTTCCAATGTGAAAGTTGCTGCCCTGTGTCCCCTGAAGCCAACATAAAAAAATCCCCATGTTTCTCTAAGTGCAACATTCACCAAGATATTTGAATTAAAAAAAAGAAAAGTTCTGAAAGGAAAACTAACAGACAACGCTCTTTTCCCTTATTTTTATGGTGTTCTTCCCCAACTTTTGCATTCGAATATCTCAGTGAATATTTAACTTGGAAAATTTGAAGTATTTTTGTTAGCCTCGGAAAAGGCAGAGCAACCAATTTTTCTATTGAAAGTTAGAGGACAGAGGGTTCATATAAAAATTTAGATTTTTTTATTTTTTTATTTTATTACACTGTATTTTCAGATTCAAAACTGGTACAGGGTAATTTTTGAAAGTCTTTTGAGCATTTTTTTTTTTTAAATAGGAACTATATCTCTGCGACGGACGGTTGATAAGTTAATATCATTAGCACTTACAGAACACCCTGTATACTTGATTTGTATTAAAAGAGAAAACGATACAAGAGCTCAAGTATGTGTATCCAATACCACATTTTCATTCAATTCCCCGCATTATGCCCCTTTTTTTCATTTTTGTTGGAATTTCAGTATTTCCAAGAAAAGAAAACTTAATCACAATCGTATCTGTCTGTAATCCTAGCGGGGATAAATATTTGTTCAAGACTGAAGACTATAAAGCAAAATCCACAGACAGAATTCACTGGACATTGATATAAGTTCTTATTCTTTTTTTCCCCCATCTTTTCTCTCTACCTAGTATCGCTGTGATACTGGTCCAGTAAAAACTGTAGGATAAGATGAAATAAAATAAGCGGAAAAAAAGGGAGGGGGGAAATGGTTGGTGTGGTGGGATAGTTCTCTCCAATGTTTTCAATCAATGTTTTAGGATCTCCCCTGGAAATCTCCAGATATCGTAAGGGATACCAGGACCATAGGAAATCTCAATCAATTTCTTTTACGACATCCAGGTTTTGGGGGGCTCAGATGGCATGGAGCGATACTATCTCTCTTTCTTCTTTATATATATACATACATACATATAACTGTATATATCCTTCTATTTTATTAGGGAACCTGCGCCCGTTTGCCACTAAATATACGAAGAATACATGTTACACAACGGATCTGAACGGTAGTGTTTTGCGCGAATTGATAAAGCACTTCTTCTCGACTGAATGGTTGTGTTTCTTTTTTTCTGCTTGTCTTTGCGGTCTCTGAGAGAGACATATAGACGTGGAACGAAGAAGAAGAAAAGTTCAGTTTTAAGAGTAATTGTTTCAGACATTATTCTTCAAAGTTGAGAGAGGAATAAGAAGTAGAAAAGTTTTGGAAAACTGGCATTCGAATAGTAATTAATTTCAAGAGTTGCCGAAGAAAAAAAATATAAATTATATTAAAGTATATGATGGGGCCGAAATCAAGTTAATGGATTCACCTGGAGGGAAAGTCATCTTTTGAAAATGGCTATAAATCACGTACAGTAAAGAAAGACAAATGCATTCGTAATGATGAACAGAAATTCTTGTTCGGAAACAAATTTTATCATTGTGATTCATGTTAACGAATGAAACATTCTTATTTGCTGCTGTTCCTTCTATTCTGTTCGATAAATATTGAAATTTCATGAAGTTAGCTGTTAGGTTGGAATATTGTCACTTTCTGGCAAGGTTTGCTTAACCTTTTTATGTAGACTTTTGGTAACAAATTTGAACGATGCGTACTAGCGACGCATGAAATACCAGAAATATATCTCAGGAACTGGTATCGTTGTAAAAGTTTTGGAAATGAAGTAGAAAAAAAAGATGAATGGTATACAGATTTTCATTTCCCCTTCGCCCTCAATCACCCTTCTTTGTATATGATGAGTGATACTACATAGTACATTACTGTAATATGGAATACTACTTTTACCTTTTCGGTTATTCCAATTTGATACATGGTTGACACCTGAAACTTTCATTTCTATAATATTTGGATTCTTGCCTTGGCATTGTTAAGTGTATCGTGTTTAAAAATAAGTATTAAGTATAACTAAGAAAAAAGGCATTAAAAATAATTTTCGTGGGGTAATATGGGATGGGGGTTTTGAAATAGCGAGAACTAATTCGAGTTGATCAAAAATAAGATTTAATGAGTCTATGACAATGAAAAATCAAAATCTCATCGTTTGTTTTTACAGTCGTTGACACGATGTTGGTAGTCACAGTCTTTTTAAAAGAGTCAAAAATGTAATCATCTTATTTTGCATTAAAACAGTCAAGGTGGGCGCACAGAGAACAGGACATCATTTCTAGACCTTTCCTCTTCTATTACCAAACTTTCAATCTTGAAGAGATATTTTAACCTAATTCAGAAAGTGCTTATAGTATTCCATATTATAGGCACAAAATCTGTGATAAAAATAACTTCGCAATTAACCAAAAAGTATAGCTAGTTAAAAATGAGCACAGCCTAATGGAATACAACAATTTTGATGTACATTGTAATTTGTTTGAAATTATTTGGAACACCGTCAATAACTAATAAACACTTTTGAAAACTTGCCTGAGCAAAAAAGTGGGGAAAACAAATTGTCTCCTGTAGAAGCCGTGATGATGGTGACAACCGAGAAACGCCGACACTATAGCATCAATAGTCTTGGTGCTGTGGCAATAGGGTGGGAAATTTTGAAGTTGTTTATCACAGTTCCACTTCACAGCCATAACTGAGGGTGGAGAAAAACCCAGAATTCCATATATTACTTGAATTCACTATACACTGAATATATGGGTTTTTTTCTACTCGTCAAAATATACTGAGGGCGAAAAGAAAAATTACCAATGATGATGTAAAGGGGAAAAAATATCGGATTCCGTTCATATGGTTGCCAACAAAACAACGTGATGATAACAGTGGGGGAGAGAGAGAGAGACAGAAATCTAATTTTAACCACCATTTTCTCTATGACGAGATACCTCACCTTTGTCCGGGAATAAGATGAAATGTTTTGCATATTTTATTCTTAGAACTGTACGATGTACAATTTGACAAATTATAGTAGGGGCGCGGTAGCCCAGGTCGATAAGATACTTGCCTGAAGTACCAATATTTAGAGGTGTCGCGAGTTCGATACCTGGTTCGTCCTTGTCAGAAAAACTTTCCTGACACTGAAGTACAACAGTAACGGTGACATGACCGCAGTAAAAATTGCTACCGCAAGGAATCCCCCCATCGAGGGATTAGCGCACCAACCTCTCGATGAGTATAAAAAACAAGCCTGTCGTTCGGAATCGGCAATAAATTGTAGGTCCCGGTCTAATTTGCCCCCGTGAGCAGAAAATGACCGTGGTGCAACAAAAAATGATCAAATGAACAAATTATAGTATTAATTTTTATTGAAGAGAAGAACAAACTTCATTGTCCATGACATCCTTTGGATTGAAATGTACGAAAAAATATACTTTTCACATTTTCCTTAAAAATAATTTAATGACAGAGGAAATGCAAACGTGAATTTCTCTCATTTTTTTTCCTGATAATTTTTTCTGAAATTTTACTCTCGTAAGAATTAATAACTTCGTCGTTAATCTCTTATATGCAGCAGGACTATGGGATAAGGGCTGTCTCACGAGGCGTTGACGTCGGTACCAGCTGATGTCATTGCCCAAGCAGAACCATCAGTACACCAGCTTTGCTACCATGTTTATTAAAATAATTTGCAATCGCTGTACTGCACATTTCATGGAATTATCTCCTAACTTATCTTTTCGTATATTGTCAATTGGCATGCTTTGTCTAACCATTTACACATTTCAAAATAAGAAATTTTGCATTTGTTTATGAGGTAATATCTACTAAGAATATTTTTATATGATTAATTTCAGATGAATCACGTACGTTAATTAATTTTTATTGGACTGATTGAAAGCCAATTCGAGATAGATAATTCAAATATTATCTTTCGAACGTTATATATTTTAATTGTCATTTTCATTTTCATTTGAATTAGGCGTAGGTTTTAGAAGCGTTAACTTCGTTATAAAAAACAGAACTGCAACAAATAAACATGGTAAGCAAATATAAAAAAAGAAATCCTAATATAAAATGTTCCAAGTTAATATTATTATTATCATTTTTAATGCTAACATCAAAAGCATTGCTGCTTAACAACTATTTATTGGATTTAATTTATTTTCAGTTTTTTTAATCTCTTTCCTAATGCACTTTTTATCTCTATCCAAACTTTTAATTCTGATAAAAGTCCATCTCTTTGAACAAATGTGTATAGCTTGTAGGCATACATGACAGAACTCTTTCGAAAGACTTTTTTCAGCTCTTCAATAACACCTTTGTATGTCTCGCGCTAACCATGGAGAGATTTAAAAAATTCATTCGAAGCTGTCAACTGTTCTTCTCCGTGTCCCCGACGGTATTGTTAATCCACAAATACATGAAGTATTTATCCATGAGTCAAATATGAGCGTACTTACAGCTTATTTGATCGAGCTGTTTTTTAATTAGCAATAAAAAATTACAAAATACAAAATGTAATATACAAATACAAACATCAATTACACAAATACAAACATCAATTACAAAAATACAAGCATCAGTTACACAAATACAAGCATCAATTACACAAATACAAACATCAATTACACAAATACAAACATCAATTACACAAATACAAACATCAATTACACAAATACAATCATCAATTACACAAAGACAACGACATAAAATATACACATATATAACATGCACTATGTAGCCTCAAGGGACGGTAATGTCCTTCCAGCAGGCTTATATGATTTTTATTTATTGATTATTTTCCCTTCAGCAACAGCTCTTTTATATATTAGATGTATTTTACTACACATATATATCATTAACATACACACATTGCACAATAATTAATTTTATAAGGGGACGTCGTGTCGGAGGTGCGTCTCTTTTCCGGGAGATGGCGGAATATCCCTTAACACTTGATATTGGAGGGGTGTCCAATTTATACACGGAATTACGGAACTTAACGAAGAAGCCTTTCTTTCGAAGCACACTCAAAACAGACAACCTTCCAGGACGGAAGCCACATTCCAACTCACGTTCTCTTCTCACCTTCTTTTAACAACGTATAAACAAACAAAGCATATTATGTGGTATAAGGCCACAGAGTTAGTAAAAATGACCATACTGGAAAAATAGATTCGTTACAATTTCAAATAACTGCATTAATATCTGTGTTTTTGATCATATTAAAGATATTGTATTCTGTGTTTCTATTATTATCTGTGTGATTATTAGAGTAGATGAAGTTAATTATTTTTGTAGCGATGTAAAAGCAAAAACTTTTTAAAATGATGTTTTATTACTTTTATGAACTTCATAAATATTTCTATATCTACTCGAGGTTCTATTTTCACTTTTTACTAACCATTCTTCATTTCTGATGAATTTATGAACTCTATACATGTAGTTCTGTCTCAGTGTCAATATGTGGCAATGAATGTTTTTGTTTTGTATTGGAACTTTTATTAATTCTGTTAATTTATTATAAAGATTGTCTAAATTGCGTTTGTTCTCATAATACGCTTCTCCTCAGACACATGTTCCATAATTTATATTTAAGAAAACCCACCCATATTTTGCGAGTCTCTGGTTCTTTAGGAAGAGTATGATCAGTAACTTGAAGCCCAAGTTTTTTACCCTCCGAATATACTTTTTCACGTTGCAATCGCACAACTCATATTAGTCTATCACTCTCTTTCTCTCCCTTTCTCACATTTTCACACCACAAAAAATACAAAAACAACAAAATCACATTCTTGTGCCACTGAAACAAAATCATAAACGGGATAGTACTCACTTGAAACAGTAAAAAGAAAAAAAAGTGAAATCTAAAATAATTCTCTCCAATACGGTACTGTACTGTTACTACGGTGCCAACTGTTTGCTCTGATGACGTCTGACTACAAAGTGCTTGAGCAGTGACGTCACTCAGTAGCTCCGAAACCACGCCCGTTTGAGCCAAAGCTGCGAGCGCTTTTACAAAGAGATGAAAAAAACCCTTGCCGCATAGCCCTGATATGCAGTGTACACACACTTTTATCTCTTTAAGTATGCATGCGAATTTTAACTCGATGAGCCAGTTATAAAACCAGTTATATGCCCGAACATCGCGAATTGTCTCGAAATTTTTCGGAAAAAAAAATTGCATAACAATACTACACGACAAATAATGTTGGGAACATAATGTTGGAATGTTGCATAAAAATACGTAGATATGTCAGTCTTACCAAAGACGTCATGAATATCGAATTCACAACATCAAAGTTTGACGAAAATTTCGCATTCCAGGAACATAATAGTGCAGAAATGATACTATTCCGCTTTATAACGATACGGTCTCGTATAAATATGCATACATGAATTTTATCAATATCAGAACGTGGAATATGCCGTTCTTTCGAACAGTGAAATTGGGTTTTATACAAAAGATACAAACTCTTCTGATTTCCAGAATAAAATATTTCTTGAGAAATTTGCGGATGGATGTTCTTAGTTTAAATAACATCCGTATTCTCATCTTTACAAGGGAACGTAGATTGCAGGTTTTATTATAATATCGTAGAAATTGTCTACCTCCAACTTCATCTTCCTAAAAAGATCTCTCAAGTCTATGATTCGCGTTGAGAGCGCGTGTTTCATCTTTATTCGAAGGTTCCGTTCCACAAGACATGAGTCGACACTTTGTTCCTAATTGAAGTGACATTTCGAGGAATGATTCCTATCTCTGGAATTGTAGAATATTCCGAAAGCGATATTAGGGAGCCAAGAAAATCTTTTGGCATATTCTTATTACTACAGTAACATTAATGTTCTCTCCCCCCCCCCACCCTAAGAATATCAGAATTTATCAGATGTTTCCTAAATTTATTTTAACCTTCTTATAGTCTGTGGCATATTCGAATGTACGGGGCAAATACATGGTCGAAAAAATCCCTTATACCAATTTCTTTTCTAATTGTTTATTTTTCGCCTTTTAGCTAGTCCATATTTTAGTATAATTCAGAATACTATTAGAATACTATTTTCTTTCTAGAAAGTGTTGATTCTTTCCTTGTCGATGCCAGATTTACAAAATTGTACCAAATTGAGGGAATTGGAAATAAATTTCAAGATAACAACTATCCAGCGGTGCTATCTAAGATTTTATCAGTTTAAATTATTCTTAATTCGATAAACAAATAATTTACCCATAGTCTGATGTATCTTCTACGAGTCCGGAACGGGGATGGGACCAAGAGGAGAAGGTCGTTGAGAGACCTGACTACAAGTTTCAGGGGAATATAACGGTGTATTGGGTTGCTCAGGTTGCAGGCCCTCGGGCCACCTTCAGGTTTTCGAATGTCACTGCCCAGCGTCGTAGTCCAAAGACCCTGGTTACGAGCCCTCTGGATATTTTCATGTTCTCGAATACACTGCCCAGCGTAGACGATCAAAGACCCTGGTTGCGGGACTTCGAGATATTTTCAGGCTCTCGAATGATACTTAAGGTACCAGCTGTGCGACGACTAACTGTTAAGGATATCGGTCTCAGTGGAATTACTTATAATATGAGAGTCCTTACACATAGTTAACTTCTGTCCGGGGGTGCCGAGTTGTACCTTTAACCTCTTGCGCTAAATTCTCCTTCCACAGAACTCGATTATGAAAGACGTTCCGCTCATCTGCTTGGAAATTTATCACGAATCTCTGATACCTCATTTGAATAATAATTTTGGTGTTTATATCTAAAAGAAACATTTACGAGAGTACACCAACGAATATTTATGACTCTGCTACAAGCCTGCTTCCCCAAGGGGCTCACATCTCAGCGCGCCAAATTTTAGAGCGTCTCGTCCTTCAAGCAGAAAACCAACTCCCTCGACAAAGGGCAAAGCCACTTGAAGGGTTTAATACAGCTTTGACAAAGGGACGCTTGCCCTTCGAGTGAAAAAAAAAGCCAAAAAAGGTGACTTTATACGTCATAAAGCTCAGGGTCATGTCACGTCCGCCGAGAGGAGAATTTCCAGGAGCGTCGCAAAAAGGCAAGCCAAAGAATATCAGGGAGTGTTTGCGAGAGAGAATAGAACGAGAAGAAGATATTTTATTAAGTTGGAAGCTATTAGAGCAAAGAATAGCTGCGCGGCCACCTGTGCCTGGCTCGAACGTCCCCAAAATTGAAGATATACAAAATGGCAGAAAACCAAATAAATAAATATAAAGAAATGTAAACATTTATCCATCAAATTTCAACGCAACATTGAACAACACCCATAAAAGATGAGGGATTCGACTCCTCTAGCTCCTGTACCAAACTCCGCTGCATCTCCACCAAACTGACAACGCGCTGGTGGCGCGAGTAAGGATCATGACGAATCCGAAATTCCAGTGAAGCTCTGAAGAAATTTTCAAGATCTTCAAAAATGCTCAAAAGTGAATTGGAGATGTAGATTAAAGTGCCCGTGAGGAATGTGGGTGCTCTGCTCTTCCTGCCATACATAGGCTAAAAAATCTTGATTGATCAAAGTTCTGATTGCGCCTCTTGCGATATGATTTTATATAAGCTTCTATAGCTTTATTATTATTGCTCGTTTCACATTTATTTTCACTTCATCCGCTTGATATTTCTCGATTCAACATAATTTTTATTACGATGCACAGTATGTCATCTCTGGCATCTCAATAAATTCTGGTTTTTGCGGAGATACCCAGGTTTCCCTGAGGGAGCCGAAGCATAAGCTTCTTCTTGTGACAGCGCCTGGATGTCTCGCAGTATCACCAGTGTTTCGTACATCATGTATGCGCTATAACATTACCTACAAATAATTACCCAGACAACTAAGTATACCCATGAGAGCGTGTTTAGAGATTTCCTCCTCATAGAGAAACTGCAACGGACTCCACAACGATATAAACTATACTCAAGTCAGAATTGGAGACATAGATGGCAGTAATAACTTGACACACGCAACACCAGAATACACGCACATACAAACACTTCTGATACAACTTACTTCTAAAATGCGGTGAAAGTCTACAGGGGCGAAAGGCCGGGGAAGACTTGGGTAGAAAAAGCCTATAATTTCTTTGTTTCCAATAGAACTTTCTTCTTTACAGCCCTCTATCACCAAGTCCCTGAAAGAGTAATTCAATATCAAATTGATAAATTTTGCAAATGCCACAATTTCCATTGATAAATTTTGCAAATTCCACAATTGCATTAATTTTTGCAACAGTCCTGCCCCAATTGTATATATATTGTTTAAAATTTTTTGTTAATTGCGTTTTTGATAGGGTTGCTATATTTTTGAAATATATGACATCCATATTTTTATGGGCATCTTTTTCTCAGCCACCTCGTTGGGGATTTTGCCTGTTGTGGCATTGTATTTGTATTTGCATAATCTCCCATACGTTCTTAGGTTGCTTTATCTATGAACATGCTAATCCCTCGTCTACGGAGTTAATGAACTGCTAGGTTGCTTTATCGGTAAGCATCCATAACAATTCACATTATCAATTCAAGGCATAAAATAAAGTGAACGCGAGAATCACCAAAATATCACTTCGCTTACCCCAAAAGCAAAACTATTTATGCGACCAAAATTAAATATTTACGATATAAGTTATATAAGAACCTATGCAATACAAAACATTACGCTTTCGAAAACGTAAGCGCAAGAATATAGATTGAGAAATACGTTGATTACAAGAGAAAAAACAATTTTATTTCACATGAAAGTGAATTTAGCCTTAATTAAAAAATACCCGGCTATTAAATAGAAACTGAGTATTTCACACAGAAATAATTTTTATTTAGTTATTTATTCAGAAAAAAAGGAAAAAAAAAAGATTCCAAAAGAAATGAGAATGAAATGAAATAAAAAAAAAAGGACTGCAAATATTATGTAAATTTATTCAATAATAAGAATCAAATATATTTTCCAAGATCTAAACAAATCTTCAGATTATTTTTTTTCCAACCGAAATAATATTTTTCTTTCAAAAGAAAACTTCGGTAATTTTAATTAGGGATTTAAATAAGACACTTTTATCGAATTGTTAGTTTTCTCTTTTTTTCCCCTGCCTTTTACTCTATTAGGAATCTAATATAATTAAAATCTTTGAGATAATTTTCCAATGAACAGGATGCGCAGTTTTCTTGAGAAAAGAGAGAGGCAAAAAAAGACGAGCTGCATCTGGAGAAATGCTTTTCCTATCGACGCATTTTCCTCTCTCTCCCATTCTCCTGAATTTTATCAGACTATTGAATAAGCGAATTTTCTGAATGGGAACGAATTACCATAAGATCAGTTTTGGAATGGAATGCATTTTAAAGATGCTTCCCTCAATCGGAAATTGAATTCAGGTTTCTGAATTTCATTAAGTTGAGAGATTCAATAAGTATATGTGCGTGTGTGTGTGTGTGTGTGTATCCCAGTGGTTTTAAAAGGCATTCGATTTTGGTCAACGGTGAGGTTATTCATTGGGACGATGTGATTCTCAATCGTTTTCAAAGCAAATCTAGAAACACGTAACCGTCTCCATGAAATCCGTGAACCAATCTGTGGAATTGAATGTCGCCTGGGTGGAGAATTTTCACTGGTCCGGTTCGATTAGCATTTTGGGTATGCAGTCTATTCGTTTATTTCCATAACTAGTAGAATTCTTCTCATAGATACATTTATGTGTTCTGTTTCAATTACGCCTAAAGTTTCGATGCATTCTAGTGAGCTTCCGATCCTTTGCACACTTTCGCATTAAATTCTTTCCAATATATCGCCTTGTGGAATCAGAGTGCATCCCCTTCAACCGGATAGATAGAATTGTGTGGATGATGTGGTAGATAGGAAATTGCTGACAGTTCTTTCTTGAATTCAAAAACTGACACGAGTTTTTTGAATTCAGTCTGGTTGTACGTAAATTTCAGTCACATCCTCTGATTTGTGAGAAGATGACTAGCGTGTGTTATTATAACACATTTCCAGGTCAATTATTCTCAGATCTAATTAATACACTGGGCCAGAACTCTACCGCTATAGTTAAAGAAGTGGTATTACCCATCAATTCCAATAGGTTTTGCAATGCATTTCCTAAGTAACAGACCACTTATTTGGATAATACGAGCACCACCCCACTTTTGTCATCAAAATATGGCCTTACTCACATTGTGAAGAACGACAGTGAAATTTCAACCAAGGTGTAAGGAAAAATATTTTTTTCTCTTTCACTCCCATGGTTATATACTTCGGAAACATTTTCCCCTCCCTTTTCTTAGCGCCAGTGGCTTATATTGCATGGTTTACACGCGACCGATAACAAAAAGTCATTTGCGATGTCATTGTTCAGGATCTATTATAAAAAAGTGTTAGGCCTCATCCAAGTTTGTACTAATTTTCTTGAGCTCTTTTTACTTATGAGAATTTTTTCCCTCCAATGTTCTCTTAATTTAATTTGGAATTATACATCATGATATAAATTCCAAACGTTGTGCGTGTTATAAGGAAAGATAAGTTCTTGTTTCCGTAATATATTGGTTAGTGCGCTTGCTCAAATTATAAGAGAAAAATACAGTCTACGAATTTTGTTTCGAAGTTCGTCTAGACATTTTCGTCTCTTTCCTCTTGATAAGTTAATTATTTTCTTATGCAAGGACACAAACCTCCTAAAAATACTCCAAGGATCTTCAAGGGGATTATAAACCTCTGGTTTAGATCACCGCAATAATATCTCATTAATCTTTATGAACGATAGCATACCTTCATCCGAGAAATCTACAAATGATATAGATATTTCAAACGTGTTTTCATGAATCCACTGAATTAATGGATAGATTGATCGTACCAATAAATGATTTATCACCTGGGTTTTTCTGCTGCTTCACATTCATAAATTCATCGATTTCCTCTTTAAACTAGTGAGTTCAAACTTCTTGCGTTATTCTGATTATGTTCTACTAATGTTAAGCATATATTGTAATTTGATCAACACACATGAGTGAATATTATATATTTTTTCCGTCATGTACATTATCAATAAAGTTAATAATTTAATATATTGCTCGCGTATCTTCATCTATTCAGTTTATTAATAGTGATATGGACGGATAGTGAATGGCGTGTGCACGTATTTCGTCACCATCTATGTTTGCGAGATTTAACTTTCGCAGCGTACAAAAATGAAAGAAAATAGAATAAAATAAAAAATGAAATTAAAAAATACGATAATAAGAGTAATATGTAAGAACTAAAAGAAGTATTTTGATGAAAAAGTAGAAATATTTCATAATCTCACAGTGACATCGGAATTTTACATTACCTGCCTCGGAAATGTCAATGAAGCTGCCGTTTTAAGCATGAGACGCACCTTTAGTGAATGAAATCCCTTTGTTGGAACTGAACTTTGTTAACTGAATTTTATGTGAAATTAGCAAACTAATTATAATTTTTTGTGTGGCCAATAAGGAGTCAGACGTGTAATTTCAGATTGTGCTTACAAGATCGATTAAGGGTACCTGCCATCCCCAATTGCTTATAAAAGGATATCCGAAAGAAACTGACTTCTATAGCGTTCGCGATTACTATGTGTCCACATTCTGAGAGAGCATGCGCATTAGAGACAAATAGACGTTCGAGAATTGATATATTTAACTACGAACTGGCAGCAGCAACTGTTGAGCAGTTGGTACGACGGCACAGAATCTAAGGTAATTGAAATGTACATGTGTGGTTCGTATACCGGTCGCAGTTCTATTTTTCTCCCCTCCGTTACTTTACTTCAGAGGTTTTTAACCTTTTTCCAGTCGCGAGCACTACCTGTACCCATCATCAAAAGAAGAGAACTCTTACGTCATATTTGACATACGAATGCATATGAAATCAGGATGATTCAATGCAATTTGCTCAAGGTGTTTAAAAGTTAAACATTGATGAAGTGCTCTCACGAGCATCAAATCGGACATGAGAATCTAGTACTCTGGGTGCTTCGGGGAGCACCAACGGATTGAAGACGCCTGTCTTCGGATGATTCTTTGGGATTTCCTCCGAATACAAGGACGACTGACTGATCTTCAGATTAGGGGTTTTTACACTCGCAATAACGTTACGTTTATGAAAAATCCATTTTTTTTTGAAAAATAATAACAGTGCAATCACAAAAAACAACAATTACTTTCATTTTATTATGCGAAAAGTAGTAAAACGTATGTGAGGGGTGGCTGGCTGATACGGCATCCCCCGCAGCAAGCGCATCGTGACCCTACACACCTCCAGGAATGTCTGGACGTTTATAGCACCTTTGAGTGCAAGTGAAAAATAAATAAAATGTAAATCAACATTTAATCATTCAAAAAAAAAATTAAGATGTAAGGTAAAACAGGAAAAAAAGTAACTTGAAGAGCGAGATTCGAACAATGAACTGCTGCTAGTCGTTCGTAATTAAATATATAAATTCACGATGATCCATTTGTCTCTCATGCGTGAGTGGTTTCAGTCTGTGGTTCCTAACGGCACACCTTTGACCTTTAAAGACCGGACACACCTCGCTTCCCATCTTAGAGAGATATCGAAGCGTTCCCGAAGGATAGGTGTGTCCGGAAAGTTTTATTAAAAACAACATAACATGACCACCTCAGACGAAGGCAGCAAAATAAAATAATTTACATAAAAATTGATCTTCAACTCCTGAAGTCATATAACAAATAAATAAAATCTAAACAATCAACGCTAATGGGCAATCAAAATTATAAACGGGATTATAAGATGGTGGTGTATAGCCGTCCATCCCATAAGAATATAGTGATCGTCAATTGATAGAATGATTGCCGATAATCTTGGAATATAAAATTTCGAATCACGGTGAATTAGTCGCGGATCATCATCGTCTAGGCCGCAAGTCGTTACCGGAATCGTCACCGGGTGAACTAAGATCAGCACAATTCACTATATAGGCGAGTGAATAACACTTAATTCGTCCTTGCCATCAATGAATTGATTCATCTCATTGCAGGTGAACTTGCTTCTATTCTACATTTATCGGTTACGTTTGTTGACGCCGACGTGGACGAAGATTATATTTCCTCTTAAGATCAATCACTGGGGCTCTTGCCGGTTTGAACTCGTCATCGCTCCCACGGCTCAGACACTCACTTCCATTTTTCTTAGTGTGTATGCGGTGTAAGTTGTTATCTCGAGGAACAATATAATCCACCGCACCCGAGCAAGGCTCATAGGGCTCTTCAAAACTCTTCTTTTGAAACACAGTCGACCGTTTTCGGGAATAGCACCAAAATGAAATTTTTTTGTATATGGGCAAGATGTCAGGTAATGCCTTAAAGATCCTATCTCACCACAAGCACACATGGCGTTGTCCGACTTCTTGAAACGTTCTAGATACGTCGGTAATTGGCCGTGCTCAGTTATCATAATAACTTTCTCTGTAGACCAAATGGTACCATTCCACCGGACATGCTTCTGTTTCTTGTAGGCATCTTTATGTGCATTCTTGTCCCATAGCTGCTAACTACACACCCGTGAATATGCCAGTTCGAATGGTTTGACGATCCGATTGGCTGAGAGTTTTGTCCACCAGCCACGTGGCAATGAAATACGGCCATCAAGTTGGACATCCGAAGATGATCCACAATTTCTGAGATATGTCTCTAATGTGTATGCTCTCTCAGAATGGACGCATATAGTAATCACGGACGCTAGACACGTCAGTTTCCCCTCGGATATCCTTTTATAAGCATGGGTGGCCCCTGAATGATTGCCAACAGCATAAATTCGATGATGCGTGATGCTGCTTCTCGATAAAACGATAATATCTTTACAACCAGGGTTCCCTGGGAAGCATTCAGGAGAGGAGGGCCCGTGAGTTCAATGAGAAAATAATTAACCAATTTTTTTTACAATATAAATGGGTATTATTCTAAAATGAAGTCCATGTCCCTCAGTATATCAATGCAATGGATCAGTGACTTTCATCATCAGTGCAAGAAGTTCATGACATACATTTTTATTATCACAAGGAGTTTTCGTTTCATTGGCGCAAGGGATCTTGTTATTCTTGTTATTGGAGGAAGGCGTCCATGGCAATTTCATTGGTGCAAGGGGTTCGTGACATTTCATTTTTGTTAGCAAAATGGGTTTATGGCGTTCATTTTTATCAGCGCAAGGGGTTTATGGCTTTCATGTCACTGATGCAAGGTGTCTGTGGCTTTCCTTTTATGGGTGAAAGGGGTTTATGATTTTCATTTTTTTTGACACGGCGGGGGGAGGGGAAGAGAGGTCATGGCTTCAATTTTATGGATATTAGGAAATCGCGACTTTTATTTTATGTGTATAAGGTGGTTCATGGCTTTACTTTTAGGGATAAAAGGGGTTCATGGATTTCATTTTATTGGTGCAAGGAGGGGGGGGGGGTCCTCATTCTTCATTTTATTTGTGGAAAGGTACTGTACCGTTCATTTTGTTAGTGTGATTTGTCTATGGCTTTCATTCTATGAATAAGGTGTCTGTGGCTTTTGTAGGCAAAATGTTCCGAACCTCCACTCAACAACGACATTTCTTCGAACGCATACGTCGTAATATCGAGGTTTTACGAGAAAAAAAAAATAACGCCCAAAAAATTGAATATTTAGCAGTGAATCTATTGCATCACATAGCAAAGACGATAATGTCTACATAATTCGTAACTCGTAATGTCGTAATTCTGCCTTTTCACTTGGAATAAATATCAAGAAATATTTAAAAAATTGTTCATCGGGCATCTTTTGCATTAAAACTTAATTAAACAAATGAATGAAAGTGTGATATACAAATATATACTCGCTCACCTAAATTATGTTTCAAATAATATTTTGGTTATAATAGTAATAATACAGCCAGTTGTTCCATTAATTATATCAGGCATATGAGTTGTAGCTTCAGTTTCGATTTCGAAATTACAAAACAAAATACATCAATTTTTATTACTGCATTATTGTTATTTCTTTCCCGAATTCCATCTACAATTACACATGGAGAAGAGAATCATTAAAATGAAACCGAATAAAATGACAAAAGCCCTGAAGAGAAAACAGAGTATGCGTTCTTCTATCATGATGTAGATCCAAAATAGCGATATATACGACTTATTGGAAAACGTGAGGCGAATGATTGCTGTAATGTACTACCAAGCTGCTCAATATCCATTCCAGAGTGGAAGGCTTCAGAACTAGAAGAGGTAGATGGAGGGATATATACAAGAAAATATAAGAACTAAGAAAGAGACTTTGTATATATGTGTGTGTGTGTGTGTGTGTGTGTGTGTGTGTGTGTGTGTGTGTGTGTGTGTGTGTGTGTGTGTGTGTGTGTGTGTGTGCGCACACCACCTCCGAATAAGATATTTACTCCATGAAAGTATTTTCCGTATATATATTTTTTCCCGTCTTTTCTTCACCGCCTTGTGAGAGATCCGATAGGAAAATTTACAGAACAACGTCCTTAATGGAAACCATCATTCTTCAGGAGGGTGATGGCTGTGTGAGTGTGAGATCGAGCTCCTGCACTAACTGCAGAAAATTGAATTCCTAGAAGAGCTGGAACAGCTGGTGGCTGAGCATTAATGTTAGCGAAGTACACTGTATATCCACCCGCTGCCCCCTTCCTTTCTTTTTTTTTTGCCTTCGCCTTTCTAACTGCTTTTCGCGTTCATGTAAGGAAACGGAAGGAAATAAATTAATCAAACCTTTTTCTTCCCATGTACTAAAGCTCATTTATCAAACCGGCAGGAGTGTGGAGCAAAAAAAAAAAAAAAATACAAGTAAAAGAAGGTAAGCATGTTGTGTTTGTGTGGAAACAGGAGAAAAAAGCCCTTATTTTGCCTACGAAATACGTAATAGAGAGTGAGATGTTTTGGATACCTTTTCCGTCAGGTTGCAGTCATGTTCTGGGTGTCCTGACAAGATCTCGTGTTTTTTGTTGTTTGTTACCGAAAGAAAAATTATTGTTTTATAAATTGTTGTTGTGAGTTTATTTTTTTTTCTCCTTATACTATGACGTACTGCGTTAAGTAACTAAATTGATCACTGAATAATATATTTACTATAATTGAATTAAGAGTAATAGTAATTTAGGGATTAGGGTTTGACCGTCTGGCTCCCAGTGGATCATATTGTGTACGCTTATATTATGCACATGACTCAGGAATGAAGTACAGTATATGTTAAATGAGGGTGCTATAATTGTTAAAAAACTAAAGGAACGAGCAAAAGAAAAAATATACCTACATGTATTTTTTCGGATTACGCCTCATGGCCGTCTACATCGCCGTTCGAGAAAAAAATTCAAAACAGATGCACGAGTGGAACTCGATTGAACTCGCTGGAATACTGTCCATAAACTCTTGCTGATGCGTGTAAAAGAGATCCATCACTTTCTCTTCAGTCAATTCCTTGACATTTTTCACCGCTAGTTCATGAATGCCATCCTCATGCACCTCCAGTCCATGGTCTTCCCCATGCACACAATCTCTTCGACAACTAGTGGCTCCTGTTCATGAGCTAGCCCGTCCAAAACCAAGTTCAATAATGCAATGATCCCACAGTTTTCTCCAAGCAGAACAAAAAACAACAACAACACTTCAAGCGCACAATACGCATCGCTACTATGTAAGATTCATCTAGTTCCGTATCGTAAATAGTCACACACGCGCGTTTGTTAATTTTCCGGCTTAGGCACGCTTATTTCCACTGTATCATGAAATTATTGCTAAACCATAGAAAAAAATGTTTCATTATTTCAAATGCTTTTAACTAGCCTATATTTTATTTTAAAACAAGAATGTTCATAATGAATTTATATGAGATTGTGTCTTTTTCGAAACAAATCAAAATAATTGCAAATTAATTTTCAAAAATATTTAGTTCTATCCCAAATTCTCTGCAAATAACACGAAGTTTTATTTAATCCATACTAATAAAATGCGATGATTTCGAACGTATAAGGCACGGATTATTCGCAGGAGAATGCGTTATTTACCGTATTCACAGTAAAAGCACCTCAAGACTAAAACTTGGGAGATTTCAAAATCCCATGTGCACGGCGGGTAGGCCAAGACATATAGCTTAACTTGCATATTATACAATAATAATAAAATGATGGATAACTAGCATAGCATTAGGACAGTGCTGTATGTACTGAAAAAAGAATTGTATTTCAATTTTTCTCATCCAACTGGGAAACATTAAATGCTCAGATTATGCTCTAAACTTTTGTGAAAAAAAGTCATATTTTTTAAAATCTAAAATTTTGAGTACTGGATTTTTAAAAATTCAAAATTTTAAGATATAATAGGTATAAAACCTGATGCAACTACAGACACACGCGGATTTACCTGCGCACATATGCCACAGAATGTTTAGTCATTTTTTTTCCTCTAACAATCACAAGCGTATAGTAACCGACCAATTTCGTATCTAAAAAAAGGATTTAAAAACTCTTTCGCAAGGACCTATAAATTCTTTATAACTTCAAAATCATGTTATTATATGGTTCATACAGAAAAACAAAAAGGAAAATATATTTTGTAATAAAGTTTTAAGAAATACCAAAAATAATGAAGAATTAATAATTAAAATAACAATTAAAAAAAAATTGCCGACGTATATTCACGGTCACAAACGATTGTGCCCGACGGTACAACTCAATTCACTTTGTTTCTTAAAGGAAAATAACACGTAGGTTAAGATTTCAATGACTTTGTAATCAAATATAAAACATCAAAACCTCGACTATGAAAAATGATCGTAAAAAATTAGAGGTAAGGAAAAAAAATTATAGCGATATGTAATTTTTTCTTTACTTCGACTTTCAAAAAAAAGAGTAAATTATGATATTTACTTACCCAGAGTTTATCACGAGCCGTCTTTTTGTGAGAAAATGCCTGCCGCTAGTTCACATACGCTAGGAACCCCACCCTACATTTCTACCTGCTTTCGAATTTTAAAATTAAACTTCCGTACGGATAACTGTCTCTAGATACAGCGGTCCCCCAACCAAAAAAAGAAAATCAGATTTTTAATAAAAAAATATTAAAAATCTGATATTCCAAATGCCAGGGAATATAAACATATGTATTGGATATACACCGTGTTTTTATCCGCATATAAACATATGTATTGGATATGCACCGTCTTTTTTTATCCGCAAGTGTAGGCTAATTATAAAGATTTCCCATCAATAATCTTTGTGTGACGTGATGACCTTGATGGAAATAATGAGCTTCGCTCATGGCCAGCCAGTTCCAATAGTCAATCGCAAATATTTTCTTCCATTGTTTGCCCCTAAGCTCGCTGCCATGAAACGCCAATGACAGGCTTGCTACATACTGGCCCATATCAGTCTGCAAGAGTACTCGTACGCCAACACGCGTGTTGGGATTGTTACCGTTCTGACTAGCGTGAGGCCAGAGGGATTGGAAGATCGTAAAGGAAGGTGGCTCCTTTGACTTCTGCTGGGGATGGAATATCCTGGTCAGCAATCAAGCTTCCAACATTTTGCGACCATTATAAATTGTCAATGGTGGAGTAGCCACACTATCACACGCCTATGGCTAACTTTGGAACGTATTGAACCAAGATGGACACGAGTATAGTCTCGGATTTACGTGATGTCACCTGAACTCCGTGACACAGAGTTTGAGAACCATCGATTTACAGGGTAGTGCAACAACTGATAGAGGTGCCACTATTTCTCAACATATACGATTTTATATCGTTCGATTAGAATTATTAATATAGATTTTTGGTTTCGTTCACTCTAAAACTCTTACACTATTTTCCTTAGATCACTGATTATCTCTAGATCCATTGTCGTTATCCTCTAATCTATCGATTCATTAGGGTTTACTGATTATCTCCAGATCTATTAGGGTTTACTGATTATCTCCAAATACCATTACCACTGCTGATTATCACCAAATACCATTATGGTTTTCTGATTATCACCAAATACCATTAGGGTTTTCTGATTATCTCCAATACATTGTTTCTCATAATTTCATATTTATTGTCGTTTACTGATTATCTCCAGATTCATTGACTTTACTGATTATCTCCAGATTCATTGTCTTTACTGATTGTCTCCAGATTCATTGTCTTTACTGATTATCTCCAGATTCATTGTATTTACTGATTATCTCCAGATCCATAGTCGTTACCCTGATACTCTTCATCCCCGATACGATCCATCGTCATTACTCATGGCCTGTCAACTTTGTAAATCAATTGTCAACTTCAACCACACCCACATCATTATTTTATGATCTTCACATGGAAAAATATTCACAGTTTTCTTACATCAAAAATAATAAGTTTGCGAGAATTTTTCGAAGCATTTTATAGTAACCATAGATGAATATTTTAACAATTAAGACGGAGCTAAATTTATACTTTAAATGCTATTACCGAGGCTTGTAAAGTTTTTAACAGATTTATCATTGACGAGATGTTGTTCGTATTGGTATGACATGGTTCAGAAAAATCATGGATTATAAAAAAAAAATTGCATGTGCGCGCTTTTATATGAAGAACACTTTATAAATGATATGAAATATAGAGCAGGGAAAGCATTATTATATCAAAATTCCATATAAGCAACGAATTCATATAAAAGAGCATATACATACATAATTCTTAGCCAAGGAAAAGGAGGATAATACCTGAGTAGATAGTTCTTGTCTGACCTTCTCCAAACGCATGAAAGCACAAAAAGCTGAAAGAATTATTTAACTTCGTAGAAGAAAAAAGAAAAGAAAAGAGAAAAACTCAAATTCTCTTTCTCCATTCTTAATACTATCATAGGTAGCTTCTTCATGAAGCTTACTCGTTATCATATAAAAGAGGGAGAGAGAGAGATACCACACGCGTATGAAAAGGAGCCCCAGAAAATGATGTAATGAGGTTTTCTTGAATGGAAGATCCCGACTTTGGCTTCATTTTGGGGCCATAACTTATACGATATTACTTGGAATTTCTTCACTTTAAGCCGCATGGAAAAAAGACTAAAAGAAGATCTCCCAAAGAAAAAAAAATTATCCTGTCTTTTATATCACGGAAACTTCAAGTGATAAAAATTCGTGAAATTTCTGCAGAAGAAAACAAAGTAATATATATGTATGTATATATATATATATATATATATATATATATGAAGTAATTTTTTTATTCGTTTTTCATCAATATTCTGCAAAGAACTTTTCACTTTAATATTTGGCAAATGACGCGGACAAAGAATATTTTTTCCTCCAATATAATTTTGTAATATAATAATTCCTTTATTCCTTTGCTATTTATTTCACTATAGAATATTTCCATTTTTAATAGTTTTCTGGACTTATTAGAAGTATGTTTTCTTTTAAATCGTTGTATTATATTCATTATAATGATGGCTCTTGAATGAGTTTAGATACATGAACTGATTTATTATTTACGCATTGTGGTTGTTATGAAAGAACGAAATATATACGCAATGACTCTTATTATTCAATGTTTTGAGAAATATATGCCATTGACTTTTGTGAAAAGAATCACTTGAAAAATTAATTGCTATTATTATCCTTTTATTCAACAACAAAAACATTACAACTGGTACAAAGCTGTACAAAAAGACAAAAAAAAACATAAATTAGGGACGTTCGCTCTCTGACCCCGAGGGACTAAGGCGTCCTTCCAGTACGTGTTAAAAAAACAAATATTTGTTCTTCAAAAGACAACTGCAATCAAGTTGTTTTTCAAAAATTAGTTAAATGATGGTTAGGGTTATGTAATTGATTTTACTAAACATTTCTTTTTTTCTTTTTAAAATATAACAGAATGAGCCGTTCAATAGCAAGTTATGTGTACATTAACATTCTATTTCATTTGTGCAATTAATATTACACATATGTACCTTTTATCAATATATAAAGCTTTAAATATTCTCATGCAAGCACATACTAATTAAAATATATAATAAAAATATAATAATCTTATATATAAATGTGAAAGTATGTATGTATGTATGTATGTATGTATGTATGTATGTATGTATGCTCTTTATACAAATCTACAGTTTTAGACCGATTGTCGCCAGATTTTGCATATATACCAAACAGGTCCGGGATTGAGCCGTAGGCTGCTTTAAAACTTCGTCAGAGCTGGGCAAATGCCCGAAATGGGCAAAAAACTGTCGGGCAACAATGGTATTGGGGCCTCAATAATTACTTTCTCGGAACGTTTACTTTTGTTACCGTGGTTTCCAACAATGCGTTTCAGACGTGAATATATGCCTTTACAATGGTTTGTCACACCTTTAATTCTGTTATTATAACAGTTTATTCTTTTATAACGGTTTGTCACTTTTCCAATTTAATTGCAGAAAACCCGGGAAGCGCCGGGTATTTCTGCTAGCCTATATACAGGTTGTTCTGTAATCCTGTAAGTGATAATGCGGCCTTTATCTCATCAACCGCCCATCGTATAGGTATAGTTTCAATTTAAAAAATGCGTAAAAGGCGTTTGAATAATATTCGCTGCACAAGCTGGACGTATGACGTCGCTAACAACAGAGAACAACAACTACGACGACAAAACTCAGAATAAAAATGTTCAACGCCAGCTGATGAACTCAATTCTTGCCTCAAATCATCAGCACTCTGGCACGAAGTTAAAAAATTATCATTATCCACCAACATGCGAGTTCAACTGCAAAATGACTCAACACTGCTATCATTTTCACATCAGTTGACCAACCAGTAGACCCAAGCACTGGACCGATTACGTTCCCAAATGGATTTTGCCAGTTGTTAAACTCAGTTCAAGAACTTGCAGACAAAGTCTTCCCAAAAATTCAACAAAATGACCAAAACCATGAGTGGCTTTCTGAGAGCGATTCTGGCACCGAAAAATGACAGCGTGAACAAGATCAACGAAAAAATCCTAAAAATTATTCCAGGAGACTCCACATCTTACAAATCGGTTGACACTGTCACAGACACGGCACAGACATTTAGTTCTATATCCTGCAGAATTTCTGAACTCCTTTGGATATTCCGGGTGTGCCACCACACAATTTGACCCTCAAAGTCGGAGCACCTATAATGCTTTTAAGAAATTTGGACACACCGAGACTCTGCAATGGCACCAGACTCTGCGTGAAGAAACTGCACAATTGCATCATTGAAGCGACGATTCTAACTGGATGTGCCAAAGGAGAGAGGACGTCTTCGTTCCACGTATCCCAATTATCACCGAAGAAATGCCATTCACTTTCAAGCGATCACAGTTCCCTATTCGTTTAGCTTTTGCCATGACAATCAACAAAGCGCAAGGCCAGTCGTTAGCAGTGGCAGGTATCAACTTACTTGAGCCCTCTTTTTCACACGGACACCTTTTCGTCACCTGTTCACGTGTTGGTAATAGCAAAAATTTGTACATCTACACACCAGATGGACAAACAAAAATATTGTGTATCCACAAGCGATTGCCTGAAGATTTTAATTAGATTTTTGAGTAAGAAATAATTAATAAGCTATACATATATAAATTTTTTACGGGGCGGGCAACGTCGCCGGGTATCAGCTAGTAATAAATAAAAATGAAAAATATCCATATCAACACTGTGCAGGGCGATTGTAAAGATTACGTTTGTCTAAATAAAATGGTGAAATTCCAAAAACTCAATTTTTTAAGATGTATGCAAATGCAAATACAAACACAAAGGCTAAAACAGAAAAAATTATCAACGAGGTGAAATATTTACTCGTTATTTAATATTAACAAAATAATTATGACCATACTAAACATTGTATACGTCAATACTGCGATAAAATTACATTCGTTTTTTTTACTTTTATCACTTTCCGACGCATTTGCATTTACTGTATGATTGTTCCATTGTTTGGGTCTTTTGAAAATGAAAATATGAAAATTAAATCACGAAAATGCAAATGAAAATGTTGAAATTGGAGTTCATGTTATTATTCGTATGATTAACTGCGCGAAATAAATTTAGTATTTTGGAAGCAATGTAAAGAGAACTCTTTTTACGTAATGTTTTACCGACTGTCTTGGTACTTGATAAATATCGAGACTTGATAAATAACCGACAAACTCAGAGTGTTGTTAGTAGACACCAAAAGGAACAAAAATTGCAACGGA
Source organism: Pholcus phalangioides (assembly GCF_987345545.1). Classification (NCBI taxonomy): domain Eukaryota; kingdom Metazoa; phylum Arthropoda; class Arachnida; order Araneae; family Pholcidae; genus Pholcus; species Pholcus phalangioides. Next base: position 15,764,383 of record NW_028301611.1, on the reverse strand, counting down.
ACATGGTGTCGCAAATCACATTGAGACGGTGGAAATCACTAAAAAACGCATGCAGGTTTTGACATCACGCTTGAAGAACAAAAAAGTGCTAAGCGCCCATTGTCATCTGCTTGACCGTAAATCAGATGCATATCAGCGTATTCCTCGTTCGTGTAGTCAGCCATCACAATACTCATTGAAACAGACAACTAACTCCCACACGTGCTTACTACCGCAATAGCGATAATCTACGTTCTCCGAAACGCGTGATCCTACCCCATAGCATGCGTTTCACGATGATGCTGACCGTCAGATATGGTGAGCAAACCCACGAACGCATTCAGCGATCAACTGACATCCACCTGTCATCTCCTCTGGACTCAGAGGCCGCATGCGTTTTTCGCGATTTTCACCCTCTCAACGTGGTTTGCGACACCATGTTCCAGTGCAATTTTTGTTCCTTTTGATGTCTACTAACAACCCTCTGCATTTGTCGGTCTATTGATAGAATACCATGCATATTCACATCGTATTTGAACCGTTATTAAACTTTTAATGAGAAAAAAATACTCATAATTTTTAACAAATCCTATGTTTTATTAATTTTAATCTTGAATTGCTTTCAGAAAGGCATGCAATGAATAACATCAAAGTATGTGTGTGTGATACGGGCGCGGTAAAAGCCCGAAGACTGGTAAAACCTAGGAAATTTACCGGTAAGACTTAGGTTTTTCCAAGGCGAGTTGGTAAAAGCCCGGAATACTTGGCTCATGAATTCATGAACTATTATGAACTTATCGGTTTCTGACGCTATGCTCAGTGGCGTCGGAGCCGGGGGTGCTGTGGGTGCTCGAGCACCCACGAAAATTTGTAAAACAGGTCCGAGCACCCACAGAATTGATTCAGAAATCGAAATTTCCTATATGGAACTCAAGACGAGCACCCACAGGTTCGAAACACTTCCGACGCCCCTGGCTATGCTTCATACTTTTTCGAAGTAAATTTATTTACTGCAAACATTAAAAACCCGTTTTTAATGAAGGTATATGAAATAATTATAATTGATTGATTAATAAACATTATTGATTCATTAAAAATTGACTTTCGCTATTAAAGCAAATTAATTAGTAATTTAATTAGTGTTGATAACTAATGATTTCTTAATTAGCGTCAGGTCATCTTCATAGTGATTAATTAATTCATTTGCTGATTATTAATTAGTGATTATTAAATAACTATAATTATTGATTAAAATATAAGTGGCAGGAGCGGCTAATAAAATTATGATGGTTAATTGATTCATTTAAAACGGGCTTGGATTGGTAAACGCCCGCAATGAAAACGTTTATAAGCGATCAGTAGGCCGAGACGATGGCACAAGTGTGGGTGCAGAATTGGGTGTCTCGATTCGGAGTCCCCCATGCTTATCCATTCCGTTCAGGCAGGAAACTTTACGTCAGCGGTGTTCGTCAGATTATTCAAACTTCTGGGAGTGGAAAAGACACGAACAATTCCGCTTCATTGGAATCTAATGGGATGCTGGAGAGATTCAACAGGTCCATCCTGAATTACACCTCGCTGTTCATGTCAAAGAACCAACGAGATTGGAACTCTGGGTTACCGCTCTTCTTGCTGGCCTGTAAGGAGTGCCGTCCACGAGATCACCGATTCTCACCGTCACAGATGCTCATAGGACGGGATTTTCGGCTGCCAAGTGATATGCTGTTTGGGCAACCTCCAGATGCTCTTCTTCCCACGAGAGAATACGTGGTTGAACTCCACGATCACCTTGAAGATGTACGTCGCATCGTCAGGGACGGGATCCAACTTGGCTGCGAGAAGATGAAAGTTCGCTACGATGCGAAGGCCACGTCTCACGACTTCAAGAAGGGAAACTTTGTCTGGCTATGGAATCCGAAACGCCCGAAAGGATGGTGTTCGAAACTCCAGAATTCACGAGAAGGACGTTATCGCGTCAAGGAGAAACTGAACAACGTCGTGGTGTGTATTCAAAGGGCACTGAACTTCAAGGTGGCCCATCTTAACAGACACACTTACTATCACAAGGATTACGCCCGACACACACTGATTTCAGGACTATATTTCCCGGAACGAGCAACTGTCGGGGGGGGCAATGTTACGAAGTGTAGAAATTTGAAAAAGTTTGTTAACGCACTTGAGGTACGCATGGCATGCGATTGTTCGAATAGAAGAGCGAGATTCTATGGACTCGGACAGCAGAATTGGAAAAAAGAAGGCTGCTGTAGTTCTAGCGGGAAATCTAGTTGATGTAAATAAAAGCATTTATTCGTTCTCAAATCCTCGTTTTTGTGGTTTTTTACGCAACTTCAAGTCCCCGGCGAGCAACCCGAGAGATCCGACGGAAAAAATATATATATTTTATACTTTTTCACATTTCAGATTCCATTTAATATCATGTTGTCTTAAAATTCTTAAATAGTTATAGCCATAAACTCTTTCAGTTTCTTGACAATTACATTTTAAGCTCAATTGGCACAAGCAGTGGTTATGTATTTTTATGTGTATATCAGTTTCATGGTTGATAGTTTTAGCCTGTTCGCATAACGCATGGATTTTAAAAATTGAATACATAATCACTCTCATAGTTCTCCAAACGGGAGATCCCGCGAGAACAGGCATCACCGGAATATGGGGATGAATATCTCTGAAGATCACAACAGACAAGGTGAATTGGTTGAAAGAAATGTTAATATAGTCTGTTGTTGTTTTTCTTGGCCATCTAATCAGCATCAAACAATATATTTTTCCTCTATATTGCATTATTTTCCTCTTTTTTTCATTTTGTAATAAATATTAAACATTCCGTCAACTCAAATATTGACTTTACAGCTCAGTATCAGAGTGGATCCTGAAAATAGAACAAGAAAAAGTTATATTGGAATCTGTTTTCAGTCTAATCTGTGAAGGGGTAAAAAAAGTCTCGACTCCATGAATTATCCTGCAATAACTTAAGGTTCTAGAACCTTGTCAAAAGTACTCATATATAAATATAACGGGTTTTTTTTCCTTCAGAGAATAAATAAATCGCACAAGCAACAACATGTGTGAGTCTGGAGGAAAAACCTAATAAGTAAGGAGATCAGAAGTACTCATCAATCAAGCTTATCTGTCACATGGTCTCGCTACCATACTTACCCACTTCAAGATAGAGGATGGTGAGAGGGGAAACGAGGCCCGTCACTTTCAGGAGATACTTGAAGAAATCTGATTTTCAGACATCTCTGAACAACAAAAGAAATATTTCGCAACTCAAGTTGATGGAAATAACGGCACGTCACTGTTATTGGAAATCTTTCAGGCACTCCAAAGGAGGAAATAATAATTGTTTTGGTGAAATATTTTTTAAATTGAACGCAAATCAACTCCAAAGACTTAATTTTCCATTGTGCGTGGCATATAACGTTTGCAACATATATTTTTTTATCGTAGAGGATTTACAACTTTCAAAGTTGTAGTAAATGATGTGTCTTGAGAGACATGACATCGATTACCGTCCAACCTAACTATTCGCATTGATATCGATGCAGTCTGCAGTCCAAAATTCATAACATTTATACTCGTATATAGTACGATACCTCGTTTTTCAAGACTTTTGTTCATAATTTCGTACCTATTTTTATTCGACGTGATATACATTGTCAATATTTCTGAGTGATAGAGTCCTCTTACATTGGCATACTTGTCAATTTTGCGATTATCTTGAAATCGCAGGAGATATAAAAATGTCATGACTTATGCCTCGACTCTTTTCTCCCAGGCACTGATTGCACAAGAAAGAGAAGTACATATGTAAGTAATATCTAATTGTAGAGCTACTTTAAACACTAGGCTGGCACACAGGGACGGCTCGAGCTTAACCGCCGCCCGGGTGCAAAGCCTCATGTGCCGTCCCTAAAGATTACCCTAGCAGAAGAATGATAAGACAAAAGCCTAGAGGACCGTGGCATAAACCTATTTTGCTTTTTAGAAGAAACCTGCACACCAATGTATATCGAGGAAATGTACGTGACCATACATTCCGCTTTTGAAATTTTTGTTTTTGTTTTCACAGTACAGTTATCTTACCTTTTTTTCTCGCCCGTAATTATTTTACCATTCTTGTTTATGCCAGATAACTCTATTCGCAAAACATCACTTATTGATGAGCCCTTATTACTTACAGTTATCCTGTAGAGATGATGTATAATGAGGGCATTTTTATTAAGAAATTTATTTCAAAGTGCGTTTCTGGTGCTCCAGGGACCGGGAAAGCTAGAAGCCGAATTATTTTTTTTGCGTTTGTTTCACTGTTCCGGAAAAATTTCTGTTTGAGAGCACAGCACCAAAATGCATACTTGCCACTTGTGATAAAGCACATTTTTGTTTCTGGTATTACGTTCCTAGGCCGTCTTTTTTCTCAAGTTTGCTCAATATTTCCGTTATCAGCGTATATGGCTCAAAAGTGTGATGTCATGTGAATTTGTACTTTTGAAAACTTTCAAAACATTTTGTGTACAACGAAAACCCAAGCTGCCGCCCCTTACAACTGGCTACCCGGGTGCACCGCACCCCTTGCACCATCGATTAAGCCACCCCTGCTAGCACATCATATTATCACATCTAATTAGTTAGCAGCAATTATCACACACACACACTGCATGTTGTCCATTAGTTCTTGTGGAGGTGGGTAACTTCCGGCGCCACAGTCGGGATACAGCTGCATTCCTTTTGTAAATTATTTGGTAGCTTAAAGATGATGCGATGTGATTCTTTCAGTGGTGCAATACTTATTTATTTATTTATTTACGTCTCAACACGCAAGGATTGCCCAATTACAGAGATTAACAAGAGAGGAAAAATACAAAAAACGCAAATACAACAAACTACAAAAAAAAAAAAAAAAACGAGTGGAACAATAGATATACATACGGAAAAGCATAATAACATGAATATTTAATACTCACACATAACTTTTAAGAAATTCTCTTATAGTTTAATTGAACATATCAGGTTTCACTTCGCACTGATTATATATATCGCACATCTCAAAAATAGGGGACCGTCGTAAAATATTTGTTCGGGGTTTAGGGAGGCGAAAAGTCCGCCGAACAGGCCTATTTCCAATTGGCACAGAAATATCAACAAGTTGAAGAAGGTAGCAGTTATCAATTATATTATTGACAATTTTATACAAGAAGCGAAAGTAACTTCTTCTTCGGCATTCCAATGATTGGAAATGATAAAAACGTCGCAGTTCAGTTGTACTTACGTCATTGATGTAGACGTGAAATTTCCTGTAAAACATGTAACGTAGAAATCTGTTCTGGAGTCTTTGTAGAATCAGTGAGTCTAGATTGTTGTGAGGACTCCATATAATAGTGCAGTACTCTAGTTTCGGGAGCACATAAGTCCTTAAAAGTGTCGCGATTGATTTGAAATTATTGCTGCTCCTGACAACAAATCCTAGCAGTTTTAAGCATATCATATATATGATCATATATGAGATCATATATATATGATCAGTAAATGCAAGCTAGGAGTCAAAGAAAACACCAAGGTCTTTTATTGCGGAAACACAACTTATCGAAATAGCATCAATGGTGTAGTCGAATTCGGTCGATGACAATTTTCTTGTATAGCTAATGACGTGGCATTTTCGGACATTGAGCTGGAAGAAATTAGCCCCACACCAATCATGGAGAGACTGTAGGTCTGTTTGTAGAGCCATGTAGTCTTCCAGACTCCCAACTTCGCAATAAAGTTTCACGTCATCAGCATACATCAGACACTTTGATGGACTGAAGCACCGAGGAAGGTCATTCACGAATATTAAGAAAGCAATGGTCCGAGATTCGATCCCTGGGGAACACCTGATCCACTGACACGCTTTGTTGAAATTGCGTTATGAAATACAACATGGGATGTTCTCAAATTTAAGTAGCTGGTGAACCATATGATAGAGTTCTCGGACACATTGAAAGAACGGAGTTTGTAAAGTAGTGTCTGGTGATTTATTTTGTCGAAAGCCTTAGTGAAACCCGTGTAAATGACATCTGCTTGCTTGTTGGCTTCAATTGACTTAGCAAGATCGTGAGTGAGATGAACAAGATTTGTTTCAGTAGAGCGATTCGGCAAAAAACCCATGTTGAGATGGAGATAATTCTAGACGGATATGGTTGTACGATTTGCAATATACGATGTGCTCGAAGAGTTTAGAGACGAAACTCTTTAATTTGTTATCAACCCTATTCTATTATACTAACAATGGCTTCAATGCTCTACTGCATTTAATTGGCAGAGCGATTATGGAGGTTGTATGAGCAGTTAAAGTCCCCTCTACGACATCCTGATGTCGGATCATTCCTATAGGCCAAAGCTGCTGCCTATAAGGGTGACATAGTTCGCTGCAAGAGCGTGTTTCATCAACTAAAACAGTTTTAAGCCGAATTTTCATGTTTTGAAACGAAATTGTGCCGCAGTCTTTACTCACCCTCTTTTAACTAAAACAGGGACGAGTCCAATAATAACTTACCACGAATTGGTAATCGAATTATCCATAAAATATTAAAATTGCAGGAAATAGATGAAACTCAATGATACTGAGTGCCTTCATAATTTAATAGTTGTCGTAATAAACAACATAAAACTTAAAGCCAGAAATGTTTCTCAAAAAGTTTGTACGCGTATTCAACGAATCTAGTTGAGTATTTTAAACTGTGGTATTTAGTTATAGTTACATTTTCCTTGGAAATTGTTTTTGCTGTTGTTTTTTTTTTTTATTTGCAAAACCTTATCTTCTCAGTATTCATGGACGAGAAAGACTTTACGTGCATAAAAATAATCGAAGCCATATATGTATCACCTACAGTTATAAATAATGATATCCTGAAGCCCATTTGGTTCATATATTCATCAAACTATCAAACAAACTCATGAAAAAGTGATGAGCTAAATAATTCTTCGGATGAGAGAATACATAACTAAAGAAGTTGTAATACCTTTTGGTCCTTTTCCTTATTTTTATTTTGTTTTTTTCCTCCCCGTTTCTCGCCCTGCAAGGATCCGGAAAGTCATGGGAATTACAGCTTCGAATAATAAGAAAGAGGTAAGGATATTTATGCTTAGAGGGATTTCCCGGAAGGCTACTCGTTATCATATAAAAGACAAGGGCTTCTACCCACAAATAAGCTGAGAGAAAGAATGTAATGTGCTTATCACGAATAGATATGTGTGCGGAATTCTGTACAATAAATGTAAAAATATATGTGTGTCTCACAATGGTATTGAATTTTGGTTCCAATTAGATTATTCAGCGTGATAAAAAAAACATTCAAGTCATACGAAAACGTGTACCTTGAAAAAATATATACAGAATACATACAGGTATATTTGCGCCAAAACTTTTTCTTCAAATTAAATTTATCTGTAAAAGTTATGCTGCAGATTATTGGTGAAAATGCGTAGGTGAATCTTTGCTGTTTTTACTAAGGAATTCAATTCCGCAGAAGAATGTGTACGAGGTTCATGTTTGGTTAAATAGCAGTCCCTAGTAAGGGTTGGGATTGCATTCAATGTTCACATTCGCAGCAAGATTCTTGGGGAATCTCTAATAACACCGGTGATTGCCCATCCAGCAACGGTTCAGCGAACATTCGTTTGTCCTACACAAGATATTAAAAATGCATGCCTGTGTGTGTTGTGCTACAGCACGTGTGCGTATCGTACGTACCACTTTCCCATAACTATTGGATAAAGAAAAGCCAAATGGCGTACAGGAATGAGTGGAAACTGCAATAACCGTTAAGACAACGGCAGGAAATGGATGCTATGGGGGGAGCAGCTGGGAGAATAACGTCACCCTCATCAGGTTATGTTTCCTATTTAGTGTTCCACTTGGTGCATGAGAGTCATTAACTAAACGATGGCTGTTTCGAGATCAATACAGTCTGGACTCTTATACGTCACAGTGACAGTATAGATATCTGATCGGATTTTACGTGGATTTCCTAGGCCGCTATTAGCAGTTATCTTTTGGAATGACGTAAGCACTTTCTCATTGTTCATACTACATGCTGTTTCATTATCATTCAGACATCCATAATGGTTTGCGGAACTGCGCAAGTACTCACCGAATTGTAAGATACTTGTCAAGGTGCGCCTAAGCTCACTACAACAGTCGGCCTCGCTTAAACGGATATCAACGATTCCAGCACACAATAGCCGATTAAGCGCGGTATTCGATTATACAAGACCATTGCAATTGCTGTTTAACACCGTTAATATAATTTGTATATTGAAAGCTGATGAAGGGTCATTTTAATAAAGCTTATGCATTTAATCAGACATCAAAATGAAATGCGAATTATATTGAATTACAACGATCACAATACCTAAGATATTTTTCTTCAAAGAAGAAAATAAATAAATGTACGTACTGAAGGCAACTTAGATATTTTGAGGAAAGTACCCACTTAGAAATCTAGGTTTCCTTGAACTATCATCATCACGACATTCGTCTTTAATTGAAATACGAATACAAACACAATGCCACAACAGGCAAAATACCCAACGAAGTGGCTGAGAAATCCATGAAAAATATAAATGTTATATATATCTAAAATACAGCAACCCGATTAAAAATGCAATTACAAAAACTAGAAACAATATATATACATTATAAAGTATTATACAATGCCATAAAGAATACTTATGGTTGTGATAACATGCTCCAGTCCTGTGTAAGTTGTGGTCTGCAGCAATTCACTATCACTTTGATTCCCGACTACCACCATTACCTTCACGTCATATGTGAATTCGCTAGCAATCCCATCGATACCCTGATCGAGTTTATCGATAAAAAGTGAAAAAAGTATGGGGCCAAAGACACTTCCTTGAATAACTCCACTTGTGACGCCTGTCCAATCAGAGAATTCCTCGTTGACCACAACTCGTTGTTAACTATCTCTTAACCATGATTCTATCCGATTCCGTAAGTTTCCCCCAATACCAACATCGTGTAAACGCCTCAAATGTTCACCATGCTGGACCGACCCGATCGAATTCCTTCTGGAAATCAAGGTAAACAACATCTACATTTTTGTAGATGTAAAGCTTAAGTCACGTGATCATATTCTAAACGCTTTATTTAATAAACATATCATATAACCCTTTTCAGACAGAACATAAATTTGTTTTTCAAATTTTCAAAATGTTTTTGCCTTTTTGATATCCAAAAACTGCTGCATTAAAACCATAAATGTCAGAAAAACAATTTTTTTTTCATTTTTTCTTCGAATTTTCAATTTTTTCGAATCTATTTTTGTTGAGAAATAATTCACTTCGCTTAAAGTTTTCAGTCAAATGATGCAGGGTATATTCTTGACCTAGAATTCCTTTCCCCACGATTTTGTTGCTAAATTTTATGCAATAAATCACACTTTTCCTGGAAGCCAACATGAAAAACTCCTGGAAATTCAACTTTAAGTGCTGTCACCTGATGGATGGCCCCCAAAGTTCATATTCACCATATTTCTAACTCTGGACGCAAGAAGAATCCCGTTGCAGTGTTGAACGTGTAAGAACGCGCATGCGATTAATTATAAAAAAAAAGGTTGCTACTGTGAATTGGCGCCAACTGACGACTAGCGGATGTTCGACTCCACATAATATTCACAGCTGGTACAGTCGGTAGTGTGATGATCTATTACACTGTGGGTCACGTTATTGCATTGCTAATTTGACGAAAAATCGCTAACCAACACTCGCGTTTGGCGATCAGTTGCCAATCGGAGCAGGCCAAAACACCCATTCAACACTGCAGCGAGACTCTCGTGAAACACAATCCTTTAAGTCAGGACTTAACTCCATGAGGTCAAAAGAAAAAAAAAATGACTTTGTGAAAAAGCAACCCACACATTTGTAGCACCAGTGTCTGAAAGGGATATAAACTGGTTGGTGTGCATTAATAGTTGTCGAGAAAATTATAATATTAGATTAAGCGGGGGAAAAGTTGCCGAACTGATTTTCGATTGAGAGGGGAACTTTAACATTGTCCCTACAGAAAAATTTTGATTAAAGATAATTTTTTATCCGTTAAAGCGGGACACTGTATGTATGTTTAAACGGTTGAAAACGTTAGTTATAATAACGTCCGAAACTTCAACGTAAACGAATGTGTTTAACCAGCACCTACTAGAGATAAGTCTCCGCAGTCTGCTTGTGAAGTAAATAGTTCATTTTCCCTCACGGGGGAAAAAAATCCCTGCTCGTACTAATATCATCGTGAGGAAAAGAAATGATCGAACTCAAATTGGCGATTTCTATGCCCCACATCCAATGAATATGCGGTACTTGTGAGCCAATCAGGAAGATTCTACGCTTCTAAATAAGAAGAAACTAAATAGGATTCTGTGTTTCAAAATGTGGCAAACTTGCTAGGTAGTATGAATGACATTTATGGAAAAGATTGCAGACCCTTCTATCTCTAGGAGGTGCCGGTTTAACTCCTTTACACTTATTATTTCTTCCAGCTACTACTCTACGAGATATCTCGTCCTTGTACTGAAAGAGTTTAAAGATATACGGTCTTATACGGTCTTTCACCGGGACTGAAGAAACATGAATATTTCTCCAGCATACATATTTGTATTGCAACACTGACGAAACTATTTACAACACACTTATCGAATCGTGGTTCCCTGATAGTATTTTCGTCGGAACACATGTATAGCTTAAACAGTTACCGAATTCTAGCGAGTTCATAAGTTCTCTGGTAGGGTAAATAGATTTTTACGCTTTTTTCTGCGTCAGACTATGTGTATCTGGATATTCTGGTGTAGACTACTACTGCTAAACCACACACGCACCTCTTGTACACATTATTTTATGGAATTTCCAACTAATTGGTCCATGCCAGAATGTGCGTGTACGTGACCTAACGAACCTAACTTGAAGTTTGCTCCTGTAATGCTTGTTATGTACTGTTGCTGTCGTCTGCCATTAATTTCTCTAATTGTGAGTGAAGTGAAATGATTGAATAATGTGTGATAATGATTATACTCTGTGGCGAGACATATTAACGGGAGGATTGACTCGCATTTGCGCCGTATGTTATAGTGCTGCCATGTGTTTTTCGAACGATGAATGAAGTGTAACGATTGAAGATTTGTGCCATTGCGAGCCTAATGCTCCCTGTGGTGGAACCTTTTTAACTGGAGATGAGTTCGTATTCGCTCATCTCGAAGTTGGGAACCACACAAAACCAACTTCAGCCTACGACCACTAATACGACGGTAGAGTTCGAACCCGGGTCCTTGTGATGCGAGTCAGTCACTATCACCAATAGACCAGCACAGCGGCTCTGGCGTAGACTAGTAAACCCAGAACATCGTTAGGAGACAGTTCAATTTCCTGATTCTCTACTCCCATAGTGTTTTTAGACCCGGTACTCGCAAAGGGGGGGGGGTGTTTCTCGCTATAGATGCAGAGCAGATGCTGTTTTTTAACCTCGCGGAGTTCAGCCCAGGCTTCAACGACAAAACACTCAGTATCCTTGAAGTCATGACTGATCTCCTTGAGGATAAAAAGAAACCAATGATCACAGCAACTCTAATTGGTGTACCAGGTCTGAAAGGGTTAAAGAAAAGTGTGATTCATAATGATACATTTGATGATAAAATTATTCACGGAACTCGTAAGCTGTAAAAACGGTAACAGAGCCTATTGAAATCGATTTGACGGAGGGCGCGGACGGCATAAATTCATAAACACCATAAAATAAAAGAACTACTGTAGAGACATAGCTAGATAACATGAGTGAATATCTTATCACATGACTATTTTCATAATTAACCCTCAATGACCCCAGCATTGATCGACATGCTACTCCCTTGAGAAAAAAATCCATTCGGTGCTTCCTGTTATCAGTACCTTTCAAGCTAATTTTTTACACGTGTTTGACAAATTTGTGAGTTGTTCTATTTTGTTTTTCCGTTGTTTCATTCGTCAAAGTTTCCGTGGGGTCAAAATTCACGTAAGACATTTTTTTGTGTGACGGTCGTAGTTTTGAGCAGAAATCCCGTTTCGGAAAACGCCAGTTTTCTCGAAAAAAAATTCAAATTAATGGTGAAACATCGGATGTTCGAGGTGAGCATGGGGATAGTGTTGTTAGTGAAACTGTACGTAAGTTCAATGTGATCATTATTTAATTGTGTTTGCAAGTAATGCGTTTCCGACTTGGAATTAGACCAATTTTGGTGCTTTTGAAAATATAGTAAATATTATTTTAATTTGTAAATTTTATTTTCTGAGTATATATATTCTAATCATATCTGTTCCGTTTTTAATAATGAACATTGCGTTCAAAAATTTAATAAATAATTTGAAACATTTTGAAAATGTCACGTACCCCTGCATTTTTTTAGAATGTGTGTCTTAATAAAAAAATTTTTAAGGAAATAATTAAAGAAATTTGAAAAGCTATTTAGTAAATTAATTAGCAGATGAATGGAAGCATGTAAAAAACCCATTGCTTTTATGAAAATTTCTTTTGTTGATTTTTAAAATGCATTAATACTTGCTGGGGTCAAAATGACCCCACAACGCTAGTTACGCGTAGAATTTTCACAACCCCAGTTAAGCGTTAAAGGTCTCTGTACATTTTTTTTTATAATGCTATAATTTATATCATACCCATAATAAGTGTTGCGAAAAACTCATTGACATGTAATATCTATATATCAGTATGCAGTTACAAATACACGCAAAACCCATCATCGAATTACCGAAATCGTATGGCTACTACTACTACTAAGAGGAAATTGTATGAATGTAAAAAAATTCGATTTTCCTCGAATTATCAATTCCGTAATCTCATGATTAGAGCAGAGTTAAATAAGGTGTGTATACCAATGTTTCTTGACTTTTTAGCTCTTGAACCCCGTTTGGATCACATTTGCTTCTAGTGACCCCTCCCCCCCGCCGTCTAATCCAGGGCCCCCTATAGGTGGATAACGGGGGGGGGGTTCCTCCCGTTTACTAAATAATTTTATCACTGGAATAGATGAAGGAGAGTGTTCACTATACACGCCCTCGATGCATCACCCTCCCCCCCCCGACCTCTAAGTTGGGTGAGGATCAACAGGAAGGGAACCCCTCCAAAGAGCCGAATTATATAAGGAAAACTAGTCTGTCGAGGCGATCCAAAATGAACCTACATCAAAAAGATTCACCACCCTCCCCCCCAATTATCATTGGATTCGGCACTGGGGCCATGGGTCTACGCATGGCCGTATCAACATTATTGGTCGCGCGAAAAAGTGATATTCTGGAGATCCCATACACAGCTGGAAGTAACAACCTATTTGTATGCTTAGTCTGGAAGATAACACCAGACCTAAATATTTATATTTTTCTGCGTTCTACGTGCCCCCTCCCCTTTAGCATCTGTCATGACGTTTAAGTTCCCACTTTATTTTCTCCCGTGGCCCCCCTAGAATACCCCAGTGCCACAAAGAAAGCCCTATCGCCTACGGTCAAGAAACACAAGTTTATACAATGAAAATTCTAAATTCTTCAAAAATTACATTCAGATTTCTACAAAGCCTATCGCTTTGTTACGTATGTAAAAGAAGTATTTATAACTGAAGAGATGAATATAGAGAAAAAACTATTTTTTTCAATATTTTAATTTTGACAAAACCAAATGAGATAATTCATAAAGTTCTCAATACACGTAGGATAATTACATGGAACAAAAACCAACAAAATTTACGGAAAAGACGCAAAATAACTCTGGGTGGTTTCTTTTCACTCCATTTATTCAACAGGAATAAAATTCCGCAAAAAAAATTTTCCTTTGATTCTCCAAATATCAGGACTATTTCAAAACGCATTCCGAACATAAAAAGGAAAAACAAAATACAGCGTGAACTTTTATTCTCTCATCGAGTACTTCACTGTAGAATACAATTTCCTGAAATAATAATACACAAAGCAACGTTGTAAAGAAAAAAAAAAAAAAAGGAAAATAGAAAAGGAGAAAAAAAATCAAAGATACATTCAATGTTTAAAATCTAGGGAACCATAAAAATAGAATCTATTGCTTGCGCCCATGAATAGACTCACGTTATTTACGGGAAGTAAATAAAACAAAGGTATTACATACAAAAATAAATAAATAAAATTGAGGAAAAAATATATACTGTTTACAGTTTCAGTATTTCTTTCTTCCACATCAAGGTAAAGAGCGAAGGAAAAAAAAAAAGTAATAGAATGTATTTTTGTTATATTGGCATTCGATCGAGAAAACTCTACCGATTCTAATTCAGTAAAGTGCTGAAGAAGCGATTCCGAAATGCGATCAAGAAATTTAGAAGAAAACGCTTCGATAATACATGTCGTGGTGTATTGTAATAACACAAGTAAAAAGGGAAGAGAACGAAATAATAAATATTATTTTCTTCTTATCCCAACGAAACTCAATTAAAAATAGAAAATAATAATAATAATAATATATAGTATAAATAGATCATATTTTTCACAAATATTCGTATTTCTTCTCTTTTCTTGGGGGAAAAAAGTAAAATATTTATCCTTAAAAGAAAATTGCACATTTTTATTATCATTTGTTTTTTCTACTTGAAATATTATTAGAACAAATTTATGTCATTTAATCGATTTAATGGACTGAAGTGAATAGATATAGATTATTATTTTTTAATATAAATAGGGAAAGAAAATGGAATAATATATATTCGGAGGATTTTTTTTATTACATTTTATTTGTGTGCTGATTCTGTTTTTCTAAGCGATTCCGATTTGTAATTTCGAGTTATTACGGATGATATTTGCTGCGACTCTGAAGCTGTGGTGTGGTGAGAATTCCTAAACACGTTAATGAATGCTCATGATTTAATGAGAATAACAAGTTAATTGATAATGGATAATGCTTGCTGCTACTCTGAAGTTGTGGCGAGAATGCGACAGAATTCCTAAACGTATTCATATTGCTCAGGATTTATTGAGAATAATAAGTTAATTAATAATTATTTTTCAAATACTAAATGCGATTTAATATTGTGAAAATAAACCATAGTATCAATGAAGGGAAAGCAATCTACGGCTAGAAAATGTTATGAGGATAGAACAATTGCAGATTATTAGATTAGATCCAATATATGATAATAATAACGATATATTTGTGATATAATGATTTTCATGATAATAATAAGTATTATATTGTCTTCTCCCAACGAAACTGAACTGAAAAAAAGTACAATATACAAATAGATCATATTCTTCAAATATTTGTATTTTTCCTCCTTTTTCACGATAAATATTAATATTTATTTATTATCAAAAGAAAACTGTATTTACTATTATAATTTTTTTATGAAATAAGCCTGAAAGGAATTTGTCCTTTAATCGATTTTGTGGACGGCAGTGAATGAATGAATTTTTTTATTATTATTTGTATTATTATTTTATAAATAGAGGAATGAAATCTTGTTTTCGTTGGAATAACATATATTTTGGGGGATATTATTTAATTTTATTTGTGTGTGTTGATTCTGTTATTCTAAAGGATTCCGATGAGTAATTTCGAGTTATTACGGGTATGCTTTGCTTCGATTTTGACGTTGCAGTGAGGGTACCATAAAATCCCTAAACGAATTCGTATTGCCTAAAATTTATTGGGTAATTTTGTTTTTCAAATACTTAATAAGATTTAATATTTAAAGAATATTTCGATGAAGAGAAAGAAAGCTAGTTGCGGCTAAAAATAGTTGCGAGGATAGCAAAGTTACGATATTAGACAATAATTACTCCATTTGTTGATATTATTACTGAATAGTTAATTTATTAAAAATGCCTTTACAACAACTTCCAACTTATTATCTAAAAATGTTTAAAAAAATTATAAAACTTAAAACAAACGAAAGTGCATGTACGTAAAACCGGGAGTGCACACGTTTTTTCGTCCGCGAGCCAGTTTTGTGGTTAATTTTGAGAATTGGTTAATTAAGAAACTGTATAATTTTATGGGGTGACCATTTGATTTGTATAATTCGGGATATTCTAGTAATTATGGCCGTTCAGGTATTCTACAAATCCCACACTGTAAATTTTTTTTTCTTTCATTCAAACTGGGCAAAACTCGGGTCTATCACCACGACGGATTACCTACTATAACAGTAACCGAACGTTCATCTCGTACACATTCCTCTGAGGATTTATTTTTTGGCAATTTACTACCGATTGAGTTGTTCCGGAAGTGTGAGTTAACATCGTCTGTTGTGTGTGCCAATTTTTAATGCTGTCATCTGTATTCACAATTGTGAGCGAAGTGTACCGTTGTAGAGTACTTGTACCTTTGTGCTCTCTATGTCTACAAAAATCTGAGAGACCGTGAATTAGAACCGCATACATTAGGGAAAGAAGCATTGCATGTTAGTTGATTAGGTATTGTGCGCATTTCTCATGAAGGTTTCTTGAGAAACCGTGCTTTGATATCATGATTTTGAGAGTGCTTTGATATCATGATTTTGAGAGTGCTTTGATATCATGATTTTGAGAGTGCTTTGATATCATGATTTTGAGAGTGCTTTGATATCATGATTTTGAGAGTGCTTTGATATCATGATTTTGAGAGTGCTTTGATATCATGATTTTGAGAGTGCTTTGATATCATGATTTTGAGAGTGCTTTGATATCATGATTTTGAGAGTGCTTTGATATCATGATTTTGAGAGTGCTTTGATATCATGATTTTGAGAGTGCTTTGATATCATGATTTTCTTTCTCTTGTTTTCATTTCGTTTTCATATTTATTTTCTTCTGTTTACTCATTTCTGCATATTGTATTTTTGTGCAATTCATCTATTTTCGGTTTTTATTTTTCGAATTTGGTAGATGTGGTTTAATCTTACTTGTATCAAATTTTCAATTTGTGTTTCTATTACGTATATATATATTTGTATTATGTGTTCGTGTGATGATTTGATTTTTAACGTGTAAATTTGATGAATTATTATTGTTATTGCTTGACTGTTCTTTTACATTTTCATTACTTTCTTGAATTTTTGGTAGTTTTATGTCCGTGGTGATTTTTCATCTCTGTAATTCGGCTCAGCCTGTTAAGATATGCAAATGAATAAATAGGTTTATACAGTTTATTTCCCCCAGATTTTCCATGCTTTTGACTCAATATATCTCAGCGAACAAAGCACTTCGGTCGTGGAATAATTTTTTGTTCTTCTCTGGAGAGACTGGATAATTAGTGTGTGATTGGGTTTTTTGGACAGGATGCCCTATTACACTGCCCCAAAAAAGTTAAATAATAAAAAAAGTTATTTTTTTTTAATTAATTTTATTTCAATAACAGAATAACCGTTTGTAATATGAATGACGAATCTGAGGTCTAAACGTTATTTGCTTACTTGGATACTTATATTAACTTTAAGTGTACCATCTATCTAGGACAAACGGTTCACCCGTAGTTTCTGTCAAAGCGTTAGATGGGGACTAGCTTGGACTGGCTTAGTTGGAGGGGATGCTTAGCTAGGTTATTGCACGCACGCGCGCGCACACACACACATATTCTCTCTCTAGTAATTTTCGCCGTTCCGACATACAAACCTCACTGGAAATTTCATTTCCCAATTTTGTTATTTATTCAAACCGAGCAAAATTCTGGTGTATCCCCACGAGCGATTGAATACTACTACACACGCGCACGCGCGCACTAACGCCCACACACACACACATTTTTTTCACAGACCCATAAACGTAGGCGGAATGTGTGTCATATTAGCGTTAACCTGGAACTAAATACACAATCAAAAATGAACCGATAAACACCAGATAAAATACTTTTTTTCGTTTATAAAATTTAGTGGAGAGAATTCAAAAATAATTCCGTTAACAAAAGATTATATTATGAAAAAAAATAGCAGATAATTACTTTTCGAGAAGTCGAGCAATTTTTTTTTTTTTTTTTGTAATTCGAAAACATTTATAAAAATTCCAGAGAGAAGGAGAGCGAGGGGATTATATGCTGAATAACATTTGAAAGAAAAATTACTAAAGACTCCATTATACGATCAGTTTAACGACGTAATCAAAATCGAATTTCCTCTTCTACTTCAGATAATTCTTATTTTCTAATATTTTTAGGCATTCAAGATTAAGAAGGAAATGCTTACATGACAAAAGAAATGAAAGACTGGCCTTAATATTCAATATCTTTCTCCAAAAATAAAACGGGAAGCATATCGGGATTTTTTCTTTCACCAATGAAATGATTACCCAAAATACTATAATTACCCGGGAGAAAAAAAAACTCTTATAAGAAAGAAATATATTTTTGATTTATTATGAGTACTTTTCTATCTGGAAAGTCTATAAACTAGTTCTAATATAACCCGATAGTTCTCAATTATTTCCAAAGAAAGTAAGTAACTTATATATACATATCATTATCCGATTTAAGATCAATAATGTATGGAAAAATGAATCGATATATTATCAGTAAAATGCGTGTGTTAAGAGAGGAAAAATCATTCTGAGTAATTTGTCATAAAACTGTTTTAACAAATAGTGGAACGTGTGCAACCTTGAAAGACTCGGTTATAAATCATTCAAATATTCTAATAACACTTCCGGGTCAAACTAGACCTGAAACAATTAGGAAGTTTTCTTAGTTATGAAAGTCTCTTATGTCTCGTGCCAAATTACAAATACGTGAAACGTTAGAAAGCCAGCGAGTCCAAGGACGTAGGAAAGACAAGAGTTCCAACAATATATCATCTAAGTTACATATATTATCTACGAGACCTTTTGCTTGCACAGTTCGAATAATGTTAAAATGCTTAATTACGGGAAAGTGTCCCCAAGCCTGGTTAACGCGGGTTGTTTAAGAAAATCGTCTAGACTTTAACCTGATACGATTTATAGACATCTTGTACGTGGCAGGTCAGACGGGTCGCATCGGGTGGTGTATTATGTCAGAGTTTTTGCAAAAGTGTTTATACATGTGTATCGTTTTCGATTAAGGTGTCTGAATTTATCATACGGCTTTGAAGCTGTCTTTAACAGTTCTAAACCACCTGGCAACGATAATCATTTGATCATTTTTGTCGCACCACGGTCACTTTCTGCACACGATAATGCCCCACTATGGTTTTTGGATGGTCCAGAAAGAAATGTATGACATCAACTCTTCAAACTCAAGTTCCATAGACTCTTTTAACTCTCTTCTTACCTTCCTTTCTGAATTTCTATTCTTTCTGATCTTTTCTGAATTTTTTCTCTTCCTATTCTTTACTGAATTTCTTCCCTTCCTATTCTTTACTGAATTTCTATTCTTTCTGATCTTTTCTGAATTTTTTCTCTTCCTATTCTTTACTGAATTTCTTCCCTTCCTATTCTTTACTGAATTTTTTCCCTTCCTATTCTTTTCTGAATTTCTTCCCTTCCTATTCTTTTCTGAATTTCTGCCCTGCCTGTTTTTTTTTTTTCAATTTTTATTCTTCTTGCTCTTTTTTTTAATTTTTCCTCTTACTGCTCTTTTCGGAATTTCTATTCTTTCTGCTCTTTTCGGAATTTCTATTATTTCTGCTCTTTTCGGAATTTCTATTCTTTCTGCTCTTTTCGGAATTTCTATTCTTTCTGCTCTTTTCGGAATTTCTATTCTTTCTGCTCTTTTCGGAATTTCTATTATTTCTGCTCTTTTCGGAATTTCTATTCTTTCTGCTCTTTTCGGAATTTCTATTATTTCTGCTCTTTTCGGAATTTCTATTCTTTCTGCTCTTTTCGGAATTTCTATTATTTCTGCTCTTTTCGGAATTTCTATTCTTTCTGCTCTTTTCGGAATTTCTATTCTTTCTGCTCTTTTCGGAATTTCTATTATTTCTGCTCTTTTCGGAATTTCTATTCTTTCTGCTCTTTTCGGAATTTCTATTCTTTCTGCTCTTTTCGGAATTTCTATTCTTTCTGCTCTTTTCGGAATTTCTATTCTTTCTGCTCTTTTCGGAATTTCTATTCTTTCTGCTCTTTTCGGAATTTCTATTCTTTCTGCTCTTTTCGGAATTTCTATTCTTTCTGCTCTTTTCGGAATTTCTATTCTTTCTGCTCTTTTCGGAATTTCTATTCTTTCTGCTCTTTTCGTAATATCTATTCTTTCTGCTCTTTTCGGAATTTCTATTCTTTCTGCTCTTTTCGGAATATCTATTCTTTCTGCTCTTTTCGGAATTTCTATTCTTTCTGCTCTTTTCGGAATATCTATTCTTTCTGCTCTTTTCGGAATTTCTATTCTTTCTGCTCTTTTCGGAATTTCTATTCTTTCTGCTCTTTTCGGAATTTCTATTCTTTCTGCTCTTTTCGGAATTTCTATTCTTTCTGCTCTTTTCGGAATTTCTATTATTTCTGCTCTTTTCGGAATTTCTATTCTTTCTGCTCTTTTCGGAATTTCTATTCTTTCTGCTCTTTTCGGAATATCTATTCTTTCTGCTCTTTTCGGAATTTCTATTCTTTCTGCTCTTTTCGGAATATCTATTCTTTCTGCTCTTTTCGGAATTTCTATTCTTTCTGCTCTTTTCGGAATATCTATTCTTTCTGCTCTTTTCGGAATTTCTATTCTTTCTGCTCTTTTCGGAATTTCTATTATTTCTGCTCTTTTCGGAATTTCTATTCTTTCTGCTCTTTTCGGAATTTCTATTCTTTCTGCTCTTTTCGGAATTTCTATTCTTTCTGCTCTTTTCGGAATTTCTATTCTTTCTGCTCTTTTCGGAATATCTATTCTTTCTGCTCTTTTCGGAATTTCTATTCTTTCTGCTCTTTTCGGAATATCTATTCTTTCTGCTCTTTTCGGAATTTCTATTCTTTCTGCTCTTTTCGGAATTTCTATTCTTTCTGCTCTTTTCGGAATATCTATTCTTTCTGCTCTTTTCGGAATTTCTATTCTTTCTGCTTTTTTCGGAATTTCTATTCTTTCTGCTCTTTTCGGAATTTCTATTCTTTCTGCTCTTTTCGGAATTTCTATTCTTTCTGCTCTTTTCGGAATTTCTATTCTTTCTGCTTTTTTCGGAATTTCTATTCTTTCTGCTCTTTTCGGAATTTCTATTCTTTCTGCTCTTTTCGGAATATCTATTCTTTCTGCTCTTTTCGGAATTTCTATTCTTTCTGCTCTTTTCGGAATTTCTATTCTTCCTGCTCTTTTCGGAATATCTATTCTTTCTGCTCTTTTCGGAATTTCTATTCTTTCTGCTCTTTTCGGAATATCTATTCTTTCTGCTCTTTTCGGAATTTCTATTCTTTCTGCTCTTTTCGGAATTTCTATTCTTTCTGCTCTTTTCGGAATTTCTATTTTTTCTGCTCTTTTCGGAATATCTATTCTTTCTGCTCTTTTCGGAATTTCTATTCTTTCTGCTCTTTTCAGAATTTATATCCCTCCTGTTCTTCTTTATATTTCGGCTCTTGTCTTGTTTTTTTCTAAATTTCTCAAATTTGCTGTTTTCTGAAGTTCTGCCCTCCCTGTTTTTTCCCAATTTCTATTCTTCCTGTTCATTTCTGAATTTCTTCCCTTCCCGTTCTTTTCTAACTTTCCTAAATATTTAACCTTCCTGCTCTTTTCTGAATTTCTATCATTCCTGTTCTTTTCTACGTTTATTCTCCCTTCTTGTTCTTTTTTTAAATTTCTTCCATTTATGCTTTTTTATGAATTTCTCCATTTCCTATTTTTTCTTCGAAATTTTCGTCCTTCTTTTTTTTTTTTTTCTAAAGTTATCCTCCATACTGGTTTTTTTCTTCTAAAATGTCTGATCTTTTCTGAATTTCTCCCGTTCCTGTGCTTTTCTAAATTTCGGCCCCCATTCCTTAGATACTTCCGAATTTCTGCTTTCTTCTGAATTTTTTGCCCACTCCCTTGCAGTTTTTAGTTTCATTTAAAGCCTTCTTCCTTCGTTTTTTTTTTTTAATTTCTGCCTTTTTATTTATTTATAATTTCAACCAGATGACGTTTCCACTGTAATTCCGCACCTCCCTTTTCCCCTTAATTTCATTTCTGTGTTTCACATTCTCTTGAATTTGCCCACTTCATTGCTTTCCTCAATTTTCTGTCCTTTTTACCCGTGCTGCTTTGCAATTTCACCTTCCTATTTATCATTAGTTTCTGCCCCGCAGAGAATTAGTATATCCATCCCACTCTTTTTTTGTAATTCGGTTCTTCCTGCTGTCTTCTTAATTGCTGTTTACTTACTTGCTTGTTTTTTTTCCATATTTGTGATGATATCTCTTTATTTTTTTCGGTGATTTTACAAATTTAATGTATTTCCCTACTGCCCTCTAATTAGAATTGCTGGCCACTTTTTTTTTTCCTTCTTTCGCACACTTGCTCTTTCTGCTCTCTTTCAAATTTCTGCTCACTTCTTTGTGGTTTTTTTTAAATATCAATTTCTACTTCCCAATTTACTCTTATTTTTGTCCCATTTTGCTTGGAATTCTGCCCCTTCACTATATTCTAAAATTCTTGAGTTGCTGCTGATACTACTACTTGCCGCAAATATACCACATAAACATTCCTCTGGGAACCTTTTAACAAATTTGGTGCATGTTGGAATTTGTCGTGTATGTGTTGTGCACAATCATTGAATTTTGTTCCGGGGGAATTCGTCAGTTGTGTGTTCCAAGAGTACTTTTTCTATATTTCCGTTTTCTATAAGATCCGTTTTCTATATTTGGATCCAGACAACTCAGCAGTTACTTATCCACCTGTTCGCATTATGCTTGGATTTTGAATGTTGTAGGCTTGACTGCCTTCTATGGAGTGGCTTTCTCTCTCTCTCTTCTAAATTCCTGCCATATTTCTTGATTTTTTTTTTTTTTTGGCAATTTCATTTTTTTTCCTCTCTCTTTAGTTTCTCCTCGCTGCATTATCATTAGAATTTATGTAAAATTCCTCATTCGTTTACATTTTCCATCCCATATCTTCCATTTTCCCCCATTATTTCTACTGTATTTTGATTCGAATTGTGCCCTCTTCCAGCCTTTTTCTACGCTTCTGCCCTTGCAATTACAGCCTATACACACTTGTAATTACAGCTTCCGTTGTCTGTACCTTTAGAGAAAAACACAATCCGAATATATATGCCCGATTTTTCGTAAATGTTTTCTTGAAAATATCACCTACAAAAAAGAACAGATTCTTATTTCAAATAAAACCAAGTTATGTATATTATTTACAGTAAAAACATGGAAACTATGGTGGTATACTTTCACCAGACAGTTCTAAAGTGAAGTAGCCATGGAAGGTGGATACTTATGGCCATCCTTAAAAGAAAAGCATTAAAAAAAAAAGAGGGAAGGTATTCAAAAAAAAATTCCAAAAAAATGCACTAGAACTAGCGAAGAAGAGAAGGTAGTGTATGGATAGCTTAAAAGATCAGATGGCCAGAACGCTTCGGGGCTATGTCATTTATCATAAAAATGGCCACGATAACCACGTTCTCCACTTTCCCGGAAGTGAAGCAATAGCTGGTCAAGAGGAGGATAAAGGATTGAGTTACGACCAGAAAGCAGCAATGAAGCCGGTAGAAAGAAAAAGTGACTCACTTTTAACCAAATAAAGTATACAGTACGGAAAATAGAGGCAAGAAATATAACCACGAATGTCAAACATGAACGTGCTCAAAGTTATCGGGGAAGAATATATTTGTGCCATTTAATCCATATTTTTATCGGAATATCAAATTCCCACGTGTATATGAAATTTTCAGATCTAAAATGGTTTTCCATTATCAAGTGGTTTTTAAAGCAACTGATTACGTATATATGAATAATTTTTTTTTTGAAAATTGTCGGAAATGATTTTGGAAACTTATTTCAAAGAATGTTTTACACAGAATTCAAAACTGCTTAAATCTCAAACAGTATATTTTCATGCCTTAAAACTTTTAATTCAATGCACAAAAAACAGTAATAGCAACATAGAGAACCAAAACTGTATGAATATATGTTTTAGATTTCAGTGCACACATGTTTGGCGGAAGTGTTGAAAATTAGCTAATTCGGGAACTTAATATGTAAAATAGCTTGAAATGTTGTAGAAATATTTCAGAAATTTCAATGGGTTTCCTTATTTTAGACGGTATTTTATGATTAAAACCCACGCACGTTTTTTGCGTGGGTTTTAATCATAATATGGATTTTAAACACTTAACCACACTGATTTAAAAAAATGTGTCCCACACGTAGTCAGTTTCTTTGACGAATTTTAATGAAATGAATTTTTTATATGAGGTGTCTGGTTATAATATAACTATTTTCCATATTTTTGTATCTAACGGGCATCAAATTTTGATGTTCTCATGCTGTGGAGTCATGTGTTTCGACACATGAACATTTTTTTTCATGGGTTTACGACACGTTCGTATTTCTTCTCAGGTTCTATTATTATACAATTTCAGATCGTTAATCATGACGTGCAGTTTCTAACGGTTTGGTGGCCGGTTGAAGTTTGTTTACTGTAGTTTTCAAATTTGAGGCGCAAATGCGGGCCAATTTCTCCGTTAAAAAATCTCGGCACAGACAACGACAGACCTACAACGATAATATTATTCAACGATTTCACTTCACTGACGGTTATATAAACTGCTGGCAGATGGCGGCGACACTGCACATAACAAGCATTACACAGAAACGAGCATCTCATCAACATCACAACACGTACACGCACATTACAACATGTGCTAATTCGTTAGAAGTTGGACGAGAAAGGTGGACGAGGTGCATGTGTTGTGTAGCAGTAGTTTTTGATGCTTCTCCAACATGCATTCATTGTAATTTGAATCTGTAGACAATTCTAACTCGTGCATCTGTTTATAGAGGAGGAGGAACACGATTGTGGGAAAACCCTGCTGCAGATTGATTCAGTTACCAATAGGATGCCACAAATGAAACCAGGTTCATCATGAAAGTGGTCAATGAAAATTCCTGAAAAGAAGCTGATCAAATAATATCGATTATCAAGATTTATTCCCGATTATGAAGATTACTGTGACTTATAACTTGTGAATTGTATGAGTGATTCATTTACCACTATCAATGGGATGGATAGAATGGACCATGAACTTTGAAAATACCGCCAATCGACTGCTTTTACAAGGGAACACCAGTATCGATTGGTAAGGGACAGTGCAAGATTATGGAGTCGCAGAGAATTTTTCTCTAATACGGTTGTCAATAAATGGAATAGCTTACCGCCGGATGTCGTAAATTGTAACACAATTGACACGTTTAAAAAGAAGTATGATAAACATGTTGGGGTAAATCAAGAAGTCATCCATACTTAAGGTAAGACAACCATAAGTATTCTTTATGGGCATTGTATAATATTTTATCATGTGTATATATTGTTTATAATGTTTCTAATTACATTTTTAATTGGGTTGCTTTATTTTTAAAATATATGACATCCATATTTGTTATGGGCATTTTTTTCATTCATCTTATCATTCTTGCGATAATCGGTTTTTAAGCTTGTTTCTTGGCGATGAGCATGAAGCATGAATGGAGTGTATATCTGCCCATGCGTATGTATATATATACATATTTGTTCAAGCTACAATAAATAGCTAGTTATTCCGGAAGCATCCAAGTCAACTGAGACAATCTTCGTACATCACCAATTGTAACAGAGCCTGGGTGTTTCTCGGTTCCTATCACTATCATATTTTAAATTGCCTGTGATGTAGGTTTCTTTTGAATAATTGACAGATAGGTTTTATGATCGGTATGCTACAACGACTTTTTGTTTTGTTACAAATTGTATTTGTGATCTACTCTCTAGGCCTTCCTCCAATTTATTTTCACTAAGAACGGAGGAAAATAATATATATATCTGTCAGAAATGTTTTTTTTTAATAATTACCTTAAAAAAATTTAAATTTATGATTTAATATTTGAAATTAGTTAAAGCTTATAAAATTTATTTTCTGGACGGATAATAGTATTTCTATTTTTTAAGTAGTATTTAAGAAGTATTTTCTCTATATTTAACTTAGTAAAGTCTTATGAAAATGCCTGCTAATTTATCGAGATATGTACGTTAACCACTTAACGATCAAGGATGTAATATTGCGTCGAAACGCCAGTGGCATAACTTCAAATAAGTTCTTTCTGTTTTTTTTTCTCTCTCTTCATCATCGCGAACCTTTGTTGCAACCCTATATATTTTTCCTCTTGGTTTTTTGTCTATCCTGACATAATTTTTTTCCCCACATATGATGCATTAGTGCCCGAGTGGCATGGTGGTAAGATGCTCGTCTACTATCGTGAAGGTTGTTGTCAGGGTACCGGGTTCGAACCCAAGGGATGTTACAGATAACATATTTTCTCTAACGAACTCGAGGCGACCACCGATGGACAGTGGCTTTACTTCCAACCCATCTCACTAATGGCAGTAAATTGCGATATGGCCAGAGTTGGTGTTTGGTGAAGTAGTAGACACATACGATGTATTTTTTTCGAAAGAGAGTGAATAGGGGTAAGTGTGAGGTTGAAAAGAGAAATCTAATTTGTACTTGTATTCTTACCTTATCTGTTACACTTACTCGTTCGTTTTTTTGTTTCCTTCTGTCGTACTTTTTTACCTTTTTCTAACGTGGGGTTAGGTTAGGACGAGGTTACCATATTTATCGCCGATTCGTCAAATAGAGAGCACCCGAATTTCCTTCCAATCCTTTGCAAGCTAAGGGGTTAAGGACGTCACTGACCATATTACCTTCACCACTGGGGACCATTGAAATTCTTTCCTAAATTTCCCCGTTGAAATATACAACGGATATGAATTATTATTATTTTTTTTATTTTAACAACGCTTCAAGGTAATTTTTTAACATTATTATGTTTTCAGAATTTATGATCCAGCGTCAGCAAAAATCACTGAACCTTAGCATGACCATATTATCCTCACTTAACTTATGTGAAAAAAGTAAGTATTTAAATAGTTAATTTTCAGAATTTTTGAATCGCTCCACACACTCAGAGAATCATTGATCACTTGTACAGGAGTGGGTATGAGTATATACGCTTATATATCGGAATACGTCAATGACCTTCTTGACTTTCCCCAAATGATAAAACTAAAAAAAATAAATGAAATAAATGTAAAAGTTCCTTTCCATTACTTTATGATTGCGAACAGCTTTTCTCTTCCGGTCTTAGAGACTCTTCCCAGTTAAGCTTCTTAAGAGGCCTTGAAGGCCTTTGAATAAGTGAACAAAATTAAAGTTTCAGCTCCTCTTAGAATTTTAACCCTTCTCTTTTCTATCTTTAACCAGCTTAGACTTCAACTCGACTTAAAGACTCTCTTTTACGTCTTAATCACTTATATATTTTTTGTCGCTCTTATTTCGTCATCCGATCTCTCTTCATTCCTTAGTTTATCTTGCATTTGTTCGAGAACTTTCTAATTGCTTTTAACCACTGCATAATCTTAAGTTAATTAGCAGTTCTAATATTTATATTCAACTCACTCTGTATTTCTCTGCAATTTGTTCGAAAGCGAAATTTCATTTTGAGTGTATATCAATGATCGGTGAACATATAAAATTTACTTTCATCGAGCTTTTGAATCCTCTTATGATTTTGAAAAATTCGCCACGAATCTTATCTCTTTCACATATTTGTTTTTTCGTTTGGAATACTGGAATGGGATATTATCCATAGATAAGTGGATCTATAATGAACGTTAATGCATGGACCTAAATATCATTTAGCGAAATTTGGATTATTTATTTACTCTGTTTTGTAATGGGATGTAATATGATGTTATTTTCATGTTGTTTCTGTGTAAATATGTTTCATTTTATTTGTCATCAAAGAGTTATTCCCGTTAAATAATTAAAATAAAGCATGATTGATTCCAACCAAATCATAAAAGGGTATTTAAATCAGATTTATTTGGTTCTTTTTGAAATAATTACCCCATGCTCTTCTGGATAGCGTTTAATGAACAAAGTGAGTTTCTAATAAAGGTAGACATTTGAACCGTTATTTTTACATAGGCATGAAAGGCAAACATCATTTCCTTTGGTGTACCAAACCTGTTAGTTGGATTCACTGAATACTAGATTGCATCAGGAATATCCTGAAGTAGTTCTAAGTTGTGAAGGAAGGAAAGAGAAAACTATATAACGCTGATATACCAATGACCGTATTTATGTAATACAGTAAATCTCCGTTGTAATGCCAATAAAGATTCCAAGAAAATTCGTTGTTACAGCCGAAGCTAGCGTTTTCTTCAAGAACATATTAAACATGGAAAACGCAATTGGTTGTAATAAATTGCATAAAGTTTTATATCAGAGTGACTATATGTGACTTGAAATATACGACGAATTGGAACCAAGAGATAAGGGAAATTTCTTATTGTCTCCAAAAATATTACAAAAATTCCACGAAATTAGCAATTTTTGTATATGCATTGGAGGGCAATTCAGTGCTACAGCAAGTCTGCAATGACTCAAAATGTATTTTTTCATACAAATAAAAGTTGAACATGAGTGACTATTATGTGAGATAAGTATTTTATATATACTTTTCACAATTAAATTAATGCAATTGATACATTATGCAGATTATCTACATCTTCGAATCGGTATCATCGGATTTACCTTTGGAATACCTAACAGATGATGAAAATTATCTCTCTACGCTCGCTCTATTTACGTTGCAAACTTTTTGGAAAGTGACACAGAATACACAATGAACCGACACGTCCAGGCTCTATCGCTATTGCAATTTAAGCACAGTGGTCATAAGACCGCGGACATGCCGTGAAAACCTACTGGTATATCAGCCAGGCGAAGCCCCCAAGACAACACCCCAGCGTGCCCCTCGCGAACTCTCTCGCTACCCTGCTTCCATCCTATTCCTAACCCTACAATAGCCCAGCATCGCCGCCATGCACCAACAGGACGTTCGCATCCCCAATCCCAACTAAACATCCTCAGCGAAGTCCCACAACAGCAGCCACCCGACCACCCAAAAACCCCACATCACACCCCGCGACCGAATTCCTCCCTCCCCCTTCCGGAGCTTCATTATAAATCAAAATAATAGTTACACACAAAACATGTTTACAGACACCTGGGGCTGCACTATCTCTTCATGCTTATCAGGAATCCGATCCGTATCCGCGCCGATTATGACAATATAAGCATGAAAGGGAAATTTCCGTACTAGCGGCATTCTCCCTCCGAAAATAAGCTTCGTATTTCTCCGAATATTCGGATGACGATAAGGATAGGGGAGACCCACTCCTTAAGGATAGTAGAAAATACAAAAAATGAAAAATTTATTTCTTGGACTTGGAAATTCACATTACGAGATTACGAGATGACTTAAGTGATGTTTTTCCTTGAAAGAAAACAATGCAATTTCGTCGCCTTCCATCCAAGCAATTGTAAAATTGATTGCATTGATTCATTTAGAAATCCTAGTGTAGTATACAGTGAAATCTCGCTACAACGATAATTCCTTCTACAGCTATATTTTTTCTCGAGATTTTTTTTTCACCGTATATTTCTCGATGATATAATTATATTATCATAAAATTATATATATATATATATATATATATAAATAATAAATGAAGAAAAGTAATAATCACCGAAGTCCATCAAAATAGGCAATGGAGGACAACAATACATTTTTATTCCAATGCGATTTTCGTAGTTTCTTATGATGTATACGGCTTAAAGAACTTCAACAAATTAATTAGAATGCTGAAATATCCTTCTGAATAATATTTACACGCTGTAAAATATACTTTAATTTTATAGAAATAACTCTTCACCCACATATACTCCTTTTATTTTCCATCCTCCCCATTAAAAAAAAAATAGAAAAGAAGTATCTAGCCGATAGCCCGCTAACACCTTCCATTTTTGACGTTAAAGAATGTGGAAAGAAAACAACAACAAATGTTCTGCACGTGGATTAAAAATGAATTGCGTTGCCACCGTCGCTGAACAAAAAAATCAGCAAATGTATAGTAGTAGTTGTATATCCCAAGCTTAATTTTGATTGGTCAGTGGTCGATCGGCCAAAGGGAAAAATCGCTCTTCCCTGTGTAGAAAGCGATTTCTTAGATTTTCCCTCTTTCACGTCACGTGACGTTAGGTTGTCGCCTAACAATAATTCCTTGGTATCGTTTTTCGGATTAGCTTATGAACCGATGCTTATAATTCGGATCGGATGAGAATAAGCATGAGCAGGTAGTACAGCCCCTGGATGCTTCACGACACACTCCTTTACGGCGCATCCGTTTGTAGTAATGTCAATGCTACAAACAGAAAAGCGTAACAACTTCCATACGGAAGCGGACTGAGAGCAGGTGCCCAGACCAGGAGAAGTAGTAAAACTAGAGTGGTATCATAAGATTTTTCTTAACGAGATCTGCCAGCAGACGTAAAAAACAGTTATATATTCTGAATACTTTGTGAAGTATGAATGCTTAGATTATATTTCGTTACGCAACTTTTCAGTTCAAAATGGAAGGTCCCGTATACGCTGATAAGTAGTCGGAGTGTATAACATATGTACACATATGTATTAACTAGGGCGCGAAGTGTCAGTCTCAGATTAGTAAATTGCCTGTGGCGACATACCGGAATTGTGCTCTGTTTGAATGAATGATTATTAGTCTCGAGGTCTTTATAACCGAGTTCGAGTGTATTTCAAGCGTCCAAGAATTCAATTGAAACAAACATGTTATTTTCTGTAATAAAAAGTTTAACATGAAACAATTTAAATAGTATTTTCCTTTTTAAGGATGAAAAAAGAAAGAGAAATTATAATTAAAAAAAAACCCAGCAATTTCAATGGATTTTTGAAGATTTTCCTCTCGCCGTAACACTGTTCTTTCTGTTAGAGCGAAGCGGCGTGAGATTTCGTGGGCAAAACAAATTATCCAACGACTATAATTTCTTTGATTGTTCCATTCGAAATCGTTCTTTCCCGATCGAAAATTGTTTTAATTTGTTCTTTCTCAATCCTCCGTATTTCCCAATTTTTCAAAAAAAAAAAGGGGGGAACGGCAATTGCTTCATGGGACTCATTAAGTCGGTTCGCGGCTCAATCTGATGCAAAGACGGGCCAGTAGCGGTGTTCGATTGCGACCGTCCGCCGACGCAATTTGAGAATATTTCTCTAGTTTTAGCCGCTTTGTGTTTTTTTTTTATTACTGTTATAATAAAAGACCAGCTGCCAATTAATTTGTTATAGAAGAACAAAGAATTTTAATAGTAATCGGTTTCCGTTAATTCGTATTCCTTTAATTACAGTTTATATTCCCCAGAGACGGGTCCTCTACTCCACCTGCTCGTTTCTCCATTCAGAGTCATGCCGGGTTAGGATAACGTCTTTTAAATGCATTGGAAGTAAATGATTGGGAATAAATTCTGAATGAATTTAGTGTATTGGTGATCATATATCTTTTTCGTGAAATAGAAGAGAGTGGCAAAAAAGTTTAAAAAAGATTCATCGGGGATAATATAATCTGATTCTACGATGTAACTTTGCCAGGTATGCTAAAACGTTTGGTCACCACGCTTGACAACATTTATGTTAGCTCTTCGGTTCATCTACCTTGGCTTTATATCAGTATGGAAATTGATTATTTTGGGGAAAATTATATACACATATCTGGCGTTGTTTACGCTTTTGATGGAATAATTTTTTTTCAGAGGAAAATGTCGTTAAAAATATTTGATTTAACGATGTTTCGTGGGCGTTGATTGTGAGAGTTTAGTTAATGATTTCTCAGTAACAGATTGGATCAAAGATAAATATGCTTTATGAAGAAAATGTTTCGTTAATGAATATTGCTAAATATGAATGAACTTGGAAATTATTTAATTCGCTTCATGATGGTTTGAAGTTTGAAAAATTGGTATTCGTGATATAGCTCTGGGAAATATTTATTGGGAGGCATTAAAGCATTCATTTTCTTTACGGTTATTGACTGCGAAATTTGCAAAATGCAAAACTGGAACGGAGTACTCTGTATACTATATTGGCGGAAATATTGAAATTTAGTTTTTAATATGATCCTGAATCAGGCATAAGATAACTAGGTTAATTTTTCATTTTTTTAACGCACTGAATGAAATCTGCGCCATTATTTTAGCATGAAAATTCATCTTGATATAAATGATTGGAATTATTTACTTTTGTCACTTTTACAGTTAATTGGCTCAAAAAACTTCGGGAAAGCCGGAGAAGTGATGAAAATCAAGAACTTTAATCATACATCAGGGAATTTTCATACAAATAATATAGATAAACGTTTTCTTTCAGTGCTTTACACCATGTGTATTTATTCACCATATCTTATCATATTATAGTTAAAAAGCAACATAAAGCTTCGGAAACATAGGAGCCGAAAAATAACTCCGCTAGTCTTTTTTCTGTTATATTTCGTTTATTTTCACTTACCATTTCTCGTTAAAAATTAGCTCAAAGCAGTATAAGTGGATATATTATCGTATACCGCAAACAAAAAACTGAAATCCATGATACTGAAGTGTTTACAAATTCTTATTTATTTGTATGAAGAAGTCTCGAATTACAGAAAAACATGATGGGGGGATACTGGAAAAATGTTTGTCGAGTTGGTTGAGAAAATAATCGCTGTATATGTATGAATATACACCATGTTGTAGAT
This sequence comes from Pholcus phalangioides, assembly GCF_987345545.1. Classification (NCBI taxonomy): domain Eukaryota; kingdom Metazoa; phylum Arthropoda; class Arachnida; order Araneae; family Pholcidae; genus Pholcus; species Pholcus phalangioides. The sequence continues at coordinate 15,731,658 of NW_028301611.1, read as the reverse complement.
TAGTATATAATAATGCAGTACGTATTTACTTGAAAAGTAATTTTTTTCATCTTAATTATAGTAACTTTATCCCCGTAAAACATCTCTCGTGATAAGCGAAAATATTTTCTAGGGAATAAAAAAGTGTTTACATCATTCCTCATATTTTCGATGTGAAACTATGTACGCCGATGTGAATAATTAAAAAGGTTTTATACCCGGAAAGGTTTGATTTAATTTATTTACTATTATAATTTTCAAATAAGTATCCAAAGTACTTCACTTATAATTACGTAGGACGACATACTTGTACCACAAGAAGACCAAATGTAACGTTTTCCTCGATTGTTTCGAATGCGTTGATTGAAAATATTTCCTCCCAAGATTGAAATGTTGCTGCATTGCATGGTAGTGACTATTTTGCCTAAAACCATCACCGCCTATAAAAGAAGGTTTCTGGACGAAGCTCGTGACGTCACTGAAGGAGGCCATGTCACCTATAGCCATTGGATATAGCAGGCCGACCCATGCGCCATATTATCTATTTTTTGTAGTATATCCAATGGCTATAATTGAGATAGCTTTTTAATTTATTAAAAGGTATTCGAATTATAACAAAGTATTCGAACTATTATGTAAGCTATTCGCATTATTACAAAGTATACGGATCAAAGTATGCTAATTTTTCCATTTAGTAAATATTTATGAACACAAACAGAATCCTTGGTGTAAGTAGAACACAAAAGACAATACAATGCGTCATTAAATGACTAATTACAGTCTGCGAATGCATTTGTAAATTTAATAAAAGATGAAGGTGTTTCATTGATGCAATACCACGTAACAGAATCGTCCTTCTTTGTTAGTTCGTTCCATAATTGTACTGTCGTTTACACATCGTCTTGTTTTAATAACCAGGGAATCTCAGAATTAATGGATCAATGGGGATAGATTCCGTACGAATATTTAAAAAAATTGCGAACCAACTGCAATGGAGATAGTGGCCTAATCACAGCGTGAATAGGAGAGCTTATCTCTTTTCATTTTGAATGGGAGTTTCATTTAAATATCAATGCCTGATACTAGCACTGAATACGGCTCTATCACGTACAGTGTGATATACGAACGTGATACAATTTGGTTCCTATGAATATACAAATGAATTGCTGGGCTGAAATGAAGTATTCAACGGATACGGGAAATGTTCTGAAAAGAAATAAATTTGTTCTAGGGAATTAAGAATCAATTCAACAACAACAGCAGCGTTAGAATATCCCGGTTACCAACATTATCTGATAAATAACATATTTATTAAATTCTATGTCAGGGGGCCATCAATGTTTCTTCAGTCGCGAGCACTGCCGGTACCCATTCACCAAACTAAGAGCACTCCTTACTGAAAATTTTACATATACTTATGCCTTAAATCACCATTTATCTGTAATTATTGAATACAATTTCTACAGGTTGTTGAACGAAAATATCTGTGTGTGTGTGTGTATTTGCGTATGAGCACGTATATGAAGGAGTGAGTCTGTCACTCCTTCATATACGTGCTCATTGACCACTTGGTCATTAACTATTGTCGGTGAATTCTTTCAGCTGTGAGCTTACCTATTGGTGAAGTGTTATTGGCACATTATCTGCGATTTTCTGGTGGATAATTTTTACTCGATCGCTCACTCACTTGCTCAATCAGTCACTCGTTCGGTCTCCCATTCATTTGATTTCGGTCACTCACTCAGTCAATTGATCATTCGGTCACTCGATCAGTCAATTGATCATTCGGTCACTGGATCAGTCAATTGATCATTCGGTCACTCGATCATTCAATTGATCATTCGGTCACTGGATCAGTAAATTGATCATTCGGTCACTCGATCAGTCAATTGATCATTCGGTCACTGGATCAGTCAATTGATCATTCGGTCACTCGATCAGTCATTCGATCATTCACTCTCTCCCTTGCTCAGTCGGCCACACACTCGCTCGCTTATTCATTCTGTGAATGAATCACTCATTGAATCACTCACTTACTCGCTGAGTCACTCACACTTGTTGATTTGGTCACTCACTTCCTCTGTCTCCCACCCATGCAATTTTGGTCACTCACTTCCTCGGTCTCCCACCCATGCAATTTTGGTCACTCACTTCCTCGGTCTCCCACCCATGCAATTTTCGTCACTCAGTTAATCGCTCAAATTCTTTCACTAACTCCTTTTCTCAATCGGTCCCACACACGCTCGCTCATTAACCAACTCCTTTTCTCAGTCGGTCCCACACTCGCTCGCTCATTCACTCAATCAGTCCCTCGTTCACTCACTCAGTCAACTACTCACTTGTTCATTCGATCACTCACTCAGTCAACTACTCACTTGTTCATTCGATCACTCACTCAGTCAACTACTCACTTGTTCATTCGATCACTCACTCAGTCACCTACTCACTTGTTCATTCGATCACTCACTCACTCAGTCAACTACTCACTTGTTCATTCGATCACTCACTTGTTCATTCGATCACTCACTCACTCAGTCAACTACTCACTTGTTCATTCGATCACTCACTCACTCAGTCAACTACTCACTTGTTCATTCGATCACTCACTTGTTCATTCGATCACTCACTCACTCAGTCAACTACTCACTTGTTCATTCGATCACTCACTCACTCAGTCAACTACTCACTTGTTCATTCGATCACTCACTCAGTCAACTACTCACTTGTTCATTCGATCACTCACTGAGTCAACTACTCACTTGTTCATTCGATCACTCACTCAGTCAACTACTCACTTGTTCTTTCGGCTACTCACTCACTTGGCTATTCGGTCACTCACCCACTTGGCTATTCGGTCACTCACTCACTTGGCTATTCGGTCACTCACTCACATGGTTATTCGGTCACTCACTCACTTGGTTATTTGGCCTCTTACACACTTGGTCATTCCATAACTCAGTCAATATGTCATTAGATCGCTCACTTTCATACTTTTTACTCCATCGTTCACTCACCCACTCACTCGCTTGCCTACTCAATCATTCACGCGCTCACTCATGTGCTAATTGGGTCGTTCACTTATATACTCATTCGGCTTATTTATAGCTTCATGTTTACACTTACTTGCTCAATCACCAAGTCACCTACTCGCTGTTACCAAACTTGTCGATGTGCTTGTCGGTAAGTTTTTCGTGAGTCATCTGCAGGTGCTTATTTGGTGTAAAAATATCATAAGAATCCCTCAAATGACTTCTATAATAAAAGAGGTGCTAATCGCGACGATATAATTACAAGACGTTGTTAGACATATCATTGCAAAAAGTATTATATTTTCATCATTAGACTAATTGAGAACAAATTTAATTTTTCTGTACTTTTAACAAGATTTCAGAATTTTTAAGAAGAATTTCAAGCAAGTCTGAACTTTGTTTTTTCTCAACTGTTCATTTGGCAGTATTTTTTCTCCAACAACATGAGATTCTTGCATTTTTCAAGTGGAGGGATTTTATATTTTATGCTCGTTTCGGCATTGATGCTGCAAAGAAACTTCTAAACATTCGATTTTTACTTGCGAGATGTTCATGAAGTTACTCTAATTACCAGCAGAATGGCTCAAAAGTACATGTGGTCTCCAATTTCTTGACAAAAAGAACAAGAACGATTTTTAACGCTTTTATTTTGGAGGAAAGTACCATGCGTAAGGGATAAATATTTCTGCGCATTCTTCACGAATGATAGACAAGTAAGTTGGCAAACAATAAATGACATTTTTATGATATTCAAACCTATGAAAATCATTTAAATGCATTGTGGTCCCCGAAGTGCAGCAGTCCATATTTTTGTTTTAAAAATTGGCAATAATTTTATTTTTGTCGTGTATATAATAGCATTTAGGGTAATTCATTAGCGTAATGCCCCTCAATCTTTTTTTTTTACTCCCGATATTTCAATGATTGTTTGCGAATTTGAAAAATTCACGGAAAAATTATAAAACATAATGAATTTTTAAAAAAAAAAATATATTGATTAAATGAATAAAGTCGGAAAGAAAAAAGTAACTGATAATAAGTATTTATAGAAAAAATTCAAAATCATGAAATTTTTGTCCATTTAAAAAAAAAAATACTTTACCAAAATCACTTAGAACAACAGCTATTATTACACTGTTCATTGACTCACTTGAAAATGTGCTCAGAAATCATCATATTTAACATCAGATGCTCCTGAAAAGCACTGCTACCTAGCTACCAAGCGCTGAAACAATTTTGTGCAAAAACAAGAGAGCTCCAGTAGCTGTCGTCTTTCTTGCACCGTATGAGGCACCAGCACAGCGGTCTCTCTTTTTTGTTAATATCTCTATATCAACATCATGGCTCCCACATCCTAGAGCAGGGGCCCCTATGCTACTTTACCGTTCACCAACTCCGGTCACATATCAGCATACGGCAATTTCCAATCAGACGAGTTTTGTGGGAAACAAAGGCTGCATCTATCGGGGGCCGCTCCAGGCTCTGTAAGTAAATAACTTGCTTCTATGCCCGGATTCGAACCCACGGACCTTAATGGTAAATTTCGTAGTGGAGGACGCGCGCGCGAGCATCTTACTATACTCGTTCACTTTTTAAAAAGGGCCCCTAGGCCGGGACCTGTAGTGTCCCCCTGCCAGCCTTTTCACGGGCCATAGTTAATTTATCACGTGAAAAACAAAACAAAAATTATGACAATCAACCTGGGGCACAGAGCAGGATCCCTGTCAGTCCCACCCTTGTGGTGGCCATGATTAACACCATCTATAAGTTTAGGAATTCTGTAGAAAAACTTTCTTTTCTGTAGAAGTTCTTATTCTAGTGAAATGTCTATATCAGGAGGCTTCCGCACGAACGTCGTAGGTCACTGAAGAGGGTCATCTCATCTATAGCCATTGGACATAGTAGGCCGATGTATGAGCCACCTTTATTATTTTCTGTAGTATGTCGTAAGGCAGTGTGGACACGAAACAAGCGCAACTCAGCAAAATACGTTAGGGTCACTCAGACCACACATTCAGGCATGCGCCGATTCGTTAGAAAATC